>NC_089822.1:168821176-169421176 GCF_035046505.1 Tiliqua scincoides | reverse complement strand
CAAAATCATACAAAAAATTATTTATCAAATCTGAAACAATCTACACTTATTAAAAAGTACATTTACCTGTAGTCAAATACCATCTATACATCATTTTGGATCCCAAATCTTCACTGCCTTGTGGCTACATCCAGTTATGGAAAAGGCTTCAGGAGTCAACCTCGAGGCAAAATCCGGAGCCGGAGTCCCTGAGGCAGTTCATGGCTGAACACAGTCACGCTCTGGCAACTCCTGCGACGCCGCTGGAACCAACCATATTGGCTTCTGCCTTTCCATTGGACCATTTCAGCGATGTGGAGAAGGGGGATTTGCTGCATAGAAACAGTCTATCCTCAATATCTACCCAGGCTTCACGCACTGAAGAGGACATATAAATTTATGCCTGGGATGGATAGAGGAAAGTTCTTTTCCCTCTTGCGCACCACCAGAACCAGGATACACCTACTGAAATTGAGTGATGGCAGAGTTAAAACAGGCAAAAAAATATTTCTTTACCCAGTAAGTAATATTTAATAGTGGAACTCCTTGCCACAGGATGTGATGATGGCACTTGGCCTAGATGCTGTTAAAAGGGGATTGGACAGATTTATAGAGAAAAAGTCCATCACAGGTTACAAGCCATTATGATGCAACTTCCAGGTTTTCGAAGTAGCCTACTTCTGAATGCCAAATGCAAGGAAGTTGTAACAGGATATGGGCATCTTGAGTGCTCCCTGAGGCATCTGGTGGGCCACTGTGAGATACAGGAAGCTGGACTAGATGGGCCCTTGGCCTGATCCAGCAGGGCTCCTCTTATGTTCTTCTAGTTAAAATGATCCAACTAAAGTCACATAGTTATAACATCTTCACAAAAAGGTCCTCAAAACAGGGCCTAGGAGAGGGGGTAAAGGGGATAATTTATACCCAGGCCCAGGGCAAAAAGGGGGGCCCAGGAGCCAAAGGAGGGGGCCCAGAAATTTCCTGGGATCTGACATTTTCCTATCTACTCAGATTTGTTGCCCATATGGGATGCTGGGGACACCACTGCTGCCACATGGGTGGGTAGACCTGAACTCCAAAGACTTTTCCAGCTGTCTCTCTATCCTCCCCTTACCCTGCTTTACCCCTCCCTGCCCCAATTCTGCTCACCCGTCACCACCCTCCCCTGCTCTGTTTCAGCCCCCCCCCCTTTGCAAAGGGGCCCAAAAGAAATTTTGTACCCCCTGATAAAATTTCTCTCAAAGGCCCTGCCTCAAAATCCCACTATGTTGTAATGAATTGTTGGACTGTTCATGACATTATTATTAGGAATATTTATATGCTACTTTAAAAAAGAAGAAAAAGAAGTTGAAAGCACTTTACATATCTCAGGTTCAGATGGCAGTGAAACAAATTTTCAGTTATTTAGCCAAAAATGCAATAGTTCAAATTCCATGGCTTTAGATGTACCATGGATTTTTGGTTTTTCAGCAACATCAGGATATTTATCTTGTAGGGTTATTAAAAGGGGTAAAATTATTTTTCTGTGCATTTGGGAATGTTTTACTGGCCTTTGCCAGTTGCCTGTAAACATGTTGTAATTCTATTGTGAAAACTAATATTTCCAAGGGAGCCTACTCACCCGTGCCATGTTTAGAGAGCCAAACTCTTCAATTATAATTTTGCTGTAAAATATATGCCTGTATACAGCTTTTCCAAGGCATTCTGGTTTCACCCATTTCCCCTAATTCACTAGTTTTTTGCTTCACATATCCCAACCACTCTAGGAGAACTTCATTTTAAAAGAAGGTTCCTGCAATAAGGGTTTGCATCCAGGTTTATATGATTTTGGAGCACTGGCCTACGTGATCTATTCTGAAAAGGCTGCTGTTACGCTTTCTGCCCATCCATCACTACTTGACTCAGACTTACATTCTTGGAAGTGGATCCTGTTGACAATTTGCAGGCTGTTTGCTGTAATGCTTCTGCCCTCTAGAGGATCAAAAAGTCACTGTCTTTCATTCTGCTTTGGTTGGCAGAGTCCCCACTGGATGCTGTAGCAACAATGAAGAAGCTGGGTTTGCCGGATTTACTATAGGACCATTCCTACCATAGCTAAAAAAACAGAATGATTCTCTAGAATTTGAACATCATGCTGCCAGGGGTTTGAGTAACCGTTCTGAATAGATACAGACAGATTATGGAAGGTGCACAGTAGATTGTAAAAAAATTAGGCTGCAATCCTAACCATGCTTTCCTGAGAGTAAGCCCCATTGAACAAATAGGACTTACTTCTGAGTAGACCAGGTTAGGATTGTGCCTTTAGACTCTGATTAAAATAGCAGCATTGGGCAGATTTCCAAAACGTTTTGTCATTTCTTCATAGATAAGCAAGCACTTCTGATTCTCAGTTAAAAATAATGAAGCTGAGATCTGTCAAACAAATATTACAGTTTCCTAGAACTTTAAGGTTAAATTATTCATCAAAGGTTATTTTTGGATCTATTTGCATGATTAGTGTCATCTCCAAGCCCTTGAACAAGTGGAGCACTTGGCACTGAGATCTGTGGGCTGTTCTGAAGAAGAATAAAAGTTTAAACTGGGACCTTCTTGTTCATTTCATAGATCTGTATTCCACTTTTCAATCAGAAGCTCCTGACATGCACATGCAATAGATATATTAACAAATCTCCCTGCTAACTTGTTAGGAGGCACTTTTTCAAGTGGGTGCTCCTCTTTTATTTAGCAGGGGGAGAGTAACTGGCCCACCTCACCCCAGCACTGTCTTTTCTAGTGGCTGTCTGCTGATGTTGCATCTTTTTAGATTGTGAGCCCTTTTGAGACAGGAAGCCATTAGTTATTTGATTTTTTCTGTAAACCGCTTTGTGAACTTTTTGTTGAAAAGTGGTATATAAATACTGTTAGCAACAGCAACAACAACAATAATACACTTAAAAACAAAAACAGCAGGAGCAGTTGTTTGCTGTTGTCTTCACTTATCCCTCTCTCCTGGATTTATTTTAACAGATCAACTGGCTTAGAGCCCAAACCTGTGGTCCGTAAGGCACATTTGCAGGGCCCACTGCCTCAGGTATGCCGCGAGGTCAAGGAGTCAGGCAGCAGCTGCTGCTGCATGCGTGGGAGAAGTAGCTGCTTGGAGCCTCACGTGGCAGCAGGAGAAAAAGGGGCAGCCGCGCAGGGGCTTGGACGCTCCTGCTGCTGCTGCTGCCTGCCTCACAGGCTAATTGGGCAGGCAGCCAGAGGAGCCTGGAAGAGCTCCAGATGGGTGGAACGTGGAGGGAGTGAGAGCAAGTGGTGAGAGGGAGCCTGAAGGTGGAAGCAGGTAGGAGCCAGAAGCAGCTGGTTGGAAAGGATCCTGGAGAAACCCTTTTCCTTGCCAGCAATGCCTCAAAGTGACCCTGCCTGCATTCCCTCCCCTGGCAAGGCTTTGGCAGGAAAGGTGCTGGGCCACAATCCAATCCACACTTACCTAAGAGTAAGCCCTATTGACTATAATGGGGCTTACTTCTGAGTAGACGTACAGAGGCTTGGTCACACTCTTTCTTGAATGCATGAGCAGGCAAGTGATGCTTTTCTTTCCCCCACCTCCTCCCCTCCTGCACACACATCCCCCCATCATAATTGCAGTTAACCCCTCTCTTTCTGCCCCTCCCCTCCCTCTTCCCCACCTTCCAAAGTCCAGAGTCAGTTGTCTCCCATTCTCTTTCTCTCCCTCTTCCCCCCCACCCCAGAGAATCCTGCACTTGTTTCAGCCACATCTCCTCACTGCACATCACCCCCCCCCCATTTCTCCAGTATGTTCATTCTCATCTCTCTTTGCCACTTCCTGGCATATCAGAGCACATCAACTGATAACAGTTTGAACAGACCTGATTCAAAACATTGTTCTTCCTTTCCAGAAACCACATACACCTCCCTCTCCAAGCTTCCTGGGAATTTCTTTCATTGTCATGTAATGATCTAAGGCTGCAATCCTAACCACACTTTCCTGTGAGTAAGCCCCATTGAACAAAATAGGACTTACTGCTGAGTAGACCTGGTTAGGATTGTGCCCTAGTTATATTAATTGTAACATAATAATGTAATTAAAAACTAGTAGTGTGCCTTGACAACTTTAGTGCCTGGTCAGTGTGCCGTGAACTGAAAAAGGTTGAAAATGGCTGGTTTAGAGTGTTAAACAGCAGCACATCTAGTTCAAGTTATTCCTCAGGTTACCTGTTTCTGACTTTTATTTTTCCTGTTGAAGTACAATGCAGACAAATACATGTGAGTACACATTCATCAGAACAGCTTCAATATCACAAAGAACTCTGGAAACAGACTGGGAGTTTGAAACTTTTCAATCAAGTAATCAGCAAATAACTTCAGAGGACCACAAATGCCTTTTTTTGAGAAAATAATAGTTTTCATCACTGGACAATGACCCAGAATATGCTGTCACTGCACAACTAAATAGAGAGAAGGCATTTGGTATTCATGCAACAAACGGCCAAGCCACTATTAGCTGCACCTTGTGAAAACCTGATTCGCTGAAATGTTTCACTGTTCAAGGACACTTTGTCCTTGGTTCCCTGCTTTTTAACTATCTAATCAAATGTGTTTCCTCTGTTGGTTCCAAGAATACTGTGAGCATATTCTTCATATCTGTCTTCAGAAACCTTTTGATTATTATTTCTTCAGCTGAAACTGAGGCTATAACTGCACCAATCAATTTTCTTTGCGATGTTCTGCTTAGTTTAATTCTGTACCATGTCCACCAGATGCACCTGCACACCCAAAGCCCTGTGAAAGCCAAGGCAGTTCTTGACAATGACCAGGCAGTCTTCATGCTTTTATCCCCCACAGCCCATAATCATGTTTATTCTTCTGCTGTTTCCTTTTCAGTCTTCCAGTTGGTACACAGCAGCCTTTTGCAGGTGTTCACTAGACTGTTTCAAAAGGAAACAGAGAAGGTTGGAGGACAGTAAGGGTGGCCTTAAGAGATACCAACTTTCCTGATATTTCCTTTTCTTTTAAGTAAAGTGGATATGTGTGCATAAAATGAGTGATTACAAATATATTGCCCAAAAAGCATGTTGGATGATGAGTAGGAATCTCTTCTTTTTAAAGTTGTGTTTATATCTGTAAAGATGTGATTGACCCACTGAAGTTTGAATCAAGAATATTGTAATGTAAAAGGTCTCTTAGGACCTCTACACACATTATAATTTAATTTGTACTGATAGAGTCATGCAACATAGCTATGTGGACATACCTGGCATGTGGGCATCCAAAGTATAAAGTACATATACAGGTGGGACCTCAGTATCCAGATTTGGTATCCACTAATTCAACTCACCACTCATACCAATGTCCACCTTTAAATGCCTTGTAACAAGAGAAAAAGCACCAAAATCCAATTTTCTGCCTTCATGAAGTTAAATTATTATAATTTCATTCCACTAGATTCCATTATTCACCCTGTCTAGTAGCTGAATGCGGTATAGCGTTTATATCAATGCATTCTGGGGTGACAGTGAAGGAGCAAGAAACCTGGAAGTGGGTCTTTAAAGCTATTTTTCCACTGACTTGGTATCCACTGGGGGTTCCAGAACAGAACCCCAATGGATAACGAAACACGACCTGTATAAACCACTGCATTATCATATGGCACTGTGGTAAAAGCCAAAGAACTACCCAGGAAGTTCCTTTGAACAGTTGCATCAACTTTCATCATAAGCTGAGGTAGCTACAAGGCACAGAATGTTGCATTTTAATGCTAGACAATTTCATATTCATTAGAATATCATTTGCTCTTAGCAGTAACGTTTCACCCTACTTATGATGGAATCTTCTTATTCTCTCACAGACATTTCAATCTGCCATTTTTCTGGTCAGGCAGACTCGTTTCTCCCAGCAAGAGAAGGCTGAAATGTGTGCTAGCAGCTGGATGCAGCTCTGCAGCAAGTGGGGAACCACATTGGCCATGCTTCTGAGGCCTAAATGTGACTTTTCAAGGGTAAAGTTTGTAGTGTAAAAAAACAAGTAAAACTGGTCTGACCAACAACTATAGCAGGACACAAAAATTATGTGCAGCATAAGCAATTAACAGTTCTACAATATCACCTCCAAGCATCTATTATTATCAGTAGGCAGCCTCCATGCAGCGCGTCAAGGTCACAAGGTCTACGTGACTCATGGCACGACCATTTGGGGGGAGGATTCCACAGCCTGCCTGTGGAAACTTTCCCACAAAGTGGTTGTGCCATAAAGCATGGAATTCATTAACTTCAAGTTGTGCAGAAGGATGGCCAGAAATAGGATCATTTCAACTTTAAAGAATAAAACCCAGCTCTCATAACTAAGAACGCAACAAATCTGTTCAAGGGCCAGTTGAAAATTGGATCAAGCCTCAAGATAACATAATACCTTATCAATCGACAACTCCCTGACTGGCACCATGACCCACACTGACCCTTTCCCAACATTTCAGTTTTTCTCATGTTGCTTCAAATGCTTTTTTTCACAAAGCAACAAATCATTTTATTAAAACTTGAAATGAGAATAATGCACAAAATTAATACAATGAACTTATGTCCATTTTGCCTAATTCAAAGTCTCTTATCGCAAAAATTGCATTTTTTTAATGGTGGTTGCTTGCAAAAACTGCATGCTTTTTCACCACTGCATAATTCTTCATCTCTGTGCATTTGTCAACCAGAAAATGAAAGAATGACACTGAGCTTCCTTTTGCTTGAAAAGACAATGGTGTTTTTCTTTCCCTTTTGAAGATCCGTAGGCCAGACTGCATCATTTTCTACTTTCCCTCAGTAGCTCAGCACACTGCCTACTAATGAGGGAAGCCAACTCTCCTGCACTATCAGAATGCTAGTGTTGCCTTCTAAATCATACCCATATTATACAATCTGAAATCCTTTCCTTCTAAATCTCCAAATTTCCTCAGCATCTAAGACTTGTTTGTTTAGCCAGCACCTAAGTGAAAAAATGCAACTATTAATGACCACACTAAATTTATTGTTTATTTGATTTTTATCCCGCCTTTCTCCCCAAAGGGCAAGCACATATGCAAATATAGTGCTCAGTTGAGTGTTTTTGTGTTTAGTTTTTTGCTTTTCTACAATGCAGCTATGCAAAGCGAACACTAAAGAAAAAGACCAGTACTGGGGGGGGGGGGGGTCAGAGAAAGAGGGCGTCTAATCCTTTCACTTGCAGTTGGCTTCTCTCCACCCAAATTACCACCCAGTTGCTCTCTTGGTGGGGGGGGGGGGAGAAAGAGAAGCATGTACATTTCAGGAAAACTCTTATTATACCTTTCATCACAGCACATTTATGTTACCACTTTAGAGTTAAATTCTAACTCAGGAATTATGCCTGAACACATGAAGAGCTGTAAGGGAGAATACCCCATGTTGCAATACCAGCTAGGTATAGGTGTTCATGCATTCAGTGCTTGTCTACAAAGACAAATGGACAGAGGCTCTCTAGGTTGACCAGGGTTCTAAATCACATGGAGAAACTCTGCACATTCAGCTGACTTGACAGGCTTTGCTTCTACTGTACTTTCTTTACAACAAATCAGTTCCCTGTTACCAGCAAACTCAGGGAACAGTGGCTTGTTCTAACTGTAGTTTGTTCGAATGGAATCAAACTGTTGGGTGGGTTGTGCATGAGCCTGTGGTCTAGCATTACAGGTACATCTGAACCAGCCAAATAACTCTGTTGGCTTCTGATTCTCATCATGTAGCAGCTAGGGATTTGCCAGGGGCTATGCAACGGTCAATGGGACAAAAGGGCCTTCTCTAACATTTTCTTCCTCTAGTCCCTGCTCTGGTTGACATTTTTGTTTTCCAAATACAAATTACAAAACAGCCTCTGTGCATTTGTCTTTGCAGACACCCTGTCCATCCCCTGCATGATTTTGTATGTCTCAATCATGTCCCCCCTCAGGCGTCTCTTTTCTAGGCTGAAGAGGCCCAAACCTAGCCTTTCCTCATAAGGAAGGTGCCCCAGCCCCGTAATCATCTTAGTCGCTCTCTTTTGCACCTTTTCCATTTCCACTATGTCTTTTTTGAGATGTGGCAACCAGAACTGGACACAATACTCCAGGTGTGGCCTTACCATAGATTTGTACAACGGCATTATAATATTAGCTGTTTTGTTCTCAATACCTTCTTTCACCACCTCATTCCAGTTCAAGCTCTGCCCTGTGATCCAGCTCCCCTCCCCCCACTCCCATCCAGCCCAAGCTCTGCCCTTCCCACCCCCCTGCAGGCACTTCAACCTCTGCAGATCCCTGAAGGGAGGGCATTTTTATTCCCCTCTCCCCCCCCCACTTCCACCCAGCCCAAGCTCTGCCTTTCCCACCCCCCTCCAGTAACTTAAACCTCCGCAGATCCCTGAAGTGGGGGAGGTTAAAATAGTTTTAAATATGTGTCAAGGTTTAAATAGTTTTTTTCTCCTTATACTTTGCTATTGGAAAATGACTGAGAAATAATCCAATAAAAGCTAATAAAATACCATAAGATACAGTGAACAGTTGGGATGCTTGGTAGCAATTGGGGGGTGTGTGTGGTGAGAATTGAAACAAGCTTCTGAGCTGGACTATATTCTTCTGTCATCTGCAGTTTATGAACTACTAGGTGAGAAAAGTGGTGTCACTTCCTGCTTGATTATGTCACTTCCAGACATATCACTTCCAGGTTGATGACATCATTTCCAGCGGGTCCCAGACAGATTGTCATCCTGCAAAGTGGGTCCCGCTCTAAAAGGTGTGAGAACCACTACAGTAGAGCATTCTGATTTTGTTTCCTTGTGGCAATATCCATGTGGAAAAGTTATCTAATGGTGACTTATTGAAATAAAAACAGCTAGATGAATCAGATGCTTGAGTGCCCAATGATCTGTTCTGAAGAAACAGAAGCAGCTGGAGAACAAAACAGGTGCAGAACCTAGTGGTTAGGGATAGCCATCTTTCACTTCACTCTTCATACTGGAGTTAGTAGGAAATTATAGTCTTCCTGCTGGCTCTCTTAGCCTTGGTGGTATCAGAATGAAGAAGTTTGCCTTGGAGAGCCTGGCTCCCAGGTCAACAGACAATTCTAAAAATCCAGAATATGACCTTGGAAAGCAAACAAGCAGCTATAAGGCAATTTGGTAAGCGTAAGGACCCGTTTTCTCCTGAAAGGACTGGGGAATAAGCAGGTAAATCAGTAGATATCAGAAGTTTATTCAAGGACAGACAAGGCAGAATGAGTGAGGAGATGCAACAGATCGAAAACAAGGTAAATATAAAAACAGGTACTGTATATTCAAAAGAAGAGGTGGTTAGCAAAGTAATCCAACTGGCAAAATAAAACAAATTTCCCTTTCATAGCTAACTGCAGTTATCAGTAAGTAGAGTCTGATGATCAAGAACTGTGCAATAGCCTCTGCAAACTTTCACATGTAATGCCTGTAATTAGATGGGGCGGGGCAGTTTACTTGAGCCTCCCAGCAGCATATGGTTCAGAACATACAAATTATACACACAGTGGCATCGCTAGGGGGTGCAGGCTGCACTGGGTGAAGCACGGGGGGGTTGACGTGCCCTGGGGGAGGATGCGCTAACATTGCGGCATTAGGAGCTACCCCATCGTGCCATACACCGTTGGATACAGAATGTCCAGCGGAACGCAATGCAAAAATCAGAATAGCTCCTTTCCTTCAAAAGTTATGGCCAAAAAACCAGAAAGAAAAAATGCATGGATCCCTATGGAAAGTAAAAGTGAGCCGTATCGTGCATTTACTTGCAAGTAGGTTTACTTGCCATAGTCCGTCGGAAAGGGCAGACAGAGGAATCCAACGACAGCTGAATGGTCCCAATCCAATGAATGCAGCCCAAAAAAAACACCCGAGAAGGAGGTTCCCTCCTCCCAGCTGCAGTCTATTGAGCATAAAACGAAACCATGTGGCCGTATTCACTCACAAGTAGGCAAACATGCCTTAGTCCGTCGGAAAGGGCAGGCTGAGAGGACTCCAAGGACATCAGAATGGTCCTGATCCAATGAATGCAGCCCCCAAAAACACCCAAGAAGGAGGTCCCTCCCTCCCAGCTGCAGGTCTATGGAGCCCTATGGAAAGCAAAGCAGCCTCATGGTTGTGTTTACTCACAAGTAGGCAGACATGCCTTGGCTAGTGGTCAGGCCAGGCAAATGGGAATGCGATGACACCAGAAGGGTCTCGATCCGATGGAGCTGGAGTGCAACAAATGCTCCAGAAGGCAGCCTCCCCCCCATAAAAAGGACCAAAAAAGGCTTCAACTGGTAAGAGGAAAGTTTTCTATTTTGCACTTGCAAAGCCAGGTGGGTCTTTATCTTGATCTGCTTGAAAGAGAACTTTAAACAGCACTGGGGAGGGCTGGAAATCCCTGATCAACCCAACTGATTCTTTGGGTGGGTGGGGGGGTGTTAATGCAGGCAGACTACATAGTAAGCTCCATTGACCACTATGGGACTTACTTCAAAATTCACTTGGTGGAACAGGACCAGCTCCCCCTTATTTAATTATTTCTTTTATTTTAATTATTTATAATTATTTATTTTAATTTGCTTGGTGATGTCATTTCTGGCCATGACATCACTTCCAATGGGTCCTGGTCAGATTGTCATTCTAAAAAGCAGGCATAGCCCCACCCACTGCATGGGGTGATGCGCAGGCCTCTCGCACCAGGTGATGCCACTGTATACACATCTGCACATAACAAAATCCTGAGTCTTCTTTAAAACTGAAAAGCTGCCTCAGGAAGCAGAGAGCAGTAATAGAAGAATGACAAGAAAGGACACTTAACTTTTTCTCCAATTGCCATTTCTCTATCCAGTGTGTAATTAGTCTATGGAACTCCTTGCCACAGAAAGTGGTGATGGCATCTTGCCTAGATGCCTTTAAGAGCAGATTGGACAAATTTCTAGAGGAAAAGGCCATCACAAGTTACAAGTCATGATAGGTATGTGCAGGCTTCTGATTTTAGACGCCGACTACCTCATAATGCCAGAGGAGGGCATCAGGACACACATTGTGTCTTGCCTTCTTTTATGCTCCCTGAAGCATTTGGTGGGCCACTGTGAGATACAGGAAGCTGGACTAGATGGATCTTTGGCCTGATCCAGTGGGGCTCTCATGTTCTTATGTTCTCAAAATCCCCAACTACTAAACTACCACTTGCCCCCCAACAGTAAGCATTTAAACAGCTATTGTGTGGCTCTCAGTCATCTGCATTCATGTAACTCTGTGTGTTGGACAAAGGAACCTGGCCGCCTCATCTGACTCTGAACACATTCCCATTGTCCTCTGGCCCCTCAATCACTTTTTTACAGAACAATTGTTCTGTTTCATTTACTAATGTGAAGAAACCTTGTGTAATAATATCACCCAACCTTTACAGAGAGCCAGAAGGAAACAACTCACTCAACAGCATATGAAATTATAGTCTACTTTCCTAAAGACATTTCCCTGCCTGGTGCCCCACCCTATTTTCCACCAGTTGTTTTACACTTAAGTTAGAGGTCTTATTACTTCAGAAATAACCTGTGTCCCTACAAGACGGATGCCCTAATAAGCTCATCATCGTATATATTTAAAGCTTCCCAAAGCAGTAAGTGTCTGCACAGGTTTCTCTGTTTAATGACAACATGTATAATTGTAAATTAACTTAATGGTCTCAAAGCTAACTTAAGTTAAATATGTTAAATTTTATACACTTCCTTTGTCATCACCTCTTTATATTTAATGGTGCCATCATTAGTACCTTGGTTTCCAGATATAATTTTAAAGGGTTTTCTGCTAGTGAACATGGCATATGAGATACTTTAATTGAAATTACTTTTAACTAATCAGCATATATATTGCTCTTTTACAACATCATCTCAAAACCAGACTCTATTCAATGAATACATCCTTGGGGAGTAATTACGTAGTTAGAAGCAATAGTGACCTTGAACTAGAGTTGTAGCACTCCATGCAGAACACCAAAACATCCTTGCCACAGAGGCCAACCTTATGTGATTCCCCCCCCCCAGGGGGATGCAAGAAGGGGTTGTACAAGATAGTTCAATTCTGTTGAGTGGCTACCCTCCACATCTTGAGGAAAAATAACCCAGGTATGGCAACATAAAGTTGAAACAGGATAATAGAATACAGGAGCAAATTTTTTCTATAGATCTTAACTTTTAATCATACAGCTACAAATCTATATGTGGAAGTTTTGCATTTGGGCTACAAGACATGTTAATTTTGCTCTATAGTTCCATCCCCTGATGCTCAGAAGGAATTTTGTCAATTTGCTTTTGTTTTACAGAAGTGTAAATGATTAGTTCCCAACCTGACCCTGCCCGACCAAGTCAATGTACGCGTAATATTTGTAGCCTGCAGAGTAATTCTTATAGTCTGACCATAGTTATGGTATGGTATGGTATGGTTTCCAGTCATTGAGGAAAAGAGGAGAGCTCAAGCAGCATGCAAGGCCTGTCCCAGTGAGCGCAACCTGCAGGTCCTCCGAACTGCTCGCAGCAAAGTCCAACAGACTGCCAGGAGATGTGCTAACGACTACTGGCTCCAGCTCTGTTCCGAGATACAGATAGCAGCTGACACAGGCAACATCAAGGGGATGTATGATGGTATCAAGCAGGCCCTAGGTCCAACACAGAAGAAAATTGCCCCTCTGAAGTCTGCCACAGGCGAGGTCATCCAGGATCGGGCGCAGCAGATGGAACGCTGGGTGCAGCACTACTCTGAGCTATATTCCAGAGAAAATGTAGTCACCGAAGAAGCACTGAACAACATTGAGTGCCTGCCTGTGCTGGAAGAGCTTGACAGTGAACCAACCCTAGAAGAACTTCACGTGGCCCTGGACTCCCTTGCCTTTGGCAAGGCACCTGGAAAAGACAGCATCCCTGCTGAAGTCCTAAAATGCTGCAAAGAGATCATCGTCACTGAGCTGCATGAAATCCTCTGTCTCTGCTGGAGAGAAGGTGGAGTACCTCAAGACATGAGGGATGCAAACATCATCACGCTGTACAAGAACAAAGGTGACAGGGGTGACTGCAACAACTACCGCGGCATCTCTCTCCTTAGCGTTGTAGGAAAGCTGTTTGCCCGAGTTGCACTAAAGAGGCTCCAGGTACTTGCAGAGAGCGTCTATCCAGAATTGCAGTGTGGATTCCGAGCCAACAGGTCCACCACTGATATGGTATTCTCCCTTAGACAACTGCAGGAGAAATGCAGGGAACAACGACAGCCACTCTTTATAGCCTTCATAGATCTCACAAAGGCTTTCGACCTGGTCAGCAGAGACGGCCTCTTCAAGATTCTCCCCAAGATTGGATGTCCACCCAGGCTCCTCAGCATCATCAGATCTTTCCACAAGGACATGAAGGGCACTGTTGTCTTCGATGGCTCCACATCAGACCCTTTTGACATCCGAAGCGGAGTGAAGCAGGGCTGTGTTCTTGCACCAACCTTGTTTGGGATTTTCTTCGCTGTCCTGCTGAAGCAGGCCTTTGGAACTGCAACAGAAGGCATCTATCTCCGGACCAGATCAGACGGAAAGCTCTTCAACCTCTCCAGACTGAGAGCAAAATCCAAAGTCCAGCTGAAATGTCTGCGTGACTTCCTCTTTGCCGACGATGCAGCTGTCACTACCCACTCTGCCAAAGATCTCCAGCAGCTCATGGATCGTTTTAGCAAGGCCTGCCAAGATTTTGGACTGACAATCAGCCTGAAGAAAACACAGGTCATGGTTCAGGATGTGGACTCACCTCCCTGCATTACAATCTCTGAGCATGAACTGGAGGTTGTCCATGACTTTGTGTACCTTGGCTCAACGATCTCCGACACTCATTCTCTCGATACTGAGCTACCACGTTTTCCAGACTCACAAAGAGAGTCTGGTCCAACAAGAAGCTGACGGAACATACCAAGATCCAGGTCTACAGAGCTTGCGTCCTGAGTACACTTCTGTACTGCAGCGAGTCATGGACTCTTCGCTCACAACAGGAGAGGAAACTGAGCGCTTTCCACATGCGCTGCCTCCAACGCATCCTCGGCATCACCTGGCAGGACAAAGTTCCAAACAACACAGTCCTGGAACGTGCTGGAATCCCTAGCATGTATTCACTGCTGAAACAGAGACGCCTGCGTTGGCTTGGTCATGTCGTGAGAATGGATGATGGCCGGATCCCAAAGGATCTCCTCTATGGAGAACTCGTGCAAGGAAAGCGCCCTACAGGTAGACCACAGCTGCGATACAAGGACATCTGCAAGAGGGATCTGAAGGCCTTAGGGATGGACCTCAACAAGTGGGAAACCCTGGCCTCTGAGCGGCCCGCTTGGAGGCAGGCTGTGCAGCATGGCCTTTCCCAGTTTGAAGAGACACTTTGCCAACAGTCTGAGGCTAAGAGGCAAAGAAGGAAGGCCCATAGCCAGGGAGACAGACCAGGGACAGACTGCACTTGCTCCCGGTGTGGAAGGGATTGTCACTCCCGGATTGGCCTTTTCAGCCACACTAGACGCTGTGCCAGAACCACCTTTCAGAGCGCGATACCATAGTCTTTCGAGACTGAAGGTTGCCAATACAAAGTTATGGTAATTTTTCATGCAATAAGTTGAGGCAAAAGGGATTCTTCAGACATGTTGCACTTTTAATGCTGCACATTCATGGGCCAAAGAGCATCTTTTAATTGTGAAAATTTTTGCCATCTTCCAGGCTTTATATACCTAAGTGCTATCCCAAGAACATGGGTACAGTTCTGAACAATTGCTAACCACTTCCCCAGCTCTATTCTAAAACCTCAAAAGAACTGGAAATTGTATTCTTGATAGCCAAGTGGTTTAGACAGCAGGTTCAAATATGTTTGAGATCAAAATATGCTTTAAAAATGTATTTGAGCTAGGTCACTGGTCCGTGAAGCTCACCTATTCCTAAAACAGGAAAATCAAGGACACATCACATTTCTTCCCCTTTCCCATTTCTAATCCCACAGGTAAACCTTATGCCCAGTTACCTAGGTGTGCTTTTAAACATGTACATATGGAGGAAAATTTTGCATTAATCTTGAAGTCTCTGTACTGTATTTGGAGATTCTGCTTTTGCTGCTGCTGCTTTAGTTACTGTCTTATCACTTTGTATATCTTTATGCTGCCATTTTTTAATATTGTGCTGTCTTTGTGGATGATCTCTATATTGCATATATTGATATACTAATATTTGCTGCCTTGAGTGCCATATTTGGAAGAGGTTAGGCTGGATGGAAACTTAAAATTGTGTAGTGGAGCTTGCCTAGTGGCCAGCAGCACAGCTCAACTATTGGGTTTAGGCATGAGTCAAGGACAGCTAGAATTGGGGGATCCTTTTGTTCTCTCTCCCCCCCCCCCATGTCAGGAAGCTCCTAGAAAATGCTTTTATTACAGGATCATATTGCTACACCAGGCAAGGAGGTCTTTCCTAGACCATCTACTACTTGGAGAAGGAGACTATCCCAAGAACAGCACCTGCTGGGATTTCCTAGTTCTGCGGGGTGGCAGCAACTACTACTGTATTAATAGGCATCTACCACTTTTCAACAAAAGTAGTTTACATAGCTACATAAATGGTTCCATATCTTAATCCAGTATCCATTCCAAAAGTAAAATGGAAAGAGGGTTCTAGCAGCTAAGCAGTAGGCTGCCTTTGCACATTTCTTAATATAAGTAACCTTTGTAATATGGTCACGCAATCATCTTCACAGTGAGAAACACATGAGAAATGTTTGGTGCTCCCTTTTACCCAGGGCTTTTCCAGTTACGAGGGTCGCCTAGAAAGTAATGCACCACATTTTTTTTCTTCAATTATTTATTGAACACAATGAAACTTACACACAAGAATGAATGATGTTTCTTCTACACTCCCTATTTTTCCATGTAATCTCCGTCCAGTTCTATGGCCTTCCTCCAGCGAGACACAAGGGCATGTATGCCCTGTCGGTACCACTCCTTGTTCTGGTCACGAAGCCATTTCTGCACTGTGCGAATCACCTCTTCATCATCCTCAAAATGTCTTCCGCAAATGGCATCTTTTAATGGCCCAAACAAGTGGAAGTCTGAGGGAGCTAGGTCAGGGCTGTAGGGTGGATGGGGTAACACAGTCCAACCCTGTTTAGTGATGTGTTCCGAAGTTCTCAAACTTGTGTGAGGCTGAGCGTTATCATGTTGAATCAAACATTCACCTGGGTTATGGCGCCGAAGTTGCTGGAAGTGCTTCTTGAGTTTGGTTAATGTCTTCACATAAGCCATAATGTCTTCAGAATTAATGGTGCTGCCTCTTGGCATCACATCAATGAGTATGACGCCCTCACAGTCCCAAAACACAGTGATCATGACCTTACCGGTGGAAGCAGTTGCTTTGAATTTTTTCTTGTGGAGATTGAGGATGACGCCATTCCATCGACTGTAGTTTTGTTTCGGGCTCAAAATGGTGAACCCAGGTTTCATCACCTGTCACAATCCTGGACAAGAACGCTTCCCCCTCATCTTCAAAACGTTTCAGCAACTCAGAAGAAGTGTTTTTTCTGAGAGATTTGTGGTCCACCGTAAGACAGCGCGGAACCCATCGTGCACGCACTTTTGAGTAATCAAGAGCACAGATGATTGCATCCACACTTCCTTTGCTGATTGACAGCTTCAGTGCCAACTGCCTAGTCGTTATGTGTCGGTCCTCGCAAATGAGCACATCAGCAAGCTGCGTCTTGTCAGGTGTGACAGCCATGGATGGCCGCCCCGAACGCTGCAAATCTTAGAGCTCTGCCGAACCGCCTTCTAATGGCCTCACCCTCTGTGCCCAGTGACTAACCGTACTTCTGTCGACTGCAGATTCTCCATAAACTGTACACAAACATTTGTGAATGTTCCCAACAGTTTCTTTCTCCGCAGTGAGAAGTTCAATGATGACACGCTGCTTGTAACGTACATCACTTACAGACGCCATTTCGAAACACTGCTGCAGCTACGCTATCTGTCTGAAGAAACCAAAAATTTGTGTGCGCACTCCTGAAAATTCAAATAATGTATATCTAAAGTTTCGCATTCGTACCATTACTGTAGGCTGAGAAAAAACGTGGTGCATTACTTTCTGGGCAACCCTCGTACAATTACACAGGTGCACTGGGCTATCCTTTTTTTCCAGCTAACAGCAGCTCTTTATACTTTGCCCATTTATCATATGGTTTAGTCAGAAATGCAAATTTTGAATGCAACTTTATTATGAAATGTTTAGAATTCAGATAGAATACAAGTATTTACATGTTACATAGGAAGGGGCAGGTCAATTATTATTTCATCCAAAGTAGCCAGGAAGTCTTTAGTTGACTGCAGAGTATCTGAAATAAAACAGTTTTCAAATTACATTTTCATCTTGATCAATGGTTTAGAACTTTAGCATGTAGTGTTCAAGTTTAGTTATGCAAAATTGAAGCAGTTGTAGTAGAAGGGTTCCATTGCTAGCCATGCCACATCTGAGTGTTTGCTTCACTCAGACCAGCCACAGACCCTTGTAGCAGGATGTTACAGCTACCCATTTTACTGAATGTAGTTCAACACTTTCCTTACCATCGTCCCATGCAATTGAAGGTGGTTTCACAGGTGAAGGAATTATGCTCACAAATCTGTCTGGTACATTTTCAAATGTCATAAGAGGAACACCAATGAGTGACATATGGCTGAGTCTATGCTCTTCAGGAACCTCAAAATTTTCAGCATCTGTTCAGAGAAGTGAAGCACCATTTTAGTATAGATTTCATTTTATCTAAGATGAGCAAGGCAGTGATTAACTTAAAAGCACTACTACTGGGAAATGTTCAGTCTACTAAAAATGCCAAGACTATAACCCTAATGCACAATGCCTTGGAAGCAAGTCACACTGAACACAGTAGGACTTAAATTTCAAGTGCTGTATATGAATACAGATAGGTCTTAAAATGGATTCTAAAACCAGGGTTGGCTTATACATTAGCCTACAAGATAGATCAGTAACAAGTATGCTTTTAGAGCAACCCAGAGGCAAGAGAAACCCCTGAGAGAGAGCCATTACACATGTACCCACCTATATTTTGAGCTGCACAGAGCTTGTTTGCAGCAACACCAGCCTGGGTCAGTTGAGCGAGGAAAGCCCGTATGGAATGAACATTCCATTGCCACAGCATCAAGTAGCTCAACTGGAATTGCCTCTACAAGGCAATAGCTTCCCCCAAAGCCACCTTATCCACAGATCATAGGAAATGTCTGGAATTTTGGCTCCAAGTTTGCACTCAACTTATCTACAGGATCAACTTGTGCATAGGGTTGCATTGTAAGTTCACTTTCTCTTGTATAACAGGTTACTCCAAGAACACCAACTCAACATAGTTCAAATGTACAAATATATTGTGTACCTACATGCCAGCAATCTCACATTGTCTGAACAGTGCTTAAAGCTCTTCATCAGTTTAATAAGTATTGCTTTGCTTTTACCAATAATTGAAATAATGTCAATTACCTAGAGGATTATAGGAAAAGAGATTCTCCTTTTCTGGACATTCTTCTATTACCATACTGCAATGTTCCACTCCATTTGTATTTTCAGTAACCTTAAATGAAAACAACCAGAAGATCTTGCTCCAATAGCCATCTCAAAGTTCAATGAGGTCAGATACAAATATAGAATAAAGCATCTCCCAAACACAAGCAGAGCATTTTTCCTTTCCCCGACTACCACCCAATACAGGTGACCTTCCCACAATGCCCTAAAGCAGTAGTACCCAAACTTTTAAGCACCAGGACCCACTTTTTAGAATGACACTATCAAGACCTACCTAGGTTTATGAGACTTTAAAAATCCAGAAAGAAATAATATTTCTATTTACATGTACAGGTCAAGTCTACTTATCCACAGATTTGGTTCAGCGCAAGTCCTCTGGACCCCTGTTGAACCACATTCGGCCCAACTGAAGCCTTCAGAGGCAACTGAAGCTGTGCTCCAAAGGTAGCCTCCACAGGCCTCTGCATGCAGCCTTCACAGGCCACAGAATGGCTCTAGATGTAACCAGACCTCAAGATCTGCATGATTTGATATCATGCAGAATTCAGTATCCATGAGGGGTTCAGGAATGGAACCCTCATGGATAACAAGAATCCACCTGTAATGGCTAAATAAGATGTTCCAACATTTATCTCCCTATATTTACGAATACTTGTAAACTGCAGGAGCCTTCTGCAGTGCAGTTAGCAGCTGATTTTTGAAAAGCCTCAGGGCTTGAGGCAGTTATCTGATCCTTCCATCAACTGCGTTTTCATTAGAAGATCTGCTTGGTTGCAACGCAACCCACCAAAAATCAGGCTGGGACCCACCACTGCTCTAAAGCAAATTAAGCACCCAATTTGCAAAAGCACTGCAGTAAGATACATGCTCAGTCACTTAATCTGCATTACATCGCCCCAGAGTAGTATGAACAAGCCAACACCTCCTTCCCTAAAATAAGACTGTTTTGCAAGAATACCAGTAAAAGCAGACTTGCTTCTCATGTCTGCATGAAACACAGGTTAACACAGATGAAAGATTCTTGGAGGTGGTGAAGTGATGAGCAAGTGATGTTAGCTTTCTAAGCAATTTTCAACCTCTCTCATCTCATGGCACACTGACAAGGCATCAACATCATCAAGGCACACCATCAGGTTTTTGACAATTGACAAGGCACACCATGCTGCCAGTGGGGGGCTCACATCCCCATTGGAACTGCAAATAAATGATCTTCCCCCAAATTCTTGTGGCACATCTGTGGACCACTCATGGCATACTAGTGTGTCACAGCACAGTGGTTGAAAATTGCTTTTCTAAGCAATCTTCATCCACAATTATCCCTTTTAATCCAGTGCTTCAAAGGGAAAGCAAGCACCACATGCTCCCATTTGCACAGCTGAATATTAACCAACCTTTTTTGCAGATAATGCCTTCTTTCCTTTTGGGATTTGATTCTGTGTTGCTGTTAGAGGTCTGTTCACATTTCCTAGAGCCTTCCTGGATGAATGAAATGTTGGTGGCTTTACATTAGCTGTTCTCCCAGCAAGTGGAGTTTTGGGACAAGACCTCTCAAAGACCTTAGCTGTGGAATAAATCAAGTTTATTCAACAAGGTCAGGATCTGGAGTATCAAAACCTCTTCGTTATTTGACTTTATAGTTGTGGGGACACCATCTTTGCCAAGGCAGAATAAGAAGATATCCACTAACCTGGAGTCTTGCAGCATGGCAAGTCCAGTTTCAGTTATGCTGTTCAGAGCATGCCCACATAGGCATTGGTGCAACCCCTGTAATCTAATCATCAGGCCAAGCAACAGTTTAACTGAATAATTACTGAAAACACAATTTCTTACTACTCTATATGCTGTCTCAGAAGCTTTGTTTGCAAGAGGATATGCAGGCTATAAAGTCTTTTAAACAAATTATACAAAAATAGACAGCTATTCAGATCAATCAAGAAAGAATCATGCAACTCAGATGAACCAAAAGACTATTCTTTCAAGTGGTTTCATAAGATAGAAATAGAAATGTTAGTTTGCCCTTCTTTTCACCTTGATGCTTTTCCTCCCATGTCACTGTGGGATCATCATGTTTTCTCTCTACAGGCAGCAATGAGAGCAGAGGCCACTTACACAGCCTCAATATCCTATTTACTCTGCAGAGAAACCTTTTGTACCTCTGTTCTCAATTTCCTCCAGTTGGGATGCCATTACCTATTCTGAAGTAGGGGAAGGCTATACATAGCAAACTATGCAGCTTATTAACTTCCTGGCCATTCAGAATGCTCAGTAATTAATATTTCTAAGGACATCTTACTTTAATAAGCATCTTAGTTCATATCAATGCAGACTCACAAGGTGCAGACAGCAATCTCAGCCGATCTTTGACAGCAGTGCCAGTTTCACCATTCTCTTTGTCTACGAAGATGTGCGTTGCCATTTCTTAGCAGCAAAGTACCACTAGGACAGACAACTATAGTATTACTCCCAAGAATGATCAATACAGGAGCACGAGTAGCATTTTTCTATTACAATGATTTACTGTTGTAGAAAGTCTTTTAAAGCTCCCACTTGTACCAGATATTCATTTACATGGAGATTTGTACTATTTTCCCATCTGTTCAGCAGGAGTTACTGTACAAGCATTAGTAACTGTACAAGTTTGCAAGCATACAGGTGAATATCAGCTGCACCTTTCATCTACAATTCAGACAGAAGCAACCTGCTAAAGCAAGCATATTGGGGGAACAAATAGCAATTATTGTCAAAAGTGTTAGAGTAGGCCCTAGAGTAGGCTTATGATTTTTGTAAGTTTAAGACTACATTGTGACTTTTACACATTTGAGATTCTGAAGCTCTCCTTTCAGTACAGCCAGATTGCAAAGAAAAGACATGGACAAAACATAAGACACAAGTAGGCTGGAGCTAGCATGAGAACCAAGTAGCATGTAGTAAATGCAACTAGGTAACTTCAAGCAAAATTTAAGTTTCCACACCAGCAGTATGCCAAGAAAGCTACTTATGACCAGATAGATAAAAGGCCTAAAGAATTCAGAAAGCCCAGCCAAAAAAAGGTGTCCAGGTGGGTGGGAATGTAACTGACCACTACATATAAAGGCAGACTTGCTTGTTTGACTATATATAAATAATCATGCTCTAGCCCTGGGGCTAGATATAAACATAAGGCCCAGGGGCTGGATGCAGCCCAGAAGCTTTTTATCCAACCCTCAGGCTCTCAGCTGCTGAGCAGTGCTGAGGTAGCACTGCTGAAAGGGCAGCCCACATGAAAATTGGGCTCTCCCATGTCCTGAAATATGATCAAGACTTGCGTGTTTCCTGTCATTTGCAGCTAATGAGTTCCTAAGTGAGAAAAAGTGCTTATTTTTGGTTATGACCTGTTTAATAACATCACTTCCTGCCTAATGACATCACTTTCAGCACT
This sequence comes from Tiliqua scincoides, assembly GCF_035046505.1. Classification (NCBI taxonomy): domain Eukaryota; kingdom Metazoa; phylum Chordata; class Lepidosauria; order Squamata; family Scincidae; genus Tiliqua; species Tiliqua scincoides. Next base: position 169,399,199 of record NC_089822.1, on the reverse strand, counting down.
CAGCAGGCATCATGAACGCTATTTGGCCCTTTGTATGAAATGAGTTTGACACCCCTGCTCTAGCCCTTAGGGGCAGAGAATTACCTACTTGCTTGTCCATTGGGCAGCTTTGTCTCTCTTCTGCAGAATAAACTTGGAAGCATTCCAAACCTCAAATCTGTTTCATTTTTTATTTTGCCACACCAGGGATGAACCATCAAGCCCCTTAGGGGTTATAGCAGTTTAGCCAACAAGATGACTCTTGCTTAGGACATATAGTACAGTTTAATGCGTCTTCTCAGGGAAGGATAGTAATTACAGTGAAGAAGCAACCAAGAAGTAAAAGATCAATAAAAATAGGCTTTCCCCTCAGAAACGTACACATCATTTGTTGAATGATAATAGTCCAATCCTACACATAGGAAGATACTCTACTAGGTCTTATTTCCAGTATGTACTGACTTGGAGCAATTACTTCAGGTTATCAGAAAGCACTAGTTAACTGTATTTCTAGCAATACTTTGTACCCCTCTGGGAGTACAGCAGCTTTAAAGAAGCACCAGTGTAACTGAACAAACAGAAAATGATGACAGTACAATTCTACAACTAGAGAGGCTATTTAAGCTACAGAGAATGAGAAAAACAAAAAACCAGCATTGAGCAGTGGTGCACCACCTGATTTTTGGTGGGTCACTAAAGGCTGATGGAGAGATCAGATACTGTAACTCAGTGATTTTCACTCATTTAGCACTGGGACCCACTTTTTAGAATGAGAATCTGTCAGGACCCACCAGAAGTGATGTCATGACTGGAAGTGACATCATCAAGCAGGAACATTTTTAACAATCCTGGGCTGCAATCCTACCCACACTTAACCAGGAGTAAGTTCCTTTGACTACCATTGTTAAAAGAATATATATGTAGTAGCTTGTTAAAAGTACAAGTCTAACATTTCCCCTTCCTACAATCCTACAATCCCATTTCCTACAATCACATACCTTGGTAGCATCAAGTCTAATATGTTAAAAATAAGAATACTGCAATGAATGGGGACCCACCTGAAATTGGCTTGCAACCCCTAGTGGGTCCTGACCCACAGTTTGAGGAACACTGCTGTAACTAATTGCCTCAAGCCTACTCAAAAACCAAATACTAGAGCTGCTAATTACCCTACAAAGAGCTCAGCTCCTGTAGTTTGCAAGGTAGCTGCCAGTTGCCCTACAAGGAGCTAAGTAGCTGAAGTTTGCAAGCATAAGTAAATATAGGGAGATTTATTTATTTATAGGGAGATGAGTTGTTTCTCTCTAGAGCACCTTTTTTTAAAGCCTGGTAAACTTAGGTGGGTTCCAATAGAGTGCTGTTTAAAGAAGTGGGTCACAGTGCTGAAGAGTTTGGGAACCAGTGGCCCAGAAAAACCAGTGTAGAAAGTAGAGCCCCTTCCCCATCATGCTGCAATAGAAGACAAGGCAGGCACAATTGAGCACCGCGAGGAAACCAAGAAGACATCGAACAGAGCCCTTCCTATCCCACACAGCCCAGCACTCACCCAGACCAAGCCAACAGAAAGCACTGCTAGACAGTCCTCGCAGGGCACTTTTAAATAACCCGCCTCGTCGCTCATTGGCTGCTGCTCCCCGCGTGGGACGCTGAAGGTGCCGATTGGCTGCTTCGCTCAACCAATGGCAGAGGAGGGGGAGACTCTTTGCACAGAGGTAAGAAAATACAAGAGTGACCCATCCCGAGGTTTGGAGTGGGAGTTTCTGGGTTTAGACAAATATTTTTTTTTTGTCCATAGAAAAAAGTCAGTCATAGAAAAAGTTTGGGGAGCGTCGGAATGAAAGAGCGACCATCCCTTTAAGGAAATGCAACCCATTAAAGGCACAGCAGCAGCCCCGACTTTGTGGGTGATTTTAGGCTCGTGCTGGCTTTCAATGTTTATCGTGACTGTAGGGAGTGCGTGACTCTCGCCTTCTGCTACTGCTGTGTCTTCCCTGGCCAGGCAGGCGCGGAGTGCCGGTTGCAAAATGCAGGCTGCGATCCCAGGCGTGCTTCCCACGGAGCGAGGAACCGGGATCCGTGGGACGAGGCGGAGAGGCTGCTCACTCCCAGGCCCTGCTGCCTTCGGGCCTCTCACTCCGGAGGCTTCCACACTTACCTGGGAGGAAGCCCCACTGACTCTAACGGGACTGACTTCCGAGTAGACATGCCCAGGATTGTGCTGTAAGACTGGGATCCTTACCTGGGAGTAAATCCCATTGAACGCAAGGGAACTTCCTTCTGAGTAGAGTTGCCCAGGCGCGGGCTGCGGAGTGCTGGCCCTTTAAGGACGCCGGCGACGAGCGCCGCGCGGGGCACGATGGGAAGCGGAAGAGCGGCCTGGTGAGCCCCACTGGACTAGCGGCGTAGAAGCCCCGCGGAGAGCGTCGGCGCCTGTGTGAGTTCTGGGGCTTTTCTGCGCTCAGTCGTGGAGCTGCCGCGCCTCTCGCCTTTCCCTGGGCCGCGGGGGGGGGGTCAGTCCTGTGCGCACTTGCCTGGGAGGAAGCCCCACTGCTGCTTGTTCCCGGCTCGCTTTGAGCCTCGCTGCCTTCCTGGGGTCTCCTGGGAGGGCCTCCGATCCTGGCTTTCCCTCCTGGCCTTTGGGGTTCGGACCTTCTCCTTTCCGAGTCAGCGAGGCCTGTGCTGCTCCTGCCTCACGTGGAGCACCGCAAGGCCGACAGGGAAGTCCAGCGCAGGAGCTCTTGAGGCGGCCTCAGGCTCTCCCAGCACCGCTGAGCTGCCACTGCTGCCTGATGCGGGGCTCTCCTGTGTCCTGAAAAAGTGGCCCAGATTTGTGTGACGTCTTCTCTGTCACCTGCAACTCTCTGTTCATGACCTACTTAATGACATCACTTCCTGCTGTTGCAGTGGAGGGTTTGGTGGCCTGCTGTGGGAGGCCAGTGTGTTGCCCCTGTGATGGATCTCTTCCCCTACAGCGGGCAGGGCACTGGGCATGGTGATGCACCATCACCCTGGCCCCACTGGCTTTTGGGCTGTACCTTTTGATAGAGTGGAGACATGCCACATTGTTTGTTTTGTTGTATTCTGCACAAAAGGAGGCAGAGAACAATATGCAACGTGGTGGTGTTACTCAAAAATACCAAGATCTTGAACATTTTGGCCACTGGTGGTTCCCCCCATGCACATCACCTGGTGCGGCCACACCCCCACTGCACTTTCAGCCCTCAGCAAGCATTATGAATGCCCTATAGCTTGCTGTATGAAATGACTTTGACACCCATGCTGTAAGGAGTTCTGCCTGGAGTGTCCCCTTTGCCCTAGTTACCTTAGTTGTGCTATATGCAATCCTATGCAATCCTGTTGAGTTCAGTGGGACTTATTCCTCTGTTAGTGTGTATAGAAATGTGGCCTTAGTGTAACATGAGAGGGGTGTAAACATGATCAGGTGATGGTTATGAAGGGGAACAGGTGTGCTTTGAATGTATTTTTTTTTTTAATGCAGCACAGTGACCAGCATGCACAGAACTTTTGACAGACAAGTCTTCTCTGCATTCTTTCCCAGCCTTGCTGCCCTGGAGTCCTAACTGGAGATAACAGTGACTGATTCTGAAGCTTTCTGTATAGTAAGTTTGTTTTCTACCATTGGCTTTGGGCCCTTCCCATAAAGCATGATTTTGATGTTTCTTAACCCATTGTAACAAAAGAACATATTTGTTCTAATTGAGAGGTTGGTTATTCATACAAAATTGGGGAGATAATAGGTGAAAATACTCAATGCTGTTAACTCATTGTAGTTTGGAGATCATTATTCAAAAGAAGTATTCTGGTTTAATAGAATGGTTGTCATGTCAATCTGTGTGTGTCCGCAGGAAAAGGGACAATGGAATCTGGAAGCATGGAAACAATAGCTTCAAACCCTCCTGGAGGGTCAAGTGGCTTAGAAGAGCCTAAAAAGATGACAAGAGAGGACTGGAGGAAAAAGAAGGAATTAGAAGAACAGAGGAAACTGGGCAATGCGCCTGCTGAAGTGGATGAAGAGGGAAAGTAAGTCTTGTGTGTAATGTGTCAATAGAATCTTGCCACATTTCATCACTTGTTTCAAAACTAGCAGCTCCTATTCTTGGTAAACACTTGCAGGTAAGCTTTCAGGACTGGATGTTTTGGGAGAGAAGAAGCTGTATTGGAAGGAGTAAGTTATATCCCTGTTTGATGTTGCTAGACTAAAAAAATGAACTAACTTGTATGATTTATCCTTATCTTCAGTGTTTGCAGTCCATTTCTAGCTTTCTGGCTTAGGGAAAGGCCCTAAAGTATGGAAATTTGATGTGTGCTTGATGAAAGTGTTAAAACTCTTCATTAGAGAATCTGTTGTTCTCTGTTCTATCTGTCACTGTTTTGAACAGTAAATTGCATGTAATTCCTATGCATGCTTGCTTGGAAGCAAGAACTGTACAAAGCAAGTCCAGTTGAACTCTAGAAACAATCAGTAGGGTTTCAGCCTTTGTCACTTATCAGCTAGTTAGTTGTATGTGGAGAAGAAATTGTTTTCCTGTATTGTTACAATATTACACACACTTATTAGAGAATAAGTACCATTTAAGAGCCCAATCCTGTGCTCAGCAGCACGACTTCATGCAGCCGGGCACTGTCGCAAACGTGCCTTAAGGCACATTTGCGAGTTTCACCGCCAGGCTCCCGCCCATGCTAACCTAGCGCCGGCCGGTGCTGGGCTAGCGCGGGGTGGTCGCCCAGCTTCCACGGCTCGGCAGTCTCCTGGACCGCCGAGCCGCGGCACAGTAGGTGGGGGCAGGGGCGGGGAGGAGGCATTCCAGGGAGGGGGGAGGTATGCCAGAGGGCTGGCTGGAGGTGTGCCTGATGTAGGGAGGGAGGCAGGTCTGCGGAGCTCTGCTCTGCAGGATCCAAGGTGCTCGTGTAGGGCTCCGTGTCCTATACAAGTGCCTTTGCAGTAAAGTGAGTAGCCCCATTGCGGGGCTACTTACCTTACCTGGGAGAAGTGGATGAAAATCCCCTTCTCCCAAGGTGCCTCCCATGGTAGCCCAGGAGGCGCAGGATCCGGTGGCAGCCCTTCTTGGTGCCGCCAAGCCTGGGCACCCCAGGCAGCTCAGGATTGGGCTGTAAGTCAGTGGGATCTACTTCTGAATAATAACGCGCAGCGTTGTGCTATGTTACTATACCTTTTATTCAGTGCTTGTTCAAAGAGTGGGCACCCCTAGCATTCTTCCCCCACTTCAGAAATAGCAAATTTTAAGCAGTCTTTTCCATTTATCACAGAGACATCAACCCTCATATTCCTCAGTACATTTCCTCAGTGCCATGGTATATAGATCCTTCCAAAAGGCCAACACTAAAGCATCAGAGACCCCAGCCAGAAAAGCAAGAAGAATTTACACCACTAGGGGATTGGTACAAGCGAGGAGTCAAAGAGGTAGGTAATCATGTGTAAAAGTTAAGGATTGTGGCACCTTACAGTATGAACATTCCAAGAAGTTTACTGTGCTTTTTAAATTATTATTGGCATTCAAAAGACTAGATTTGATAATTGGTTCATTTGTTTTCTTAACTGAAGGCATATGTGGGAAGGTGGGGATTACATTTGAAGCAAAGAATAAAATTTCATGCAATTTGCACTTGAGAATAATTGAAAAAGTATTGTGCACCTGTTTTTTGTGGGTTCAGAGCAGATCTGATTGCTGTAAGGGAGATGTAGGTGTGTCATTGATACCTATTATTCATTTTTCTATTTAGAATGCTTTTGCAACTAAATTCCGCAAAGGAGCCTGTGAGAACTGTGGTGCATTGACACACAAGAAGAAAGATTGTTTAGAGGTAAGCATTAGTCTGTCTGAATTGGATTTGGCAGAATTAGCTATGGATCTTGAAAACATGGTAGGAAATGCAGTTTTTCAAAGGAAATGGTGTGATGTGGCTAGTCCTATATATTCTGATAGATTGATATACTGTAGTTTAATCAAAAGAGAGATCTACCATGCATAGAACTGAAATTGGATGGACTTTAGAAAAAGGACCTTGAACCATACCAAGCCCCCCTTTTTTGATGACAATAACATGTTTCCTTTTAATACTTTGAACAATTACAGTATCATCAGTGTGCTCAGATGAGCTCCAACTCTCTAGTAAAGTCATTGATGTCGATCCTGTTGCATGCTTGCTTTATTTATTTATTTATTTACCATATTTCTCATCATTGAATATTACTCAATGCAGTTTACATATGGTTTGCATAAGCAAGCTATCCTAGTCCCCATAAAGGTCTTTACAATATTGCTCTATTTGTATACAGAACCTTTCAGTATCCAGATGTTTCCCTTTTTGGTATAGTCATTTTTCTGGATTCTTAACATACTTGCTTAACTGAAGAACCCAACATTCAGGCAACTCGCCTGCACACTAGAGGGAGACTAACTGAATGTTAACGGAAGCAGGGACTGTTCTGCTTCCTGTTAACATTCAGTTAGTCTTCTCTTTGCTGTGTGCAGGCTGGCTGCCTGCTAGTTTGATTCTTCAGTTAAGTAAGAAACGCTGCAAGCACCACTGCAGAAAAACAAAGGTACTGTGATGGGCATGCAGGGGGACGCTATTTATAGAGGGTTCCCTGCACCCACAGTTTCTGGAACAGAACCCTTGCAGACGTGGGGGAAGCCTGTATTTATCTAGGAAAGTGTATGTGGAGGTACAACAGAAAAATGGTCTTTTGCTTAGAATTCTGACTTAATGTTTTCCATGCTAAGAACAAAAAGCATTTTTCATTGGAGTGTCTCATTTTGCACTGGTCTTTGGAGGGGCTGTGTTTGTGGCTGCTGCCGCATACAAGGAGGTGCCTAATTGCAGTCTTATGAAGTGGAGGTAACAGAGCATGTGTACTGTTCAGGAGGGCTTTGAATTCATGTAAAGCTAGTACGACTAGTTATTTTGTTGCATGATGACTGAAATAGGTTCCTAGAGAATGGCCCAATGCTGGGGAGAATTGGTTCTCTGTGTGGTCTCAGTGGTAGCAGTCTTTGTGCTCCTATAGTAGCCTTTGCTCTAGGAAAACCCCATGATTGTGGGGAATGCTATCTTTACAGTGTGATTGTTGCTTCCTTCCCAAGTCAATACGGGATGAATGAAAGAGAGCCCAATCCTGAGCTCCCATGGCTCGTGGCTACAGCGGCACCGAAAATGGCTGCCGCCGCATCTTGTACACCCACGTCAGCCGTGGGCGGCACCTCAGGAGAAGGGGACTTTTGTCTCCTTCCCTCGGGTAAAGGGAGTAGTCCCACAATGAGGCTACTCGATTTACCACTGACCTAAAGGTCGGCAATGAGGTAAGAGCCTTCGTGTCAGGATGGAGCCTGACATGGAGGCTCAGGATCTGGTGGAGCATTGCTCCTTCCCCCCTGACATGCCTCCCCCTGCCCTCTCCCCGCCTCCCTGGAGCTCCTTTACTCCGCCCGCTCTCTACTCGCCTGCCCCCTTTCGAGAAAGCCTCCTCCCTGCCTCTCCTCCACCCTGCTTTCCTCTCCACAGGTCGGCCTTAGAGCTGGCACAGAAAAAACAGAGTAGGTAAGAGAGACAAAATCAGAAAAGTAACTTATTGTGTGATTGTCCATAGTATGTACGATTTCATCACAGTCTACTATGAAACATGAAGAAGAAAGTGATCTGTGACTAATAGGTCAGAATGATTGAGAGCTTGTGTTTCCTTTCTTGCAGAGACCTAGAAAAGTTGGAGCAAAATTCACAGGAACTAACATTGCAGCAGATGAGCATGTGCAACCTCAGCTAAAGTTTGACTATGATGGCAAAAGAGACCGTTGGAATGGCTACAATCCAGAAGAGCACATGAAGATTGTAGAAGAATACGCCAAAGTTGATTTAGTAAGTAGCAGGTGTTTTTTTTCCTCTTAGCAGTACTATTACAAACTTTGGGGAGCTGTAGCACATAATAGTGCAAAATTAAATTATTTTTGTATTTAGAATTGGGTTAAATTGTGTATTAAACAGCTGTAGAAATCTTTCAGGTTTTAATTAATTTTACATTTTAGTATGTTGGAAAGTAATGGGTTATGTCAGTGGTTCTCAAACTGGTGGGTCACAACCCACTAGCATATGTAATGCTTCCATTGTCCTTTTAAGGGGCAGGGGAAGGGGGGGGAGCAGTGCAATCCCCAGGATTGCGTCAATAACGGGTGTGAAAGGGGGCTATTTTTACTTACAGAGGCCTGCTGGCAGCTGCAAGAGTTGCAGGGAGCCCTGAGCAGCCCTCCACAGGGCTCCCCAATGCTTAGAATGTTGATGTAGAATGTTGAGAAAAACCGGTCGCTACACACTTCCTGGCTGCTTGGCGACCAGTTTTTCTCAACATTCTACCTCAGCGTTCTAAGCATCGGGGAGCTCTGTGGAGGGCTGCTTGGGGCACTGCACAACTCCTGCAGCTGCCAGCAGTCCTCAAGTAAGTAAAAATAGCCCCCTTTCACAGTAATTAGTGACGCGATCCTGTGTATCCCCTCCCCCACAAAGACTTACTCTGAGAGTAAAACTGTCCCTAAGTTTGAGAACCACTGCGTTATATGGTTCTTGATTTTTACTTGGCCCAATGCAGTGTAATGCTGGCTGTAAAGTGATTTCCCTATTTCCCTACTTGTTAGAACTAGAACTCCACAAATTTTGACTAGTCATGGTAACTGTCAGGGAAGGGGACCCCCAGGAGAAGACAGGCTGATGCACGAGAGTAGCGGCAAGTGGATAGCATGTACACACCCCTTCCTGCTTCCCACTTTCCCTTTACTGAACCAGCAGCTGAATGGGGGAAAACCTTGGTAGATTGTATCAACTTCCACAATTCCAGGCTACAGAGAACAGGTAGAGGAGGGTTGTCAGGGAGAGATCCAAGTTTTTTCCCCCATGAGAACACTGACACTCCAGGGTTTTTATTAAAAATCAATCCTACAGCTGTGTCTGCGGGGTGAAGACATATGACAGTTCACTAAATTACTCATGAACATGGACCATGCAGACAAAGGGTCTAAATAGAACAAATTTATTAAAAGTTTAAACAGAAGGGATTATACAAAATAGAGAAAGAAGGGGGAGCAGGCTTATGGAAAAAACCTAAACTTGACTAGGAAACATAAGTTTTCGCTAAAAAGATGCAATAGCTATTAATGTCAAGACAATGGAACCAGGGAAGGTTGCAAGGGGCTAGAAGCAAAAAACCCCAAACCTGATATCAGTTCTAACTAGACAGTTCTGTAGCCTAAGCTACTTACATGGCAGGGAATCTGGAGTCTAGTCTTCTCACTTGTGGTTAAGCAAGTGGGTGCTCCTCCCTGAGCTCCAAGTTTGGAGGAAAGATGGGGGCTTGTTGGACTTGGCAGAGGGACATAGAACACTTGTTGTGGCAGGTGAAATTGTAGACTGTCACCAGTAATTGTTTAGCATTGTACGCTAAGGTGAGTGCTAACCATGGTTTCCTTGAAACTGTAATTTGAAACAATGGATTGCCATGTTTTTGAGATAATTTATTAATGTTAACCATGATGTCCACACAACATAAATCATGGCTAATGGTGAAAAGGAACATGCATTCCTGAGGCTTGTTTCCATTTGCAAATGAAACAGCTTAACTAGCATTATGCTTATTTCTGGCCTTTGTCCCTAATTATATTCAGGCAACAAAGGTTTGTAACAGTAACTCCCCCCCCCATGCATACACACACTTGGATACGGAAAGAGACACAGATTGCTTGGGTAATTCACACTTCTGATGGTCATCTATCTTTGTCAGTGTTCCAATTGCTATAGTGTATTAAGCAGCTGAGATTGAGAAGTATTATGTGTTAGTAAAGTCAAAGAGGAAGAGTAAAATAAAGTCTAATGAAGGATGTCCTGTGGGCTGGGTGACCAGTGGAGACAAGTAATTACCAAACCAAGTATTCTGTTTGCTAATGGCTGATTAATTCTAGATTTAGGACCCAATCCTATCCAACTTTATAGCACTGGTGCAGCCATAATGCAGCCCCAAGGTAAGGAAACAAATGTTCCCATACCTTGAGGAGGCCTCTGTGACTGCACGCCCAACACAGGAAGCAGTGCATACCCCATTGGCACAGCAGCACCAGCACTGGAAAATTGGATGGGATTGGGCCCTTGGTCGTGTTAAATTTAATGCACTGCACTAAAAAACCAGTCAAATGCTTCCATAATGAAATTATTATGAAGACCTCTAGTACAATGTGAGTTATAACCCTGCATTCCTTTAACATTTAGGCTAAACGCACACTGAAAGCACAGAAACTGCAGGAAGAGTTGGCTTCTGGAAAACTGACAGAGCAGGTGGTAAGTAGACTGAAAATAAAAATGTCTTGATCCCAAAGATAGTATGCGCTTCCCTCTTAACATAATTTGTCATATCTGCCTTGCGATGTTTAATGGTACAAATAGGCACTGGACAAGGCTTAAATATATCTTAAGGTAAAACTTCCACTGTTACATAACCAATAGAAATACTTAGCAGTTAGGTTGCTTCCATTTTGCTGAAAATTATAAGTTTCTTCACTAGATGGCAGTATAAACTCTGCCTATAATACTGGAACTTCCCCTGAATTGAGAGACTAGAACCATTTCAGGGTGAGATAATGTTTTTATTACTTGAAGTTTATCTTCTGCAACAGGAGTCCCAGAGTAATATCCTTTTAAAAATTATTTTTAAATTTAAAAACAATACAAAATAGAATAGCTAGGCCATAATGCTGCATGAAAAATTGGAAAAAAATTATAATGCTCAAGAGAAACACCCATTCAAAACAGCCATACAAAATGCTAACTGAAATTGCATTTACAAAATTGCAAATATTGCAACTAGTTAATTTGCTTCTATAGTATTAATATTTTCAAGAAATTATCCTTTCTCCATGCAGATATTTTTACTTCATGACTACAAGGAAAGTGGGGAGCTATCAGTTTATTTATTGATAGAAAATGTGTGTGTGCGTGCGCATGCGCGTGTGATAAAGACCAACTTGAACAACCTTCACTTTACGTTTCAAGTGATGAGTCTGATTAGTCAATACTTAATGGAGCTGCAGTTCTCAAATTAGGTTTTTACCAAACAGCACACAGTGTTAGCTTCTTTTAAACAGCCTTTTAATTAATGGCATGTAAGATGGAATGCAGCCAAGCAGTTACATTTCCAAATATCTAGGCTGGGATCCTGAGAACTGCAAGTGGCAGGCAGTCCCCTGAAATATCTTACAAAATTAAGACCCCAATGTAATACATATTTATTTGGCAGTAAGTACCATCAGACATAGTGGAGCCTACCTCTTTGTGTAGACATGCATAGGCATACCCTGTAAACAACTTCCAAACAAATAGCATATTGTTTTCCATGGCTAACGTTCGGGTTTCCAGAGAGTACCTTGTTATCTCCTCCTCAGAATAAGCTGCTCCTTGGATTTCAAACAACTTTTTAATTATTTTCACTGCTTTGCTCCGTTGTTCTATGTAGCGCACTGATGAACATTTTTTTGGTTGCAGAACTCTCCAAGGCATCAGTGGGGAGAAGAGGAACCAAATTCACACACAGTAAGATGATTTCAGAACATGTTTGCAAATTACAGTATATAGTGTATATACAGTCTATAGAGTATAGATGATGTACCAGCAATTTTTTGCTTTCTAAGAAATTATAAAAAATTGGCACTTTTGCGCAAACATCATTTTTTTAAAAATTCTGATGCCCTTTCAGCTGCTGTCAAGCAGTAGCTTGACTAGCACAGACAGTGGAAGATAAGTTTATCTTCCACTGCAGTATCGCTGTATTTCTTACTGCTAGCCCTCTTTGCCTCATAGTGTTTTAATATAGCATATTGTGTTTTCAGGAAAGAGATCATAACAGTGAAGATGAAGATGAAGACAAATATGCTGATGACATTGATATGCCCGGGCAGAATTTTGATTCTAAAAGGCGCATTACAGTCCGAAACCTACGTATTCGAGAGGATATTGCCAAAGTAAGAAGATCTGCATTCATAATTGTCTAGCTGCTCTTCTCTGTCTTCTTCTAGTGGCTTAAAAAAGGGTCATAGCATTCTTCTTTGTTTCATTCCAAACTCGAACATTGTGTGCAACCATGAAGCTTCCCTCTCAGTTTTCCAGTCTTAAAGCATGGAATTGTAGCTGCAGACCTTAACTGCTAGTGAAGTGCAACTCACTGAATGAAAACATTCATTATAAATGGTTGAAAATCAATGATTTTATGGTACACTAAGTCCAAGTATATGTATAGGTTCCATTCCAGGGATGTGTCTGAAAGTTGGAATGTACAAAGGTCAAAACAGCGAGTTCTGGGTCAAGCCCAGTGCTGTCATGCCTGTGTGCAAGTGCAATAATGGACAGGCTGCACCTGCATGAAAGCACTGATGCAGATGTCTATATTCCATATATCTGTATCTCAGGAACGCAGTGTATTTAGTTCAAAATATTTTGATTTTAAAAGGGGTGGAAATGGCAACTTGCTTTCTCTCTGTGTGAAAGAAAGTAATGCACACATTTGCATCCTTGTGTATGGCTGGATCATTTAAAAAATGTGATTATTTCAGTTGATGTGTTTATTAGCCATGTGGCTGATTACTTGCGGTGTTATCTCCAGAGAAGTAGAAATAATGCTGCTGCACACATCGTCATTATACTTCTGTCCCACTTTTGTATGGGGATGTTCTAGGTTACGAAAACTATCTGTGTTTGCAGCTATATTTAAGCAGTGGTCTCTTTTCGGGAAGTTAGAGAACAGAATGACCCGCCTTTTCTGTAGCATGGCATATCCCTCAGAAAGTATATGAATGGGGAGAAGTGGTGGCATCGGGCTGAATGTCAGGGTAGCAGAGTGTATCCCCACTTGGGTGGGCTGAGTTAACTTCAGTGAAAAGTGATAAATTTCTACTCAGCGGGAAGCATAATGATGTCTTCTGAAAGATAATTTGGCAATGTCTTAAGGAATCCTTGCTTTAAGAGATTTGTTTGGGGAATAACTTCATTTTTCAAAGATTGATCAGCAGATTACATTAGCTCTGTTAGCTGCCCTGGAGTTTCAAGTTCAATATGCTTGTGTCTCTTTAGTACTTGCGGAATCTAGACCCAAATTCTGCCTACTATGATCCCAAAACAAGAGCAATGAGAGAGAATCCATATGCCAATGCAGGAAAGAATCCGGATGAGTAAGTGTGAAATTTGCTTCAATAATTTTAAATGTTATCTTGATTGTCTTCTACATTATTTGTGAATCAATATCTAATAGTGGAAATTGTGACAGGACTGATTTTAGTAGTACTAATTTGATATGGCCCCCAACACCATTGTGTTGGAAAATAATTCTTCAGAGGAATTATTTTGTAAAGTCCTACATAAGAACAGCCCCACTGGATCAGGCCATAGGCCCATCTAGTCCAGCTTCCTGTATGTACCTTTATGTACTTCCAGTACCTATAAGAACATAAGAACATAAGAACAGCCCCACTGGATCAGGCCATAGGCCCATCTAGTCCAGCTTCCTGTATCTCACAGTGGCCCACCAAATGCCCCAGGGAGCACACCAGATAACAAGAGACCTCATCCTGGTGCTCTCCCCTACATCTGGCATTCTGACTTAACCCATTCCTAAAATCAGGAGGTTGCGCATACACATCATGGCTTGTACCCCATAATGGATTTTTCCTCCAGAAACTCGTCCAATCCCCTTTTAAAGGCGTCTAGGCTAGACGCCAGCACCACATCCTGTGGCAAGGAGTTCCACAGACCGACCACGCGCTGAGTAAAGAAATATTTTCTTTTGTCTGTCCTAACCCGCCCAACACTCAATTTTAGTGGATGTCCCCTGGTTCTGGTATTATGTGAGAGTGTAAAGAGCATCTCCCTATCCACTCTGTCCATCCCCTGCATAATTTTGTATGTCTCAATCATGTCCCCCCTCAAGCGTCTCTTTTCTAGGCTGAAGAGGCCCAAACGCCGTAGCCTTTCCTCATAAGGAAGGTGCCCCAGCCCCGTAATCATCTTAGTCGCTCTCTTTTGCACCTTTTCCATTTCCACTATGTCTTTTTTGAGATGCGGCGACCAGAACTGGACACAATACTCCAGGTGTGGCCTTACCATCGATTTGTACAACGGCATTATAATACTAACCGTTTTGTTCTCAATACCCTTCCTAATGATCCCAAGCATAGAATTGGCCTTCTTCACTGCCACCGCACATTGGGTCGACACTTTCATCGACCTGTCCACCACCACCCCAAGATCTCTCTCCTGATCTGTCACAGACAGCTCAGAACCCATCAGCCTATATCTAAAGTTTTGATTTTTTGCCCCAATGTGCATGACTTTACACTTACTGACATTGAAGCGCATCTGCCATTTTGTTGCCCATTCTGCCAGTCTGGAGAGATCCTTCTGGAGCTCCTCACAATCACTTCTGGTCTTCACCACTCGGAAAAGTTTGGTGTCGTCTGCAAACTTAGCCACTTCACTGCTCAACCCTGTCTCCAGGTCATTTATGAAGAGGTTGAAAAGCACCGGTCCCAGGACAGATCCTTGGGGCACACCGCTTTTCACCTCTCTCCATTGTGAAAATTGCCCATTGACACCCACTCTCTGCTTCCTGGCCTCCAACCAGTTCTCAATCCAGGAGAGGACCTGTCCTCTAATTCCCTGACTGTGGAGTTTTTTCAGTAGCCTTTGGTGAGGGACCGTGTCAAACGCCTTCTGAAAGTCCAGATATATAATGTCCACGGGTTCTCCTGCATCCACATGCCTGTTGACCTTTTCAAAGAATTCTATAAGGTTTGTGAGGCAAGACTTACCCTTACAGAAGCCATGCTGACTCTCCCTCAGCAAGGCCTGTTCGTCTATGTGTTTTGAGATCCTATCTTTGATGAGGCATTCCACCATCTTACCCGGTATGGATGTTAGGCTGACCGGCCTATAGTTTCCCGGGTCCCCCCTCTTTCCCTTTTTAAAAATAGGCGTGACATTTGCTATCCTCCAATCTTCTGGCACTGTGGCCGTTTTGAGGGACAAGTTGCATACCTTAGTCAAGAGTTCTGCAACTTCATTCTTCAATTCCTTAATAACCCTTGGGTGTATGCCATCAGGGCCCGGTGACTTATTGATCTTTAATTTATCAATGAGGTCTGAAACATCTTCTCTTTTAACCTCTATCTGACTTAACTCCTCGGTCAGGAGGGGCCATTCGGGTAGCGGTATCTGCCCGAGGTCTTCTGCCGTGAAGACAGATGCAAAGAACTCATTTAATTTCTCTGCCATCTCTAAGTCTCCTTTTATCTCCCCTTTCCCTCCCTCACCATCCAGAGGGCCAACCGCTTCTCTGGCAGGTTTCCTGCTTCTAACATATTTGAAGAAGCTTTTATTATTCCCCTTAATGTTGCTGGCCATGCGTTCCTCATAGTCTCGCTTGGCCTCCCCTATCACCTTCTTACATTTCTTTTGCCACAGTTTATGTTCCTTTTTATTCTCTTCATTAGGGCAAGACTTCCATTTACGGAAGGAAGCTTCCTTGCCCTTCACAGCCTCTCTAACTTGGCTGGTTAGCCATGCGGGCACTCTCCTGGATTTAGTGGAACCCTTCTTTCTTTGCGGTATACACCTCTGCTGGGCCTCTATTACTGTTGTTTTAAGCAGCCTCCATGCATTCTGGAGAGACTGGACTCTTTTTACCCTCCCTTTCAACCTCCTTCTAACCAGCCTCCTCATTTGAGGGAAGTCCGCCCGTCGGAAGTCAAGGGTTTTTGTTAGAGATTTGCCTGGTATTCTTCCCCCAGCGTGCACGTCAAAACGGATCGCAGCATGATCACTGTTCCCCAATGGCTCAGTAACGTTTACATCTCTAACCAGGTCCTGCGTACCGCACAAAATTAAATCCAGAGTCACCTGTCCTCTGGTGGGCTCCGTGACTAGCTGATCTAAGCCACAGTCATTCAGCACGTCAAGAAATCCGGTTTCCTTATCGTGACCAGAACACAAATTGACCCAGTCAATATGAGGATAATTGAAGTCCCCCATGATTACAACCCTGTCCTTCCTTGTCACCTCCCTGATCTGTTTCCTCATTTCAAGGTCCCCATCAGATTTCTGGTCTGGAGGACGATAGCACGCCCCCAGTATTACATCGCTGCACAAGCCTGGTAATTTAACCCACAGAGATTCTACGGTGGAGTCGGACCCACCTTCAATCTCTACTTTGCTGGATTCTATCTAGCAAAGTAGAGATTATGTACCTTTATGTACTAGAAAGGTTTAGATGTGTCCATACCCTGCAAGCTCTGAAAGAACAACAGTGAAATGCATAAATCTCTCCTGTGTGTTGTTTAGGCAGTTTGTGGAAGACAGCTGTATTGTCAGACGAAGGCAGGACATTTCTTTCTCATTTATGGCATTCTTTTGAAGGTTGCTTCCTGTGTTAAATTATGAAGACAGATAATGGAAGTCAAACTTGTCTCTTCAAACATATTGTCTAAGTAGTTGTTACACATTAAAAACAGTACTGCATTGTACAGGTCTGTGGATCACGTGTCTTGCTTTTTAAAACAAGTAATTTGAATATATGGGCATCTTTCTTAGTCAAAATTCATCGTGGGAATCAGTGATGACTGTGGGACCAATCCTATCCAACTTTCCAGCACCAGTGTAGCTGCAATGCAGCCCTGAGGTAAGGGAACAAATGTTCCCATACCTTGAGGAGGCCTCAGTGACTGCCATCCCACCAAAGGATGTAGCACACACCCAATTGGCACCACTGCACCGGCCCTGGAAAATTGGATAGGATTGGGTCCTGAGTCATTTACAAACAGGAGAGAGTTTACTGTAATGTTTTACATTAAGGAAACCAGCCTTAAACTTTCTTCACATAGGTGTTGCTGCAGCATGGTTACTTACAAGTTCAAGTGTAACTTATTGTTTTTAACAGGGTCAGTTATGCGGGGGACAACTTTGTTCGTTACACTGGTGATACCATATCAATGGCGCAAACTCAGTGTAAGTACTAAATCTGTCAGCCTGATGTTTTATCTAATGTACCACCCACTCATTCTTAACAAAACACACTTTACATTAATGATGCAATGTTATGCATGCTTGGGAATAAATTCCATTGAACAGTGGCATTTCTGAGTAAACATGCATAACACTGTAAATTTGGTTATTTTTTAAAAATTATACCCAGTTTATTATTGCAGAGAGATTTCATCTTACATTTATAGTATTTTTACCCCACTTTTCAGTATGAGTGCTATCAAGGTAGCTTACAAAAAATAAAGTATGAACAACCCCAAATCAACAATAATAAAACCATAAAGATAAAAAGCATTAGAGCCAGCAGATCAAAATCATTAAAAAGATCCTAAATACTATTAAATGGTATGGTGCATGTTGGCAGGCTGGGTGTCCAAATGGCAGGGGAGGAGATGGCAAGAGTGGGTCCCTGCTGGAGGATGGAATATACAAGATCCAAAATCATTTATTTCTAAGAGAATCCTCCACACACCCTTTCTTCCCTCCCCCCAGCTGCTAGGGGTCGGGAATTATAAATCTGTGGTGCCCTCATGCAACCAAAAGAACTGCAGCAGAGAGCAGTTGTGACCTCTCCAGTGGTTGAGGCAGGAGTGGGTCTGAAGGAAAACAAACTTTCCTTTTAGCTTGATGCCTGTATTCCCACTGACACCTTCTCTTTCTGTGTGTTATTGCAACTGTGTCACAACACCATCTCTGGACGCTCAGTGATGTATGACATCGTTGCCCACTCTGGGCTGTCTCCCACACAAAGGGGACCGTGCTTGGTATATCAACTGAGGCTAAGAGGGAAGCTCTGAGGACACTTGGTCTCAGAGTTCATTCTTTTCTTTCCCCCATGATCCTTAGATTGAAAGGGAGACCATCCCTCCAAATTTTAAAGGCTCATAGGGAGGACTTTATCTTGAATAATATGTATGCTGTAAGGCTAACTCTCTGCCCTTATATGAGTCCTTCGCCAAAAACTCTGCTTGAGGTGCCCAGCTTGGGCATAGGGGAAGCAGCAGTGGCTGTCTCTGAGCTAGCTTTTTGAAGCCAAGCCTGGGGGGACCAGTGGTAGTTGTCTCCAGAACTAGTTCTACAAAGCTGGAGAGCATTGGTGGTAGTGTTGGAGAAGAGCAAATGGTGTGCAGAAAGTAAAAACCGGCTCCTCATTGCAGTGATGATCTTCTCTTGGAAAAAGTAGACTAATCGTTGACATTTATTTTTATAAGAATAATCACTATATTGAAACCTTTTTTTCATTCCTGAAGTATTTGCTTGGGAGGCCTATGAAAAAGGCTCTGAAGTTCACCTTCAGGCAGACCCTACAAAGCTTGAACTTTTGTATAAATCCTTCAAAGTAAAAAAAGAAGACTTTAAGGAACAACAGAAGGAGGGCATCCTGGAGAAGGTAAGTACCTGCTCAATTTTTACAAACTCCATTGTAGATTTTTTTTTAAATCAGAGAAGAAATGTTTATATGCAATACCACAAATTTCATTGAAAAGTAAAATTCATTAAACTGGCAGTTTGAAAGGGAACTGGATACTATCTACTCTAGTGCTTGTCTAAATCGACATACCTGACAGAGGAGCGAGCATCATTCAGATGGTTATAAGCTTTAAAAAATTCATTAAAATATACAGTGGTGCCTCTGCATTCAGGGGAGTTCTGCCCCTGAACCCTGCAGATACAGAAACCCACAGATAATCAAATCCACAGGTCACAGCACCTTTAACTCTCCAGAGGTGACTGGAGCTGTGCTACAGTCATCTCCAATGGGTGTTCTGAGGTGCGTGGAAATCCCATGTGGTCTCCACAGGCCTTAGAAGGTCACTTCTGCGTTGGGGGGGAACAGGACGTGACTTTTTAGTTCTTTATAAGGCCTTCTGAGGCCCATGGAGGCTGTGTGCACACCCTTCTGAGCTGTGGTCGCCTCTGGAAGGTCCAGCTTGGGCCAACCCCGCAGGTTCCAGACCCATGGATAGTCAAATCTGCAGGTCTCGAATCCACAGATAAAAAGGCCCAACTATATGTTTTAAGTGAAATAATTGTGAAATAATTCCTTGCCCAGTAGAGGAAGAAGTACTTACATTGACCAGTCTGATTTTGAAAGTGGATTCAGTAGTGTACAGTTTAATTTTGCTGTATTTCTGCTATTTACGACTTGAGAATTCAGTTGTTGCTCTTCGAAGCATTCTTCACTTCTATAAAGCACATGTATGATCTCTAAAAAGGGGCACAGGCAGCCTAATCCTGAGCTGCCCGGGGCGCATGGCTGTGGTGGTGCCGAAAATGGCTGCTACCGCATCCTGCGCGCCCAAGGCAGCTGTCGGCGGCACCTTGGGTGATGAGGACTTTTGTCCCCTTCTCCTGGGTAAACAGAGTAGCTCTGCAATGGGGCTACTCAATTCACCGCCAACAAAAAAGTCAGCAGTGAATCAAGTGCCTCTGTGTGGTGAGCCCAACACGGAGGCTTTGGATCTGGTTTGTCCCTCACCCACCCTCTCCCTGCCTCCTGCTTTCCCGACATGCCTCCTCCCCGCCCTCTGCTCACCTCCCCCTTCCCTGGATCACCTTCTCCCCCCACGGCCCCGCTTACCTCTCCGCTGCTCGGCCGGTTGGTTGCCAGCGCTCGCTGGTGGTAGGCACGGCCGTAAGGCACATTTGCGACTGTGCATGCCAACAGTGAGCCAGCACACCGAGCCCAGGATGGGCTCTAAGTTGACCATAAACATGACTCTGAGCTGTTTCCTGCAGAGCATGAAGAGGAATTCTTATATGATTAATATAAATATAATCCTTTTCTAATGCTTTTTGGAATGTTCTGTAGTATGGCGGACAAGAACATCTGGATGCCCCACCAGCTGAGTTACTACTTGCTCAGACAGAAGATTACGTGGAATATTCTAGGCATGGAACAGTTATTAAAGGCCAAGAAAAGGCTGTTGCTCGCTCTAAATATGAGGAAGACGTTACGATCAACAATCACACAGTATGTATCTGAACCAAGAACCCTGAGTCAAAACCAAAGCTCTTGAACAGGGTGTATAAAATTATCCAACTTATCACCCCAAGCTTTGTGGTAACTCTTTTCTTTCTCCCTCTTTTTTTTCTCTGCAGTGTATTTGGGGTTCCTATTGGAAAGAAGGCAAATGGGGATATAAATGCTGCCATTCATTTGTCAAGTATTCATATTGCACTGGTGAAGCTGGCAAAGAAATTGCTGTAAGAATTTGCTTGTCTTCTATTAGAAATATAAACTGCTACTGTACACTTTTTAAACTAGGCTAATTCTGGTGTCTCCTCTTGATTCTTTCCTGTTCCTTCCATATGCAGATTGCTGATGAAGAACTGCCCAGTGGAGAACTGGATGAAGAGGAGCATATGACCAAACCCAAAACGCTCATGGAGGTAAGCTGCCTTCCCTCTTGTCTGCTTTCCTTTTCCAAAGCGTCTGTTCTGCATCACGAGGAGGCGGTGACAGTGATCGTGTACAGTATGGCTTTTTTAAAAATGGCTTTTTAAATGTTCAGATATTTAATAGATGTTTGTAACATTTCATTTCTCAGTATTCACGTGTTTTCAGTACTCTTAAATCCTAAGTAGTAGCTACAAGACGATGTGTATAAATGCAAATTGCACTAGTTTCATAACACATTATATGCCTTCTTCATAATGCTTCACCATTGCATTTCCTTTTTGAGATCATGGTCCAGAAACCAGTTTCCGCAGAAAGTCCAATGCACTCTTGAAGCTTTGAGCGAGCTCCCTGTGCTATCCAATGCTGTGGGTAGCTGCATGTGATGGAGACGTGTGTGGAAAATGGATCAACTGTAGCAGCAAATGAGGACATCCTTGGGCATGTGGAGACCGCATGTGATCATTACAGCTCCCATGCATGCAAGGATCCTGTGAGTTGGTGCACATCTTCCTCTACAGTATCCATTTTAAACTCTTGCTCTTTTGCACTGTCTGTAGATGCACCAAGAAAAACAGAAAGAGGAGAAGAAAAAGAAAAAGAAGAAGCATAAGAAGAGTGCAAGTTCTGATAGTGAAGGAGAAGATAGAAAGAAACAAGAAAAGCTTAAAAAGGTATGTTTGAAACAACTCATTTCCCAACTGCATTTGACTCAAACTACCAGCATGGAGTGTGTGGGCCACCTGGAGGGAGGACATGCAGTTCCAGGAAGACAGGAATCCAAGGTGTATATAGAACATTCTTCCAGCAGTGAACACTGATGGATCCATGCTGGATATATGGGTGTGGATGCACCTTTACTGCCAACAGGCTTTGACAAAGAGGGAATTCAGAAACAGCTATTACTGTGTCTGTATGTTTCCCAGTATACGACTTTAAGGGAGCATCTGGTTGGGTGGTTATTTACATTTTTATCCCATCTTTCCTTTAAGGATATTGGCTGCATAAATAGTGTTCCGCCCTCTTTTTCATGGTCAGCAGTCCTGTGAATTAAATTAAACTCACTGGCCGAAGAGTTTCAAAAGTATTCCAACTTGTTCAGCCTGAGAACATGGACAGGATACTAGTACCTGTGTAACCAACCTCTTGTGATTGGTGGTTGACCATTTCCCACCCTGGTTAGACTGGATACATGGAGATCAAAGGTGATCAACATCTCCTGGTTGGACAACTGTAATGCTCCACATGTGGCTTCCCATAAAAATGTTTGGAATACGGTACAAAATGCAACAGTTGGGTTGTTAAATGGAGTTGCTCAGTGGATTGCATTGACCCACTTTTTCCTGAATTGCATTATTGCCAGTTTGTTTTTGGGCACAGTTCAAGGTGTTGGTTATGATCTTTAAAGCCCTAAACCTAGAGGACCATTTCCTCTTATTTGTGCCTTCCAATACCCTATGATCATCAACTCTAGGAGCCCATACATTCCGATGCACTACAGGCATCCTGGGCCTTTTTGGTGGTGGCATCAACCCTATAGAAGGCATCCTTCATTGAGGTTTTATTAGCCCCCTACATTATAATCCTCCCAGGAAGCTAATTAAAACCTGGCACTTTCATTCAAGTTTTGGTGGGAGGTGAGGATTGTCATGGTAGTAGGGATTCTTGGATAGCTTTCCGTTTGAATTTGTTTTTATAATGCTGCCATTGTACACTTTTCCTTTTGTCAAATTTTATTGCTGTTTTAGTCTCTATTTTGTAAATCTTCTTAGGTTTTCCTGTGGAAAGACAGGCAGGATACAAATATTTTTATTTAAAAATGAAATTCTTTTTTAAAGAATTTAAATTCTGGCAAAGCAGAGATTGGAACCACTGTGCTGTGCCAGTTGTCCTACTTTATACTTCTTCTAATGCTAGTGTGAGATTATTACCTTAATACGCAATTTTCAAATGCAGTAAGGCTATATGCACATTGGTGCATACCAGAATCTTCATGTTCAGCTGCAAGACAGATTATTGATGCTGGGTTTGCCCCCCCCCCCAAAAAAAAAGATAGCATAAGTTAGGAAAGGCACATGTCTCTCAAAAGTTGGAGAAACTCTCCCATACTCATTAACTTCATGAGGTTGGCAAGACAGCAAAGGATTTTATTTTGTCTCTATTTTCAATGAATATGTGAGTGGATAACTGGTTTGGTGGACCAGCAATTGACTTCTCTTGGGCCAAATCCAGCCCATAAAGAGCCACTCAAATGTCTAATGCTAATCACAACCCCCCTCCTTTCCCTTTTCCATCTTTCCTGCCTCTGTTTCAGTAAGCCTTGCTCTCTGTTGGTTCTTTTCACAGCTGGTTGCTGTGAACAGGTGTTGTATTTCTGGGCTCTGACACAACATTCTAATGGCTTGTGATTTTTACTTCAGGCACTAAATGCAGAAGAAGCTCGTCTCCTTCATGTGAAAGAAATCATGCAACTAGATGAGAGAAAGAGGCCATATAATAGCATGTACGAAAGCCGGGAGCCAACAGAAGAGGAAATGGAGGCTTATCAAATGAAGCGCCAGAGACCCGATGATCCTATGGCCTCTTTCCTAGGACAATGACATTTTTGTAAAAAAAGAACTAATAAGCCCATGGGATTTGGATGATGTGTTTATCCTTGGTGACCAGCTGAACAAGCTTCTGCCAGTCTACTGCGATGTATATAAGGCAATGCTTGGCTTGAAGAAAGAGTGTACAAATAGAAAATTTGCACCATGGGTGTTTCATTTGTAAAGAACTTTGATATTTTATCAGCTAATTGATTGAGTTAGGTCTGCTACACACCATGCTGGAAATCCTGGTGCCAAGTACAGTAGATTATAAATGGGGGGGGGCAGGACACTACTTACAGCTCATTCAAAGAGCTGGCAGCTGTCATATGTAAAAAAAATGTTAGGTTAAAAAATAATTGACAATATGCATCATAGAAGGCAGCAGGAGAATGGCAGTTTCTACTCAGTATTGCAGAATTGTATAATGAAGTTTAGATTTTAATTAACATAAATATTTTAAAGCTTTTGAATGGGGGAATGTTGTTCTTGGCAATTTTTTATAGAATTCTGGTGTTCTGAAATCCGTGGAATGCTAAGAAACAATTGTAGTTTGAGAACTAATGGCTTCTCCTTCAGAATTGAATTCAACATTCTAAACATCTTGAGTGGTTCAGGGAGTTCTCCTAAGAACTGTATACTCTGTCATATTTTATCCTCTCTCAAAACATCTTGCAATACATTGGCAATGATCCCGTCCCAATCCTGCCCACTGTTTCAATCCTGCCCATTGAGCAGTATTTGCAAGGGGCATTTCCTAAACTATTTATTTTTGTCTTCCCTTCCTTCCCTACTCACCCATGCAGAGCTCTGTATACACAATGAGGGCCAAACCGGATTGTGCTCAAAGTCTTCTCTGTTTTTACTGAACACTGTTTTAATATAGTTGTGGGTTAGCTCCATTCTAGCAGTGAGTGCTGTACCAGATACCTTCTGACTCATTTTCCTCTCCTAGGATTTCTGGGGCCCAGGTATAACAGCACTAGCTGCTGCTGTCTTCATTCTTGAAAAACATCCTGTTCTCTCAGTGGGCTTAATAGGCCTGCCAGGACTCTGTATTGTATATGTCATGTTGACAGCCATGTCCCTGAGAGTGTGTGCATGAAAAAATCCTGAGAATATTTTTCTAAAACTAAGTTTCTATTCCATCTGTTCTTGACAGGCTCAAAATTGCAACAAGGCTAAAGACACTTTTGCACCTTTAATAACTCCAGGTGTTTTGTGGTACAAGCTTTCATAGACAAAAGCCTACTGCAGTGACAGTTCTGAGCAAAGCTCAAAATGGTCAGTAGAAAATCAGTAGAAAAACCCATTCATACCACCTACATGTAATCTTCCTGGCCTTGGTGTTCCGACAACTTTAGTGGGAGACAAATTCCTGGTCTTGATTATGCTCCAAACAAATCAACAAGTTTGTTTCTTGTTCATTTAGTCAAGTATTATAGCCTGGTATGAAAAATACCCTTCATGCTGTGTTTAGGTTAAACTCTCTCGTGATCATTCTGTTTCCTGATATAAAAAATTACTTGTACAGTATAATAAAAGAACAGTGTCCAGGGTTCCCCAGCAAAGCTTGTGCAATGCAATGATTACAAGCTTAGAGAAAAAAAAAAAAAAACTTAACATTCTAATCTTAACCCTCCCCTGGAGCAACTAGGTTGCATGGCCTGCATTGTATCCAATGCAGATTAGGAGGTGGCTGGAAGTCTCCTCAGGGTAAAGGCATATTTTCCCCTTACCATGAGTAACACCCCAGCCCACCCCCATGGGGCTACTAGGATCTCTGCCAGCTATATAGCTGGTGATGTCCAAGTGCCCCTTTGTAAGGCTACCTGGCCCAGGACAGAAGCCACCTCCAATCCCACCCCCTCCTGGGCCTGACTGCCCCCTGTTCTGCCCTGCTTTTCCCAGAAATTCCCCCTCTCTGCCTCCAAAATGTCCTCCCGCAACCCTCTCCCAGTCCCTGTGCTAGTCAGTGTGATACCTCTGCCAGGCGCTCAGATCCAGTGCTGGTGTTGGCTAGCCCAGCACAGAAGTAGGATCATGCTGTAAATGTGTTTTTTTTATGCCAGTGAAAGGTTCATATCCCTATATTTAATCTTCCTGATGCAGTCTTCATAGGTTACAATGCAGTCTTTTCCCCATCATGTGCTGTATAACCTGTACAGAAAATTAGCAGTCTCTAGAAAATATGCTTCTATTTTTGCTCTAGCCTCTTTCTTGCATGATCTAAGTTCTTTTTATAAGCTTGGCTGCCGTTTCTGTAACTTCCTGTTAGCTCTGCTTCATGTCTGACTTTAGTGGGTCGTAATAACCAAATGTTTGGCTTCCCTGACAAAACAAAATGTAGGCTAAGCTTACCCTTTTATTTTGCTAGTATAGTTTATAATATATTCTCCCTGGGGCCTGCTGCACAAATAACTCTAGGCTTTGTAGGGCACAAAAGACAAGGACAGGACAGAATGTACAGTATTTCAGTACCTAACAAATGTTTATGTTGCACATGGGCTTTATGGGTTCTGGGGTGAAGGGGATTGGGGAAGGGTAAGTGAAGGGCAGGATCATGGCCCTTTTGAAATGGGGAATAAAAGCCCTTGTTGGGTCATATCAGGAATTGGAGAAAAGGCAAGCAGCTATTCAATATGCATGCATTCTCAGTGAACAGTACAGTGAATTCAGTGAACAGTACAGTAGTCAGCACCTGCCTTATCAGCCCTAGAGGAAAACAGATGCACCAAGGAGCAATGCCACAGTCTACAAGCTCCTATCAAGATGCATGCAATGCTAAGGAGGAAAGTCATGCATATTTATGAGGAGGACTTCAGAAATGAGCAGCCTAAGAGGGGGACAGTCTGGATGCAAAGCAAGAACACTAAGATTCTCCCAACCCTGGTTTACTTGAACATTCCATTGTCCCAAATTGTGCTTTTGGCACTTCTCCCTTGCCAAAGAATCTTGCTGCATGTTAATACTAAAATGAATGTTCAGATTAAAAATAAAGCATGGTATAAATAGCATTGCTTTTTAGCATGAGGGCATCTTTTGGGCTGGGATTTTTGCATTATCCCAAAGCAATGTACATGTGTCTGCTTTTCCTAATCATTTCACAAATCATGAGTACTTCCTGTGAAAACTCATGGCAAAAGATATCGGGTAGCCTTTTAAGCTATTTCTGCCCAACATTGCATATATGCAACAGGAACCACCTGTGTACACCTCTGGGTCAGGCAGAAATGGGTTAAGGTACAATGCACTACTCACCTTTTTGCCCAGAAGGGAGGGCTCAAAAGCTTGTTCCAGTCTAGCTAAAACAGGGGTGGGCAAACATTTTGGCAGGAGGGCTACATCTCTCTGAAGGTGGGTCAGGTGCTGAGAAGAAAAATTAATTTACATTTCAAATTTGAATACTATATTTACATAAATGAAGATATTAGAGCAGAATTTATATGAATGAATGAATTTTACTGAGCTTATTTATAATACACATGAGAACTATGAACTGTTTGCCACACACCTCTTGCACAGTGAAAACATACAAACCAAGCCAGAAACACATGGAGACATAAGTTGTTCAGAGGCAATGGTGGGGGGGGGGGTGAAATAATGCCCACAGAAAAGCAGAAAACACATGGAGACTATAAGAGGTCTTGCTCTAACTTGGCTCCCAGCTTGTGTCTGGCAGTCATGACCAGCAGTCGCAGGCCAGCGCAGGTTCCAACAGTCTCCAACCAGCCAGAGGCTCTTTGGAGACTGGGGGCTCCCTGTGGGATGGATTGAGGGACCCCAAAGGCAGCAAATGGCCCACGGATGGGGTTTGCCCACCCCTGAGCTAGAACCTTGCTGTGTTCTGTGTCATAATCTTGCATTGAAATTGGGCTTAGTTCACTAGTGTAGCTATTCATTTTAGAAGACTTGTATCCAGCCACATTCTTTAAAAAAAAAAAATCCTCAGGATGGCTAATGTGTATTTGAAAATATCATTAAACATAAAAAGCATTAATTAAAAATAGCACAACGGAGGAGCAAGACCAAATATAGAAACTATACATAATCCAGAAAAGCCAAGCATGAGTAGGTAACTCTTCTGAGAGTGATGAGGCAAAGAAAACAGCATTGATACATGAATTCCAAAGAAGCTAGGCACACATCAAGCAGAGAGGTTATTAAACCAAACCTATGCAATTTTATACTTTTTTCAAAAATCAAGATTCCACACCTAGCAGAGAATCTGATTAAGGTTGCATCTTAAGACTTTCTGGTTTAAGACTCATCAAGACACATGCAACACTTAAGAAAGTGTTTCAGAAAGTCATTCATAGTTGTGCAGATGCCTGCAGAAATGAGTAACGTAAGAGTTGGCCCCATGTAGAAAGTGAGGGTTGCTGATGAATACAGCGCACCAGTTACAGTGCACTTCTTCATTTTTTTAAGCATAACTAGAATTAAGAAGCACATGCACTGAGCTATAGCTGAGGCATTGCAAACAAAATCTAAGCGAGATCAAATTTAAAATGTAAAATCACTCATAACAGACATTCTTATGACCAGCAGCATAAGCAAACTCACATTCTGGTAAACATTTGGTAGGGTTACCAAGGGCCCCATAAAATTTCATTTATGGGCGACCTGTTCACCATCCACATTAGTAAATCTAACCTCAGCTTTACCACCTTGATCTACCATGCTACACTCTGCTCATAAAGATGGACCACTCCTGATCCCTTTAAGCTGCAACAGGAAAAAAAGGGAGGAATTTTTTCCAAGTTATCTGGAGCCTTCCAAGCATTCAGCCACATGTGTGTAAAGTTTTCTTGCCTGTCTCACGTGACATGAGGCAGAAGCTCAAACACATTACACAATAATCAAAATATGCCTCTGGCAAAGCTGGGCCAAAAAAAAAAAATTCTGAAGCTGCTGCAAGGAACTGGGAATGCAAAGGAACCACTTTTACTGACGTCCTGTGACATCTGAGAATGCAAAATTTCAGTCCCTTCGTTTAAAGGAAGTGCTCTGCAACAATAACTAGGAATTCCACCAAACGGCAACATGTTCTTCAGTGAAACATCTGTTTAAGATTCAGCGGCTCTCCTCCTGATTATCAGGATCTCATTGAAGAGATTTGTGGTCGTGAGTAGCATTGTCTTTTATTTTATTTTAAAAGTTCATTAAAATATTTTTCAGACACAGTTTACAGCCCGATCTTGTGCCGTTTTGTTTGGCAATAAGTTCTACTAAGTCCAGTTTGTCTTACTCCTCCTAAGTAAGTTTGCATTAGATTGCACAGCTCAGCACTTGCAAGCCTGCATGGACATTCTTGGTCGGATCAAATGCAAGTGAAAAGAAACAATGCAATATGCATCTATGGGGGCTCCACTGAAGGCAGCAGCCTGTGCAACATTTGCAAAGCATTTCTTTCTCGAAGCTAATGCTGAGTAAAAAAACTTTGAAATCAGAAGCATCGCAAAAAATTGCTACAGGCTCAATGGCAGGGAGACGAGACTCTTTACAGGGCTCCAAGATTTTGAAACTGGTAAAAGCAAAAAGAGGCCAAGTTTATTCCTGGTATCACTCTCTGTAATCTCCTGCTGAATGTCAGCAGACAATGACTTCCTTAATGTACTTGAAGCCTGCATGTTACCATTAATAGCTCATCTGGTAAAAACCAAACGATATGTCTTGTCTCCTACCCTTCTAGTCAAAAAGGCAAGACCTCACTATTTCTATTAGGGAGGAGGATAAACAGTGATTTTCATCCTTTTTTGTCTCATGGCACACTAACAAGGTACTAAATTGTCAAGGCACACCATCAGTTTTTTGACAATTGACAAGGCACACCATGCTACCAGTGGGGAGCTCATATCCCCCAATGGCCTACTAATAAATTACCCTCCCCAAAAGAGCCATGGCACACCTACAGACCATTCGTGGCACACCAGTGTGCCACTGCACAGTGGTTGAAAATGGCTAGTCTAGATAAGTTTAGAAGAAAGCCATCACTTTAGGAGACATCTAATCGGAGGTCGTTGTATATGGAACTATCTTTGAAGACTGTTCAGAAATAGTTTAAAATATAGCTGTTAGGCTGTTATTTAGGAACAGGCATTGGAGCCACATTGCAACAGTGTATAAATAGCTCCACTGTCTCCCAGTTCACTTCTGAAGGCATCTGCCTTTGAAGCCCAAGATACCCCTTGAAGGATCAATTCCTCCCACATCAATCTGCCCCAATATTGAGTTGTCTCTAAGGTGGAGAGAGGGCCTTCTCCGCCATGCTACAACCTGTATGCATTGTTCACTCAAAGGAGTCTCAGCTGGGGCATACTATGATGTCATTTTGAAATCTTTCCCAAACCTTCTTAAACCTCTCCTGCATTTGTTTTATTTGCTCTTTGTTTAATTGAATTCATATGTGTTTTGACTTTGTTTTTATTATTTTGGTTGTTGCTCTGGAAATTCATGTTAAAGAATGGAATATAAATTTACCTGAGAAATCAATAATATATGCACTTTTTGGCAGGTCCATTATTGTACAGGCTACAGATTGACAGCTAATTCAGAAAACTGTTTCTAAGTGGTGGTTGCACCATAAATTGGTCTTCTTTGCAGGGAATTCTAGCATGATTACCAATAGCTGAGCCCAAATAGTCTTGAGGTAGCAGTTACCATAGGTACAATTGAAACAGGGACACATGACCTTGGGTCAGATTAAAAGGAACAGCTTGACTTGCAGAGAAATCTGTCCGTTTTACTTAGTACGTTCACCCAAAACTCTCTAGCACAGACAGATAGCTTCAATTCACCCAGCGTAAATCAACCTTTTTCTTACAAAAGGGTGGTTCTTCATATTTTCATTTTCCTTTATTACATTGTTTTATTTTTCTGTTTTTGTAAGATGGGATTTTGCACCAGATTGTCCTTTCAACAAATCTCACACTGACTTGTTTCCCATATAGTGGGTGAACTCTCATCATCCACACTGTTCTGTAGGCCATGCAGACCACTGTGAATTGGCACAGAGCTAATATGGGTGCTGCATAGCCTCAGGGAATGAAAACACACTGATTGAAACTGGTTGATGGTATGTTGCTGCTCTGTTCTTGCTGATAGATCTTGCTGACTTTTCCACACGCATGCCCTGCCCAGGTCTCTGCTCACAAGATTGCTGCTGGAATGCAGTAAACTTGTAGACTTTACTGCACAAAACTAGAAAGGCTATAGTGCTTTTCTCAGCTGCTTTCCATATTTAATTGTAAATAATGGAAGTGCTCCTACAAGCTACCCTCATGTCTGCAAATCATATAACAGTATACTGGCACCTTTTTCCACAAGGAGATACGAATATAGAACTCTTAGGCATAGGAATAACTTGTGAGAACAGTCTCCAACTCAAAATGAAACCAGGCTTCTATTAATAGTAGAGAAATGGTCTCTGTGCATGTTCAGAGGCACTTTCTTCACAATCCAGCCTGCACATGTACAGGAAAATTAGCCCCTGCCAATTCTGGAGGAGGACTAATATCCCATTTCACAGGTGCCCAAGCTGAATGAGTTCTGGTATTTGGCAACTATTAGAAAGCCTCAGTGATCACTGGCTCAAATAAAGCCCTGGAAAGCTACCCAGGGAGTTGCTTATTTGCATGGGCGAAGTGGGGGTATCAGATGAGGGTGTCGCAGTGAGTGCATTTACAGTCTAGACAGCACTCATTTAAAGAAATGATTATTGTTACTTTAAAAAAGTATCCTATTTTTCTTCTGCTGGGGAACTTAAAGTGGCTAAAAGCATAGATATAAATAATCAAAACAAAGCAAACTCAAACAATATGAAAAAGAATTCTAAAAGCTGCTAACAGAAATCAATTCAGCTTCCCCAAGTCCTCTCCAAAGAGCCAGATATTAGTTGGGCACCAAACAGTGACAGGGTTTGTCTGGGCCCCACTAGGGAGGGCATTCCAGGTGTCAAGAGTCATCACTGAAGAGGTCTTGTGAGGGAGGGTGGACCCTTAGGGCAGTGGGCTGGGGGTAGGCAGCAGCCTAGCAAGGGGTACACCATGAGCACCCCACATTTGTCCATCACTTCTCCCAGCTACACACCTGCTCAGCTCTTGGACTAATAGAAGCTGCTCTCAGCTAAGCTGCTGCTGCTGTCACCGCTGCTCCCACCTGTTCCCATTGGCTTCCCAGGTGCTAGGAAACCATGCTGGGTTAGGTACTGACAGCAGCTGAAGAACTGGATGGCTTTTATGCCTATTAGAGCCTGATAGTGAACCATCTGATTCTCCACTTGCAGCCTTTTCCCACTGCTCTCCTGGCTGGCAGTGTCTGGCAGAGATGGTACCCAGCTGGCAGAGATGGTACAGCTCCATCTATGCTAGCATGTACACACACACACACCAGCAGCAGCAAGGAGACACACCACTACTGTACAAAGGTCCAGTACTAATGCGTATTGGGAGAAGCTGTGTGTGAAAATCCTAGACTCACAATTTCTTCCCCTTTCAAAGTGGAAGAGGTTGTGCAATTCAGCCCTTCTTATGAACAAGTGTCCACATGGAGTTCCCTGTGTCACATGTTACATTAAAGGCATAGTGGAAGGGTCGTACCCACACACTCCATCACTCCTGTCACATGGGACAGGATCAGGATCATTGATTTGGGTAAGCATTTGAGTTGGGCTAGAGTCTGCTGGCTACTCTTCAGTCATTTTGGAGTTGTGGGACCGAAAAAGGAATGTCATTTAAATGCTTCAACGCCGTGGATCATAAGCATATGACCAATAAACATCCATTTGATTTCTTGACTGGATTAATGTAGACTCCAGAGAACGCCTCTGGGAAAGAGGACATGGAACCATCCCAAAGGAAAAACTCCATTACTCCATGTTTTAAAGAAGCAGAGGTAAATACAGACGTTACCTCTTCAAAAGTAGATTCAAAGCATATTTACTCAGAATGTACATTACTCAGGGTATGAATTCTGCCTGGAAGCTTCATTTTTTTCACTTGGAAGTTCTGACCCCTAATCTTTGATATGTTCAGATTGGCTATATTTGCTCATCAGTGCTGGGAAGGAACTAGTCTTTGTATATGTCCAGAAGAATCATGCTCTTCTTATTCCTTTACAAATCTTTCACGATTGAGTTCTGACATTCAGTATAGGCTTTGAACTTGAGGCTGGTTGTAGCCCTACCAGCATGAAGCCTTCTGATTAACAAGAAACACACATGATTTTGCCGAGGTATATCTGAACTCAAACATGGCATGTATTCTGGCTTTGAAAATACGTGAAATGAGAGGACCACTGAATGATCTCCAGTCTGGGATCAGGTTGCCCATGTATTACTTTTCATTACTAATAATTCAATATTTTAAAAGCCCCTGGAATAGAGACTAGTGAAACACATGCAAATATCTCAATTCCTTCTTCAGAGATTCATTTTCTCAAATCCTTTCTCGCTCCTTTCGCATGTTCTTAATTATACAGGCATTTCAAAATGTTTGGGACCTCTAAATAGCAGTAATTTGTAACACATTTCCCAAGTGAGTGATTTGAAATGAGAAGATCCATAGCAAATGATGCAATGTGTGCTTATTTCCACCCCTCCCCACCCAATCCGCCACGCACACATGATTTCTTTAGCTCCCTATTGCCCCAGATCCTGGTGCAGGTTGGAAAGTGATGACAATGTATATTTTATGTTGGATTACTTGAACTGACACTACTTCCCCCTGCCAGTTCAGGGCAGGAAATAAGGTGGGTTTTTTTTTTCAAATGCTAAAAAGAATACAATATATCAACCCCTCTCCAACTCAGTCTTGAATTTCCAGTCCAGGAAGTTCTCACATTTCCAGATGACGAAACTATCTCAAGGAAGAAAACCCAAAGGTGAGGAGCAAACAAAATTTGACACTTAAAAAAAATAGCATGGTACTCCACATCTTTCAAAGCTGCCTATTAGGCAGAGATCAACAAGTTACACTTTTGTCAGCCTATGGGAGATGCAGTCATGGGAAAAACTGTGCTCTGCCTCTTAGGCCGATGTTAAAGGCATGCAGTGTCTGTCCAAACAAAATGCCCTAGCGCCTGCACATACTATAGATAGAATGTAGAAAAGTCATTGAGTGTCGTGAAAGACACCGGATTCTGCCTCTCACTCGCTTTCTCTTTGCTTGGTTTGCCAGGTCCTCTTGAGTCTTGGCCATTTGACCACACCTTGAACAAAGACTTGAACAAGGCTTGTGTGGTGGTTGGTTCAATAGTAGCAAATGCAGCAGCACCTCAGGCCCCTAATTTCCAGGGCTTCCCCAGCACACCCTGTACAACAACAGAGCCCGTTTCTTCAGCACGATTCTCTTCTGGTTTCTTCTGCACAATTAAGGATCTTCCACTTCAGTACCTTGCAGGCCTCGCACACTACTCCCAGCCTGTCTAGTCTTTTGGATTCCCTCCTTTTACAGCCTCTCTCCCCCTCCAGCCTGTTCCATCTTTCCTGGGTTAGCATCACAGCAGGGGCCATTGGGAAACGTAGTCCCCAAGCTTAGCAATCCCATTACACTCTCTAAGGCAGCAATTTTCAATCTTTTTCATCTCATGACACACTGACAAGGTGCTAAAATTGTCAAGGCACACCATCAGTTTTTTGACAACTGACAAGGCACACCATGACAGGAGGGGCTCACACCCCCAGTGGCCCTACTAACCAACGACCCTCCCCCAAACTCTTGTGGCACACCAGCAGACCATCTGTGGCACACCAGTGAAAATGGCTGGTTTAGAAGCTGATCACTTTGCAGGATCAGTACATCCATCAAATATGCTTCTTGTTGCATTTCAGTGTGTTACTTGGTCTTGTGACATAAATAAGATTCTTTTGATTTGCCTGGTTCTACAAAAAAAAACAAGAACAAAAACAGCCTTTCAGGTTCACACAGCTTTTCTTCTCACAGATGATTACAGCAATTTACCATAAAAATACTTTGGTTATAGTGTTGCATAAGATTTACATGGCAAAGAAGACGTGGTCAAGAAGATTTGGTCTGTGCTGGTTTGTGA
This sequence comes from Tiliqua scincoides, assembly GCF_035046505.1. Lineage (NCBI taxonomy): Eukaryota > Metazoa > Chordata > Lepidosauria > Squamata > Scincidae > Tiliqua > Tiliqua scincoides. The sequence goes on along the minus strand of NC_089822.1, from coordinate 169,365,086 downwards.
TCAGAAATGAAAGGCTGTTAAAGGAGTTGTTTTCCCTTGTGTTTGCTCAGTTAACTGCCCAAAGGAAAAAGGCAGGGAGATGGTTGCGTTTAAATTTTTAAGCAAGTAATGTGCTTCCAGTGTTTGTTTCTTTAAATGTTTTATATTCTGCCTTTCCCTCCAGAGCACTCAAGACAATTTATAAAAGAAAGAAAAAACAGAAGAGAAAAAAGGAACAAAATATAAAGTGCAATAATTGTTAATAATAAAGAAAAAGGAAAAACAAAAAAAGAAAAACATTAAAACCCAGTTTTGTCCAGCCCACAGGTGTGCACATTTGGTCACAGTTGCATATATGCAACATTGGGCAGAAACGGCTTAAAATACAGAATACCATACAACACAAAATGCTGAAGGAACTAAGAAGAGAAGACTAGGTGGAAAAAGAAAAGTCTTCAGCCATCACCAGAAGGCTAACAGGGATGGGGTAGTTCTTAATCCCACTTGGAGGGAGTTCCATTATAAAGGCACCACCACACAGAAGGCCCCCATTGCTGTCAATTTGGTCTCCACCAGCGGTGACATGTGCAGCAGGGCACCTCCTGCTCTTCTAAGGGGGTGGGTCAGTTTGTATGGGAGAGAGTTTTCTGTCTGTGACAAAGAAGGATCTTAAACTTCTTCACAGCCAGATCACCATGCACCATGCATTTGCCCAGTAGCAAACAAAATGTCAAATGTGCATCCCCGTGTCAGGACTGAAATGACCTGAGACAGGCCCATGGTTGCTATTAAATCCTGAGTTGCACCCAGGCTGCTGCGCTGGCAGGTGAGGCCTCATTGTGCTGATAGGTGTAATCAATGGCAGCACCAACCACCCCACCCTCACCCTCTGTGCTGAAAAATGCACTCCATCCAGCAAGAGCAAGCCCACCATCCAAGTGACCCCATTTAAAGAAAGGAAAGAGAACCCCTCAATCCTAAGCACTCAGAGTATATCCGCTCAGCAAAACAAACCCACAACAAACCAAAACCAGACTAAACCTCATGGTGCACCACCCACCGTTACCAGGGGAGCAAGAAAGAAGTCTAGAATGTCTTGCCAACCCTCTCTTTCATGAGGGTAGCATCTTCAAAACCTTCACCCTCACAAGGGCTTCTAATGTTAAGGGGAAGACCCTTGCCCCTGCTGCTCCACTAAGGGACAATCCCCTTTGGTGTTACCCCCTTTGGAGGCAGCCCACCCCATGGGCCAGGTCTGGGCCAAATGAGATGACAGTGGGCAAGAGGATGGGTTTAACCAAGCTGGATCTTATGGATCTTCTGTTGCTGCTGCTGCTGCTCTCTTCTCCCAACCCCCAGCCAAAGGCAGAGGGTTACAGCAAGAGCAGGGGAAGTTGGGCCCTGCCTGCAGTAGGCAATGTTAAAAACTCAGAGTAGCATGCTGTACATCTCAGTATGCATAAGGCTGGTGTAATGCTAATAGTTTGTGCTTCAGATTCCTTATTCTGTCTTTGCAACATCCTTGTGAGGTCCATAACCAATTTACTCCTTTCATAGTCTGATAATTGCATTTTACTGATATTAAGAGAAGAGAAACAGATAATCGCGCTTCATGTTTATTTAGCACTGACGGATACCCAAAGCACTTCTTACAATTCATCTTAGTAATCCCCGTATTGCAATGGGGCTGAGGCCTGCCTGAGACCACCTATTGGGCTCATAGCAGGGGAGAGCAGACTTCTCAGTGAGCAATACAACACAAAGAAAATCAGCCCAGAAACCTGGCATTCTGAGAACAGAATAAAGAGCTCAACGTCAGTGACCTGGTGGGCTCACAGCTCAAACTGACAGCTGCTACAGCCACGACTTGTTGAAGGCATTTCAGTCAATGGCTGGGCTTCCTTCAGATCCAACACCTTCCACTACACCACACCAATTTAAAAAGCGCTTCTGTGTTCAGTGTCTTCCTGCTCATGCAGGAAACTTTCAAAAGCCAACTGTCATTACCAGTGTCTTTCCTGTGAACAATGTGACACAAGAGAGATCGATCCCCCACAATTGGACTGTTGGAAAAGAGAATGGATGAAGAGCTACATGACAGCTTCTCATTAAACAGAGTTTGCATTGTAATAAGTCTCACAAGGGCTGTTGACATTGAAGAATATCAACAGTCCAGACTTGCATATGCTTTTTGGCTAGCTTTCTGCATGGACTGAGTCTCCTGTGGCACTGCAGAAGATTCTTGAATGCACTCCCAGTTCTTGGAAGAACCCAGATTCATATGCTGCTGCTAGCAAAATTATGCCACTCAGCCCTCTAATTAAGCCAGCCCTGTTTAACTGAGATTTGGACCTGCATCAGGAATGTGTGGATTTATTTTAAACCCCACTTCAACCGTACGCTCATTGGCTGACTCAGCTTCAGTTCCCCAGTTGTCTACATCAGGGCCGAATCCTATCCAACTTTCCAGTGCCAATGCAGCTGCAATGCAGCCTTGAGATAAGGGAACAGACGTTCCCTTACCTTGAGGAAGCCTCTGTGGCTGCCCCCACCACCATAGGATGCAGCACATGCCCTATTGGCACAGCTGCATCAGCGCTGGAAAGTTGGATAGGATTGGGCTTTCAAAGTACAGGTAAAATACCTTCTAGTGTATTCCCATACCTATCAGCTACTGAAGCCAGAGAGCTACATTGCTTTCAGAAAATGTCTCAGTTCTGACTTTGGCAGATGTTTTAGAACAGGAGAATCATCCCATTCTCTATGATTGTAACATGCAGTATCCTCAGCTGATTGTAGCCATCTTGATCTGATGAAGAGCAAGAGATAAGTGGCACTTTAGCACCAATGAAGGCATTTGTCTTATGGTAAATGTAATATTCTACCCTTCCAGGAGTGGAGGCAAGAAGAAAGCATCATTCCTGCAATTCTCATCTTCTCTAAGTTGGTGGCATTCATATACATATCAGCAGCAATACATGTCTATAGCTGTCTCTCTTTTATATTTTTTTACAGGTTTCACCATGATCTTTCTAGTTCTGTTTGTCTGGACTGTGCCTTGCATAGCTAATCAACTTCTCAGTAGCTTTGTAAAGGCAGAAATTCAGAAGGGCTCCAAGCAACTCGTATGTAGCATTCCAGGACCACCAGGCCCTCCAGGTGCTCCAGGAGCTCCTGGTTCTGCTGGGACTGTAGGAAGGATGGGTTTTCCAGGAAAAGATGGACATGATGGAAAGGATGGAGAGAAAGGAGAAAAAGGAGAAGAAGGTAAGAAACTCTTCTCTTCATCATCACATTAAAAATCTACAGAGAGCAGGAAAATCAACCACCAGATTAGTCTCAAATCAGATTCCCTCACCTTGCCCTCCCTAATGGCACCCTCAAGGAAAATATAGTAGGGAAAAAAGCTGTATCCTACATTTAATTAGGCATGACCATTTTTCTTAATCATGACTACTCAAACAGGGTGACACAAACACATATTTGGTAGCACTCTTCAAATAATTGAAGGGCTCTCACACAAACAATTGTTTTCTCCTACCCCAGAGGTTTAGAACTTAATGGCTTCAGTTACAGGAGGGCAGATTTTAGCTGAACATTAGGAAACTTCTTACCAAGGCTTTTCCTCTGTAGAGGTCTTCAAGACATCTGTTGAGCATGCTGTATCTCTAGATTTCATACATCAAGAAGGAGGTTGAACTCGTTGGCCTACAACAACGACAACAACGACGACGACGACAACAACAACCACAACAACAACAACAACAACAACAATAATAATAATAATAATAATAATAATAATAATAAACTTTATTTTTATCCTGCCCTTCTTCCCAAAGGGACCCAGGGCGGCTTACAACATATTAAAAAAAAACAGATTAAAACATAATTTAACAGATAAAAACATATTAAAAACACATTAAGAGAAACCATAAAAACAGTAATCAGATAAAAGTCAGAATAAAAAGAATACAAGTACAAAAACATTATCTAAAATTTGTTACAGTGCAGCCATAGATCTAAAGATATCTACCACCTGAAACTATGAGCTGATTTTGCTGTTTCTGATACAGTAGATCAGTGGCATAGCTAGCAGGGGGCAGGGGCGGTCTGCCCCAGGTACCACCCTTGGGGGGGTGTCACCACAAATGGCCCAGCATTGCTAACATAGCAAAGGGTAGGAATAACCCCATCATACCATATACCGTTGGATGCGGAATGTCCAGCGGAATGCAATGCAAAAAACCAAATTGAAATTTCTCCTTTCCATTGAAAGTTATGGCCAAAAAATTGGAAACCAAAATGGAACCCTATGGAAAATGAAACTGAGCTATATCGTGCATTTACTCGCGAGTAGGCGAACTTGCCATAGTTCCTCGGAAAGTGCAGGCTGAGAGGAATCCAATGACACTGGAATGGTTCCTATCCAATGAAAGCAGCCCCAAAAAAACACCCAAGAAGGAAGTCCCTCCCTCCAAGCAGAAGAATGTATGGAGCCCTATGGAAAGTAAGCCACTCGGTCGCGTTTAGTCGCGAGTAAGCAAATATGCCTTGGCTCCTGGTCAAATCAGGCAAAGGGGAATGCAAGGCTAGCTGCATGGTCCCCATCTGATGAAAGTGGAGCTCAACAAATGCTCCAGAAGGCAGCCCCCACCAAAGAATAAACCAGAGGCTTGAGCTGGTAACGTGGGCACTGGGGAGGGCTGAAAATCTCACTGATTTATTTGTGGGGGGGTATTATTGCAGGCAGCAACCCCTCCCCCCCAAAAGAATAAAACAGAGGCTTGAGTTGGTAAGGTGGGCACTGGGGAGGGCTGGAAATCTCACTGATTTTTTGTGGGGGGGGGGGGGTTTATTGCAGGCAGGCTACAGAGAAAATTCACTTGGTGAAACAGGGCTGGCTTCCCCTTATTTATCTGTTTTTCTTTAATTTAATTATTTATAATTATTTTATTTTGCTTGATGATGTCACTTCCAGCCATGACATCACTTCCGGTGGTTCCTGGACAGACTGTCATTCTAAAAAGTGGGTCCCAGTGTTAAAAGTTTGAGAACCACTGCCTTAACTCAAAACAGGCCAATGAGACATCTGGGGGGGGGGGTGACACCCTAGTGACCAAAATTCTGGAAATCATGGCTTTTAGGAATAATACCATCATGTTATATACATTTGTTGCAGAATTTCATCCATTGCTTGTGGGGAAATATTCACTGCATTTGTTTTTCTGACCATTATTATTATTCATTCCATGTCATGACTATTACTATCTCTGTCTCACCTACCTCACAGGGTTGTTGTGAGGACAAAATAAGGTAGGAACCATTTACACCACCCTGAGCTACTTAGAGGAAGGGTGGTATGAAAATGTGAATTAATTAATCAATATAATTCTCTCATTGGCATCCTTCAGTCTCGGAAGACTATGGTATCACGCTCTGAATGGTGGTTCTGGAACAGAACGTCCTTTCCAGAGTGCGAAACATGGGTAAAGTAGATATGGAGGATAGACTGTTTCCCATTAATAATTAATTAATAATAATAATAAATTAATTATGTCATATGGGGTGACAAAAATTCATGGGCCCCGGATGTCAAATAACCTAGCTAGTGATCTGCAGTAGATCACTTCAAAAAGTAACATAATTAAGCCAAGAAGGATTGAAATATACTTTCATAGGGTATACCCTTTTCATTTCCTTTTCTGGTCTAACTCAATTTTCTCCTAACTTTCTACATCTCCAAAACTCAGAAAGAACACCTACTCTCATATGATCTGTTCATGTGCTAAGACCATCATCAGAGGCCCTGTTCTAAGTGCCTTGGCCATCAAAAATTAGGCAGATGACCAAAAATGAGGCTAAAAATGACCAGGGATAGGTCATTTTCTGTGGATGGACTCTGGAATACTTTCTCCCTAGAAGTCTACCTGGTTTCCTCCCTCCTTTCGTTTAGTTATCAAGTAAGGCAATTTTGTTTAGGTGTGCATTTGAAAGAAGAGGAAGAGGAGAATAGATTACTATTCTATTCTGTAATTAGTGTAATTAGTCTGTGGAACTCCTTGCCACAGGAAGTAGTGGGCATCTAGGCATCTTGACTAGATGCCTTTAAGAGGGGACTGGACAAATTTCTGGAGGCCAAGTTCATCACGGGTTACAACTTGCAAGTCATGGTAGGTATGTGCAAACTCCTTGTTTTAGAAGTAGGCTACTTTAGATTGCCAAGTGCAGGGGAGGGCAGCAGGATGCAGATTGTATCTGTTGTCTTGTGGGCTCCCTGAGGCATCTGGTGGGCCACTGTGAGATAAAGAAGCTTAACTAGATGGGCCTTTGGCCTGATCCAGGGGTTCTTCTTATGTTCTTATGACTTTAGGAGGCTGTTTGCTATTGTGTATTTGAAGTAATATTTATTATTTGGACTTTAATTATCATTGTTTGGAGTTCATTTTGTTAGCCACCTTGGGTGCCTTTTTGGTGGGAAAGTGGATATAAGTATTTTAAAGAAGTATGTTCTCATAAAAGTCCTGGAAGGATGCTGGTTGCCTAGCCTAGTTTAGAAAAAGAAAAAAAAAGTCAGTATTTAGATTGTAAAAAGGAAATATGGAACAAACACTTCGTGCAAACATAGAAGATCACTAAACTGAGCACTCATATTGGTATTCTGGCCCCAGTTATTGGGGTGTCCTTTTTTTCTTTAAAAGCATATCTTACAGGCAGGCCAATCCTGAGCTGCCTGGTGCCCGGAGGAGCAGCGGCACCAAAATAGCTACCGCTGCATCTTGAGCACCTGGCTGGGCAGCCACCGCCAGCTCATTGGCAAAAGGGGAATTTCGTCCCCTTTCCCTGAGTAAGGGAGCAGGCCCCACAATGGGGCTACTCAAGTCTGTGCCAGCTATTTAACCGGCACAGAGTTGAAAGACAACATGTTGGGCCAGGAAGCCCAACACAGAGTTCTGCTGATCCTGCCCCCTTCCCGTTCTTCTTCCATCTGTGAAGCAGCAGTGGCAGTGAAGGAAGGGCCAGGCTTGCTTTGCGCAAGGTCTTGAACTATTGTGAGACCTTCATTCATTCATATAAGTTCCATCTCTAATGTATTTATTTATGTAAATTTATTCACATTTGAAATATAAATTAACCCTTTTTTCCCACAGTGTCAGAGAGATGACGTGGCCCTCCTGCCAAAAGGTTTAGACACCCCTGCTCTGGATGGTGCGTGGCAGGCCTCTGGCCAGCACTGGCTCAGCACAGGCTGGTGTTGAGCTGACACCAGTGCTGACCCAGCACTGAGTGTCACATGCGTGCCTTATAGCATGTTCACGACACTCTGTGCCTCCAGAGGGCTGGCCCTGAGCATTCAGGATCGGGTCCTGAATTGTTTAAAAGTTTTTTTCAATTAAAACTAGCAAACTGTGTCTGTGTGTCTGTGTGTGTGTGTGTGTGTGTGTGTGAGAGAGAGAGAGAGAGAGAGAGAGATCAGGCTTGAAACTGTGGTGGGGCAGAGTTCTAAAGTCCAGGTGGTTTGCTCTATTTAACACCTCCACTTGCTCTTTAGCACTAAAACAACCATCTCCATCAGACCTAGGTGTGTGATTAAGTGCACACCTGACTAGAACAGGAAGCAGATGTATACTGATTTTTAACCTGAATAAGCATGGGCAGTGCAGCTCCCTTCCATCACTTGAGAACTATACCAGTAACTAAGAATACTGTAAACCCCACATAATAGATAATACATGTTTTTTGAAGCACCTCTTAGTACACTTCCGGCTTGAGAGCTAGAGGCATTTCTTATAGTGTACTCAGTGTTTCTGAGTACAGTAGTATCTACACATCTAATTGCTTGTTGAATACTCACTGAAACTGGTTTGTCTCCCAGGTCCACAAGGCAGAACGGGAAATCCAGGCAAAGCAGGGCTAAAAGGAAAAGCAGGAGCCATTGGCAAAGCTGGTCTTCGTGGGCCAAAGGGCCTAAAGGGAAACCCTGGAAAAAGTGGAGGCCCTGGAAAGAAGGGTCCTAAAGGAGCACAAGGTGACCCTGGGATGCCAGGTCCTTGCAGCTGTGGGGCCAAAAAAGCCAAATCCGCTTTCTCTGTTGCAGTGACCAAAAGCTATCCCAGAGAGAGGCTGCCCATCAAATTTGACAAGATCCTCATGAATGAAGGTGGTCATTACAATGTTTCCAGTGGGAAATTTATATGCAGCATCCCTGGCATTTACTACTTCACCTATGATATCACTTTGGCCAATAAGCACTTGGCAATTGGGCTGGTGCACAATGGGCAGTACAGGATAAAAACGTTTGATGCCAACACTGGTAACCACGATGTTGCTTCTGGATCAACTATTCTTTCCCTAAAGCAAGGTGACGAGGTCTGGCTGCAGATATTCTACTCAGAACAGAATGGACTCTTTTATGATCCCTACTGGACCGACAGCCTTTTTACTGGCTTTCTGATATATGCTGACCAAGATTATCTCAATGAAATATAAGGGGAGACCACCATCACCCAAAAACTCTAAAAGAAAACAGAGCGTGTCCATGCATCTGAGAAACAGCCCTATCTCTACAGTAGCAGACCTAGCCTGGTCTCTGGCCCAAAGCTACTGCTACAGTATCTATAGAAAAATAGTCTGAGCAGAAGCTTGCTAATAAACAATTAGTAGTATGCAAATGATTTATCAAGGGAGGAGGGGAAGAGAGAAGAGTAATGTTTATCAAATCAACGTAATCGTATGTTTCAAAGGGGGAATGTTTGTGTGGGCCCAGTGTTGGACAGTTGAAGTACAGCTGAAGGTTACTCTCAGACTATTTGTGACTCTTTTGGTGCAGCACAAAACAAACACTTTTTCTGCTACAAAAACCATCTCTGGAGACAGAACAAGATGCCTACAGAGATTTGTGAATGCAATGAAACTGGAGCTCCTGCTGCCTGTAAGCCCTCTTGATCATGATCCTTCTTTGCTGATGGTGCTAACAGTCTCTGATGTCCTTATATTTTGTAGGCTTCCTATACAAGACAATTAAGAGTTTCCTCATGCATCCTTCCCCACTATATTGTGATTTATTTCAGTCACCGCAGAGCGGGATCTAGCTAGTATTTGTTCCTCTGAAGGGGTACAACTACTGTTTGGCTTCCAAGTTTCTCAACACATATTGAGAAACCCAATTTTTTAGCGGTTTTTATGCATATTTGCTAGATACCCAACTGTGCAGTGGACTTCTCATTGCATGGTCCAGTTTCATCAAGATTCTGCCATTTGTTGATTGCCCAAAAAGTGCTATAGGAAATTTGATCATGGATTTCCTTAAATATATTTATGTCCGGTGTTATGTGTCCATTTAAAGTGAAGAAGGGAAGTTGTTTGAGGTTCTCCACAGCTGTGCAGCTGAGCTATATACACAGGCATGGAATAAACTAAAGATATTTTGCTACATGGGTTTTTCAATCCCATAATTTTCATCCTAAATTTTTTGTTGTTAGTCATATTATTATTGAGAATATTTATGTACCACCTTTCAACAAAGAAGTTTACAAAGCGTGTACATAACAAAATAAATGTTAAATATATATAAACCATGTCAATCAGTAAAGAAAACAAGTAAAAAAAAACTTTATCAGCCAAGCATATAAACTTTTCCCTAATTTGACAGCCTTCCTTCATTAAAGTGTACAGGAATGATGGCTATTCTAGTACATGACCACAGAAAAAGACAGCTATCACTTGAGAATTCATAGTCCTGCTGTATGTTCATTGCCACCTAGTGACGAAACATATAAAATTATCTTAACTTTTAACCAATTAAAATTAACCAATTAAAATATGGGAAAAAACCAATTTAAATTATCATGTAAAATTATCTTAACTTTTAACCAATTCACTGTATGATATCTGTGTGATTTGTCACATGACAAAAAGCAGTTTTGAAGTGGGGGGAGAAGGGATTTAGATCTGAAAAAACACATTATGGGAAAAAACTTTTTTTAATTCTCTTCAAGCACCACAAAGTGCATCCAGATTGAGGCCCTTCTGTTGCCTTTGCCCTTAAAAAAACAAACAATAACAAGTAATTCAATCATGGACCTCCCATCATTTTGTATGGCTTGTCCCTCACAGTAGCATTCTGTAACCAATGATGGGTCTTTTACAAGTAAAAATTAAACTGCCTTTAACATGCTGTTTATGCAAACATGGGAGTAACTGAAGTGCTGTTTTACATATACAAGAATCCAGTCTTTCAATGAGTTGAGGGTGAGTGTGCAGGAAAATGGTTTTTTCAACCACCATTCACTTCTTATGTCTTCTGTGAAAAGATGATGCACACCCAAGCTTTTTTTTTATCATCTGGGATCACCTGAAGTGCATTATTGGTTCTCCATCCCTCACCATCATCATAGAGCATCACTATCATCATAGAGTCATATAATTCCAGATGAATGGGGGGACTTGGAGAACTTTCACTTGTGAACCAGAGAAATCAGCTGGAGCAGGAGTGACATCATCACTTGTGGTTCACATTTCACTTGTGAACCAGAGAAATCAGCTGGAGCAGGAGTGACATCATCATCGGTTCACAAGTAATAATTAAAGTTACTTCAAAAAAATGCCTGCGTCCTCTTCAGTACACCATTGTTCTTTGAAAGACACCTAAATTCCTGAGATAGGATCTCTATGTTCATGTCTCATTTTCATGAGCCTTCTTAGCAAGAGAGAAAAGTTGTTTGTTCACTTCATTGTCATGTCCTTTACTCTGCTCCAAGAGTTCTCAAGGTGTGTTGGATGACCCTAATATTGCAAGAAGTGACCTAGACAATCATTGTACATCCAAGCTTGGAGTCAAGAGTCCCTGGCATGATGATGGCATACCTTTAAGCCACTCATACTGGGTGTTCCAAGATTCTGTTGTTTTGACAGTTGGGCAGTTGTCAGGCGCTCTTAGAGACTTAGAAGGAGTTTGCCCTGTTTAGAGATCTCGTATATTTGGTAACTATTTAAATCATTCTTTTTATCCCAGTAGACACTTGTGTTACTTAGAGATAGCTTGTGATAGATTGCTACTTATAATTCCAGTGAACACGCCAAGAGAAATCACCTCTGAAAACAGGTTGCTGTTGAAGTCTCTGAAAGCTGTGAGTCAGGGAAGATATCTCCAGTGAAGGGATCAGGCTTGGCCCAAGACCTCCTGACACCTGAGGCAGCAGGCCAAATTCTGCTCCCCTTATCCAGTGGTGTGCCAGCCTCTGCTCTCCAAAGCTCTAGCTCAGCATTCCTCTCCCCTCCCCATTTCCTCTTCCTCTCTTTCCCCCTCTTCCTTTTCCAGTCCAGGGACTGGGAGGAGGAGGAGGAGGAGGAGCAGAGGAGGCAAGTTGGCAGACACAGACAGGTGCCTCCCCACCAACAGCAATCTGCTGCCTGAGGCAACTGCTTAAGTTGGCCTCATGGATGTGTCTGCCCCAGAAACAATAAAGTGATGATTAAGGGAGTGGAGAAAATATGAGCAAATATTTGGAAAATAAGCCCCATGCAATTTGAGTATTTCCCTCTTTCCATCCTTTGGCTGGAGTAGTTCTTAGGTGAGGATGTTAATGGAGATCTTGAAATGGGCATGCACCATTTTCTTCCCAAACAGTTGTCCATGACATGCCAAAGGGACTGTGCCTACCTCAGTGGCCAGTTTGCATGCCCTGCAGTACCTGAGTGCTTGTCTGATGAAAGTTTCGTGATGAAGTTAGTGCATTATTTATGTGCAGGCATTTTCTTAGGGGATAGTCAGCACAGTGAGACCACAAATGGAAGTGAATTAAATTCCCTCCCTCCCCGAATTCTCACAAGGTTATATTGCAATTCTAAGTTTGGGCATGAATGTATACAAACAGTTTTGCTAGTACTCTGTACTTATCCATTTCTGCACACTTTGGGAGCCAAATGCTATGCCCTTTCAATATGGATGCCCTAGTGATGCTCTGGGGATGGACATATGATTATTCCACTTCCACACTACCAGCTAGGGGAAGCAAAGTGCATGGGACAAAACCCTGTGGAAAGTGGCTGCAACTGATAGTGGACCATAAATGAATGGCATGGGAGGGTTTGTATGTTCCAGGGGCTCAGTAATTGTATGAATGCATCAGAAAGATGGTTTGCTTTTCTATGCTTCTCTCACTAGTCCGCTCTTCACTCTTGGTTTTACATAACTGCTCAAAAATGTGCCTAAGACTGAACAGTGGCTGATTTTAAAGACTTGTTGCTATTGTTGTCTGCATGTGTGGCATTGTGATTGCAGAGAGGCAGGGGAGCACTGTAAGTTTTATAAGTGTGTGCTTTCTAAGTGAAAAAAGCAGCAATAGATTCCTCCAAATGTAATAGAAAAACTATTTGATGCTGTGGGAGAAATTAAAAAATTTGTTAGCTTCCGTTATTCACTGGCACTTGAAAGAAGATCTTGGGCACAAATCCTAACCAACTTTACTGCACTGACATAGCTGTGTCATTGGGGCATGTGCTGCATCCTGCAGTTGGAGGACAGTAATGGAGGCCTCCTCAAGGCACAATGTTTGTTCCCATACCTTAGAGCTGCATTGCCCTTACCTTGGTGCTGGAAAGTTGGTTAGGTTTGCACCTTTCCAGCACTGACATAAGGCTGATGCAGCTCTGAGGTAAGGGAACAAACATTCCCTTATTTTGAGGAGGCCTCCATGAGTGACACCCAACTGCAGAATGCATCACACATCCCATTGGCACCGCTATGCCAGCGCTGGAAAGTACTGACATAAGGGGTTAGGATTGCACCCTTAGAGACATAAATGTAAGGGCACAATCCTTTCCAGCACTGATGTAAGGGCAATGAAGCTCCGAGGTAAGGGAACAAACATTCCCTTACTTTGAGGAGGCCTCTGTGAGTGACACCCAACTGCAGGATGCAGCACATGTCCCATTGGTCATGCTGGAAAGCACTGACATAAGGGGTTAGGATTGTGCCCTAAATTGTAGTCCTCTAATTGGTACCATTTGCTTTAACTGAATTTTATAATTAACTTCTCAAGTAAAAAATCTGAATAAGTTGTTAAAACAAAGTTTGGTAAAATTAGAAACATGTTTTTTTCAGTCTAGCCTTCCTTGGCATACGTGAAAGCTAATAGGCAAGGAATTAAATAAGTTCTGTGTCTGACTATGAACATATTAAGTGTGTTCCATGTCTGTTCCATATTCCAATGCAGTGAATGCCTTGTTTTGAAACTGGTAATGCATAAGAAGTTTGATCACATCATATTTACCTCCGTGATCCTGTTCTCCATAAGACAGCTAGGTTCTGTGGGCCTGGGCACTTACCTGTGTCTGAATCTTTCAAGTTTTCTTATCTATGGAGCATTGCACATTTCTTCTTCCCATCCTACCTCCTATTCTCCATTTATTCTCCAATATTCCATCCGCTCATACTTCCCAACCTCCTTAGTCTATCAATGGCAGGAGTGCAGATGGAACTTGCCAAAAAAAGGATGCCCTCCACAATAAGGTTACTTGAGAAGCATACTCTTCTGATTTGCCAGGGGCACTTTTGTCAACCAAAAAGCTCAGCAAATGCTGACTGGCCTTTGCATACCCCAGTCTGGACTGCTGTCTCCCATCAGGCACTACCTTCACTAATAACTTCATTCTAGACCTATTTTATTGCCAACACTGCTCTCATACACATGCACACATGTCCACCATTATATGGGCTAACGCACACAATCTCAGGCCTGGGTTTGCCTGTCCTAGAACTAAATTGGGGAAATTTACAACCAGAGAGGTCAGAATGCAGCGAATGGCTGTTTTGGAGGCCTTTGACCAGATAGTGGAGTGGGCAACCTCAATGTGCCTCTAACTAGACTAAGAGTAAGTAACCATGAGACAAAGTTTTCCAAAAGATAGATTTTTATTGAAAGATATACATAGGGAAAATAAGAAAAGGCAAGGTTTACTTTTAAGTTTAGTTGCATAGAAGTTTTACTGGTTGAGGGTGAAATGATATTTGGAAATGCTTCTCTTTGGACAAGCACAAGTTAAGTGAAAGGAGGGGGAAGAGTCAGGTTGCCTGCTGGGCTTTTTTTTGGTTGGTTGGTTGGTTTGTGCCTGAGATGATTCAACAGGAGGGGAAAAAGAAGATTAGCAGAAGATGTAAGGCAGGTACTGGGGAATGGAGGTTTTAGAAGGGAGGAAGAGTTGTTATTTGGTTAAAGGAGGGAGAAAAAGAAGGGAAGTTGCCTATCCTTAATCTGAAGGGTGGACTGGGGTATAGGATCCTTCTGTGAAGCAAGGCAGAGCTGCATGGCTTCATATCTTGTAGAAAAATACAGCCAAAATGGTGCCCCTTGGTTGGCTGGGAAGGTAGCTCTGCCAGAAATTAGGGCAACTAGCAGGGCAGGAGGCTCCTCAAGCAGGAAAAACCTGACAAAAATTGAAAGGGTGCAGATCTCCATTAGAAGGAGAGACTACCAAACTGAAGAGTGTGAGTATCTTCAGTGGGGAGGAAAATGTCCAGAATTCTGCTTCCAGAGCAGGGGTAGCCATAGGGATCTGAAGAATACACCCCTTATCTTCTGGATGTGCATCCAGGAGTTTCCTGAACTTGATTGAGTTAAGATGTATGTGTCTTTTCAGGAGGACAGAGAATACTGGCAGTCTACTTGGAGATGTCCTGAAGAGACAAAAGATATGGCAGGGTGTGGCAGAAGTTATATCTTTGGTGGGAGAGACATTTCAGAGAAGGAGTGTAAAAAGACTTAATTAAGCTTAAATTTATTATTCAGGAAGAGAAACAAGATTGTGTCAGGGTGGGGAGCCTGAATTTGCAAGACCTTAGAGAAGGGTGATACACAGATGCCCTGCAGTGCTGCAGCCTTCCCTTCCAATGAATGGCCCTTATTTAGCATAATATTGATTAGAGGGAGCCCTGTCTCACAACCTCCAGGGTGAAGTCCTGGTTGGAATGTCAGCTAAGGAACCAATTAGGAGAAATTGTGCACACTTCAAAAAGGAGGTCATTGGTAACACTTGTCTGCATCCAGGCCAGGGCAAGTCCACAGGCTGCTAAGCCTAAAATGGTTTCATGGCCCATGATCAGGATCTCTTGAGTGTAAAAACTGCCAGCGATTCAGGTTATCCAATAATAGTACATTAGTATATTAAAGGTATATTCAGCATGATCAGTAATGTTGCCACATAACTGCTCTGGAAGATGTATTGACACAAATGTACACAGCAAGTCCTCACTTAAAGTTGTTGATAGGTTCCTGGAAGCTGAAGCAAACTTTAAGCAAAATGACCTAAAATCAAACCAATTTTACTGCTAATTGATATACATAAACAAGGGTTACATTTCAACAGCATACTTCTGGTCACAAAAACATCACCAAACTTTGAAATAAAGTCCCCAAACACTTCTAAAACTAAACACTGAAATAAATGTGAGCTTTCTGGGCCACAGAAAACCCACACAGACATGGTGAAAATGTGCAAACTTCACACAGGGATCAGCCATGGCCAAGAATCAATTTTTTTTCTCACCAACTTTATAATGAAATGACTTTAAATGAAACAACTTTAAGTGAGGACTTGTAGAGCAGACATGTTAAGGGACCTTTCATTTGTTGGCCATGATGCTACCATCTCCCACCCTGCTACCAGAGGAAAAAGAAAGCCAGATTGTAGAATTAAGTGAGGGAATACATGGTTTATTGTGGGGATTTTTTTTTTTTTACAATAACGGAGAGCAGGGTGAGGAAGAATGTAAAAGAGCAGTTGCAATCACTGAAATTAACCAAAGAACTGGTGTCACTTCGAGAGACAGAGAGGGAGTTACAGCAGCAGCAGGAGAGAAATTAGGAAGGGGATGCCAACTCAGTGCCCAACCCAATGTATGTCTACTCAGAAGTAAGTCCCATTATACTCAATGCAGCTTACTCCCAGGTAAGTGTGGATAGGATTGCAACTTCCGAGCCCCATCCTATGCATGTCTACTCAGAAGTAAGTGCCAATAGAGTCAATGGGGCTTACTCCCAGGTAAGTGTGGCTAGGACAGGCAAGGCGGGAACCCCAGGGATTCAGGCTCCAGCCAGGGCAGTATCCGGTGCAACAGCGAGAGGCTGCCCAAATGGCATCTCAAGCAAGCGGAACTCTATCTAAGCAGGGATGCATCGCGTTCAGCGACGGCCCACCGCCACCCGAGAAAGCAAGCAGCGCCTACTACGACTGAACGCAAAGCTCAGGCACAAATAGCGCGAACCAGCCCACGACGCGGGACAAAGCGCTGCAGGAAAAAGAGGGGGCAAAGAACTACACTACCCAGGGGGCCGCGGGGCTTGCGCATGCGTAGTGTCGAGCCGGTGTGTGCAGTCTCTGGGAGTGAATGGGAGCCGCTTCCTTTGCATTCAGATGAGGGAGCGGGGAAAAGGTGGGTGTGGGGTGGGCAGAGCACAGCACCTTTTCGTTCTGGGGGCAGGCGGCTCATATCCTCCTGCCTCTGGCACTAGAAGCTGGAGGAGGGGTGCCTGCAGGGGGTGCCAACCCCCTCCTGGACGTAGGACTTTTCCAGCCAGGTACTGGGCAGCAGGACAAAGGCTGGGCGCCCGCTCTTGGGGGGCGGCAGCAGCAGCAGCAGCCGGCAAAGGTAACAGTGGCGCGGGTCAGGCTTGTTACAAAGTGTGACATGCTTGCTACAGAGCAGGCAAAAGTTGCAGCTGCGGGGTGGTGGAAAGTTCCTTGCACTGGTGATGGAGTGTTTTTTTTGGGGGGGGGGAAGGTTGGCTTTTGATTCCTATTGAGGTGGTTAAAGGTGGTCGTGGGAATCCAGTTTGGAACTGGCACTGGTTTCAATCAGAGGTGGAGGGAAAGAGCCGGGACTCCCCAAACAGGGCAGCCCAGTGCTGGCATCTCGTGCCTGGTTGAAATCTGAGCGAGAGAGGACAGGACGGTCTTTCCAGTGGCAAGTAAACCTTTTCTTAAACCTTTGGAAAGGGGGGTTTGAGGGTCGGGCAGAAAGAAGCCCGGGGTGGGTGGGGGGGAAACTGACCTCGCCTGTAAATGGGAGCGATCCTGTTTTTTCGACTGCGGAAAGAGCAGTCAATGGTCTGGGGAACACCGCTCTGATCAAGAGAGTTTCCTCTTGGCCAACGTGCCGCTGGCGATTGTGCCTGGATAGAAAACCTGGAATGGGAACGAATGCTTTTCTAACGCTAGAAGACATTTCAGGTGTTTGAGAGAAGTTTGGTGATCTGATTTGCACTCCCCTGGGAAGAAAAGTTACACTGACCCCACAGACCGCCTATCTTTTGGTTGCACGTTCACTCTTATAAACCATCTTCATATTTAGCCATCTTTTGCTTTCAAAGGGCACTAGCAATATAACCAAAACAGCCTGATCCTATGGAAGGTTAGATGTCTTTAAGCTCACTGATTGATTAGGCGCGCCTAAGTGCTGTGAGATCGCTGTTAGGTTCTAGTCCTAAACACATTTCTTAGAAGTAAGCAGACTTTTGCAAAAACGGGAGCACCAATTAAGATGATTCATATTCTCTTAGTCAATTTTATGTTTCTTTCCCCCCCCCCCCAGGCATTGCCTTTTTTTCCTTGGGCCTGTTTCTGTGGATGGGAAGTCTAAGAATGGAAGAGCCATGGTGGAAAGGGGACCTCGCTGCAGAGATTCACTGGACTCTGAGGCTGAAGGTTGGTTTGAATTAGCTACCTTTCTCTTTTGTGCCCATGTCTTTTTGTTGTTACTGAAGCATGCAATCACAAAAAGATAAGGAAGGAAAAAGCAAACAACTTTCAAGGTAGAGAAAGAGACAAAATTATAGATCATTGAAATCTGTTCCCATTCATAAAGTAAGAAGTATTATGCTCCCACCTGTTTTTCCTTTGGATTATCCAAAATATATGCAGTGGTTTTCTGTATAGCCAAAGAAAGGTCCTGAAGATTTTTTTTGTTCCAGTTGTTTGTAGAAAATAACAGGTAGTTTCACTTGACATATAATCAAATTGCCTCCCAGATACTCTTGCCTTGAAATGCACCCTTTGGATCAAGCATACAGAAATAAAAAAATTATTTTCTTGTGTTTATAACCCTATTTTATACTTCAGCGTGATTGTTCTCCAAGGTGGATAGTACATTAATTACAGAGTAACACTACTGACCTGCTTTCTTAGCATCATTTGGGAAAGCTATTAATGAGTGGCAGTTATTACATAGTGAGTGAATATTGATGGTAGTTGCTTATGGTGAGATTTGAAAGGATGCCTGCCCCAATCCTAAAGGCACTTGTTTGCAGCAGGGGCATCGCTTTGGATCACATGATCCAAGATGGCAGCACCATCTTGGAAAGCTGGTAAGAAGAGGCCACCAGTGACATCCAGTGGCACTCCTGTGAGTTTGTGGTGCCTAGTTAGGGAAACCACTGCTTTGCACTGTAGATGCTTGGGGTTGTACCTGGAACCTTCTGCAGACAAACCACGTGCTTGTTTGAGCTATGGTCCCCCTCTTCAAGTCTTAAGATATGGAAAAAATGTATATCTTGGCATGTTTTTAAAGTTTCTTTTTAGTTGAAACTTTTGAGTATTGCTGTCATTTTTTCAAGCAGGGTTAGAAACCTACTTTTGTGTGTGTGTGTGTTTAAAAACCTTCACCACAGATATGCCTTGAGAATGGCATCTGGCTTCAAGCCATATATTACTCACCCCTCCCTACCACATTCTTTGACTTGTATTTTTCCATTGTTTGATGTGTCAGTGGCTACAATAGGAATATGCCATCCTGTGATGGCATCCTGCAAAGTGAAATTTGCAGAAGAAAAGCTATTTGGGACTGTTGTGCACCTTCATTTGAAAATGAGCCAGAATATATATTGTCATTTTCTCCTGCTTTTGTATATAAAAATAAAAATGATTTTTTTAATTAAAATAAAATAAACATTTTGTTTCGGAATCCTTAAAATTCTGGAATGTGGTGAGCCTCTTAGAGAGAGTGACTTCAGAGGTACTACACACATGAAAGTGTTCTTAAGGCTACAGTCCTATCCACACTTACCTGGGAGTAAGTCCCATTCACTATAATAGGACTTACTTCTGAGTAGACATGCTTAGGATTGAGCTGTAAGATGCGTAGAATGCTATAACACTGTTGTTGATTATTTCTTTCAGTATCTAAAGTTTTGGAGGTAACTATCAGAGAATTTTATTAGGCACTGGCACACCTATACCAAAAAACATCCTAATTTCTGAACATCTTGACAAAGTAGAGGGAGATGTTGACATGTTGTCCAGTGTATTGGATACATATTGAGAGGGTCCACCATCTCTCACCCCTGTTGCCGCCCTCCCCATTTCACTCCTTCTCTGCACTGACCTGTTTCTTAAGTGGCAGGGCTGAGGGATGGGGGGGGGTTCATTATCACACTGCTGCTAGGGACAGAAGGGTTTTGTTTTTTTTACTTACCACAGCCAACACCAGTCTTTGGGGTGCAGCTCCCCATCTCTCAGAAAACTAAAAATAGCAATCACAACCCACTTCAAGGTTTGCGATTGTGAAACTGGAAATGGGTCGCAAATGCTATTTTTAGCTTTTCTGAGGTCAGGGAGCCCTGCAGAGGGGTTCACAAGACTCCCCGCACGCCCCTGGGAACCACTGCTTTATTCCTCGTAGCCTGGCTGTGTTTCACAAAAACCTTGGAGCACACAGGGATTGCTAAAGTTCACACTGACTTTCAATCTTTCAAATCAACCATATGGTCATTCTAGCCAGGTGGATTGGTGAGTGGAGACTTCTAAGAGCAACCAGTGTATTGAAGTTGTAGCAGTTGGTGGGGTTAGATATTTACAGTGGCTCTTTTTGGAGGTAAAATATGGATTCTTTGATGCACTATCTACAGTTAGCAGAAAACTCAGTTCATTTTTATATGATTTTATGTCTGCTTTTTTGCCTTCTATTGCCTTTGTATCTGATAAACACGTTTAAATTAAATGTTCAGCTTGTCAAAAATATTACCTGTACAGTCAACATTACTAGTTCAGAGTCACAAGTAGTTTCAGATGTGCATAAAAGGGTGAGAATTCCTTCTCTTACACAAATCTAACCATATCCATTATGGTCTAAAGCAGTGATGCCTAACTCACTTCATACAGAGGCCAAAGTTAGCATGCATAGTGTCTGCTGAGGGCCAGAAGTGAAATCATTAAGCAGAAAGTGTCATCATTAAGCAGATGATGGCCAGAAATAAGCACTTTGTTCTCACATTAACTGCTGATGACAAAAGAGAAAATGTGCAAATCTTGTTCAAATTTTCAAGGTATGAGGCAGCCCTGTTCGTTTGTCTGTTTGTTGAATTTCTTCCCCACTTTATCTCCCCAAAGGGCATTCAGTAAAGTTGGGAGAGCCCGGGGGCTGGATAAATTGCTTTTAGAGGCTGCATTTGGCCCACAAGCCTTATGTTTGACATCCCTGGTCTAAAGTCTTGCAAAGACATTCCGGCTTTGGTCCAATATTGTACTAGTTTTTATTTAGAATGTGCAATGCTGCTTAAAAGCAAAAAAGGGGGGGAGGGGTTCTCAAAGCAATTAGCATAGCAAAGGGAAAAAGAAAATGGAGTCTTGTCCCAAAGGGACTTGCAATGAGAAAAGAAACTCAAGGGAGACATCATCAGCAAGTAGCTACAGACTGGGATGCTATGCTGGGGTAAATCCATGACACTAGCTAAAAAAGAGGGCCACTGTTTTAAAAGGTGCTTCTTACCTGTTTGATAGGAAACAAGTTGTGGACAATACATTACTTGATATGTCTCTTTTCCGAACCAATGCAATTCAATGTATTGCATCAATGTATTGCAATTCAATGTATTGGATTATGAACTGTTTATTGACTCCAAAATGTGTGTTACCTCTTGACTGCATCTTTGGAGAAGACTAATTTTCTACAATTTGATTTTTTTTAAAATAATTTTAAACTTTTGAACATTCAAGGGAATATTTTTGGATTGAACAATTTTTATTGTGATGCAGCACAGTCGTTGGAAGATACAGTGTTTGGTTTGTCAACCTTGACCTAATATTGGATCCTTCAGATTCAGTTGCATTTTTATTTATAATTCAGGTGAAAGTTGTAAAGCACTCCATCCCTGAGTAGAGTGGAGTGTTTTGACTTTAAAAAAACCTGTAGAAGGAGGCTGCAGAGATCAAATAAATGTGGTTGCCTCCTGGAACCAAGACTGGATGGTGCCATCTGTTTGTCATGTCAGTTTGTGAATGCATCTGCTGTCTAGATGGGTAGATAAGTGTGCTTACCTGAGGAAATGGGTCCTTTTGAACCATCATGTAAATATTTGCATTAAAGTCCTTAATTAAGAGTTTTTATCTTGCAGCCATTTGAGAGGTGCATCATGAATTGGTTTACCTCTTATTCAAGAGCTTGGCCCTCCTTATGTTGGACCTGCCTGTGGGTGCAATTTTTAGATTTTTAGATTGGTTAGCAATCTCATTTTGTTCTATCTGATTAATTAATATCCCAAATAACTGCAAGTTCATTAAAAAACAATTTAATTGGTTTGAAATCTTAAATTCTTCCCTTATAAGGAACCACTAATGGGCAGGGCATCTGTTTTGGATTGGCTGCTAGATTCTTCCAGTGCTTTTCTGCACTATCTTCCCACTGCTGAATCTGAACCATCATGTAGGATTAAAACATAATCCTCCTTTTTCAAATGTGTGGATTATGCATTCATTGCGAATTTGAAAATAGATGAGTGTAATGCCTATGTTGTGGTGTCTGTATATGAAGTATTAGTTGTTGTTGCTGCTTTTCACTTGCTTTGGATAAAGGATATAGGAAAGAGTTCAAATCCTCCTCCTGCAATAAATAAATGCACAAGAGGTTTCATGCATCTGCCTGGTTTGTTTTCTGTAACAGCTTTATGTGAATCAGATGTTTTGCAGGGATTAACTTTTTAACATATGTGTAAATTGTGAGAGAAAAGCTCATAAATATATGAACTGTGAAAGATGTATAAAAACATCTCTTCTAAACTACATTGCATAAATGGAATATGGAATTGCATTTAGGCTAAATAGCAGTAGTGTATGTGGAACAAAGTAACTTACTGAACATTTAACAGCGGAATCCTAACCTGCGTTAGAAAAGGGAGGCCAGTTGGCCTGCCCCATATCCAACACGGGATTGGGGCCGAATGTGGCTCAGCCCGGGGCAAGGGGAATTCCTTCCTTTTACCCTGGGTAACGCCACAGCAGCCCCAATGGGGCTACTTGGATCTGTGCCACCTCATAAGAACATAAGAACAGCCCCACTGGATCAGGCCATAGGCCCATCTAGTCCAGCTTCCTGTATCTCACAGCAGCCCACCAGATGCCCCAAGGAGCACACCAGATAACAAGAGACCTCATCCTGGTGCCCTCCCTTGCATCTGGCATTCTGACATAACCCATTTCTAAAATCAGGAGATTGCGCATACACATCATGGCTTGTACCCCGTAATGGATTTTTCCTCCAGGAACTTGTCCAATCCGCTTTTAAAAGCGTCCAGGCTAGACGCCATCACCACATCCTGTGGCAAGGAGTTCCACAGACCAACCACATGCTGAGTAAAGAAATATTTTCTTTTGTCTGTTCTAACTCTCCCAACACTCAATTTTAGTGGCTGTCCCCTGGTTCTGGTGTTATGTGAGAGTGTAAAGAGCATCTCCCTATCCACTCTGTCCATCCCCTGCATAATTTTGTATGTCTCAATCATGTCCCCCCTCAAACCTCTCTTTTCTTGGCTGAAGAGGCCCAAACGCCGTAGCCTTTCCTCATAAGGAAGGTGCCCCAGCCCCGTAATCATCTTAGTCGCTCTCTTTTGCACCTTTTCCATTTCCACTATGTCTTTTTTGAGATGCGGTGACCAGAACTGGACACAATACTCCAGGTGTGGCCTTACCATAGATTTGTACAACGGCATTATAATATTAGCCGTTTTGTTCTCAATACCCTTCCTAATGATCCCAAGATTAGAACTGGCCTTCTTCACTGCCTCAAGGGGTGGGTGCAGATCTGAGCAACCTGGAGCTGCTCCAGGCTGCCTTGGGGCCAGGTTTAGGATCTGGCACTTGTGCCGGATCCTGTCCCTGCCCCCCTCACCTGCTGCCCGCCCATAGGCCTGTCTGCCGCCCTCTCTCCCTCTCTCGCTGAGAAACGTCTCCTTTCTGCCCTCCCCATGCCCCCCCCAGACCCCCATGCCATTCTGACTCAGCTGGCATGGACTTACCTTCCTGCCAGCCCAATGAGGCTTGGGCCAGTCTCACTCCTCCAGAGTCATCGCAGAAGTGCCTTAAGGTGCCTTTGTGACATTTTTTGGCTGACGCAAGTCTGTGCTGACCAAGGACACCCGCTGGATTGCACCCTAAGTGTTTTAAAAAGTGGCCCAATCACTAAAATGTCTCCAAAGTTAAAACAAATGTAATACTTTATTCACAGTCCACTGCTACCGAGCCCTTCCTTCTAGGCCTCTAGTTCTGTAGTAGCTGAAACAGTTCAAGTGTGGCCTAAGATGGTCTCCAGGGATTCTGGTGTCAATTGGCTCCCTCTAACCAGCTTTTTTCATAATGCTGCGAACATGACTAGGATTATGCTGCATGCCACTCAATTCTCTAGGTTATGACTGTGAAAAGCCATTAATGGTCTTTCAAAACATGCTCCATTTTCATACCAAAAGAGTTGGATAACTTTATTGCTTTCGTTGCTAAGCATTTTCCAGAACAGGTGATGGAAGCTGAACTGGGTATGCTGGCTACTGAAATGGATATTCGTTTTAAAACCTCTCTCTTTCCCTCCCTCTCTTGTGTTGCCATAGGAGCTGAAACTGCATGTGTACAAGGCCCATTCTCCACAAATCGGGATGCGACGTTATTTTGCTGACCTCTTAGCAATCCTCAGCAGCCGCTGCCAACTTTGCCCCACCGCTCGGCACCTTGCCGTCTACTTGCTGGACCTCTTTATGGACCGCTATGATGCCTCTGTGAGACAACTATATGTCATCTCAATCGCTTGCCTTCTCCTTGCGAGTAAGCAGATTTGCTTATTGACTCATAAATATTGTTGCCGTTACTGGCTAGGCCAGTGATTTTCAATCTTTTTTGTCTCATGGTACACTGACAAAGTACAAAAATTGTCAAGGCACACCATCAGTTTTTTGACAGTTGACGAGGCACACCATGCTGTTGGTGGGCATCTCACATCCCCATTGGCCCTATTAACAAATGACCCTCCCCAAAACTCTCACGGCACACCTGCAGACAATTTGTGGCACACCAGTGTGCCACGGAACAGTGGTTGAAAATGGTTGGGCTAGGCTGTTGTCTGTTGAATGCAGTTTGAAAGCAGATGGCAGCTTTTATACATGTGTGTCTTAATTGAACATGCTTCTTTTTTAAACCAAAGCTGGAATTCTGCCTGGTGGTGGGCTCAGCTTGTATTTGTATGGGACAATTCTGATAGTTTCAACTTGCATCCTTGTGAAAGGGGATGCCTGCGGTTGTACCAAGAGAGCATTTTAAGCACTTGGGGGGTCTTCAAACATCAATGGGTCAGCAACTGCTTCTCTGCTGATTCATCTCTTGTTAGTGTCACAGCTAAAGACCCACAACTAGGTAAATGAGGCTAGTTACAGAGTCATTAAATGACTGTGTTGTGGGATGTACCTACAGAAAAATTCCTCCAACAGTGCCCTATAACATTTTGAAGGGCACCTTAAGCTCCAGGCAGTGTGATGTTCTGAATCTCATAAAAATGGTAGCTGCGCTAGTTGATTCTTGGACCATGGCCGTCTTTCTGTACTTGCCTCTTGATCACCAGCCATGTACCTAAGATGCTTTAGGAGACATTCATGCCAGTTTGGGAAAACAGAGATGTGAAGCTACAGGAAATAATACCTCAGATACAAAATGCTTCACATAAAGGAGAAAATACTCGTTGGTAACATCAGAACCAACCCCTACAGCCTTTGAAGGCAGCTTTAAAATTTTAGCAGTAACCTGGGGAGCAAAATGATAGGTTAATAAACCTGACCAGGCTACTCTGTAGACGGGATCTACCTTTTACTGCTCTAGCATGTAATGGGTTAGCAGCCTCAGATTTGTGTCCGTTATCCTGCCACCTGTTGTGTAGCGTTGTCCAAAGCTGCTACAGACATAGAATTTGTCTGGCTGTTAAGCATTAGTGCTGTTTCTCCTTGGGGAGCTGTCATGGTACTTTAAAAAAATACTTTCAGAAATTTGTTAGGTTATGGCCTTGATGAGGCTAGCCATAATGGTTTCAGGCACAGCTAGATCCCAAGGAGCAATCTAGAAAGGAGATAAGTAAATGCTCCTCATAAAACAACAAAAGCAATAGAAGCTGTTCAGTGTGCCATGTCTCCCATCCTTCCTAAATCCATTATCTGCCCTTTTGTGTTCTGTTCTCAGAAAGAAGGCTTTGCTACATGTTAATTTAAATTCTGCAAGCCTGAAAAAAGTTTTGATAGGAAACAAAAGAGACTTTATGAACTGGAGGGAAAAAAAACTCTGGGAAGAATCTGGATCAGGTTGTTCAGTACTCCACAATTTTGGATATTTGGGAGCAGTTAAAACTGTTTTCCTCCTGCTTGAAGGGTTATGGTGGATGTTGAATTGCATTATTAGTGAGCAGAATACTAGGTATAAAGGGAAAACTTTATCTCCAGTGAACCAGATTAAATAGCTGTGTGTTTTTTCCCTCCTTTCATGTGTGGGCTGTAATATAACTTACTTTTCATGTTTATTTAAGTACATCTTGTGCTTTGGATGTAACATAATATATAGTGTTAGAGCTCCAATTCTAGTAAATGATTTTTTTAAATGGCATCTGAACAAACAATTCAGTGATAAAAGTAGTGGCTGTGGGTGGATAGAAAAGGAGACAAGACATTCATTTTCCCACACACAAAAGGTGTACCAGATAAAGCTGCAAATTAAATGAGTAATGCTTTGTATTTCAGTCAAAGAATGAAATGTTCTACATGTGAATGTTCAGTATCTGCATACTGAACTGAGTAAGTTCGGTTCCACATACTGATTGAGGCAGAGGACTCGTATTTAGGTCTGTTCAGGTCTTCTAACTCAAATGGGTCTGTAAAGTTGACTTAAATCTATCTATCCTAATCGGGCTGAGGAGAGAACTGTGAGATCCTTGATGATTATTGATTATGATAGTAAGCAACTTTAGAAAAGTATTCTTTCAGCATTTTTGCATGACCCATTAATTTCAGAGAAGTAAAAGTTTGGCAGACAACAATCCTGAAGAACTTCCATTTACTCTAGTTTTTATTCTGACTAATTAAGTGGAATAAAAATTTGACTGTCTTAAAGGCAGCCTCTATTCTTTCCTCTCTGAACTTTTCACAATGAAATTTTCTTGTAGCCAAAATGTGTTTGCAGCAGAATGTGATGTGAAAAGCCCTTTGTATGTATAAAAATGTGAATAGATTCTGGCATATACTTCTGTGCTTAACATAGATGCTCAGTTGATGTATCACAGTCACTTATCACAGATTCTGGATTATTAATTAAAGATAGCTGCAAAAACAGGTGGTTTAACAGCTCAGGCCTTGGTGAACAAGAAATGTAAGATGCTGTTGAAGCTTGGTAAGCAGAGTGTTTTGGCACGCACTGGTCTCTTCTTATTTTTAAAATGGATGATTCCTACGTTTGGAGGATGTTCAAACCCTTTATTTTCTCTGCTCCTGTGAGGAAAGGCACAATGCAGTAATACTAGTGGAAATACCTGGTACTTTGTGGTTGTGGGAATAGCAAGCAGTTTGTTTGATTATTTAGTGAAAATTGTTTTGAATTGTAAAGGGGAAAAAGTTCAGAATTAGCAAGCAAGAATAAGAATGTATTTAAAGCTAGGTTTCTACAAAGTGAGCCATAAAATTTGCTGTACAGATGATACACAATTTCAGAAGAATTAATAGACCTGTGAAAGAAAAATTGCATCAACATAGATGATACAATTTGCATACACAGGACTGTGGAAGCTCCTTGTTCATTATGCATTATTCAGCATTTATGAATATTTACACCAACTAGTCACATGACTTAGTGAATCTTTTGTCTTCTGCCATCAGTGTTCCTGAGAATTTATTCTTCTGCATTTTTTCCCTAGCAAATCAAGCTCAATAGGATAACTTCTTCCTTAATAAAAACGTGCCCAGACATTTAGAACCAACATTCTTTTTTAGACTAATGCATGAATCTACTTGCAAAATGTTTTAAATGATACACTTTTATTGAATTAAGAGACAATTTTGATGTCGGTGACATCAAATTCTGTATTTGTCAGCATTTGTTTTTAGCAAAATACTGATCGACCCAATAACCTGAATGAAGGAAATGGCAGTACCACAATTTGAATTCAAAGACTTCTTCTTCCTTCCCAACAGGCAAATTTGAAGAAAAGGAAGACAGAGTGCCAAAGCTGGAGCAATTGAACAGTTTTGCATACATGTGCAACCTTAACCTGGTACTAACAAAAAAAGACCTGCTGAAGATGGAGCTGCTGCTCTTGGAAAGCTTCAACTGGAACCTGTGTCTGCCAACCCCAGCGCACTACATTGATTACTACCTCTTTGCCTCTGTTAATGAAAGTGACCTACACAATGGCTGGCCTATCACATCCATGACCAAAGTCAGAGCTTTCATGGAGAAATACACTCACTATTTCCTTGAAATCTCGCTACAAGGTAACTTGATCCAGACACTGAAAGAAGGCAAGAGTCATGCAGCTCTAAAGCACTGCTGCTTTGGGCTTGCCTTTCTTCAGGATGACTGCATGCTTTGGAAAACGTCATGTGTACTGAAAATAGCATGAAGGGGCATGTTCCATTTAGAAATAGCATACAGTCAAGAATGCAGACTGAGGAGCTGGGAGGGGAACTAAGAGAATCTCTGCTCTCTAAAGTCTTAACTCTGCACCAAGGGAACCTACATCCTGGCCTTACTAGGATGCATGCACTATTTCTATTACCTACTATTACTTTCCTCTGACCAGTAAATGCCAACTTCCATTGAAGGTGAATTTCAAGCGGATGGTCGCTGGCTGAGGGTACCATATATCGAGTGGATCAGATGCCAGACTCCATAATGTGGTTCTGTTTAGGACCTCCATTGCCTGTGTGTATGTGTATTCTATAAGGAGAAAGATATTGAATGTGGAACTTTACAATTTGAGAATTTGAACTTTAATTCACACATGCAAATGTACACTGTTTAGGATTGTGGCCTAAAGTTTGGGTTCCAAAGGTAATACTGTACCTGCTTAAGAGCTTTCATCAAGCCTGATTTTTGTACACCAAAGCACCATATTAGATCTAGCGGAATTGCTTGCAAGAATTACTGACATGAATTTTGCCCTCTGTTGAGCCCAGTTTGTCATTTTAACACCATTAACTAGAATATTTATATTGATCACTTTGGAAATTTGGGTCTAGAGCTGCTGGGGTTTGGGATTTGTTTCAAAATTATTTATACAAGAAAAATTAGACAGAAATAAAATAACACCACAACAATCTCAGCAATGATGACATTGAGACCAGAACATGAGCACTGAGATCACTTAACTTCTGGTTTTATTCCAGTCACTCTGCTGCTTAAATGTCTCAAACAATATTTAAAATTTCCCACCATACATTTTCCTGTTGATTACAGCGATCTCATTATTGAAGATGTGGATGCCATTGTTCCATAAGTTCATCATACATTCTTCATCCCATATCTTTTTGTAATAAGTAATTTTATACATTTGAATTCTGTGCCATAACTTGCTGCTTGTGGATAGAGCTATTTGAGCCAGTGTCGGGGTCATTGCAGGGTCAAATGTGTCCCAGTATTGGACACTTGCATCCATACATTTTGCGTCCCCAATATATGTATATTCGTATTGAATGTACTTTTTAATTTTTAAAATGCAAAGGTAGGGTTAGGGCTGGGGCTGGGATAAGAGCTGTAGGGCCAAATCCTCTCCAATTTTCCAGTGCGCTGCATCCTGTGGTGGGGAGGTAGTCACAAAGATCTCCTCAAGGCATGGGAAAATTTGTTTCCTTACCGCAGGGCTGCATTGCAGTTGCACAGTGCTGAAAAGTTGGATAGGATTGGGCCCTTAACCTTAGAATATATAACATGGGGGTCTATTACCCAGTTGTAGTGGGATTTTTAAAAAAAACAGATGCAGGTGTCCAGGGATGCATTTGATCAGGGCACAATTGTCCAGGGCACGAATACCTTACTACATTTTGGGCTAATACTGTAATCTTTTCTTCTAGATCATGTTTTTCTCTCCTTTCGGCCTTCTCTGGTTGCTGCTGCTTGTGTGAGTGCCTCGCGCATCTGCCTTGAGATTTCTCCATCTTGGACTACACAGCTCCAGCTGTTGACATGTTATTCTTGGGACCATCTTGCTCCATGCATTGAACTTATGCTCATGTAAGTCTTGAACAAAAACAGACCTGATATATTTTTGTGTTGTAATTTGAAATGTGGCCTGCTTACCTAGGCCCTAACTGCTTCTCCCAGTGATACAAATCTCTTGCATAAGACTGAACCTTCATGTCCGCTTCTTCTCCACCCCATATACCATATGGAATAAAATCTGAAATATGCTCTTCCTCTCCCTCCCTGCATGATCTTTTTTTTTTTTTAAGTTTAGTAGGGCTGGTGTGTGCATCAGTATTTGAAATGAATATGTAAAACCGATATGTAGAAAATTTCTTACATATACTGGGTTTTGTCCGAATTGCACTGATTGCATCCTCTTTAAGAGGATGGCGCTTGAAGGGTAATGAAGGTTGGAACTTTAAGGTTGCAGTGCACTGTAGAGCAGACTGTGAACACAAATAGCTTATTAGAAGAAGGGGACTAGGATAGCACGTTCTGAAGCCCAGAGACATGACATAGGAAAAGGTTGGGCCTGCAAGCTCTCAAGTAGTACAAAGTTCTGCTCCCCAGTAGTGTTGAATTCTGAAGTAATTCATTCCGAAAGATTAGAAAGGGGGAGTTTGCTAGCATGGGCTGGGTAGTGTGGGAGAGAATTCATGTAATATTTCAAAAACACTTAAAAATAAACTTTAGAACATTTACATATTTTGATGCCTAGATATTGGGCTAAGCCCATTGCTTCTCTTCTTCTATCTTCCTGAACATTGTAAGATTTTCTGTGCAGTGTATTTTGACCATACAATATTTTAAGTAGCTACAAAATCAGCATTATTATGTAAATGACATTTACATTCTCCCTACTTGTCATGTCATGGTGACCCATTACAATGAGTGCTCCACATGAATCTTAAACATGGATACCAAACTCTCTTTTGTTAGTCTGAATTAGGATGAAACCAGACCAGAACAACTTTGTTACAGCTGACTCCAAACCCAGGCTAAACAATTTTGCCCCAGTGAATATTCATGTCTCCATTAGTGTTTTTCATAGTAGTGATTTAAGTCTTTCCTTTGAAATAGAATGTGTAATGTGAGTGAGAAACCACAAATGTGCTTCTCCAATAAATGTATTGGGTGGGGTATACCACTAGTGTCCTGGCACATGATTGCAAAGTGTGACATTAATGCAATGCTGACATTACTGTAGGTTCCTGTACATAGCCTAGTTATTAAGTGAATGTAGCAGACAGATAAGTTGGTGCAAATGTTTAGTGCAGTGGGGGCCATTTTTACAAAAGCCTAAAGAGTCATACCAACAACACCAGTGGGCATTGAGTCCCACACCGCCTTTCTGAACATATAACCATTTTGTGATATGACTGAAATCAAAAGGTTTCTTGGTACCACACCTAGTCCTCTAGCTTCACATTGCAGAACTTAGGCACAAGACTGCAAATGTTATTTAATTATAATAAAAATTAATACAAGTCAAGATAATCACTGAAAGTTCTCTCTCAGGGTAGCTTTGGAAACGTGACCCTAAAATTTTCCAAGACTGATTGTCCCAGGCCTTCCAGTGTGGATCCCCTGCTCCCCAAACAGGCTAGGGCAGTGGTTTTCAAACTCTCTAGGAGAGTTTGAACCGCAGTAAGTTCTTGCAGGGGCGGGAGGGGAGTTAAGGCGGCTTCAGGGACTAGGATGCGCTCACCAGTCCCTGCAGCAGCCTATCAGGGGTGCGGGGAGCCCTGCGTGAATGTCTGCACGGCTCCCTGCAACTTAAAAAGTGAAAGCACAGCAATCATGCTCCACCTCCGCAAAACCGGAAGTGGAGTGCAATTGCTATGCTTTCAATTTTTAAGCTGCAGGGAGCCCTGCAGACACTCATGCAGGGCTTCCTGCACCCCTGACAGGCTGCTGCAGGGACTGATAAGTGCATCCCAGTCCCTGAAGCCCCCTTAGTGATGCAGTCCTGGGGATCAAAGGATTCCGTCCTGCTGCCTCCCTCCTGCCTCTGCCCCTTAAGGGGAAAGTGGCCAGGGCTATCTGGCTGGGCCCAGTTTGAAATGCCCTGGGCTAGGGTTAAAACTGGTTTTGTGACTGCAAGTTGAGTCTCATTATTCATGTGGGTTCCTTTCCAAGCACTCAGGTGGATGGCAAAAAACTATAGCAAATCAATTTAAAAAATTGATTTTTTTTGCTCCTGTGATTTAAAAACAGCCTTGCTGACCTTTGTGATGAAAGGTAAGAGTCATTAAGAAGACACTCATCAATCAGTCCTCCTCCACATGCTTACAAAGGCACTTCACTCAGCCCCTTCCTTCACCAATGCAAAGTGATCACCTTTCTTTCAAGTGCTCAGGGGAGGGGTCTGCTGGAGAGAAAAGGATTGATGGATTGTCAGCCAGCTGCCCCCCCTCTCATTAACGAGGCTATTGTTAAAGGACTGTTCAGTTTTTTAAACTGATTTTAAAGGGATGCATTTTTCCCTTTGTCCAGGAATCAGCACATTCCTTCTCATTTGCAGTGGCCATTCATGTTGAATCAAATCCATGTATTAATAAATCCATGTATAACAAGGCTGGACTGTACTGTTCTGTTCTTGTTTCTTTCAGACATTGTCTCTAATATTTTCTTGATCTCCTTTGTGTAACAGAGCTCATGATAAGGACATTAAAGAAGCCAATAAGGAGAAGGATCGTGTCACCTTGCTACAGCAGCAGCAAGTGGTGGAAAGCCTAACCATCCAAACCCCAACTCAAGTTCTCTTTCAGCAGTCGAGGTATCACCCCCTGACTCAGCATTCAGCTGTCCTTTCACAGTTACACTCACCAATACAGGATCTGTGCTCTGCCTACAGGGATACTTTGCAAGCTCCTCGACCTAGCCTTGCCTCAGGGAGTAGTGATTCCCTACATTCCTACTCCACCCTTCAGGCCAGTTTCCAGCCTGTCTTACAAACAGTCTCTATTCAAGGGCCCATCACTATGCAGGTAGCTATTTCAACAGAACCTAGGCACTGCCTCTCTCTAACTTATGGCAGTAGTTATTTCAGTGGGCATCATTCGTATACAGCTGGTTGTTTCAACGGGTGACTGCCTGCAAGAAAAGGTAGCAAGTGAAGATTGGTACACATTGGAAGCAAAATAGCAGTGTTGTGTAAACTAAATTGCACCTGTCACAGGAACAGAAGGCGGGGACTCCATGAAGCAACAGGAAAAAGGTTGGTCAAAACAATCAATGGAATCAGTTTTTGGTTTAAACTCCAAATCGGGGAGTGCCTTTCTTGCAAGAAAGAACTTAACAGAAGCAAGGCTTTTGTGGAGTGGGAGGAAGCAACTACATACCTCGCAATTCAAAATGTTGCATTTTCAGAAGCATATTTTTGGAAGTGGTGGTGGTGTTTTGGGGGGCTAGAGTGGGACTACATCTCTCCCCCTCCCTTACTGCTCCTCTGTTCAAGGGGCTCAAATGAACTTGACAGTAATGTGGTGATTTTAAAAAGCTGTTTTGAATTAAGGAGAGCTGGAGACAGTTCTGGTCATCGGGTATGTAAGATGCCTCCCATGTGAAACATGTTTACAGTAGAAGTTCTTGACACTGGAACCTTGTTGACACTGATAAGGCATGTACTCGCTTGATACCTCTCAAACTCTCTCTCTAGATCTATGAAGACTTCACAAAGAATGTTTCTTGCCTTGTTTTGCCTGGAAGTTTTCACATCAAGGCATTGAACTTTGACTAAAGCACAGAGAATAATCAACCACTTTGGCCTTAAACTTTCTCTCTCTAACTTTGAGGCATTGGTAGACACAACATCACTTGGGCCTCCTGTTTTTATAGTGTCTTAAAATGCAATCGTAAATTACCTCTGAACATTTAAGATGTTGCTACCTTAAGCAACAAAATATCATTTGTTTGAAAAACATGGTTTACAAGATATCAGGGATTGATGTTTACTTGAAAATGATTCATTGAAAATATTCTTTTTACTGAGGGAATCATTGCTTTTTAGTGTAGTGTGCTAGATCTTGTAAACTGAGTTAGTAAAGCTGAAGGGGGACAAAAACGTTTGTGAAAGAACAGAACACTTAAAAGGAAAGATGGATGTATAACCTAGCCTAAAGGAATATTGGAAACTGGCTAGATATCCTCAAAAGTTGCAGTCCTTGAACTACTAACTCTGGAGTAACCATGTAGATGTGTAAGGTAAATAGCTGTGCTTTACAACCAATGAAGATAATGCAAAGTAACATTAAGCCACAGCTTAGTGTAAGTACTACAAAACATAGCAGATACTACTGGTAAGTTTTGAGTGTCCTGGTCACTTAATAGGAAGAGAAGCAATTTCAGCTGTTGTGTATCCAAAGGCCTTTTCTTCCATACTAGTATTCCAAGCACATTAGGTAAAAGTGACAGTGGAGATGTACATTTTAAAGAGAGCCACATTTTTGTGTGTGTGTTTTCCTTGTAAGGTAAATGTGAAGGGGGGCAGCATGCAAGGGAAGATTGGGCAGGGAAGGGGCTACTTAATGTGTGCCAAGGCCATTTTTTAATTGGGGCTTTTGTTTTGTGGTAGTGTTTTCCTCAGCCTCACTCCAAAACTAGAAGATAATCTGCCTAAAGGAAGACACTTTTGGGTGAGGGGAGGTGGCGTTTGCAGGAGAAAATCCATAGATAGGGGGAGGAATGAAGTACCCCTGTCACCTATTTATTCTCCCTTACCAAAGCCTCTGCCACCTTTCTTTTCCATTAGCTTAACAAATATGGGTTTGAAAGCACCCTTTGTTTGCCAAGACAGCATGTTCTGGCCTGTATCACATTGAATCAGTGAACTGAAGGCCAAACTAGACTTGGACTTTAAATAAGTCACTAAGTCTTATGATGTGTGTTTTTTTGTTTTGTTTTGTTGTCATTGTTGGATATCTGCAGAGGGGATTTAATCCTTTGTTCCCACCATAGTTCAGGACTAGATTGGGGCTCTCCACAGCTGCTGTTTGCCTGCAGACACGTATTAAACAGTGTGTTTGAAGTCAGATCTATTTTGCTTTTACTTCTGCATAAGTATGATTTAGGATCATGGCCAAACAGTTTTGGTGAGAATAAGCCTCACACAGGATTTGTGTGGGTCCAACTGCTTACAAGACCTAGAAGACTGCAGAGTGTTTGGTGCTCACTTGATATGCAGCTATTATTGTCCAGTAGTCACTGAAAGCCAGTACCATTTCTGTGAAAGGTTCTCAGGTCTGCAGTACAGACTATGTGCAATATGTTTTTATCTATCTAGTCTATATGATGGTTGCATGTCAGTCATTCTGATTTAAGTTATATTTGTATAGAGGACAAAATAGTTTTTAAGAGGAAGGGATGGGTGGGGCAAAAACTGTTCCTTTTTCAGATGAAGTTTGTTCAAGAGATTGCTAGTGTGTCTAAAGTATATTTGCCTTCTGGACATGTCATACTTTTAAGTTAACAGTTATATATATATATATATATATATATATATATATATATATATATATATATATATATATATATATATATAGCAAAACAGGAGTAGAAGAGTGGTTTTTTGTTACAAATTTTAACAACAAAGATAATAGCATCTGCAGTTATGTTTTCTTTACACCTTTTTGGGTGTTTTATGTGTAACTTGCTATCAACAAGATCTTATGTGTATAAACAGACTTCAGCCACCTAATTGTGTAAACTACTAGTGGGGAAGCTCTGGCTGTATAATCCAATATCTTCATGTTGTTAAGCTCCACAAGAGAAGCCTTTTTCTCCCCTTGTTATCATTCTGAAGACATATTTCCATCTTTAAAGATTATTCAATAAATAGCACAAAACCTAGATGTGATTGTCTCTTTTTTCCTTGTGTACTCTTCCAGAAAAAGGCTCTGCTGACTCAGCTATTCATTCCCACAAAATGTGCCTTTTATTTCAAGTGCTCACAATTCCATTAGTAATCCGAGTTCTTACAATCACAGAATGTTAGAATTAGAAGGGATCTTGGAAGTCATGTAGTTCAACTTCCAGCTCCATGCAGGTATCTACAGCCTGCAAGGGGACACACTGAACCCAAACCAGCCTTGCTCAGGTTCACATAGCCTTCCCAAATGTGCCAAAGAATAACTAGTAAACTGAGAAGTTTTTTTCAGTATGCCAACACCCTGATCTGTGGTCAGTGGTAAGGATCTTTATTTCATTATTTCAAGGATTTGTTTCAGTGGATTCCAGGTACATATGCTTTGGGTTGCAACTTTAG
Organism: Tiliqua scincoides; assembly: GCF_035046505.1. Taxonomy (NCBI): domain Eukaryota; kingdom Metazoa; phylum Chordata; class Lepidosauria; order Squamata; family Scincidae; genus Tiliqua; species Tiliqua scincoides. The sequence goes on along the minus strand of NC_089822.1, from coordinate 169,329,385 downwards.
AGACACAGCTTACACAAACAATTGACCTGGAGAAGCCACTGCTTTAACTTATTTCAGCCTCTCATTAGCTCATCCTTGTGAATAGGTCTGCTAGTGCCAAACTTTGTCATTTTCTCTGCTGGCAGATAGACAGCCAAGCTTCCCATAACTGCAAAACAACAGTTTTATAAAGCACTCTCCATAGCTTCCATTGAATAAAGCACCAGGCCTTGGCTCATGAGTTTTTAGCTTTGTCAGCTGTGGTCCATGAGCATGAAATTAAAAGTGTTAGCACTCTGGGCATCTTCTGAACCATTGGGGTGATGCTAATAGTCCCTGGAGTACCAATGACATGCACAAAACATCAGTTCTGTCTAGTTGCATAGTTTTGGTTTTGCAGTGAGTTCCCATTCAAACACATTGCTTTTAAGATAGAGCAACAGACACACTGTTTGCACACTTAGAAGCTACCCCAAAATTGAATAGGCTGTATCTGATTTTTATGTTTGGTGGTGGAACATTGTTCTTTCTCCAAAGAGAAGATGCAAATATAAAAGGGAGCAGGAAAAACAGTAAAGAACCTGGGGACGTCGTGAGCTGGGTGCAAACTGCACAAAGGTGAACAGCCTCGTACGCCTGCTTAACTGCACTATTTTTGTAAGCTCTGACTTTTGAATGGCAGCTACAAAACAATTTTCATGCAGCAATTGCCCTCTTCCTCTTTGTTCTCATTATGGTTGTGAGGAGAAGAGAAAGAGATGGTTTGGTGCCTGAAGGACATATATCCTTCTCTCATATGTGCCTGCCCATATGCTCCAATTATCATCCTAAACCCTGTTCCAGTTGCCTTTATTGTCACAAGTATGGCAGGCAGCCACTCGGAGCAGGGCCTTTTCAGTGTGGCACCAACCTTGTGAAATGCCTTCTTGCTGGAGATGCCTCCACTATGAATTGTGTGTTGTTCTTTAGGAAGCGAGTTAAAAATGTAGCTTTTGGAGGGAGCCAATGCTGTGACAGGCTGTTTGGATTGCTACTGTTAGTTACTGAGCTTTGAGGTGGTGTTTCTTTTGTGGAGTTCTGAATTCTTTGTATAATGTGGTGTGTTTTTATCTTTGTGTGTGTGTTCATGATTATTGTGAGTCATGTTGGGTTGCCCGGATAAGAAATGTGGGGCACAAAGACTTTAAATACACACGCGCGCCCCCTTCCTGGAGAGAGTCTCTGTTGGGCAAGCCCAGCATTGGGATTATCAAATGAGAGAGAACATAGATGGTAGTGATAGCAGATCATTTATTTCATTACTCAAACTTCTCATGACCAGTGAAGTCACTGCACCGATCTGTCTCCACACCGATGAAATAACCTTTCTGCACATAGCCAGAAAGAGACATTATGGAGTGCTGGAGGAGAATGGAGGGAGGCTTAAACAGAGGTGGAGGACAAACCTTTCTACCTATAGCCTTAAAGGAGCCATCCCTTTGCTCCCCTAGCTTATAAGCTAAGTGCTGCAACTTAACAGGATCCTAAACATGTTTATAAATGCCACTAAAAGTGGTATAGGTATAATAGTAATAATAATAATATAATAAAACTGGAATAGGTATAAGGAAATGGGAATCTGGCTTTCTGTGGACGAAATAACAGTGCTGACTACCTTGATTAAGAGTGATGTTGATACCTTCTGAATATATGCTTATCCTTTGGCTTTCAAATTATTCATGAATCCTTGTCAGTGAAGCAACTAGACATGCATAGACAAACCTTGGGTTTAAAATCCACTTTTTCTCTAAGCTAGGGAAATATTTAAATAATTTCATCCTCTGTTGCCTCCCAATGTCCACAAATAGAGAATGTGGATCCAGATTAAACATAGTTAAACTTAAGCAAGCTTTTAACTTTGACTAGACAATGAGTGTAATAGAAACACACATTGCAAAAGTGTATGGAGATAAATTGATCCAATTTTTCTTAAAGTGAAATGATATATTTGAAGTACATCAGTTGATCTTTAAAACATTTGAATACATTTTATTTCTGCACCCTTCAATAGATTGCTTTTGTATTACACTCCATTTGAGGAGCTTCCCTTGTGCTGGATAATGTCTAGACAGTGAATGCCAGACAAAGCAGTTATTTCTTGTCTGAATTTCAGTGCCACCTCCATTGAAGGGCAAATCAGGGAGCATGCAGTAGCAGCAGCAGCTGTTTAAAGGTGCAACAGAGTGAATGTCTGTGCTTAGTGCTGTGGCATGGGATTTAAACCCCTATTTTAGAGGAAACCCTGACAGCATCTCCCATCAGTCAGCAAGCAGGAGCCGTAAAGGATTTGTGCACTGTGAGCTATTACTTGGAACACATGTTCAGGTTTGGTTGCTAAGTGACAGTATGGGAGAAAGCCCCAACACATGGCTTTCCTGTAGCAGAAAAGACTGCGTTTGAAAAATCTATTCCCTTGCCTTCTAGCTTTCAGAAGGAAAGCAGAGTAGATTATTGCCTGATACTCCTTAGTAATGTTCTCTGTGGAGTTGCTTTTTCAGGTTTGGAAGAAACAACATCAAAGCTGCGTAACTCAGGCACATGCCAAATGTATGCTTACTTGTGAGTGCTGATCCACTCCCTCATCCAACAAGAGCCCAGGGTCCAAAGTCCTTATTAGAACAAGCCAAAGGAAGGAGATTTTGCTTTTTCTGAGCTGAGAAAACTGCCAAACCTGTTTTTTTTTCCCCTCCCTGAGATGTGGAAGTTCAAACAATGCATTTGAATCTGGCACAACCCCTAATCCTGTCAGCTCTTTGGAATACTGATGGTGGAATTTGGAGAGTGAAATACATCATCACGCAGGACTAACATTTTATTCAAGGCTGTTGTCCAAACTACCTTTTTTCTTTCAAATGGAAATTTGGGAGGCAAGCAGATGTTTTGATGGACTCAGCTGCATAAAGGCAGCAACAAATTAACCACTTCCCTCGTGGGATCAAATGCAGTGCACATTGAACAGTTTGTTCTACATGCACTTGGTGACTAAATTACCTTCTAGATCAGGGCAAATAAAGCAACATGACTTTAGGGAGCAGAGATATTTAGCAACAAATGTTGAGCTTTAATATGTTGATTCCTAACTTGATACTCTGGATAGCAGCTCTCCATGCCGCTTTGTATGTTATAGAATTATCAGGAACACAGTTATATATTATGATTTATCCTAACTTGTTAAGAGTGGTACTTTTTAAAAATAAAGTGTACATTGAGAGTCACATTTTTTAAGTGTAGTGTACTTGCACATTGCACCTGCTAATTTCTTAATGTGTGAAGCAACTCTCTGTTTTAAAAGTCATTGACTTGGACTTTTTGTCATAGTAGTGTCCTCAGTTGTCCTCTGCTTTTTCTGGTTACTGCCTGAAGAGTTAAGGACACAGATAAAATGAAATCAAGGAGTACAGAAGGAATGGAATTGCTGAAGAGAAGACATTAGGTTAGACGGGGTGAGTGAAATCCTTAATCTTGCTTGCAAAAATACAGGTAGACAAGGTTCTTAGTAGGTTACTTATAAGTTTTTATTGTTTTCAAGTGTGGCTCATGTCAGGGTTATTCCTTCAACAAGGTTTCATGCAACCCTTTTGCTGATTCTCTTGAAGGTTATGTTCCCACCAGTAGATGTCTACAACAAAGAAACAAGCAAATATTTTTGAAGCTCGCATCTGGACTCCAATGAATAGCTGATGCACAGCTGAATTCAGGACAGACAGGAGGAGACTCTTGCCAATATGCCTTTAAACCATAGCAACTGTTACCCTGGACATGCCTGATTTCATCTGATCTCGGAAGCTAAGCAGGGTCAGGCCTGATTAGTACTTGGATGGGAGACCGCCTGGGAATATTGGGTGCTGTAGGCTTATACCATAGTCTTTTGAGACTGAAGGTTGCCAACCAATATGTAAACCAGAGATTGATTCCCGAGTTCCCATACCATGTGGTCAAAAATTTAAAAAAAAAATTCTCCAGATCAAGAACTTGTAAGGCTCACAACATCTAATAAAAAGTGTGATAAAGTTTTTGAGTACATTATGCAGGGCCAATCCATCAAAAAGACTGGCTGACATGGTTGCCTCAGACAGTGGCTTGGTGGTGGTGGTACCTTCCATCCATTTCTGCATGCCCTTCCTCCCACTTCCTTGACTCAAAAGGAAGAGCACTTGAGACACTCTACTACACACTTCCTCCTTTACTCTGCTTCCCTTCTTTGAATTCCAGGAGTGGGAGGAACATTAGCAGCTGTGACAGATAATGCACCACCAGATGGGGGGGTAGCATTTGGTGCACAGCCTCAGGTGTCAGAAATCTCTAATTCCTGGTTCCTTATAAATTTTCTTTTATAAGATATTTCCAGTAGGAATTTTAAGCCCTTTTCCACAGTTCCATGTGGAAACAATGCCCTGTGAATTGGGATGGTCAAAAAGCAATTACAGTTAGCACCTCTTGAAATTTTTGTTCAAGTAAACTGGGGCTGTTACCTCAGGATAATGGCCCTTGGTTTTTGGCTACACAAGCTTTGAGTTGTACATGAAGAGCTTTACTTGGGTGAATATACAAAGCTGTCCTACACTGAATTTGACCATTGTTCCAGTATCAGCCAGCTGTTCTCCAAGGTCTCAGGCAAGGTCTTTCATGGCCCTATTACCTGTAATTCTTTTAATTGGAGATACCAGGGACTGAACTGTGAGCCTTCTATATACAAAGCATGAAGTTTGCCCTTATTATAGTTATCCCCTAATGCTTGCAAATGTTCAACATTGCCAGTAATACTGTATTTTAATTTTGTTTTGTATTTTGAATGGGCCAAATATGCCTTCATTCCTGCTGCCATTTTACTAACAATACTGGAAGATATTAAGAACATTTCCCCTTCAACCCACATGAATGCTATGGATGCCTTTTTACTAGATGCTTGGATCTCATTTTCTACCTCCCAAGGAATGCTTTCAGGGAATTACCTCCACAAGTTTGCCTCCAACAATCTCTGCAGTATGGCAATAGTTTGGAAAGCTAGCAATCACTTTTCCATCTTCCATTTTAATTGTTGCCTGTAACAGATTGGCATATGTTAGTTGTCATAGTGGCTGAAGAGTATTATGAATAGCATTGCAGCAGGTATTATGCCAGATCAGTCTTCTGTGGGCATAATATTTACACCCCAATCCTACGCATGCTAACTTGAAAGCAAGTCTCACCAAGTGCAGCGAGAGTTACTATCCAGTAAGTGTTTGCAGGCTTGCAGACTAGAAAGTCAGAAAAAAAAATGAGGTCATAGCTAGGAAGAAATCAAGAGTTCCTTATCTAGGCAATCTGTCAACCACATTTTAGTATTTCCCTGACAATCCCAAGTTTGGTTACCAAGAAAATAGCACAATGCTCAACCCACAGATGCTGAACTGTTGGGGATTAGTAAAACAGATGGTGGGAAAGATACTAAAAACTAATGGCCCAATCCTACCCAGGCCAGTCACCAAGAGAACACATGTTCCGCCAGCAGCAACTGCCTTATGGCAGTCATAAAAATAATGCTGATAGCATGTGAATTCGTGTTCTGCAAGAGCACCTTTTAGTTGTGGGCTCACCAACAGTTAGGACAGGGGCAGGCAGAATGGAGCAGGGCGAAACAAGGGGTGGTGATGGGGCCTAATCAGATTTGGGAAGGGGTGGATTCAGCAGCAGCAACCACCACCAAATCTCAACCTCCTTCCCAGATCCGATCCCCCACATGGGTCCACACAGACCTGCACCAGCAATTTTTCTGGCACAGGTCTGAATGGACTTGATTGTGTCATGGTGGCTTACAACTGAGTAAGAGAACATTTGTACCCTTACCCAGAGGAGACCTTTGGGACTGACACCTCCCCCAGAAGAATGCAATGGTAGCCTTGATGCACCAAGTGTCTTGCCTACTCCTATATGCCATCTAGGGTGCAATCCTAACCAACTTTCCAGCACTGACATAGCTGAGTTGATGTGGCGTGCACTGCATCCTGCAGTGGGGAGGCAGTCAAGGAGGCCTCCTCAAGGTAAGGGCATGTTTGTTACCTTGGGTATGCATTGTGGCTAGGTCAGCGCAGGAAAATAAGTTAGGATTGCGCCCCTAGTCTATCCTTAGCATTTCCACTTATATTACCCAAGTTCTGGCTCCTACCCAACACTTGTAATTCATTATGTCACAAATCCTTGAAAATCTGGCCATTTGTGCAGTGGTAAATTTTAAAGTGTTGTTGATAACCATTCCCAAGAGTCATACCCACATCAAGGCCACTTTAAAAAAAAATCAAATTTAAGTTTGTTCATTAGATTGTTATCTTCTCTTGCCACTTATTTCTACTTTGAATCTTACTATAATTCAAAAAATCCCTAGCCTCTTGGAGTAGGTTGCAATCGTTTTAAAACAAATGTATAAAAATCGAATTTAAAAATATCCAATATAAAAGTTATCAGAGTGCTGGACAATTGTTTACCCAGAATTAAATCCTCCTGAGTTCAATAGAACTTCCAGGTAAACTTGCCTAGGATTGTAGTCTTGACGTAACATGAACTATAGGCTGTCTCTCAAGCAGCCCTTGGGAAAGGCAAATGGCCTACCCTAGATATATGCCCATAGGCAAATTTCTCAGTTTGTCTCCTGCTAAGCCTGACAAACTTCTTAGCTAAGGTTCTCTGAAGAAGAAAAAAGTTTCAAGGGCAGCATCTGAGCACTTCTGCTAGGGTTGGCCCATCCATGAGACCAACTGTCACTTTAGGCAGCAGATTGGTGTGTGTGTGGGGGGGGGGGTGCCTATCTCCATCCCTTTACTTGCCTCTACTGCTGTTGTGGCTCCAATCCAGGGAGTGAAGGAAAAGGAAGTGGGCAACTGAGAAGAAGAAATGTAGAGAGGAGGAGAGCTCTGAGTGAGAACATTGAAAGGTGGGAAGAGCAGAAGCTGGCACATCATCAGGTAAGGGGGGGCAGCATTTGACATGCTGCCTCAGACACCAGAAGGTCTTGGGCCAGCCTTGGCTCCTCACAGCTCATGCCACAGGAGAAGGCACAGAGGTCTGCTTCCCCTCATTACTATAACCCTGCACCTGACTTTCCAGACTGAAATAGTTCTGAACTCCCTTTTCTCCATGTTGGAATGATAAACCAAATAATTATCATAGAAAAAATTATTCTGGAAGCACGATCTTACTATTTTGGGGCTGAGGGGCATAAATAAGGTGAACAAAAAAGCATAGAGAAACTAAGACTAGGAGCAAAATAATGGTACAGTTAGTTGTATAGGCCTAAGAGATTGTTTCTTGAACAGCAACATCTCTGCCCACTCAACATGCAGCAAGCAGCTTTACAGGATTCTGGGGGGAGGGTGGGTTTGAGTGTGTGAGAGAAATGTTCAAAGATAATAAATCAAAAACCCCTCTTAGCACGCCCAAGCTCCCAAACACCCTTACAGTAGTTCTTTGGATCTTGGTCCAAAGACCAGAATTACTTTGAAAACAGCTATTTACCTTGAATTTTTTGCCACCCAATATCTCCATGTCCGATTCCTTGCCAATTATAAACTTATTAGTCATGGACTTTCCTCCTTGATAAGTCTGGGTCCAGGTGAATTCATCTCCATTCTGTACCACTTCAGTAATGACCTTGAAATTCCTTGCTTTTTCAATTACATCCGCAGGAACACCTAGCCCAAGAGAAATACAATTGTTTTTCCGTCAACATCTTGCCTATTTGCTTCTCAAATTTCAGTGAAAGTCATTGTGCCGATTTGCACTTCTTCCTAGGTAGATATGGGTCAGGTAACAGAAGAACTGCAAAAACCTGAATGCAAATGTTAGTGAAGCATCATCTTCTAAACGTGAGAGACAATTATCAAAACATTTGATGGGGGGGGGGGAATATGATATTTCATTATCACAGATTTATTTTTATGATTTGGGAGTCATCTCTAATTTGCAGTTGCAATTGTTAGCTTTGGTATAGAATACGGAAGTGGAAGCCGTCTATTTAATTTACTTTAACAAGTAATCAAAAAGAGACAAGACAAAGCGACTGTGAATGCTGCTTATTGAGTTAGAATTCACTGGATTCTGTCTGAATTGCCTGCTTTTTATTCTGTCTACAGAAGAATGGGGTGTCACTTTGAAAGCTTGCATACCCTTTCCCCCGCATACATTTATCCCAATTAAAAGTTTCACCTTCTCCATTTTGAGGCCATCTTTCTTGAAATTAAAAACAATACTTTTCCATCAAAAAGGTATTAACAATCCAAGAACTTTAGTCTCAGTAATGAAAGAGAGATTAATACATACCAATGCACTTCATGAAACTATCATAGTTTTCCTCACTTTCCAATTCATATTTGCCAGAGAAAGCCATGCTGTCTTCTGTCACACACAGCGGAGACGTGCCCAGAAAGGTTACTGTGGCTAGAAAGGAGACTGGGCTGGCTACAGAAGAGCAGCACCTTTCTTATAAACCTTTCTTAGCTCAGGTGATCCACCTGAAACACATTGCCCTTTCTACCACTCCCCCTAATGAGGAAATGATTTTTTTCTTTACAACATGCACACCATTTTGCAAGAATCAGTAACACCGATGTTATTGACCCTAAGAAATGGTTCTGTAACAATTCTGGCGACAAAGTCTTTCCTTTTAAGAATGGCCTGGATATTTCAGAGGTGGCATCGGATAATTTTTGTGATTGTTTCCTTTGTTTTTAACTTTGAAAAAACTGAAATATATCTCCCTTGACAAAGAACAGCGGCTATTTTGTGATCATGACTATTTATGGGAGCAATTTCATGTTCATATCTCTGAAAGTGGGATTTGATGAAAGGCAGCATCATTTTTTTTAATGCTGTCCCCAAAGTCCAGTCTTCTTCCTTTGCATCAGAAAGTGAGTTTTTAAAACTTTGCTTTCTTCTTAAACTTTAAAAAGTCAACTTAATGTGACATGAGGGGAAGTTGCAATTTGAGACATTAACAGGATTGCTTTGTCATCTTGGGAAAGCCTTCTGTAGCAGCTTCAATGAACTGAGGCAGCTTTCAGTGTTGATTTTAATAAAGGATTAACCAAGGGCCAAAATGGATGTGACAATGTCAGACAACGTGTGGACCTGAGTCTGCTGCTGAATTCCTTTGAAAGATGGGGTGACTTGAAGTGCAGGGTCTGAGGGTAGAAAGGGAGAGCTGAGTCTTCTCCCCCTCACTTATTTTTTCTCCTGGTAGGGTTTCAGAACTAGAAATTACTCCCTCTAAGAGAAAAAACAGATCAAAAAAGCAGTTCGGATGCAGCTCCATGCTGCATTTTAAGGTCCCAATCCTGTTCAATTTTCCAGTGCCGGTGCAGCCATGCCAATGGGATGAGTAGGATTGGGCCCTAAATTATCTCATCATTTCTCCTGCTTGAAAGGGAATCATCAGGCCCCAGGTGGGGTTCTTTGTGATCACGACTACATTTTGTCATTCCAAAACAAGTTAACTGAAGCAGTTGTTTTTTGGTACAGCTACAGCCTTTTTACTCCATAGAATATAAAGAGTCAAAAGAAATTTAGGATAAGTATTTAAATGATTTATGAAATCACCTCATAATTATTTCATGAAGCTCTCAGCAATTTCTCTGAAGCTTTTGGCCTAAGTCTCCATACCCTGTTGTAACTAAGCTCAAATGCATGAACCTGAAGTAAATGCATACTCCTTCCTTATTTATCTTTGTTTTGGCCTACTTACATTCAATTTTATTTCTCTGTGGAAAACTCTGAGAACTATGGAGTTCTCTGTGGAGAACTTGTGCAGGGAAAGCGCCCTACAGGTAGACCACAGCTGCATTACAAGGATATCTGCAAGATGGAAACCTTGGCCTCTGAGTGTCCCGCTTGGAGGCAGGCTGTGCAGCATGGCCCCTCCCAGTTTGAAGAGACACTTGGCCAACAGTCTGAGGCAAAGAGGCAAAGAAGGAAGGCCCATAGTCAGGGAGACAGACCAGGGACAGACTGCACTTGCTCCCAGCGTGGCAGGGATTATCACTCCCGAATTGGCCTATTCAGCCACACTAGATACTGTTTCAGAACCATCACTCAGAGCGTGATACCGTAGTCTTCCGAGACTGAAGGTTGCCAACTCATCAACATTCAATTTTGCACATATAGGTTGTCTTTGAACATTCCCAGTGTGGATGTGCAGAGATGGCAGAAGTGGGGCCAGTACGCTGAGTAGGTGGGGAGTACAGGTGTGCCTTTGCTCCCCTCCATGTAATGGGCTGGATCAGGGAAGAGGCATCATTCAGTCTGGTCTTGTGGGTGGGTGGGTGTATTTTTGAAGAATAGCAGAGAAAGCGATGATATGCAAAGGAAGACAGATCAGAGTTACTTTATATTTTACCGTTGTATAAGACATTTCAGTGGGTGCAGCCTTTCACCCCTACATGACAAGCTGCAACTGCCAAAATTCCACCTTCTGTACCAGAGTTGTCAAACTCATTTATACAGCATGACAAAGAGCAATCATGGCACCTTCTGAAGACTGGAAATGATGTCATTAAGCAGGTGGTGACCCAAAATAAGCACTGTTTTCTCAATTAGGAACTCATTAACTGCAAATGACAGAAGAGAAAATATACAAATCTTGATCATATTTTCAAGACATGAAAGAGACCAATTATCACATGGCTGCCCTTTCAGCAGCACTGCTTCTGCTGCATTGTCACTTTGCAACTCAGCAGGTGAGGTGCTCAGCAAAGTGATGTCTCAGCAGAAGTAGTGCTACTGAAAGGGCAGCCTGTATTTGATAATTAGGCTCTCCCAGCACCTTGGCAGCTCTCACTCTTCTTGGTCCACCTCTTCCCTGTACTGTTCCTAGCCTCCTGAGGCTCCCTTCCATCTCTCCCTCCCAGCACCTCAGCAGAAGTGGTGCTGCTGAAAGGCCGGTGCTGGGAAAGCCCAATTATCATATGGGTCATTTTTTCAGCAGTGACTCCTCAGCAGAAGAGGCACTGCTGAAAGGGTGGCCTGCATGATAATCAGACTCTCCCAGCGCCTCCCTTTCAACAGTGCCACTTCTACTGATGCATCACTTCAAAGCTCAGCAGCTGGGAGCAGCTGACTGTGGTGCTGGAAGAGCCCAGTTATCCCTGGGGGCCAGATAAAGAGCTCCCATGGGCTGGATGTAGCTTATGGGTCTATGTTTGACACCCCTGTCTATACAACTGTTAAAAATACAGGTATACCTGTCTGCCTTTGCATCTGCTTACTCTAAAGAGAAGAGACTCGTGAACATTTATTGTTATAAATAAATTATAGTGGGCCCACATTGCAGTGTATGGGCAGGAGGTCTGGTCTAGAGGGTAGAGCCTCCGTTTGCCTGAAGATAACATCTGAAGGTCGCCGGTTCGAGGCCACCGGCACCGTGAATGGTGAGACCTTGAAGCAGCTGACAAGCCTAGCCGAGTTATGCCGAGTTATTCCACCTGCTCATTGGCCACTGTCAGCCTGTGTGGGAGGAAAATGGAGGCCAGAATGTGATACCAGACCATAAAAGGTCCATCTGAAATGTTGTGGTTCTTGAAAGACAGAACCTTCTTCAATTGTAAAAATCCCTATTGGGATTTAGTATAGCCTGCCTATGTAAACCGCCTTGAATTAAAGTCTGAGGAGAAATCTGACAACCAAGAAAGGCGGTATATAAATACCTGTATTATTATTATTATTAAGTGGGTCTCATGCCTGCAGAGCTTGGATACTACTGTTCTGGTCTAGCTGAAAAGTTCCACTTCTGAGAACTGACAAAAAAGGTGAATGAACTCCACCTATGATCTTTTCCAATTGTGCTGAACTTGCGTCCTTGTTGTACTACTAATGATGCCAGCGACCTTAAAAGTCGTCATCTCATCTGGCAGGTGAAGAAAAGTTCACTGTTGCTACTGAACTGCTGCGAACCATATACTGGGTTGTGCATCGCTTTCAGGGTGACTTGCTCTACAGAAACCAAATCACATCATTAATTTTCTCCAGTCAGCACACTGATTACACATTGAATAGAACACTTGGACACAAATCACATGTTCAAATATTTTCTACTTAATTGTACTAGAATCACAATGAAGAATGGGTCATGACAAATATGTTTGGAACATGTTTGGGTTTAGAATAAGTATGCTCACACCCCATTTTGACTTGTGTATGCCCCATTGGTTCCAGTCCAGCAAAATGACTGTCATCACTTATACTGGTGCAAGTTAGCCATTATCCTAATTCAAGCAATTCCAGCATTCATAAAGGATCTGATACAGACCCAAAGGCTTACAGTTTTACTTCATATATACTCTCCAGCAAATTGTGTTCAAACTTTCTGTCTTCAAAGTACATACAGTCAGGTTGTATAACGCATAAATTCAATTTGTGCAAGTTTAAGTATATACTCTTGGCAAAAAAAAGTGAGAGAGAAACAGCAGTTTCTCACCTGTATTGCCTCACAATAGTACAAGCAATTCCAACCAACATTCCATTCACTCAGTGAGAGAGAATCCACAACCTCCACTTCATTCATTTCACCCAAGTATTCCATTCTGTCAAGGTGTTCCTGAAGACTTCTCCTGCCATCTATCAGTGGTGTCACTAGGAGGGTGCAGGGGGGTGCGGGCTGCACCAGGTGACGCTCACAGGGGGTGACGCGCACTGGGGGGTGACGCGCTAAAATCGCGGTGGGTATTATATACCGTTGGATGCAGAATTTCGAGTGGAATGCAATACAAAAAAACCTGAGCAAAATATCTCCTTTCTATCAAAAGTAATGGCCAAAAAACTGGAGAACAAAAAATGCATGGATCCCTATGGAAAGTGAAAGTGAGCCATATCGTGTGTTTACTTGTGAGTAGGTGATCTTGCCTTAGTTCAAGCTGAAAGGAATCCAAGGACATCAGAATGGTCCTGATCCAATGAATGCAGCCCCCAAAAACACCTGAAAAGGAAGTCCCTCCCTCCAAGCAGATGAATGTATTGAGCCCTATGGAAAGCGAAACTAAGCCTCATGATTGCGTTTACTTGTGAGTAAGCAAATGTGCCTTGGCTGGTGGTCAGGCCAGGCAAAGGGGAATGGGAGCTACCAGAATGGTCCTGATCTGATGGAACTGGAGCTCAACAAATGCTCCAGAAGGTAGTCCCCCCCCCACACTAAAAAGGATCATAACAGAGGCTTCAGCTGATAAGGTGAACTTTTTTGAGACCTGCAAAGCCAGGTGCATCCTGACAGTGATCTGGTTTCAACAGAAGTTCTTAAATTGAACTGGGCTCTGGGTAGGGCTGAAAACCTTACTGATTTTGGAGGGGGGTGTTATTGCAGGCAGGCTACAGAGGAAATTCACTTGGTTGGAACAGGGCTGGCTTCTGCTTATTTAATTATTTGTTTTACTTTAATTATTTATACTGATTTATTTTAATTTGCCTGATGATGTCACTTCCACCATGACATCACTTCTGGTGGGTCTTGGATAGATTAGCATTCTAAGAAGTGGGTCCCAGTGTGAAAAGTTTGAGGACTGCTGCAATATGTTAGTAAGTTGACACCCAGGGGAGGGGTGTGTGTGACACCACTAGTGACCAAAATCACTAAAATCACAGTTTGGAGGAATAATACCATCATGTTATATATCAATCAATGCATAATTTCATGCAGAATGTGTTCTATCTTTGTTCTATCAAAAGGTACAGCCAAAAACCTGTGGGGGCAGAGTGATGGTACATCACCATACCCACCACCTGGGGTGTTGCCCCACCCACTGCATGGGGGGTGACATGCTGGCATCCCGCACCGGGCGATGCAAACCCTAGTTACGCCACTGCATCTATTATGCTTGCTATGCCTCCCACTTTGGTGACATCTGCAAATTTGATGAGGCCTCCTTCATCCAAGTCACTGATGAAAATGTGAAAGAGAACTGGGTTCAAATCAGAGCCCTGGGGCACTCCACTCAAAACTGTCCTCCAGGCTGATGTAATGCCATTGACAAGCAGCTGTTGCACCTGACAGTACACGTCATCCACTCAGTTGCAAATAGTTCTAACAATTGTATCATCTAGCTAGCCTATATTTTACCAACTTGATGATTAAGATGTTATGGGGAACTCTGTCAAATGCTTTACTGAAGTAAGTAAATATGCCTTGGAGTAAGGGTGACATGGGAGAATGAATCTTTCCAAAATCCTCTCAATTCCAATTTGACACTCAGTGCAATTTTAGTTTTTAAAGTGACAGTAAGTATTTTTTTAATTTAAAGGTAATTATAGGTAATTTTGACTATACAGGTGGGGCCTTGCTCTTGGACACACACCCCCATAACAAAAACTGTGAATAGTTAACCTGCTGTTTTGGTTCCCTTAAACCCACTGAAGGTGACTGGAGCTGTCCACCTGCAGCCTCTGCAGGATTCAGAATGGCCCTGTAGTGCAAAAAAGTACTTCTGGTTTCCTGAGGGAAACAGGACGTGGTGTTTTTATGCCTTTTAAGGCATTCTGAAGCCCAGGGAGGGCTTCCCCAGTGCTGCAATCAGTGACACCCTCCACCTCTTTCCACAGGGGTAGATCTACATTGAAGGGTAAAGGATTCAACATGATCGAGAGATTGAGAGGTAGACATAGGAGGGATGTTGCAGGAATAGGGGTTTATTGCAGCCATATGCAACAAAGCCTTTTTACACCTGGCTTAGGGCCCAATCCTATCCAACTTTCCAGCACTGATGCAGCCGTAACAATGGGGCTTCGTTGCATCCTAGAGTGGGGCAGCTATGGAGGATTCTTCAAGTTAAGGGAAGATTTGTTTCCTTACTTTGGGGCTGCAATGAGGCTGCATCAGTGTTGGATAGGATTGGACCCTTAGTCTTCAGTCTTCTGTTGTGCTACCCTAGTTTACTTTTTGGGAGGGCCTTAATAGGTGGGTAACCAGGAGCATTTCCTAGTCAGGACCAAGGGATGGTCTAATAGGAAGGGCCTTGCTCAGAAAGGGACATCAGCTAGGCTGGACTGGTCATGGTCCACCCTCTTAGTAGGCATCTGCAGTGCTGGGGCAACCAGCTCTAAGACCTGAGTGTTAGCTGGAGCAGACATTTCACAGAGGAGCCAAGCATTGAACCAGCTTCTTCTTTTACTCCCAGGGTTGTTGTTCTCCTTCAACCACCTTGTCTCCACTCCTCCTTCTCCCCTCTGGGCATCCTCCTATCTGCTTCCTGTAGACTCTCTTCACCCCTGTTCTTCCATTTTCCTTCACACCTTCCCCTTTTTACACTCTTCCTTGCTTCATTACTCCTCCTCCAGTCCCTTTTGCTCCTGCATGATCCTGCCCCTTGCTCCCCTTAGAATCCTGCCACTTAGGAAGCTTAGGCCCCACTCCTTCCCTATCACCGGCTCACTCAGGCCCTATTGGTCTTCATAGCTCTATGATGCCCAGTGATGATGTCATAAGAACATAAGAACAGCCCCACTGGATCAGGCCATATGCCCATCTAGTCCAGCTTCTTGTATCTCACAGCGGCCCACCAAATGCCCCAGGGAGCACACCTGATAACAAGAATCATCCTGGTGCCCTCCCTTGCATCTGGGCTTCTGACATAGCCCATTTCTAAAATCTGAGTCAAAGTTCAGCTGAAATGTCTGCGTGACTTCCTCTTTGCCGACAATGCAGCTGTCACTACCCACTCTGCCAAAGATCTCCAGCAGCTCATGGATCGTTTTAGCAAGGCCTGCCAAGATTTTGGACTGACGATCAGCCTGAAGAAAACACAGGTCATGGTTCAGGATGTGGACTCACCTCCCTGCATTACAATCTCTGCGCATGAACTGGAGGTTGTCCATGACTTTGTGTACCTTGGCTCAACGATCTCCGACACTCTTTCTCTCGATACCGAGCTAAACAAGCGCATCGGTAAAGCAGCTACCACGTTTTCCAGACTCACAAAGAGAGTCTGGTCCAACAAGAAGCTGACGGAACATACCAAGATCCAGGTCTACAGAGCTTGTGTCCTGAGTACACTTCTGTATTGCAGCGAGTCATGGACTCTTCGCTCACAACAGGAGAGGAAACTGAGCGCTTTCCACATGTGCTGCCTCCGACCCATCCTCGGCATCACCTGGCAGGACAAAGTTCCAAACAACACAGTCCTGGAACTTGCTGGAATCCCTAGTATGTATTCACTGCTGAAACAGAGACGCCTGTATTGGCTCAGTCATGTCGTGAGAATGGATGATGGCCGGATCCCAAAGGATCTCCTCTATGGAGAACTCGTGCAAGGAAAGCGCCCTACAGGTAGACCACAGCTGCGTTACAGGGACATCTGCAAGAGGGATCTGAAGGCCTTAGGAGTGGACCTCAGCAGGTGGGAAACCCTGGCCTCTGAGCGGCACGGCCTTTCCCAGTTTGATGAGACACTTGGCCAACAGTCTGAGGCAAAGAGGCAAAGAAGGAAGGCCCATAGCCAGGGAGACAGACCAGGGACAGACTGCACTTGCTCCCGGTGTGGAAGGGATTGTCACTCCCGAATCGGCCTTTTCAGCCACACTAGACGCTGTTCCAGAACCACCTTTCAGAGCGCGATACCATAGTCTTTCGAGACTGAAGGTTGCCAACAGGGGGCCAACAGAACCTTTACTAATGATCCCAAGCATAGAATTGGCCTTCTTTACTGCTGCCGCACATTGAGTCGACACTTTCATCGACCTGTCCAACACCACCCCAAGATCTCTCTCCTGCTCTGTCACAGACAGCTCAGAACCCATCAGCCTATATCTAAAGTTTTGATTTTTTGCCTCAATGTGCATGACTTTACACTTACTGACATTGAAGCATATCTGCCATTTTGCTGCCCATTCTGCCAGTCTGGAGAGATCCTTCTGGAGCTCCTCACAATCACTTCTGGTCTTCACCACTTGGAAAAGTTTGGTGTCGTCTGCAAACTTTGCCACCTCACTGCTCACCCCTGTCTCCAGGTCATTTATGAAGAGGTTGAAGAGCACTGGTCCCAGGACAGATCCTTGGGGCACACCGCTTTTCAGCTCTCTCCATTGCAAAAATTGCCCATTGACACCCACTCTCTGTTTCCTGGCCTTCAACCAGTTCCCAATCCACGAGAGGACCTGCCCTCTAATTCCCTGACTGTGGAGTTTTTTCAGTAGCCTTTGATGAGGGACTGTGTCAAACGCCTTCTGAAAGTCCAGATATATAATGTCCATGGGTTCTCCCGCATCCACATGCCTGCTGACCTTTTCAAAGAATTCTATAAGGTTAGTGAGGCAAGACTTACCCTTACAGATACCATCACTGTAATCACTGACCACATCAGGAATTCCCAGATGGCCCAAACACCAATGTGCACACCGCACAAAGTTGCAGCATGGGAGGTGCAGTTGATGTTGGGCACAAACCTGGTGTCTTGGGTCTCACCATTCCCCCACAAGAACCAAGTGTGCACCAAGAGCACACCATTTTGCTGGGATTGCACCTTGAGGGGGAAGAACAATAGAGGTGAACATGTTGAATTTCAGAAACCCTGATCTACCATTACCGACCTTCTGAACTACTCTTCATAGTTTCCCCAGGCACCCTAGGGCAGTGGTTCCCAAACTTTTTCTACTGGCGGCTCCCTTGACCTAGTGGGCCATTGGCCAAGGCACCCCATTAGGGTTATATTAGTGGTATATAAATACTGTTGTTGTTGTTGTTGTTATACTCCTATACATTATATAGGATGGCAGGTTTTTCACAAGGATTCTGCAGCTCTCCAGGGAGTCATGGTTCACAGTTTGGGAACTACTGCCTTGGGGGTTCCTCAGAATGTAGTTTGAAAACCATTGCCTTATACAGCAATTTGCCTGTCTTCTAAATTTCAATTAAGATGTGCAAAAGGCTTATGCTACTGCCAAGTCAGGAGTTGATAGGAATCAGTCAGCAGATGTGCTTTTAAAATGGATTATTGTAACTCAAAGGGAAAAAAGCTAATTCTTTGGATTTATGAATCATCCTTGACCAAAGAATATTTCAAGTCAGTGTTAAAAATTAACAGCAATGAAGGAAAACGGGCCAACATCCCTTCCAATAAAGGACTGTAAATTCTCCTTCTGTCATAAATTATAAATGATATCATCGCTCCCTTTTTCAATATGATCAAGGTGATTATTTTATAACTTGATCATCTCTTTATGATTTAACTTTCTCATGCATATGAATGGGAGTTTAATCTTCATAGTAATCTTATCCATATTGAACTCTTTTTTGAGATAAGACTTTGGGATTCTCAGGGAGTTTTTGCCATCTTCAGAAGGACAAAGAATTTACAGCCATAAACTAATGTTTGTTCAACAGATAGCATGAGCCCCACTTCACTTTCTTTCAGGCCAGAGCAATCTTTTCTAATGGCAGTTGTGCTGGAAGAGAGGAGGACCAACCCCCATGTGATACCTGACAGTCTTGATAGATTATATTGGTATGCCATTGTGAGGTCTTTATAAAGAAACAAATCCTTTCTCCTTCTACTTTCAAGGTTATCTAGCTCCTGTCTCTTTTCTACAGCCTTCTACCCCCTGTGAGGGAAAACAGCAACAGATGAAAGTTACAAAGAGCCTCATTGTCCTTAAAAACTGACAAATATATAGACTATGCGAATTTCATTAGAGGCATTAAGTGATCAAAAAATTGATAAACTACTAAACTACACATACATGCTTATAGTAGGAAAAAGTTTGCTAGATACAGTGTGATGAAAAAGGTAAGCTTATGATACAATGCGAAGAACTATGTGAAGTCCTGTGTGAAGCCAGGAAGACAGCTGAATGCTGAGCATGGATGAATCATGAATTCAATCAATCAGTTTGTTACCCTCACAGATGCCACATGTCAAGAAACACAGAATACACCAACTCCATACCAGTTAGTGTTCAGAGTGAACACTAATACTTTTACTTCAACTGACACAATTTTATTAATATCAAACGGGCAGGGACATAGTCAAGGGGGAGCAGAGCTCCAGGTCTTCACCTGCAACATAAGGTGAAGTGACACTTATAGGTGTGGTAACACATATTATTATATTGACACTTATATAATGTTGGTGACAACATAATATTATGGTGACAGCAGCAGCAGGAGCACTCAGGTGCTGCCTTTGAAACTTTTTTCAAACAGATGTTAGCCAAGAAAAAGCATCAGACTTGACAACAGCATTTCCTGGAAGAATCCCCATTGCAGTGCAGAGCCCTTAAATGGCTGCACAGTGGGGGGATGGAGTCTCTGGACATTTGGCAATGATGTCACACACATCACTCATTGATAAATTAAAGATCAATAAGTCACCAGATAACATCCACCCAAGAGTTATTAAGGAATTGAAGAATGAAGTTGCTGATCTCTTGACTAAGATATGCAACTTGTCCCTCAAAACGGCCACGGTGCCAGAAGATTGGAGGATAGCAAATGTCACGCCTATCTTTAAAAAGGGAAAGAGGGGGGACCTGGGAAACTACAGGCCAGTCAGCCTAACATCCATACCAGGTAAGATGGTGGAATGCCTCATCAAAGATAGAATCTCAAAACACATAGACGACAAGCCTTGCTGAGGGAGACAAGCCTTGCTTCTGTAAGGGTAAGACTTGCCTCCCAAACCTTATAGAATTCTTTGAAAAGGTCAGCAGGCATGTGGATGCGGGAGAACCCGTAGACATTATATATCTGGACTTTCAAAAGGCGTTTGACACGGTCCCTCATCAAAGGCTACTGAAAAAACTCCACAGTCAGGGAATTAGAGGGCAGGTCCTCTCGTGGATTGAGAACTGGTTGAAGGCCAGGCAACAGAGAGTGGGTGTCAATGGGCAATTTTCACAATGGAGAGAGCTGAAAAGCGGTGTGCCCCAAGGATCTGTCCTGGGACCAGTGCTCTTCAACCTCTTCATAAATGACCTGGAGACAGGGGTGAGCAGTGAGGTGGCAAAGTTTGCAGACGACACCAAACTTTTCCAAGTGGTGAAGACCAGAAGTGATTGTGAGGAGCTCCAGAAGGATCTCTCCAGACTGGCAGAATGGGCAGCAAAATAGCAGATGTGCTTCTATGTCAGTAAGTGTAAGGTCATGCACATTGGGGAAAAAATCAAAGCTTCACCTATAGGCTGATGGGTTCTGAGCTGTCTGTGACAGATCAGGAGAGAGATCTTGGGGTGGTGGTGGACAGGTCGTTGAAAGTGTCGACCCAATGTGTGGTGGCAGTGAAGAAGGCCAATTCTATGCTTGGGATCATTAGAAAAGGTACTGAGAACAAAACACCTAATATTATAATGCCGTTGTACAAATCAATGGTAAGGCCACACCTGGAGTATTGTGTCCAGTACTGGTCGCCGCATCTCAAAAAAGACACAGTGGAAATGGAAAAGGTGCAAAGAGAGCGACTAAAATGATTACGGGGCTGGGACACCTTCCTTATGAGGAAAGGTTACGGTTACGGCGTTTGGGCCTCTTCAGCCTAGAAAAGAGGCGCCTGAGGGGGGACATGATTGAGACATACAAAATTATGCAGGGGATGAGAGAGTGGATCCACAGAGTGGATAGAGAGATGTTCTTTACACTCTCACATAACACCAGAACCAGGGGACATCCACTAAAATTGAGTGTTGGGAGAGTTAGAACAGACAAAAGAAAATATTTCTTTACTCAGCGTGTGGTTGGTCTGTGGAACTCCTTGCCATAGGACATGGTGATGGCATCTGGCCTGGATGCCTTTAAAAGGGGATTGGATAAATTTCTGGAGGAAAAATCCATTATGGGTCACAAGACATGGTGTGTATGTGCAACCTCCTGATTTTAGAAATGGGCTATGTCAGATGCAAGGGAGGGCACCAGGATGCAGATCTCTTGTTATCAGGTGTGCTCCCTGGGGCATTTGGTGGGGCTGCTGTGAGAGACAGGAAGCTGGACTAGATAGGCCTATGGCCTGATCCAGTGGGGCTGTTCTTATGTCATAGCTGAACTTACGGATACATTGAAGGGCTTCGCGGAAATAGTAGTTTTTCTGCTAACAGGGTAACATGGTTATTCTCAAGGAAAGCATCTATGTAGAAGATGAATTGTAACCAGTGAGTTCCAGTATAGGAAGATGACTTGGAAGGCAGATGCCAACTGAAAGCATGTTTGACAGGGAACAATAGTAGTGCCAGTATGGGGTCAGTATAGGGGCTGCAAGAATATCTGTCCTAGACTCCTACTTCATCTCTATCTTGTTATTTATTTGTTTAAATGATTTATATACTGCTTTTCCAGTGCTCACAGCAGTATATAAAAATGCAAAATAGAATACAATTAGTAAAGATGTTAAATAAACCAATTAAAGCAATTAAAATGATACTGGTGCAATTAAAAGCAATAACGAGTTATTTTAGAAACTGAGGGCAGTGGTACTGTTCTCCATCATCTCCCATTGCTCTTTAATGGGTGGTCAACA
The DNA here is from genome assembly GCF_035046505.1 of Tiliqua scincoides. NCBI lineage: Eukaryota > Metazoa > Chordata > Lepidosauria > Squamata > Scincidae > Tiliqua > Tiliqua scincoides. The sequence continues at coordinate 169,307,921 of NC_089822.1, read as the reverse complement.
GTAAATAAAGCATCAGTATTGTTATTTACCAGTAAGTCTAGATGAGGCACCAAGATCTAACTGGATGAAATGGCTGCAGTTTATCAGATAGAACAATCTGAGCAACTGATTATCACTGATGATCTCAGATCATTGGTGGCATGGTGCCTCCAAGCACACACACCCAAGCTTGCTGTTCAAGGTCACCTTTCTAGGTCTATACACAGAGTATTTGGCCTCCTGCCTGCCTGTGTTCAAAGCCAAGCACAGCAAGTTGATTATGGCACTAACCTTGCAACTGACCTTGGCTGCTGCTCTTTGCCTAGAAATTGGCAAATGAAATAGTATTCTATTGTTCCACTTGGATTTTTCACCTGTCTTTGATAACCCTGATCATGGTGCTCTCACTGCTGGCAGATATTCAAAGGACAGCCTTTGAAAGGTTCTTAGAAGAAGTCCCAGAGAATGGATTGCTTAGTATTCTCTCTCCCTGACCACCCCCACAGCCTCTGGCCATCTTGCATGAGTCCCCTCCTTCTCAGTAATGGCTCTGCCCATAAGATGATAGTATCTGACAATGCATGCCTAAGCACCTCTACTCAGAAGTAAGTCTCACTGAATTCAGTGGGGCTTACTCCCAGGAAAGTTTAATAGGATTGCAGCATGAGAAACCAAAATGTGAAACTGGTGAAGACAATACTGTAGATGGAAACTAGTCCTTGGTTTTTCCTGCTTTGAAAATAAACAAAGCTCTGGCTGGAGCTGGAGCTCTGTCTTGGCTGCCAATAGCCCACTGAACAGAGATATATTTTAGGAGCCTGGCAAGACAGGTTTGAGCTGAGCTGAGGTTTGAGGGTTTGTCATCACACACACATACACGCCAGCAGCACAGGAGCCTTTTGCATGATTGACCAGAAACACCAGGAGGCAGGGACAAAAGGGGAGATCACAGTAAGTTGTGAATCCACACTGACCAGTCCACAAAGCTGCAACCAAACCACTTAGCCACAGCAAAAGACATGCAAAGAGTATGTCCTGGATCTTTAATATCCCAACAGAAGCATAGATAGAGGGGGGGACAAAATGGTAAGCACTGCAGGTGCTGTGTAAGTGATCGCTCCCACTCACCATAGCAGCTATTCCCGGCAGTGACAGCAATGTGCAGGCACTCACTGAACCCAACCAACAAGTGATTGAGTCAAAATTTGTATGGTACTGTATTACAAAATATCAAAGATGGAGCAGCAGCTGAAAAAGACACACACGTGGGGATGCCAACCACCTCATCCCAGGAGTGCTCTTGTGCCTTTGCAAGTTTCCAACAGTAAGCAAAGCAGCAGTTGTCATGTGGTCTGGCTGCACCAAGCATATCAAGGTCTGCTAAGGAGACTGCAAAGCAACAATGAGCAGTGTGGAACAAGTAAGTCAGTACTCCCACAAAAAAAACAGCTGGGATCACATGGTCACTGATGCCAAGCATGCTGTGGGCATGGGGGCAGGTGGTCTGGTCTAGAGGATAAAGCCTCCGTTAGCCCGAAGATAACATCAGAAGGTCGCCAGTTTGAGGACACCGACAGCTCCCTGAACGGCTGAGAATGGCGAGACCTTGAAGCAGCTGACAAGCGGAGCTGAGTGATTCCACCTGCTCTTGGTGTGAGCAAGAAGATTCTTGGCTGCCCTCCATGTGAGAGAGGAGCTGCTTGTCAGCCTGCATGGGAGAACTGCAGGCCAGAAGTGAGACCAAACCAGGAAGATCCATTCTGAAATGTTGTTGGTTCTTGAAAGAGAGAACCTCTATGATTGTAAAAATCCCCTCAAGGGATTTAGAAACGCCTGCCTATGTAAACCACCTTGAATAAAGTCAGAGGAGTAATCCGATGACCAGAAAGGCGGTATATAAATAGTTATCATCATCATCATCATCATCATCATCATCCCTGGTCTGCACAACTGGCCATGATACTTTTATTTTCATAGCTATAGCACCATGTCTGTTATACTACTTGGCTCAACTGCATCATTCAGTTTCATTCAAAAGTGAAGAGACGCTCATTTCCAGCTATGGTTAAATGCAGGTTTTAAAGCATCCTGGGTTTTCTTTCCCCCTTCACTTGGTAGCATCATCTTAACGAAAGACGACAACTGAGGTTAGATAGGCAAGCCTTACTAAGGCAGAAATTGATTGCTGTTTGGGGGTCAGTTCCTGTGTCTATAAAAGCTTTGTTGTTCACACTGCATGTTGCACTTCCCAAAGTCACTTCCTTGCCTCTCTTCTGGATGATTCACTACCCTTACCCCCTTTAGTTCACTTGAAGAAGGGGTCAATCAGGGCAGACAGCTGTCTTGTTTGAGCTGACTAGACTTTTGCTGCCCTGAAAAGCCAGGATGAAAGGGGTACTGCATCAAAATAACAGCATTACTTGAAGGAGAATAAAAATGCTTCCAGACAAAATTTCAGCTGGTAAAATACCAAGGTGAATCACTGCTCATCAACAAGTGAAAATACATTTTGTAAAGCACATTTCCTTTCTTCCACTAGAGCAAAGTCTATTTCCTTTCTTCAGTATATACTTATATTGCAGTTAATTATGGTATGTGTACTGTATAAATAAATATGGCAAGCATGCTTGCACTTTGTATACTCCCATGGAAAAAAGTCAGTTTGTGTTGCTTTCTCTGTATTATTAAATCTTCCTTATGTAGATATCCTATCTGTCTTTCTCCCAGAGGGTACATCTTGATCGCACAGAGATGTGTAGCTGCACTGGTGCACAGAGGTTGTGTCATGCAGACAAAATGCTATTTTGTGTGATGCAACCAAAACAAATTCATTCTGTTAAGCAGCCTGTTCAGTTGCAAGTCCATTATGAAAACTTACCCCACTATATTAAGCACAACTGATCTTGCAGTGATCAAAATGGCTGCAAGATGGTGCTTAGGGAAGTCATCTCCAGTCTGTCTCCTCGCTTGTGCTTTCCTCTTCCATTTTTGCAACTGTGTAATGGCTTTGTGCAACACTGCTGTGCTAGGCTGTCTTTTATGGAGCTCCTGTTCTTGATAGCTGTGCTGTACTCCTCTCTGGCAATGCCAGTTCTGATATAATTGCCTTTACTTCCAGAAAATGAGTCCAAGAGAATGGATGGTGAATACCTTTGCTTGGAGTTGCTGGTGATTTCATCCTGCAGCTGATCTGTGAACCCTTTGCAGATGTATATAGACATCACTGATTTTGGTCAATAATGTGAAGTAATGGTGTACTTTCAAAGTTAATGTATTAATTTGGCAATTAAAAGAAATGGTATATGAATAAAAGAATGGTATATGAAACACTGCCACCGTGTGGGAAAGGCCAAAAACCGAATTATGAGTTTCCCCAGTGCTGTCTTTAAAAACATGTGGGATTAGGTTACAGAAACACAAGCAATTATGTTGAGGATCAGGGCTGCACTGTGGCTATGGTGGCTTTTTCTGCAAATTATTTTGCAAGTGATACTCCTAAATTTCGCATATGAGCCACTCAGCAGCCATCCACATTTGATGTCAAGAGCAAACTACAGAATGGAGAGTCTGGCAATGTAATACGCCAGATTGCAGACAGGAACCATTTCACAGGAGCCACATTGCCAATTTTAAGTATACCATGCATGGGCTGGTATGAGCTTGTGTGCACATCCACCACCATGTATACAATATGACACAAGCATGTGCCTGTATATGTAATTTCTCCTTTTTTTCTGCCAGTATTTCACACTCCTGGGACTTCCACTGAAGCCAGCTTAAAGACAATCCAGAAAAACCATACATGTATATATCAGCAACTATAAAACTATACTGATCTCAATGTGACACAAAACATGAAATGCATTTCCCGAGTTCTCTCCCCCAAAGTGCCACTTCTGGAACACTCCTTCCAATGCTCTGCAATAATAGCAAGGTGATAGTCCTTGTAAGCAGGGCAGGAGGTCTGGCTCAGTTGGCAGAGCGGCCGCCTTATATGCCTGAAGATCTGAGGCTGCCAGTTCGAAACAACTGGAAGTACCCGAGAACTGAGGACAAGAGGAGTTGCCCTCAAGTGGAGCATGGGAGGCAAAGGGCCAGAGAGAGACCAGACAGGGAAGGAATCCAACTGGAAAGAGGAGTTATATGAAAGACTAGAGCTATTCAATTGTAAAAAAATCCCTGGGGGGGGGGGTTAGAACAGCCTGCCTATGCAAACCACCTTAGATTAAAGTCTGAGGAGAAATCTGAGGACCAAAGAAAGGCGGTATATAAAAAAATACCTGTATAAATAAATAAATAAGCAGTGTCCAAGCCTTGACCATAACCTCAGTGCCAGCCATGTGTTCATCTTCTTTTAGGTTCAAAGTAGAGAAAAAAACACCTCCAGTAATAAAAGAAAAATACATGTACCACCACAATATATCTGCTTTTCAGGAGCCCTTTGGAGGTGGAAATTTGTGCATACTTCCTGTATTATCTTTGTTCCACGGCTACAAGATCGCCCACTACATGCCATAATGGGCCCCTGAATCAAAAAAATCTTTCTGCACAACAACCGCTGAACCAAAACTGTCAAACTGTGATTTAATTCTTTCTTCTTGTCCAGATTGCCATTCTGATCCTAATAAATCCCTTTGGTTGATTATTTGCCTCCTTCTACCTAAACATACAGCATACTTGACTACTGTACTGTTCTTTTCTGCTCACTTTGCCACCCCTCCCCCCACATTCTATGATGGAAATAAGTACAGTAGCTGGTCAGCTAGGATGGAAAAGTTCTTCATTCTCTGTCTTCTCAATTTGGCTCTTAACTGAACTGGGTTGATACATATTTGAAAGAAGAGACTTTCAGATGATCACACAACTGGTGCAGCAGCCGGGATTTATTAACATCAAAAGGCCTCTGATAAACCACAAGATCCGCAAGTACTGGAACTTTCTGTCTTACTAAGGAAGCCAGACGAGAATGGACGAAGGATAATTTAATAATATAAAGACTGAATAATGATGTTGATATGATAGATATACATATACTGAGAGCAGCTGAAGCTTCTTCTGAAATATTTTCTTCCTACCCCCATAGAGAAGAGTCAGAGCTGGGTTTTGTAATATGGAGGGCAGCCAAGCCTAGGAAGCCAGGAAGAGGAGTCTTTTGTATACAGTGTCAGGCTCCCTCTGATTTGATGAATGAGGGTATTTTGTGATGGAGGAGGCTGGGCCAGGAACAGCTAAGACCTGAGGTCTAACTAGTCTTCCTGAAATCCACAAACAAAGAACTTTCAACAGTCATGATCTCATCATCAATCTTAAGAGTTTTCAGTTGCTAGCCCAACTCATTCCCCTGCTTCACACAGGGGGTGAACTGTTCTACTATTGTGTCACAAAACAGTGGCTGCACTGGTGCCGGAGAATGGGTTCTGCTTTCTGAGACCGAGGATGTGTCTATGCTAACAAAATGTGCCCATGATTTCAGTGATTCATTCTTTCTCTCTTGACTCTCCCATCTCCAATGAATAAGGCTTACAAATAGTAACAGGAATACAATGCTTCTGGTACCAACTGTTCCGTTACATGTGTTAAAATGAACACCTGAGTTTTGTGGGGGCTCAGCAAACAGTTTACTTTTGCTTGGCTATTGCTGGGGCTGGTTTGCTTCGAGTCACTGTGACCTAAATACGTGGATAATCCAAGCGAACCTCCCTTTTTCCTCTTAATTTTTCATACCACGCCACTGGTGCTAGAATTTAGTGCTTCCATTTTCGTTCCTCCTATGAGGATTCATGAGGTAAAAATGTCAGTTTTTAACCTGAGGAATTAGAACAATTAAACATTTCCAGCAGATGTTTTCCCGGGAATACTAGAAGGTAGAAACTTTGTTAGCTGCTGTTTTAGTCATACAGACAGATAAAACTGAAGACCACCCTTCTGCCTATAAAACAAAAGCTGCATAAAAGCATTGAAAAGGGCTGGATGGATAAGGTGATTACAAACACCAGGGAGTATTAATGCCGCCACAAAGCCATTTGTCCTCATATTATAGAAGTCAGTGGCATGTAAGCCTTTTACTTGAGTTTTATGGAACCAGAGTAAGAAATATATTTATTACATTTCTATCCTGTCTTTCTGTTAGAGAATAATACTACAAAACTCTTGTCTCTCATACCAGGCCCTAGGTATACTACACGAAGAAATAGGGGTGAAGGAACAAATGTCATTCCCCTTAATATGGTGGCCACCATGCATGTCTTGAGGCTAGATCTGAAGCCACAGGTGAAGCCCAGTTTGAGAACTAATGAAAAACAATGTGGATTTCAATGTGGAATCATAAGAACATAAGAAGAGCCCCACTAGATCAGGACAAAGGCCCATCTAGTCCAGCTTCCTGTATCTCACAGTGGCCCACCAAATGCTTCAGGGAGCACAAAAGTCAGCAAGACACATCCTGCATCCTGGTGCCCTCCCCTGCATCTGGCATCTGAATCATTTTTCTTTTCTTTCTATTTAGGGCTACATATTTGGTAGCTGTACTGCTGTGTGGAAGAACAGAAGTAATTCTATTAGAGCTGCATCTGCTATACCACAGATGTATAAAATCTGCAAATAGAATGTATCAAGCCATTAATAAAAAACACAAGTTAGCTTAATCATTGTTTTTTACAATGCATTTCTTTAGCACTTGCAGCAAATTTTCAATTAATTTAAATTGAGCTACTCTAATGAAAACAAACCATAAAAGAAATCCAGCAGCCAAAGCAGTGATCAGTTTCTTAAAATTAAAAAAAAAAACAAACTCAACCTTGACAGAAAGCCACTCCCTTTATTAGCAGCTCTACCTCCTACATCCAAGTTCAGAGGCTGGATCTGGTTACTCCAGGGTGAGGGGAATGGACTCTGCATATATTCAGAGGTACCATTATTTTCATTCAAATTCCTTCCTATGATCTCAGATTGAGTCCCAATATTCACAGCTTATTCCAAGCCTCTTTAGATTAGATTAGGAACAAAGCAAAATAAAGAAACAGCCAATGCTAGAAGAATCAGAAAGGGCAAACAAAGGTTGGCAATTATGTCTCAAGAATGGACCCAAAGTCTAAGCTCTGATTCAACTGGAAACACAACTACATGGAAAGCAGCACCCACAAAGTTCCAGAGATTTTAACAGTAAAGTTCAAACTGAAAAAGAAGGGTGCAGTGGCATGGTTGAAGCCTTGTTGCACTCATACATACTATTGCAGGGGTCGTGCATGAATTAGGCCTGATGTCCTTTTTTGCCACAGTATGGTTAAATAGAACAGCAAATTAGAGACAAGACAGTGGTTCCCAAACTGTGAGCTGTGGCTTTCCAGGGAGCTGTGGAAACCAGCCAGGGGAGCCACAGAATCCTTGCAAAAAACTCAACACCCTATACAATGTATAGGATTGTACACCCATATGGGAGCCTGGGGGCTGGGGGATAAGAATAGGCCCTCAGTTTGGCTGTACTTGTCATAAGAGGTGACTAAACAGCCACCGGGTAGATGGGACTCGTTAGCCTGGGAAGGCAGCTCATCTGAGAGAAGGAAAACTCTGATCCCAAACCTCCACTGCCTTGTGGCTACATCCAGTTATGGAAAAGGCTTCAGGAGTCAACCTCGAGGCAAAATCTGGAGCCGGAGTCCCTAAAGTAGTTCATGGCTGAACACAGTCACGTTCTGGCAACTCCTGTGATGCCGCTGGAACCAACTGTACTGGCTTCTGCCTTTCCATTGGACCATTTCAGCGACGTGGAGATGGGGGATTTGCTGCATGGGTAACAGTCTATCCTCCATATCTACCTTACCCAGGCTTCGCACACTGGAGAGGACACTGTTCCGGAACCACTGTTCAGAGCGCGATACCATAGTCTTCCGAGACTGAAGGATGCCAACTGTATGGGGAGCCATGGCCAATGCCCCAGCAGGTCAAGGGAGCCACCACTGAAAAAAATTTGGGAACCACTGCCTTAAGATATTAAGGGCACAATCCTAACCAGGTTTACTCAGAAGTAAGTCCTATTTTGTTCAGTGAGGCTTACTCTCAGGAAAGTGTGGTTAGGATTGCAGCCTGTTTCATTATTTGGCACAAGAGTTTCCAGCTGCTAATGTACGGTGAAACCCCAATCCACTTTGTCTAACCTGCCACAGTGATAAATTTTGTTATGTATTCCCAACTCCCACAATGCTGTTCCCTAGACCTTCTCCTGAGCAATAATATACACTTCCTATTAATTTTGGTGACCTGAAAGGCTTTTGACTAGTCAAGTTTTCAACTAATCCATAATGTCATTAGATTGATCCACATTTTAGCAAACTTTGTTCTCTGCAGAAATTGAGACTGTCCTGCTCATGTTCAGCTTTTCCTAAATATGGAAACTCAAGAAGGGTATTGTATAGCTGGAAAAGATGCAAAAGAGAGTGAACAAAGCAATCAAAGAGCTGGAGGGCCTTCCTTATAAGAAAAGACCAAATCTGGAGCTATTCCCTTAGGACAGTGGTTCTCACACATTTAGCACCGGGACCCACTTTTTAGAATGAGAATCTGTCAGGACCCACCAGAAGTGACATCATCAAGCAGGAAATTTTTCACAATCCTAGGCTGCAATCCTACCCAGGATTAAGTCCCATTTACTATCATTGTTAAAAGAATATACATAGTAGCTTGTTAAAAGCAGAGGTCTGTAACATTTTCCCAAATGCAGTCACATACCATGGTAGCATCATGTCTAATATATTAAAAATAAAATATTGAAATGGGACCCACCTGAAATTGGCCCGTAACCTACCTAGTGGGTCCTGACCCACAGTTTGGAAAAAAAAAACTGGCTTAGGAAAAAAAGGCAATTAAGGAAAAACATGACTGAGACCTATAAAATTATGCATGGGATAGAAGTTTTTCTTGTTTTTCTCCCCTTGCTCACAATACTAGAACCAGGGGCCATCCAGTAAAACAGATTGGCAGGAGATTTCTGTTGAACACAAGGAGGCACTTCTTCATACAGCCCATGTGGAATTTGTTGCCACAAGGGGTGGTGATGGCCACTAGATTGGATAGCTTTAGCTGGTAGGGATGATCAAGTTTTTGTCAAGCAAATCTCCCAAGCCTTTCTGCCTGCAGAAAACTAGCAGGTAATTCCCCCCACCACCACCACCACAGCTTATGCATGCTGAAAGAACTCTCAACAGCTGCTGTTTCTGGTTCTTATTTGTAATACCCACAGGCAGCCTGAAAAACAAGCTGAATGTATAAGCCCTGCACCTCAGTTCAGGCTGCTTCTGCATCTCTGTCCAATAAGAAATGGGAAACTAGGAGCCAGCTTCAGCCTGGTTGAATTTCTAACTTAAAATCAGCCTTAGGCTTTCCATCCTTGCTTCACCTTCTAGCTAGTTTTGGTCATTACTGAGACAGGAAATTTCCTTCCATCTCCAGCTTTGGTAAAAGTTGCTGTGTTAACCAAGTGCTTGGTAATGATAGTCTGTGGATAGGCACTCACCAAGTCCTGAGCAGCTTGGATTTCAGTTGGAAAGATTTTCCTTTGTGTCTCACCCTTGCTTCAAGTGGAATGTCAGCTGGATGTCAGCTGAATGTGATTGTGAGGAGCTCCAGAAGGATCTCTCCAGACTGGCAGAATGGGCAGCAAAATGGCAGATGCGCTTCAATGTCAGTAAGTGTAAAGTTATGCACATTGGGGCAAAAAATCAAAACTTTAGATATAGGCTGATGGGTTCTGAGCTGTTTGTGACAGATCAGGAGAGAGATCTTGGGGTGATGGTGGACAGGTCGATGAAAGTGTCGACCCAATGTGCGGCGGCAGTGAAGAAGGCCAATTCTATGCTTGGGATCATTAGGAAGGGTATTGAGAACAAAACGGTTAGTATTATAATGCCGTTGTACAAATCGATGGTAAGGCCACACCTGGAGTATTGTGTCCAGTTCTGGTCGCCGCATCTCAAAAAAGACATAGTGGAAATGGAAAAGGTGCAAAAGAGAGCGACTAAGATGATTACGGGGCTGGGGCACCTTCCTTATGAGGAAAGGCTACGGCGTTTGGGCCTCTTCAGCCTAGAAAAGAGACGCTTGAGGGGGGACATGATTGAGACATACAAAATTATGCAGGGGATGGACAGAGTGGATAGGGAGATGCTCTTTACACTCTCACATAATACCAGAACCAGGGGACATCCACTAAAATTGAGTGTTGGGCGGGTTAGGACAGACAAAAGAAAATATTTCTTTACTCAGCACGTGGTCGGTCTGTGGAACTCCTTGCCGCAGGATGTGGTGCTGGCGTCTAGCCTAGACGCCTTTAAAAGGGGATTGGACGAGTTTCTGGAGGAAAAATCCATTATGGGGTACAAGCCATGATGTGTATGCGCAACCTCCTGATTTTAGGAATGGGTTAAGTCAGAATGCCAGATGTAGGGGAGGGCACCAGGATGAGGTCTCTTGTTATCAGGTGTGCTCCCTGGGGCATTTGGTGGGCCGCTGTGAGATACAGGAAGCTGGACTGGATGGGCCTATGGCCTGATCCAGTGGGGCTGTTCTTATGTTCTTATGGAGCCCCACATTTGTAATGCTTTCCTCATTACAACACTTCATGCAGATGGTAAAAATACATTCCCCCCTCAAATATTGCCCCCCCAGAAATAGAGCTTGAGCCAGTTTTATTTTATTTTATTTTGATCAAGGAGCAGCACATTCATTCTCTCTTCTCTGCTTTATGAGTATAAATAGAGAAGTCAGTTCCCACTGTCAGTCTGACACCTCTTGCCAGCACTACATTACTCAGCAATTAGCAGAGAGGAAACAGCAAACATTTCAGCACTACCCTTAAGAACAGGATATTTGCAAAATAAAAGAGTAGCTCAGGGAGTGGTTAACATCACCATGGTGACCAAAGAGGCTCACATCCTTTTTGTGCTGGGGGGCTTCATACATATCCCTTTCCTAAGGATCCTACATTGTGTCCTTAAGATCCATCCTATTGATTTCTCTGTCAGAATCTGTCCCTGAACAGCAATGCACTGATGGGCAAAATCCTAGCCCCTTATGTCAGTGCTTTCCAGCACTGACATAAGGGCAATGCAACTCTGAGGTAAGGGAACAAACATCCTCTTACTTTGAGGAGGCCTCCTTGAGTGACACCCAACTGCAGGATGCAGCACATGTCCCATTGGCACTGCTATGCCAGTGCTGGAAAGCACTGACATAAGGGGTTAGGATTGCACCCAATGTTTGTTATTTTCCTTCTGCTCCTACTCTGTCCATGCCAAGATGTCCTCAGCACCAGAAGTAAAATGGAAATAGCCAGCAGTGCTCTTTTCAAATGGGGTTGAGCTCTGTGCTCCCTCAAGTCTTAATACTGTTTTTAACCACAATTAGATAATGAGGGAACAATTGAAACACAATAAAGTGAATGCATTACTATCAAAAGTTATGGAAAATGCTTTTCTGCATTTCACCCCTCTTTAATCATTGACAGTTATGTTCATAACACTGCAGAATTGGAGTTTAGCACAGTCAATAGCCTCAGGGCAGAAGATTTGCCTTGCTGTTGTATCTGGTTCATCCTGGCACTTGTGCAGGAAGATGCTTCAAAGTGCACTGTACTATGTGAAAAACTGCCTGCCAGTCCCCTGCTACACAAGGACAGGACTGGCACTCACATTTCCCTAAAAGGCACACTTCAACCCAGAATTAGGCACTTGCCAAACAAATTGTTCTTCTGTCATTTCCTCCCCATGACACCCTGAATTCGTGTTTCTGGTCTCCCTCAATACCTCTCCTGCCTGCTTCTGCTCTCAGGCACTGTGCATTAGGATTGCCCAGTAATTTTAATGTGTTTTGGATCTGTGGAACACGCACGCTGTGTCTATAATCTTACCTTCAGCAGGCTTAAGTGTTCTTTCAAAGTCACCCTTTCCGGAAGTCAGCTAAGCTTTATTCTAGGCTAATTCAAAAGCATAAACCAAAGTATGTCACAGCAGGCTTTCCCCTCAGTTTGTTTCTAGCTGTATCATCCAGTACTCCTTTCTACACATGGAATGTAGTAGAGCAATGCCTGGCCTCAAAAAGCATGTGGTACATGTAACATGATTGCATGACAGGGATATATTTGGCAGGCATGAGTTCTCTGCCACTAAGGCCCAAATCCTAACCCACTTTCCAGCACTGGCATAGTTGTGCCAATGGGATGAGTGCTGCATCCTGCAGTTGGGTGGCACTCAAGGAGGCCTCCTCAAAGTAAAGGAATGTTTGTTCCCTTACCTCACAGCTGCATTGCCCTTTTGTCCATGCTGGAAAGTGGGTTAGGATTGCGCCCTAAAGCACTACAGTGGGAGAAAGGCTATTGCCTCAAAATTTTACAGGCCTACATAGGTTGTGTTCATCAAGCTGAATGCACCCAACCTGTGGTCTGCCAGGTGCCTAGAAGCCTAATTTTGGCAGTAATTCAGGCTGGTAGCCCATGAAAGTGTATGTTGAAAGAAATGGGTCCCTCTTTAAGGAGCTACAAGACTCTGATTTTTTTACTGCAGCAGACCAACATGGCAACTAACATATTCTCAAGGTGATGAACATTATGACCTGTTAATGTCTGCTATTAAAAGCAGAGCTACAGTGGCCATTTGAAAATTTGGCAATACTTTTTGCATCCAAATAGAAAGGCACCCAAGCACATTTGCAAGAGAATGAGATCATTTACATTTCTGAAAGTATTTGCCAACAATTAGCTGCAAGATTGCCTCAGAAACAGGAGGGTGCATTCTATTTGTCATCTTGCCATTTTCCATGACCCAACAATGACAGGTTCTAAAACAGAGATATCTCCAGGCTGTGTAATTGTAACTTTGAAAAGGAGGACCAGCCTACACAAGTATTTCAGGGGGGAGGGGAACATTATCACTGGGGGTTTTTTTTATCACCCTTCCTCCAAGGAGCTCAGAGTGATGTGCATCCTTCTTTTGTCCTCAGAACATCCCTTTGAGGTATGTGAGACTGAGAGATAGTGACTGGCCCAAAGCCATCCAGAAAGCTTCTGGCTGAGTGGGGGAGGGGGGCAGCCCAGTCCTGAGCTGCCTGGCCTGCAGGGCTGCAGTGGCACAGAAAATGGCTGCTGTGGAATCCTAAGCCACCACTGAGTGCTGCCAGTCCCACCCTCCCCCGCCCCAGAACGCCTCCTCCCTGTCTCTCCCCACACCCCCACTCATCTCTCTGCTGCTCTGCGGTCCAGGAAAGCTGCTGGGTGGTGGACAGCGGGCCCAGCACTGGAGCTGGCCCAGCATAGGCTTGCGCTGGGCTAGTTCCAGTTCTGGGCCCGCGGCAAGGCTCACAAACAAGCTTTATGCCTCATTTTCTCTGTAAACTGCTTTGTGAACTTTTGTTGAAAGTGGTATATAAATACTGTTAATAATAATAATAATTTGCAACAGTGTGCACTGGAGATGAGCCAGCGCATGAGGCTCGGGATTGGGCCCTGAGTCCTCCAAGACCTTATATTATGAAAAACAATCTATGTAAGGTAACAGCCACCATTTTGAATGTTAAACAATGATCTATGCATAATGACAGATTCTAAATAAAAAAATAAAAGAATTCAGTCCTGCATATTTATTAGATATTCGTGTGTGTGTGTGTGTGTGTGTGTTTTAATAATCTTATGTGTGTGTTTGTATTTTTTAATAAACAGTGGTTGTAATGAGTAAATAAGGGATTGCAATCTATATTTGATATTAGTGCTGGATATGAAACACAAATCACAATTTAATCCTTGTCAGGAATACAGGCTAAGATTCAAAGGGCTAAAGTGACCCCTCCACCCCAAGGAACGTATTTTTGAGGAGGGTGTAGAGAACTGCAGAGGGGAGATTGGTAAAAAAATGGTCCTGTCCCATCCCCTATGCAAACAGAGCTTCTTCTGCAAGTGAAAAAGAACTTAAGAAACAACCATTTGACTGTTGTTTTTTTCTTTCAGCCACAGGACCCATATGCCATAGTACAAGCTGCTTTTGAATCTTGACACAGTTTCAAAAGTGGTCTGTCACATGATGTGTGGCATGGAAGATCTCAGTCAGAGCAGCAGAAGCCCAGGACCTCCTTCAGTGTGTGAAAATGGGTGCATGTTTCTTTGGATCCTGGCCACAGAACATCTATTGAGCTATTCCTTTTCAGATTAATTATTGTGATATTTGTATACAGATATTACAAATATTTTAAAAAATAATTCATTACCTTAGCAAATGTTTTAGGAATAAAATGCCCTGTGTATTTGCTAAGGATGTGGAGAACTGACAATAATCTAATTAAGATGTAAAATTTAAAAAACAAAACACTTTTAAACCTGTTTAAAACCACCAAAGGACTCCAGTTGGAGTCTGTGTCTGATAATATGAGATGCATTCATTTACTGCCCTTACTTCAGGACACTGGAGAGAAAGAATCTTCTTCTAGAACCTAGACTAACCCAGCTCTTTTAATTTTTAGAGTGCAATCCAAAAGTTGTGCTAAGCTGGCACTGCCTCCTGCACTGGGCCAGGAGTGTTGAAAACATGCTGTAAAGCACATTCACAACTACTCTAGAACCAGCTAAGCTAACCAGTGTAGAGGCCCATGCTGGCTCTCGAACACCAGATCCATGCCCAGACGGGGTAAGTCTGCACTGGCCCCGGGTAGGCCTCCATGGGGAGTGAAAGAGGGTGGTGGGAGGACATTTTGGAGGTGCAAAGGGGCATTTTTGGGCAGGGGAGGATAGGACAGGAGGCAGACTGGGCCCCAGAGGGGAACGGGACTGGCTGTAGCAGTCCGCACTGTATTCTCCCCACTCCCAGGCCTTGCAGGCTTACATGGGCAGCTTGGACTTGCACCATCGAATTTGCTGGAGCAGAACTGAGTAGTCCCATAGGGGTGGCTGGGGCTCAACACAGGGTAAGGGGGAAAATATTCCCTTACCCCAAGTTGCCCTCCAACCACCTCCTAAGCTGCACTGGATTCAGCACAGGCTACTTGACCTGCCTGTTCCAGCACAGGTTAGGATTGGGCTGCCCTTGCCAGCCTTAATTCAGTGCCAGCAGTGCAATATTTTATCTTTTCAAAATGTTTGGGGTATTGCATTATTGTATGTATGGGAGGTATTATAGTCTAGCTCAGCAATTTTCAACCTTTTTCATCTCAAAGCAATGACAAGTTGCAAAACATTTCAGGGCTCACAATCTGTTTTTTGATAATTGACAAGGCATACTGCACTGCTGGCAAGGGGCTCACATCCCCAATGACCCTACTAATAAATTATCCTGCCCCAAACCCCACGGCACACTTGAGGACCATTCATGGCACACCAATGTGCTGCAGTACACTGGTGGAAAATCATTGGTCTAGCTAGTGTGGCATGGAGTATAGCATTTGGAATAAGGAGCCCTGGAATCCTTTCTCCATGAAGGTCATTGAATGGCTTTGGGCAAGTCATTATATCACAGTTTACCTAATCCTTATTGTGAGATCCTAATAGGATAGTACACCATCCTGAGCGCCATGAAGAAAGACAGAATAAATATGTGATTTCTCTGGGTAATAGTAGTAAACATTGTTTGCTGCTCTTGTTTTTATTAATAAAGGATGGTGGTCTACACATTGCTGGTTACTAGAAGTAGTACTAACAGAATTCCAAGAACTAGATTTAAAAAGAGGGAGGAGAAGAATTGTATGAAATGTGAAATTTTCACTGGATAGAAAGGATTTCTATTACTCATCAAAAATGATGTTGCAGGCATTGTCCAATAAACACGTTTCAGTCACATAGACATTCCAAACAGGTTTTTTCACTGCTGTAAATAATTGAGAGCCCAATCCTGTTGGTACGCGGCGCAGATCACAGTTGCAAACGTGCCATAAGGCACGTTTGTCGAGCTTACTGCCGGGCTCCCGGCGGAGCTGGCTCAGCTCTGGCCCGTGCTGAGCCAGTGTGCGGTGGGCGCCCGCATTCTGCGGCTTGGCGGTCTCTGACTGCTGGGCTGCAGAACAGGAAATGGGGGTATGGTTGGGGGTGTGGGGGAGGCGGGTCTGCGGAACCGAGCGCAGGATCCAGGGTGCTCGGGCAGGGCTGCTCGCCCTACAAGAGCGCCTTCACTTTAGCGTCGACCAAACAGTCACCACTAAAGTGAGTAGTTCCATTGCGGGACTGCTTCCCTTACTCGGGGGAAGGGGACAAAGTCTCCTGAGGAGCCTCCCACGGTAGCGCAGGAGGTTCTGGATCCGGCGGGAGCGCTTTGTGGAGCTTCCGGGTCCCGCAGCTCCAGGCAGCTCAGGATTGGGCTGCCCAAGCCCAGTCCTATACAATTCTCTAGCACCGGTTGCAGCTGTATTGCAGCCCCAAGGTAAGGTAACAAATGCTCCCATACCATAATGAGGCCTCTGTGACTGCCTCCCCACCACAGGATGCACTGCATGGCCCATTGTCACAGCTGAAGGGGCACTGGAAAATTGGATAGGATTGGGCCATCATACTTTAGTAGTGGGGGAGCATTTTATCAGTGACAAAATATGTCATTTTTCCCCCAGCTGAAGAGCATGCTTGAGGAGAGACATTTAGATACCAGGCAAAACTAAATAATGTGTTATCGAACAACACCAAAACACCCCACCTGAAAAGTTACTCTCTTCCTTGTCAAACTGACAGGACTTTTGCTTCTCTTTGGATTGAAAATTACACACAGGCTGAGCTCAATAACTCTTCCACAAACACAAAAACATCTTACACTATTGAGTCACTAAAATGCGGAGGCTAACAGCAGTTGTTATGCTAAATGTGAGGGTTACTTCTGGGTCTATGGGTCATTGGCATTCAATTAAAATCTTTTCATTGTAACTGCAGACAGTAACTGAAAAGAATTGGCCCTGCCTCAATCAGGATTTAAAGGACTTCATTCACAGTATAATATGTGATTTTGAAAAGCTTGCAATACTTTTTTTATGTTAACAAAATATTTAGGGTCCATTAATAGTCATAAGAATACATGTACCTCACAGATTTTCAGGAGATGAATAGTTTAATTTTACCTTTTGCAAAAAAAAAAAAAAAAGTAAAGATTAAAACAAAAGGAAGCATGCTGAGCAAAGCTACTGGAGCACAACATTCATCAGCTCAGTAGCTGTGCAGTGGTGCTTTCTAACTGACATGTTCTTGTAAACTAAAAATGGATGGTCCTTCTTAGCATGTTCTTGAAGCAACTCCACTACCACTAAGCACTACCGCTGTGCATCCCACCTTCATTTTTATGGGACTTAAACAGTATTTCTTGCATCAAGCACAATGTGTGTGATATTACATAAGGCCTTGTAATACACAAGGTTGAATTTAACAACAGTGAATACCTCCATAGCACAGGGCACTGTAGTAGCTGGACTCTCAAACCTATGCTCAGTCACAAAGCTCACCTGGTGACCTTGGGCCAGACATTGGGTGAAATCCTAACCCCTTTTGTTAGTGCTTTCCAGCACTGACTTAAGGGCAATGCAGCTCTGAGGTAAGGGAACAAACATTCCCTTACTTTGAGGAGGCCTCCTTGAGTGACACCCAACTGCAGGATGCAGCACATGTCCCATTGACACTGTTGTGCCAGTGCTGGAAAGTACTGAAATAAGGAGTTAGGATTGTGCCCATTATCTCTCAGCCTCACTTAACTCACTGGTGAGAATAGAAAGGTGAGCATATAGAATAGAAAGCACCACATATTGTATTCTCTGTTGAGCTCCTTGAGGGAAGGATGATAAATATACAGTATACATGTCTAGTGTGGATGTGGTCTACAGCCATTTAGTCTTGATAATCTTTGATCTGGAAGCATGTCCAATTAAAGAGACCCATCAGATACTGTTAAAAGTTAACACATCTGTTAAAAGTTAGCACATCTGCTATCTTCATATTACAATGCATTTACAACTTCCAAAGTAGCATTTATGGAAAACCAAAAAAGAAACAAAACAAAACAAAGCAAGGAGGACTAGATAAATCTATACCAAACAATGGGGCAAAATATTGGGTGGGACTAAATCAACACTTCAACACATGATTGCAGTTCATATAATTTTAAATTACCCACAGAGCATGTTAGGCTCCTAAAGAAATTTAATTTAGAATTCCCAACCCACCATTCAATTGCACAAAAAGTTCTATAACAAATGTACATTTTGCCCTTATGTCATGGTCATGCAAAATCCTGTGCCCTTTCTTGGTAAAAACTGGGTCAGGTCTACATTTACAGCCCAATCCTATCCACATTTTCCTGGGAGTAAGCCCCATTGGCTTTAATCAGATTTACTTCTGTGTAGACATGCATAGGATTGGTCTGTAGTTTTACATATAGAGTCAGGATTGCAGCCTAAGGCTCCTTTCTCCTCATCCCCCTTAACTTTTTGCAGTGGAAGATGCCTGAAACACTACAACATGTTTCAACTGCAGCATAGTCTTCAAGGCATTCCAATAATAGCAGATATTTTGTGGGCTGAAAGTTATGAGGCCAGCAGCCTAACCCTACCTAAACTTCCCTGCACTGATGCAGCAACAACAGCACATGATATGCTGCAACCTGCAGGAAAGTTGGGTGGGAAGATGGGACATTGCCCTAGGACAGTGATGGCTAACCTATGGCATGCGTGCCACAGAGGGCACGAAGAATGTTTTTGGTGGGCACTCGAAGCCATCGCCCCAGCTGCCAGGCTCAAGCCTCTGCTCACGGGGGCAAAGGAGGGAGGGGTGAGTCCAAGCTTGGAAAAGGAAAGGACAGCAGGGGGAAGAGCCAGGCCCCCAGGGAGGAGTCACCCCCAGCAGCCCAATGGGAGCACTTCCTCCCTCCCCTGTCTGGGGTAAGGTGGGAGGCTCGCATGCATGGTGAAGGTGCGAGCACGATGCTGCTCAGCAAAGCTGCTGCTGCAGGCTTTGAGGCGCCAGCCTTGCATGAAGTAGGTCTCATTAAAGTCATTGGGGCTTGCTCCAAGGAAAGCATGGCTGGGATTGCAGCCTCAGAGCCCAATCCTACTGTAGGATTGCATGTCTACTCAG
The DNA here is from genome assembly GCF_035046505.1 of Tiliqua scincoides. Lineage (NCBI taxonomy): Eukaryota > Metazoa > Chordata > Lepidosauria > Squamata > Scincidae > Tiliqua > Tiliqua scincoides. The sequence goes on along the minus strand of NC_089822.1, from coordinate 169,288,876 downwards.
AAGTAAGTTCACTGTAGTCAGTGGGGCTTACTCCCAGGAAAGTGAGGGTAGGATTGCAGCCCTAGTCAAAAGGGGGGGGGTGCTCGTAGTTTAAGAGCCCAATCCTATGCATGTCTACTCAGGAGTCAGTCCCATTAGAGTCAATGGGGTTTGCTCCCAGGAAAGCATGGCTGGGATTGCAGCCTCAGAGCCCAAGCCCATGCATGTCTACTCAGAAGGAAGTCCCATTAGAGTCATTGGGGCTTGCTCCCAGGAAAGCATGGCTGGGATTGCAGCCTGAGAGCCCACTTCTATGCATGTCTACTCAGGAGTCACAGAGTTTCAACTCTGAGTTTGAAGCCCCAGAAAACCGCTGGGTTTTTGCAAAGGTGCAGGGCGCACTGCGGCTCTGGAGGCCCGGCGGGGTGCTGACTGCGAGGGGCGGGCAGCGGCGGCTCTCCATGGGGGTGGCCTCTGCACCTGGCCCCCTCCTGTGCTCCAGGGCTTCCTCGGCCAGAGCGGAGATGAACTGACTGCGCCAGGACTTGGCATGTGCTGGCTGCTGGGCTGAGTGGTCGGCTGTTGGTGGGTCTTCGGGCGGGGTGGTCGCGGGAGCGCCTGCCCCATACTTCTGAGTAGGCAGGCATAGGCTTGAGCGCTGAGGCTGCAGTCCTGTCCACATCTGCCAGGGAGTAAGCCCCACTGACTATAATGGGGCATACTTCTGAGTAGACAGGCCCTGAGAGCCCGATCCTACCCAACCTTCCAGCACCAGTACATCCGAAGGTGATGGACCAAATGTTCCCATACATTAAGGAAGCTTCTGTGACTGCCCCCCACCACAGGAAGTAGTGCATACTTCATTGGCACAGCAGCAGCACTGGAAAACTGGATAGGATTGGGCCCCAAGTCTGTAGTTGTCCTCATTCCACCCCCACCTCTCTTTCACTTGAGCGTGAATCTGGTGCAGGCTTTCTCAGAAGTAAGCCTTTTTTCAATGTAAACTGAATTCTGAGTAAAGTGTCACAGGATCACTCTGCACATTCCCTGTTCAGTTGTGCCTGCTGCCCTATTCCTTTGCTGTTGTACTCGTATTTATACAGGGGGTGGTAATAAGTATTAATAAGTATTTATGCAGCACTTCAAAAATGCTGCCCTGGCATTGTCTCGTCCATACCTGCAGTAACTCTCAGGTAGGTCAGTATTATTATCTTCCTGTTGCAGATAGCCACTATTATCCTCCTGTTGCAGATAGTTGACGTGTCTTAGCCACTACACTACACTTGCTAAGATTCATTTCTCCCTAGTGAGTGGAAATGCCCTTCTTATTCAGTGTAACTTTGGTAACTTCCTTATGTTTAACCTTGTCTAATTGGATCCTGGGCAATTCAGTCATCTTTTAAAATAGGGGAGAGCAACTGTACCCTCATTACCTGCGTGAAACACTTGAGAAGATAGAAGGGATGACAAAGGACAGCACAGTTAGTTCTGAAAATGAAATCCTTAAAGTGTGGAATTCTCTGCCAAATAATTTTAAGTCAATGAAAGCACTTGGGATTGCTTTGTCTGGATCATCTTATGCTTGTGAGCAACTGTTTTCAGCTTTGAATGATATCAAATCTGACATCAGAAACAGACTATCAGAAGACCTGAGTGGTGCTGCATATGTTGCTCTCAAACTTACAAAGTATGAGCCAAGGTTAGACAAATTATCAGCATACATACAACAGCAAAAATTACATTAATAGTTCAAAAGCAGGCCACGTGCAAACTTTGACCTTCAATAAAAAGTTGTATCATTGAAAGCTGTTATTGTACTTTTCTTTAAAGACAAAAGATGTTAATGTAGGAGTTGTTTTTTCTAAACTAAAACCTCAGTATTCAGGTTAAATTGCTGTGTTGGCACTTCGCGATACATAAGTGGGTTTTGGGTTGAAGTTTGGGCACTCGGTCTCTAAAAGATTTGCCATCACTGCCCTAGGATAAGCAATGCATCAGCTTGGACCTATGCCAGCAGGTCCGTGTTTTCATATTGCTGGATCGGTCATGGGAAGGGGAATGGGATATGGCATGCACTGGTGCCATCCTGCCCATTCCTGGGCCTGATCTATCCACCCTGCTCTCCTGTGGTTGCCCTTCCCAGTTACACCCCCCCACCCTTTCCCCACACCTGTGCTGCTCAGCACAGCACTTACTGCTTTGGTGGGCACCACTCCTAACAGTGGTGCCAGTGGGAAGGCTTTATGGCAATTTCATGATGGCTAGCATCAGCAGAGCACATGCTTCATCAGCACTGAAGGGGGATACAATTGGGCTATTAATGTATTGTAACTGTATTTCAAATTGTGTATTTTTAGGATATTAAGGCACATTATACTGAGTAGTATTAAGGAAATTGTGAATAGGAAACTAGGAGCCCAATCCTATGTGTGTCTACTCAGGAGTAAGTTCCACTATAGTCAATGGAGCTTACTCCCAGGTAAGTGTAGATAGCCTAAGAGTTTTACTCATATTTAAAATTGTGACTAGAAAAACTGCATTCTTGATTCATAATTTGGGATAGATGCTGAAAAGAGCCAGGCACATCTTCTGATCGGCAAACAAGAGACACTGAATCTCTCCCACCTTACAGATAATCCCCCCTGCACACACTCAGTGAAGCAATATGATTCCATAACTACAGCCCTACAACAGCTGTTTGCTGTTGTACAACACATTTGCTGTTGTACACATTTCTGTTGCCCTACACATTTGCTGTTATGAAGGGTGGGGCTGTTATGAAGGGTGGGGCTGGCCCCTGACTGCCTGTGGTGTGTCATGTCATGAGGTAATGCTCTTCTGGAAATGCTGTGATATAACACCTCTGATGCTTAATCTGTTTCTAGACTGCTGGACATACTATGTTGTCCCTGCTTCAGCAACCTGGATCACCATGGTCTTTAATAGGCTGAGTGGTGTAGGAGCTTGTGCTCTCTTTTATCCACTCCATTCTCACACACTAGCTTATAGCACTCCATATGGAGTTTTGACCCCAGCTGTATGGATTTAATTAACCATATACAGTTTTTTCCACTTAATATGCCTTGATACTGATTTTGCTACAGTTTAGTGAGTAAGGGTACTTTTGATTATTGTTGCTGGTACATCTAGGGCAGCCATTTTCAACTACTGTGCTGTGGCACACTGGTGTGCCACGAGGGGTCCACAGGTTTGCCACAGGAATTTGGGGGAAGGTCATTTATTAATAGGGCCAATGGGAGCCCCCACTGGGAGCATGGTGTGCCTTGTCAATTGACAAAAACCTGGTGGTGTGCCTTGACCATTTTAGTGCCTTATCAGTGTGCCATGAGATGAAAAAGTTTGAAAATCACTGATCTAGGGTTACCAGATACCAAGTGGGACAAAGTGCCTATACCTTTAATAATTGTATAGAAGAGGGAATTTTGGCAAGTGCAGCTCAACATGGAAGAGTTTAAAAAGCTGCATCTGCCAAAATTCCCTCTTCTGTACAGTGGCTAAAGGTATAGGCACTCTGACCCACTTTGTATCTGGTAATGCTAGTACATCTCTTCTCTCATACTTGTCTCTCTTTACAACCTACAGCATGTACATAGCGCTTAACAGGCTAACATCAAAAAAGTCATGTTCCATCAAAAAAGTCATGTTCCATAAGGAACTTATTTTCAGTAATGGATGTGATACAACAGAATGGTGGGATGGGGATGGAAGAGTAACAAAACACTTAGGTAACTAGGGAAGAATATTGGTGAATGTCACATCAGGATCAAGATACCATATCAAGAAGCACCAGGAGTGCCAGAAGTTGTTGCAGTTTATAATGCATAGTGTTGTGTAGATGAAAATCATACCTATAAAATTCGGATTCCTCCAGAGAGTGATTATAAAGGTTCAAATTATTTAAAAGAGATCAAAGGGATTTGTCATGAATATATGCTATATAGTTTTTAATGTACATAAAACAGTAGATTTTACAGTGAGCCAGATTCTTACTTCAATGCAGTGGGAGTAAAAGGGGGAGCAATGACAGCGAAAGATCTAGATAATTATGTATTTCTCTCATTTGGGGTTTTCAACATTCCTTATATTCTAATACAGTGGTCTTAAACATACAGCTCTCTATCTGGCTTCCTGGGCTCTCCCAGCACAACCATCAGCTGCTGAGCTATGTTGAGGTGTCACTGCTGCAAGGGCAGCCTGCATGATAATTGGGCTTGCCCGTATCTTGAAAATATGATCAAGATCTGCATATTATCTTTCCTGTTACTTGCTACTAGTTTGTAAGTGAGGAAAAAGTGCTTTTTCCTGGTCATGACCTGCTTAATGACATCACTTCCAGCCCTCAGCAGGCATCATGCTATTGGCCATGCACAAAAGGAGTTTGACACCCTTAGGCCCAAATCCTAACCCACTTTCCAGCACTGGCATAGCAGTGCCAATGGGACATGTGCTGCATCCTGCAGTTGGGTGGCACTCACAAAGGCCGCCTCAGAGTACGGGAATGTTTGTAAGGGGCATTTGGTGGACTGCTGTGAGATACAGGAAGCTGGACTAGATGGGCCTATGGCCTGATCCAGAGGGCTGTTCTTATGTTGTTCCCTTACCTCGGAGCTGCATTGCCCTTATGTCAGTGCTGGAAAGTGGGTTAGGATTGTGCTCTTAATCTTTCCCACAACTACTTGTGCCGCCTGCTCTTGTGCATGCTTCTTACTCATTCATGAGTCTTAGGGCCCAATCCTACCCAATTTTCCAGTGCTGGTGCAGCAGTGCCAGTGGGGCGTGCACTGCTTCCTGTGGTGGGGAGGCAGTCATGGAGGCCTCTTCAAGGTAAGGGAACATTTGTTCCATTATCTCAGGGCTGCATTGCAGTTGCACTGGTGCTGGAAAGTTGGACAGGATTGGGTTCAGCCTGCCTTAGCTGTGCATAGGATTGCACTGCAGCTCTACTTCCATTTCCACAGAACCAGACTGATCCATCTTGCAGCAAGCTTTCCTAAGAAGGCACAAGCAATTTCTCTCCTCAGTGCACCCACTTTTGGGGTGGCGGTGGGTTGTTTTTTGACTAGGTCTAAGGCTGACACAGAAAGTGCTTTCCTACTGGTTGGCTTGTTCTTTGTGGCTACCAAAAATTCCTCATTTTGTGGGTTTAGCTGTTTCCTGGGCCTCTCTTCTTAAAGCACACTGTGAGTCCATGCGCCAGCGGTCCTTCTTTGCTTCACATTGTGCCTGGCCAAAAGAAGTGCCTCCACCTGGGTTTGGGTTACAAGCCATTTTTTCCCAGTGGTGCATCTTTGCAACAGGGATCACATGTGCACACTTGTGGGCTGGGCAACAATGGGTTAAGAAGGGCACTTTCCTTCCAGTTCCCCACCCCATCAAGCTCCAGGCTGAGAAGACCCTGCATGCCCAACAGGGAACGGCTTCTGCCGCGCACCTAAACCAACGCTTCGAATGATGCCCTACGACAGCACCAACTTCACTACGGGGGCGGGACTAACTTTTTCCCTCCAATAGGGTGCGAGCTGCTCATTAACCTGCCCCTTTTGATCTGTGTGGACACGGATACGAGTAGGCCCCGCCCCACTACTCCTCAGCCTTTCCTCGAAGACCAACGTTTTCTCTTCTGGCCAATGGGAAGTTGCTCTCGCGCTTGATGGACACCCCTCGCGCCCAATCGAAGATCGGAAGCAGCGAGGTACTTGGCCCCGGATAGGCAGCGCTCCCCTCCCTTCCCAGGCGGCGAAGAAGGCCGTGGCTATCGATCCCGCTGCTGGTAGAGGGAGGAGGAAGCAACAGCAGAGAAAATGGCGGCCGTGGCTGCGACTGCGGCGGTGCCGGGTGATGGGGGAGCCGGCGAGGCCGAGCCCATTCCGGGCAGCGAGGCCGGCGCAGACCCGCTCCCGGCCGGCACTCAGGCCGCCGTGGAGTCGGCGGTGCCCGACGCCAGGGAAGAGCCCGAGCCCGCTCCGGGCGGGGAGGCCGAGGAGCCGCCGCCGCCGCCGCCACCCAGGAGCCCGGCGGGGACGCGAGACCTGCCGCAGGCCCAGCCCAGCCCGGACCCCGTCGGGGAGTCGCCTCAGTCCTGCCCACTCGCTGCGGGGCTCTCCGAGCTGCCCCGGGAGGAGGAGGAGGAGCAGGAGAAGCAGCAGCCCAGCCTGCCGCTCTTGCCGCCGCCTGCAGCTGGGGGCCCCGCGGGGCCGGAGCCCGGGGAGGAGCCGCCCCGGCCGGAGGAGGAGGAGCCGGATGCTGCTGCCGTTGCCGTGGCCGCCGCCGCCGTAACGAAGCAGGCGGAGGTTTCGGTGGCTGTGGACCCGCCCGTGGCCGCTGGAGAGGAGGAGGCGGAGGCGCTGCTGCTGCCGGGCTCGGAGGTGCTGGTCACCCTGGATCACATCATCGAGGACGCCCTGGTGGTGTCGTTCCGGCTCGGCGAGAAGCTCTTCTCCGGGGTCCTCATGGACCTCTCCAAGAGGTGAGCGCTGGCCGCGCCCCACGGACCCCCCCCCCGGCCCTAGCCCTCCACGGCCGCAGATCGCGTCCCACCGGGGCTTCTTTCTCTCCCCCCCCCCCGGGCTGGGCTCTGGAAGTGCAGCCCCGGTCGGTTCCTGGGTGGCCGAGGGAGGTGGGCGCGCCACGAGGTGTTGGGCTTGCTGGCTCCACCAAGAGGTCGAAAGTGCTGCCCTGTCGCAAGTGGCCTCGTGGCCTCTCGCTACGCTCAACCCTGCCCTGCCCTGCCCTCCCTGGGCCGTGTAAGAAGGGAAGGAGGATTAGCTCCTTCTGGGCGCTCCTTGAAACGCCCCCTCGCTTCTTCCCCAAGTCGAAGGATACTGCTTAAGGCTGCGATCCCATGCCCTTCCCTGGGAGTAAGCTCTATTGACTATAATGGGACTTATTTCTGAGTAGATGGGAATAGGATTGGGCTCTAAGGCTGCAGTCCTATGCACTTTCCTGTCAAGCTCCATTGACTATAATAGGACTTACTTCTGAGTAAACAGGCAGAGGATTGGCTCTAGATTTTTCAGGATCATAGGAAAAATGAGAGGATCACCATCTCTTGGTAGCAAAAGTTGGACCATAGCAGTTTGCTGGCAGTTGTACAGAAATAGAGTACTGTTCCTTTCTAAAAAGGAAATGCAGGACAGTATTGTATAGATATAAATTCCCAACTTGTTTAGAAGTTGTTGATCTTTTAAGTGACTGAATTGCTTCACATAGTGCCCTTTCTGAGATGAGATTGGAAAGACAATGATCACATTATGTTCACATGTTATGAATGATGGTATGTCTTTTTTGCACACAGGTCTACATGCTGGAAGGCTGCCATAGATATTGGCTTCCCAGTGTATGCACCTAGGATGAAAAATATTCATCCCACCATTTATATGTCCTAAGGCACACTTTTCTCCAAAGAAATTTCTTTGAGGGAAAAAAGGCAGTTTGAAGCAGTCTTAAGCAGAAAGGTTTGTACCTTAGTTTACCGCCTGGGAGTGGGTTTGCTACACATACCATGTGCACCTTCATTGCGACTTTCTGTATGTAAGAGTGTCTTTGAGCCATGCCCTGTGTTGATATGCACAACATATGATATGTTGTTTGTTCCATGTTGTGTGCTTGAGTAAACAAATATGTGGTAGAGCCAGAAGTTTCTCTTGCTTGGAGAGAAAAGCAGCATGTCTGTAAAAATCATCCCTTCCATGTGCTCTGATGTGGGATTCCAACCTAGGATGATAGTATGGCTTTAATGGGGCTTTTAAGAGTTTGTCACATAGGCCTAAGAGTGAACACATTTGCCTTTTGACCTTTCCAGCCATACATTCTTACCCCATTCTTGTAGGGTCAGAGGACCTCCACACACCATTTGGTGTCCTCTGTAAGGGCCTATATTCATGTGATAGGCCAGTGTTTCTCAACATTTGTCCCGCACTGTACCACTTCACATAGTCCACTTATCAAAGTACCATCAGAAGTAACTGGTGATGACATCATCATCAGTTACTTGTGGGTTGGGAGGCCAGATGTGAAGCATCAGAAAGAGGCTCAGGTGCTCATGGCTGATCAGTGTTTCTCGACCAGTACTACCAGGTACCACCAGTGGTACTTGAGGTGGTGTCTGGTGCTACTCACAGGACATCTGGACCCCTGCCTCTTGGCAGCAAGACCAGGAATGTGACACAACAAGCAGTTATAGGAGGTTGTGGGCAGAGCTCCAAAGCAGGCTTTTCTGTTTACCCTCCTTTTCACTGGTTGTGAAACACTATGATAAGCCATATTCATACTTTAAGCCCTGTGTGGACAGAGCAGGACCTCTGGGGCTTACAGTCAAAACTTTAAGAGGCTCAGAGGAGAAGCTATAGTGAATGAAAATGCCTGGGGGCAGTTTATTCAACAAGGGGAAGCCCCCTTGTTAAATAAACTGTCAGTGAACAGTGCATGGACAGGGTGAGTATCTAGTTCCAGTGTGAGTGGGGTGTGCATGCAGGAATGCACTTAGACTTCCTCTGGCAACAGTCTACACCTAGCTTAGGATGTGATGGTCTTTTTGAGAACCATTTCTAGGATAACTGGGGTTTTGGCTATCTTTTCCCTTGTACCAATTTTAGGGCAGGGGACATGAGCTAGTTATTAGAATGGGTCCTTCCAGGTAGCTTGAAATCTGTGTGGCTGACCTTGGCATTGGAAGGGATGTTGAATATTTCTCTTACACTGCTGTGTAAGAGAGCAATTGCCCAGTGTAACTCAGAATTCTCCTATGGGCTTCATTTCTGAGCAGGGTTTTGAACCAGAGTCTCCTTTTATGTCATAGTTCTGTGTGTTCTCTGTGCTCAATCCTATGCACGTCTACTCAAAAGTAAGTTCTGTTATAGTTGGTGGAGTTTACTCCCAGGTAAGTGTGGATAGGATTGCAGCCTGCATGTTTTAAAGCAAAGGCTAGCACTCTGGCCTGTACTTTAAAACAAATTAACTCTAGATCTCGTAGTTTGATGGCTTTGAAGTGCTGTAATCAAATGTAAACAGTTACTGTTAGAGAGTTTCTTGTAAAATATTAGAATATGTCAGATTGATTTTGTAAAACTTCTACTGCTAATCGCCAGACTGGTATATAGGAAGCTGCTTGAGTTGACCTGGTGTTCCCAATCACTGGCAGTGACTAACTGAATCTGCAGATACTAGAGGCAAGGGGAGCATGGCAAGTGTGGACCTCAGAATGGCCCTTTAGGCAAAAAAAAAAAAAATCACTTCTGTTTTTTTCATAAAACCTGAAGTGACTTTTTTATGCCTTTAAAAGTAGGACAAGGGAAATGCAGCTCTCTTCACCTCCAGAGGGTGCAGGGGAAACCATGGATATGGGGTTTATGAATACAGGACCCCCCTTATACCAATTTCAGGGATCTCTGATAAATAGTAAATGATTTGGTAAAGTGTAGTGTCTTGCTGCTTACCCCTTGGGTGGAAGTCTGCTTACTGTACAATGTCTGCTTTTAAGCTGACTGGAATACATGGAGTAATATGGAAGGCTGATAGCCTGTAGTTTTTGGATATGACTCAGATGTGGTGAATTTGATTATTTTCCCTCTATTTCCAGTAGTTCTTGGGAATTTAAAAAAATGCCCTTGCCTTACAGAGCTTGCCCTATGACTGCTTATAATTATTAATCTTTATCAAGTTTACTTTTATATAGAAAGATTGTTACTTGGTCTTTTTTTTTTTTAACAGAAAGACTATTACTAAGTTACTCAGAGGTGATAATCTTCTAAGACCAAATGGTTTTTAAAATTATTACTCGTGGCCTTTAGGGATGTCAAGCGTTTTACCTTACTTTCTCTTTTACAGGTATGAAGTCCAGCTATGCAGAAGGACTCTTGTAGGGTTGGAGAACAAAGTAACATCAGAGTTCTTAGCTTAATTGAAAAAAGCCAAACTCAAGCCTGTAAAAGCAAAGAGATGAGATTAAGCCAGTGTTGTATTTCTCAGAAACTTTGTCCACTGAGCATGATGGTATATAATGCAATCTTAAGTTCACACAATGTTGTATTGCTAGCCTGTCTCTTCTGGTACATTTCAGCCACTGCAATTCACATTTTCTTTGATATTTCAATGAAGAGCAGAAAACTTCACCTGTCTTTTCATCTTGAAGTGAATTAAGCCACTTGTAGTGGATTCAGGATAGCAGGTACTGTTGTTACCCTTGCTGTCAAGAATGAATGGCTTTGGAGTAGCCTTCCCTTCTTGGCCATAAATTGCCACTCTAAAGAGAATAATGCAGAAATAATGTTTCCATCTCACTGAGAGAAGCTATTCTTTGGAAAATAAAATTGCAGGGAGTAGAGATCCTTTCCCTTTAAAAGGGTGTTGCAATTTAATTCATTGATTCCAACTTTGGCTACATTTGAGCCTAGATATAGTATACACAATAGATCTGTTGTGTCATTGTCCTGCAGATTGGAAAAAAAACCACACTACTTTGCAGATAAGTGGGGTGGGGGAGAGAATGACATCCAGTCTATGTCCAGGATACATACAAGTACCATACTTTGTTTGAAATTTTAATAATCTATACATTACATTTTGTAATTGTAGGCAGTAGGAAAACAGTTATTTAGGAAAACATAATTTCTCTAGCCAGACATTGATATAGACAGGTTTTCTTATTTTGTCTCTTTGACATTTATGAAAACACTACATTTTAAAGCCTATATGTAGAGGTGTTTGTTTCTGGTGAGTAAGATAGGTTTACAGCCAAAGTCTTACTAAACACAATAGGCTTACTTCTGAGTAAGGTAAATAACATAATTTTCAAACACCTCTACCTCTATGTATATTGTCCTTTCTAAGTGGTGAATTAAAAGATTTTCCATTTATGTACCCTACTATTGAAGTTTACACATTTTAAACTGTAGTAATGTTTGTGTGATTACTCCATTGTGGATACTCCCATAGGAGACTTCAGCATTGGAATGGTTTCACGTGTTCCTCTTCGAGCTGTTACAAAAATCAAGGGATTCAAAAATTAATCAAATCAGAGGTTTGATGAGGTTATCTTGGGGCTGCCCAGCACCAATTGGTAGCTTCCCTGTCTTTCTCACCTTTTCATGTGCTTCTGTCTACCAATCACTTTAGGCTTTGAGCAGAAGGCTTCATCAGGGCAACAGATAGGATCATATAGGGCAGCAACTGCAACAATGACTTACAACAGGAGTTGGCAACCTGCAGCCTGTGGAATGAATCCAGCCTGCCAGCTGAAGTCTGGCCCATACCGAACTTGGCTTAGAGGGTTGCCTCCAGTCCAAGTCACTGCTGGGAATGTGATGGGGAGCCCAAGCTGGTGGCTCCACCATTCCTCGTCCAGAACATGGCAAGCTGGGTGGGAGGCAAAGCATCCCAAGCCAAGGTCTGCATAGGCCACTTTCAGGTTCTCAACAAACCGGAAGCTCAGCAGTGTCATGATGATATTGCTGCCAAATGTCCAGCCCCTTTAAAGAAAAGATTGACAACCCCTTGCAAGCTTATGGTACTGTTAAGGAGATAAAATGTTCTCCACTGCATTGTGTCTCTTAAAGCACCTGCTTTCTAGTACTAATAAAATACTGAGGTTGATAATCATGACAGATAGCTAATGATATTTAATGGGTTTTTTTGCATGAATGGGGGGGATAAAGAAAAAATTCTTTAAAAATCAATAAATCAGACCAGATTTGGCAAAAGAAAGTATTTTGCCAGTAAAAATTCTGTCAGGTCAACTTGTAGAACTGTGTAATAAAGTTGGAAGGTGCTTCAAAGGGTATTTAGTTTGACTGCTGGCAATAGTAATATTTCCCATATAGTAATCATTACTAGTATATGCTCCTTTTTAAAATCTCAAAGGGTAACTCCAGCTTGCTGAAAGGCTTGCTCAGTTGCTCTAAAGTTGCTCTAGTAATTCCCATCATATTAGCTTAATTATTTCTGTTATAGCTTGAGGTGCTGCCTCCTTTTTCTCAGTGACCTTGGTGAAGTGTTATGTGGTAGTTACTAATGGTCAAGCTTAGTCCTGTGGTTTCAGAAGTTTGAAAGTTGGGCCAAAAATGTGTTTCCTGGGCTTGTCTTAGGCTGCAGTTCTGTACCCACTTTCCTGAGAGTAAGCCTCATTAACTATAATGGGACTTATTTCTGACATGCATACAATTGTGCTGTAAAGCTAGTGATTCCATGTCGGGTATTACTGCTACCACCTCATATATGAAAATGCACAGTTTGAGAAACACTGGCCTAACTAATCAAACTGAGTTGGAACCATCTAGGTGGGTCATCATTCATTTCAATGTGCATTTTATTTTTAATAGGCTTGATGCTACTGTGGTATGTGACTGAATTTGGGGGAAATGTTACAGATTGTACTTTTAACAGGCAAATATATATATGCTTTTAACAATGATTGTCAATGGGACTTACTCCAGGGTAAGTGTGGATAGAATTGGAATGTTTGGGGAATTTTTTTAAACAGATCAGCAATTGCTTGGAAGGGTTCAGAGGGGGGTCTTTATCTTAAATGCATTTTTAAACTTGTAAACTTAATAAACTGTAATTTATTTAATTTGATTTTTTCATATGGGGTTGTTAAAAATTATCCTGCTTGATGATGTCACTTCCGACCATGATATCACTTCTAGATTAAGGACATTACTTCTTGCAGGTCCTGACAGATGGTCTGTCTAAAAAGTGGATCTCAGTATTAAAAGGTTGGAGAACCACTACAGTAAACCATAGGAATAAGTGAGGCATATCACAAGAACTGTGCATTTGCTTTTGTATGACATGGAGGTGCAGAAACAATATTTCTCCCATGTGAAGGGAAGTGGAAAAGTAGGAGTTTCCAACAAGAATTTTACAGTACAAGGTTCCTTTCAATAGCTCTGGAGGACCCATTTCAGGGTGGCCAAACTTGCCTAATGTAAGAGCCACATACATAAATTTCAGATGTTTGAGAGCCTCAGTATTTAAGATGCATTTAAATTTTTAAATATATTTGCTTTCCATGAACATTTTTAATAGAACTTGCGTTTTAGTCCAATGGACTCTCAGTTTGTACCCAGTAAATATAAAGCTTGAAAATGTCTTCTTTACCTTTGTGATGCAAAAAGGAACTTGGCCAACATATTTTGAGAGCTGCACATTATATGTCAAGGAGCCACAGTTTGACCACCCTGAGCTATTCTGTCAAGTCAAAATTTGCTAACATGCAGTAATACATGCAGTAATTGAAGAAATTTTGGGCTTGAGGTTGTATTGTAATTTCTACCCATTTCAGCTTTTTACGGAATTTCACCTATCTGCTGATAGGACTTTTAAGAAATACTACATTTGGCAGCTTGCTTGCCATGTATTTTGTCATGGCAATGGATGTTTGATCAAGACACACTGATTTTGCATACAAGATTAGCTAAAGTCCACACAGTGTCCATCAGTGTCATGGCTTTAGCCAGAAAAACGTACAAATGAGATGGGGTAAAAAAATTGATAATTTCAGTGCAGCTAAATAGGGTGGTGCTAGAGATCTTGAGACCAAAAGTGAATTGTCTAGGAAATAAGAAGAATATAGTAATTAGCTTCTAGATCCAATGAAGGGTCTTCCAATTCAGCTTCCTATTTCCTATGGTGGCCAGGCAGATGCTTTCTGGAAACCCATAAGCCTGAAGACTTCTCCATTCTCTCTTCTCCCCTGCTCTGCCATTCAGGGGCATACTGAAGTTTGCTTTCTATTTCCCTGTAATTTGTCTGATATTTTTAAAGCTTCTAAGCTAATTGCCACATCTTGTTCAATGAATTCATAAAATGATTGTGCATTCTGTGAAACATTTTTGTGCAAATCCTCAATCTCAGTTTGGGTAATCCCAAATTCTAGAGTTATGGAACAAATTTTCTTCATTGTTTCAAAACCCTTTATAACTATACAAACGTCTGTCCTATCTTTAAACCTTCTTTGTGGGAAGGCACTATAGCCCTTTGATCACTTTGATTGTCCCACTTCTATGTTGCCTGTTACACATATATTTAGTACTCAAGTTTACCATTTTGAAAGTTCAGGGGGGAAAATGACCTTTCCCCCCTTTAGTGACCAGATAGCTTCACTAATTGACTGCAAGCTGATTGTGCTATTCAAAATAATAAGCATCTATAAGTAAGTTGAATTTGATATGAATGTTTGATTACTGTGCTTGTTTTATCTCAGAACTTATCCCAGGCTAAGGAAGAGCCAAATCAGTCATTTGTACTATGACCAAAAGCTTGTCATATACACTGTTTTGGTGCATTTTCTGAGCATGGAATTCTCTTTGCAGTAATGCCAAGCTGTCTTGTAAAATGCAGGTAGATTTACTTCAGCATATCTTTAATAAACATTCTGTGGTTGAAAGAAAGTACATGTGATGCAGACTTGTGTCTTCCTCTTGAGTATTCTTACTTAGCTGGTTAGAAACATTTTATGAAATACAAACTCTGGCTGAATGATGCTTCAGAAATATACTGGCAAAGAAACTGGTCAGTTTGGCAGTACTGGTGAAACTCAAATGACATGCTGCACAAAAACCTGAAGGAAGAGGGAGGTTGCTAAGATGGTTCTTAAGGAGGGTAGCTGGTTCTTCAGGCCGGTTGTTGGAGGGAAGTACAAAGATGCTTTCCTTAATACATTAGTCTCATTGCTCTCAACAGCCATGACAGAGCCTGAGAATTGCTGTCAAGACTATTTTGGAAAGTAGGAAAGAGCTCTCATGGCAGGGAAGAGGAAGGTACCAAATCATGGGAGATTTCTTCCCACATCACTATTTGACGTATTTCTACCCTTGCCATAGAAGTGTATTCAGCCACTTAATCATCTTCAGTACTGTTTTGTGGAAACAACTACAAAGGGTCTTGTAGTTTCTTGAAAACTAACAAGTGTATTGAGAAGTAAGCTCCTGTGGACTTTGGTCTTATGCTGTAATACATTTCAGTCTTTACGGTGCCTTGGCACTCTCCTGTTGGATTTCTACATGGTTATCCTTCCAGTACTCTGTAGAATGGTGATTTAAAAGCAGGCATATTTAATATGGCAAACTGAACTTCTACTCTTGATCGCTTAATGCTTAGGCTGTCAGTTTGGGAGGGAGCCATGTTTTGAACCCCTTCATTGCTGCAGCAATGTTTGTGGTGAAAGTAAATGGGCTATAACTTGTAGACAGTTTAGGTGGAAGAAGTGTGCTCTGCATATTCATAACTTGGGTTCATTAGGGGCAAATGTGACCATCCTATGATGATCTTTGGATGCACTTCTTTAGTTTCTCTTTTGTATAAATGAGTGGTTGCTATTCATTCCTTTGAAATGCATCAAGAGCTGTATTTGGGGGTAGTGGTGGCAAAAACCACTCCAGTCCTGGATAATTGTAACCCAGTCTTCCCAGACAGTGGCTTTGTAGGTTTATGGAATATTGTTGTGTGCAGAGCACAAAGACCAGTTTTACACATACCTCATCTGACTCTACAATATACTTGATTTCCCTCCTTGTCATAATTTAGCCCAAATATTTACAGTTATCTCAGGATAGCATCCCAACTAGAGTTTATGCTGTCGGTAGTTACCTGTGTGAACAAGAAGCACCTGTCAGTGGAAGCATTAAATTGGGGTGTTACCCACAGTGTTTGGTTCTACCAAAGAAATGGCAAAATCACTAGGAGCTTGGGGTTAAAATGTAGTTAGTGTATGTTGAAAGTTTTTTTATCGGCCCTACTATGCTACAGAAGTCTAAAGCAGGGTATCAAAACTTTACGATAAAGTACCATAACTGGAAAAAGACTAAACTGTTTTTGTATACAACTTTTCTGAAATTCCCAGGATTATAGCAATCTAGAGTAGTTGGGGCCACCAAAAATGAGTTTCATAGCCCTCTGTGTGAGGTGTATCCAAAACTGGTTGAATCTCCTTATTCCTGAGGGTTCCATTCCCAGAACTCTGTGGATGGCAAAAATCGCATTAAAGCAAATCTTTTTTAAAAACAATGTCCCTTTGCTAGGTGGTCTAAAAACAGCCTTGCTGACCTTTGTGATGTAAGACAGGATCATTAGGCAGAGAGTCCATCAATCAGTCTCCAGGTGCTTAGAAAGGCTTCACTCCCAAGCCAGCAACCCTCCCTTCACCCAGAGTGCAGAGCTGGGAAGAAATGCAAAGTGATTATCTTTCTTTCACTCTGGGGGGAAAGGGAGGAGATTATTAAGAAAGTGATTATCTTTCTTTCACTCTGGGGGGAAGGAAGGAGTCACTTGCCTTGCAGTAAAGCCTTCTAAGTGCCTGGAGAGAGAATGATTGATGGATTGTCAGCCAGCTGCCCCCTCTTGAAATGAGGCTATTGTTAAACAACTTTTGTCCTTTAAATTAAAGGGCCCTTTCACCCTGCTAAACCAGCAGGTAAAAAAATCCATGGATGCTTGGGTTATACCTGTAATTGTTTCAAACTTCTAGGTTGCTAGTAACCTGAAATAAGTTGAAGAAAAAAACATTGAATTGAATATTAAGGGCTACAGATTTAGCAAATTGCTTGCCAAACAGGGTTTTCCAGTTTCCTCCCCCCACTATACCTGCCATGACTTTTGAAAAGCCCCATCCTGAAGGCCAGGATGGGATATGTGTGTGGGATATGATGTGTGTGGAACTGCAGGTGATGTGAAGAATCTGCTAGTATTGCAAATTCCCTCCTTTCCATTCTTCTGAGTTCTTGAACACCTGAGTTCAAGTCATTGTGAATGCTATGTATTCCAAAATTTTAGTGAGAGCTTTATAGAATCTATTTAAGTGCTGGCTAAAGCTTTGCTCATTATAGAAGACAGTGCATAAATCCTACTAAAAATACTTTAGTAGGATTAAATATATTATCCATTCAGAGGACTCAAGTACTTGCTTTTGACTGAAGAATAGAGCCCATAGGAAATGGGTTATACCAAGGGTTCTCAAACTCCCCATCTTGCCACATCCCACCTGTTCTGTGGAGGGGGGCGTCATGACCAATCTCCTTCTCTGGTGTGAGGCCTCCACAGTCCTCTGGAAGCAACCAAAAGTCACTAAAGAATTAAGGTGGTAGTACCATTACTACTATTTCTCAGTAGTTTGTGGGTAGTATATGATTTTATTTGTAAGGGCAGTCTTTCTAGTAGCAAGATGGAACACCCCTGGAAGCCATATGCAATTGCATGTAACCTGAAACTCTGAGGATTTTTTGAAAAGTATTAAGATCACAAGGGCAGCCCAATCCTGAGCTCCCCGTTGTGCTGGAACTGCTGTGTCGCCAAAACGGCTGCTGAGGCTTCCAGTATGCAACAGGGTTGCTGCCATGGCTCCTCAAGGGAAGGGGGCTCTCATCCCTTTCCCCTGGGTAAGGGAAGTAGCCCTGCAATGGGGCTACTCAATTCTGTAGCAGCCCTTGGGCTGCCATAGAATCAAGAGCATCCATGTTAGGCCATGCAGCCTGACACGGCAGCTCAGGATCTGACAGAGCTCCATTGGTCCTGGCAAGCCTCCTTCCTGCCTTCCCCCTGTTCCAGAACGCCTCCTTCCTGCCCCCCACACCCCCACCTACGTCTCCGCCACCTGGCAGTTTGGGTGACCACAGCAGCGGAGCACTGGTGTTCCACCAGAGCTAAGGGCTCACAAATGTGCTTTACAGCACTGTTTAGGATTGGGCCCTAAGTCCTCTTTGATCATAAGCCTCTTTTGGTCCTTTAGATTGACTGTATAAGGGTGTAGAGTCAAAACTTCTATCATAATAAACCTTTCACCATCTTGCAATGAATTGTTAAATGAATTGTTGTATTGTTCCTCATGTGGGACTTCATCAGAGAAGTCCCAGCAGAGTTGTTAGCACCCCAACTAGCAATTCCATCACTGGGAACTGCAAATGGGAGAGGAGTGTTCTTCCATAAGCGGTCCTTGCATAAGGACACAGTGTAGAAGAAGAGAGAATTCCTTCCTTCTGTTCATGGAGAGTTCCTCATGGTGCAAGCATTATGTGGGATGTTACTCTTGGAATACCTAATGATGGACAATCTCCATTTAGCTCTGCAATCCCTCACTTACCTTCATACTTCTAACATAAAATGCCTTGCTCTGCAAGGAAAAGCAGACCTCATTCCACGAATACTGGTGTATTGGCAGTGAGATCAGGTTGTTCACACGTGCAAAAATTTCCAAAATGAATGTTTTTAGGACAGGTACTCATGACCAATGTTTCTTGATTCCACTTTTCAAAGGCAACTTCAGAGTAGACAGCAGTGTTCCAAGTAGCATGCAAAAAGCATAGTAGTAGCTTATGGATGTTGAATGCGTATTTTTTTGGGGGGGGAGCAGCAGGGAGATGTGTGCAAATGCTATGGGACAATTTGAGCATTGTAAAGGAGATTTTAGCTTACATTGTTAGCCATCTTGAGCATCTCAGTAGTGAGTGAAAACAGTACTGTATATAAATTTTTAAATTTTCCTGCCTGTGACCTGACAGCTTAACAGTCCTGCCCATTAACACCAAGTGATACTAAATGATTATCAGCAGGGCTTGTTGCTGCATGTTACTGAATGGGATATTGCCCATATTAGATAGTAAGGCAATCTCTCCGCTACATCATAGGAGGGATAACATGTAGCATAGGCAACTACAGTCAGGCTGCTTTTAGTGTTGATTAGGAAATAGCAGAACTTCACACCAACTGCACACCAGACATTTGCAAATCCATACTATCAATTTCATTCAGTTCTTTCAATCAGATAAACCATATGTCATGTTTGCAAGTTAAGCTTTTCTCTTGTAGTACTAACTACTTGTACTAACATATGATGATGAAATCTACCTTTTTGACTAAAAACTTCACAAAAGAGCTTGCATTACAAAAGAAATACTTCTACCAGAGAGCTAATTTCCAGTCTGAAGATCAAACTGTTAACAGAATTTAAAAAACTCTTCTGTTCATTGAGAATGCATAGATTGCATTCAACACTAACAACTGCTTGCTATTGGATGTGGTCCTGTGCGCTAGATTGGAATTTTCTCTTTGAATTTGATAGTTCTTTTGTTTTAATGATGACTCAGTTGTACAGAACCTTGATTGTATGATCAGTTGGAGTATAGAAAACAGTTTTCAAAAGTCTAGCAGGAATTGAGAGCCTGACAACTCCTTTGTGCATATATGATGATGAAATTCCAGATGACTCTGGTGTGAGTTGGAGAGGGTGTGCTAGTTAGGTCAAGTTAGACCTTTCTAAATTCACTGCCTGGTGAACTTGGGGGAGGGAGGGCTGTTCAGCATCGTAGTAGAAATAATCAGGTAGTTGCCAGGTAGATATTTATGGTCACCGGTAGTGATTGTGGGTGGGGGAATCTTGGCAGATCTTCGTTAATAGCCAGAGCCATTTTGTATGCTTGTCTTCCGTAGAGCAGTAATTTAGAAAGGTTTTTCAGAGAAGCTTAGGAGTTCCTCAGTGAGAAAGTCAGTCATGGTATCCAAGTTTTTCTCAAGCAGCTTTCTCACCACAACTGTTCTGAAGTGTCCTCCTCCAACTAACACTAGGCTTAATACGCCTGACCAGTGTCCATATCACTGAAGTGTTTCCTCAGAAGCTTCTGGGGGATTCCATAGCTAAATTCCAAGTTAGTGTGTGAAGACTGCCCTTAAAGTAGAACGTTTGAAAATTATTGCTCTGTTCTAATGTCTTGCTTGATTTTAGTAACTGGTAGAGAAGATGCCGAATGTGACCAAGCAGTGAAATGGAGGGGAATTGAACCTAGTGTTACTTTTGCCATTAACACACAATCTTATTAGCCCTTGATAACTTTTTAATGATGTTTTGGTCAAGATAGATAGGACATTTATTTTGGGTGGTGATGGTGTGTTGTAAAACAACAATTTCCCGTTCAGAGACTATGAAATGTTAGCTAATTAGATTATCCATAAATGTCCTCATATGGGCTTAAAGGTGAGTTAAGTACATGTCATTAATTCTGTGTATGTCTCTTTAAGGTTTGGACCCCATGGAATTCCTGTGACCATATTTCCCAAAAGGGAATATAAGGATAAACCTGAAGCAATGCAGCTCCAAAGTAAATCATTCCAGGATGAGACACAGGTGAAGTGTGAAGCAAATGGTGTAGTCACGGACTCTTCTCCCATCCAGCCATCAGAACCTAGTCTGGCTAAAACCCTATGGACTTCCAAACCACCTCCCCTTTTCCATGAGGGAGCACCATATCCTCCTCCTTTGTTTATCAGGGACACATATAACCAGTCAATACCTCAGCCTCCGCCTCGGAAAATTAAACGGCCCAAGCGGAAAATGTACAGGGAGGAACCCACTTCTATTATGAATGCTATCAAACTACGGCCCAGACAGGTCTTGTGTGACAAATGTAAGAACAGTATCGTTGCAGAAAAAAAAGAAATTAGAAAGGGCAGCAATGCAAGTGATTCCTCAAAGTATGAGGACACTAGAAAACGAAGAAATGAGAGTGTAACTACTGTGAATAAAAAAATTAAAACTGATCATAAAGTTGATGGTAAAAGCCAAAATGAAAGCCAGAAAAGGAATTCCGTGGTCAAAGTTACAAATATTGCCCACAGCAGAAGCAGAGTAGTCAAAGTTCCCACTCAAGCAAATACGTCAAAGACACAGTTAAATACTAAAAAGGTTCTCCAGAGCAAAAACATGGATCATGCAAAAGCTCGGGAAGTTTTGAAAATAGCCAAAGAGAAGGCACAGAAGAAACAGAGTGCAACCTCAACTTCCAAAAATGCACATTCAAAGGTCCACTTCACACGGCGTCTTCAGAACACCAGCTCAGGTTCTCTGCCCCCGCGATTGCGTCTAAAGCCACAAAGATACCGAAATGAAGAAAACGACTCTTCTCTCAAGACAGGGCTTGAGAAATTGCGGAGTGGCAAGATGGCAGCTAAGCCCCAGTCTCGTTGCTCCTCTACCCGCTCAGCAGGTGAGGCCCCTTCAGAAAATCAGAGCTCCTCAGAAGGCCCTGAAGAGGCTAGCGGTGAGGTTCAGGACACAAATGAAGTGCATGTACCTGTTGATCAGGATGAACAGCAGACACTGGGCAAGAGAGGCAGCAAAAGCAATATAACGGTTTACATGACCCTTAAAAAGAAATCTGACTCTTCCAGTGCATCAGTGTGTAGTAGTGATAGCACAGATGACTTGAAGTCCACCAACTCTGAGTGTAGTTCTACTGAAAGCTTTGATTTTCCTCCAGGCACCATGCATGCACCTTCTTCTTCCTCTTCCTCCTCCTCTTCAAAGGAAGAGAAAAAGCTCAGTAATTCCTTGAAAGTCTTTTCAAAAAATGTCTCTAAGTGTGTCACACCAGATGGCAGGACCATATGTGTAGGAGACATTGTTTGGGCCAAGATATATGGCTTCCCATGGTGGCCAGCCCGTATTCTTACTATTACTGTGAGTCGGAAAGATAATGGCCTTTTAGTCCGACAGGAAGCTCGTATTTCATGGTTTGGGTCCCCAACAACATCTTTCCTTGCTCTTTCACAGCTCTCCCCCTTTTTAGAAAACTTTCAGTCGCGATTTAATAAGAAGAGAAAAGGTCTTTACCGCAAGGCCATTACAGAAGCAGCCAAAGCTGCTAAGCAGCTAACTCCTGAAGTTCGAGCCCTGCTGACTCAGTTTGAAACATGAACATGAAAAGTAAGGTAGGCAAGAAATGTGGAGGTTCCATGAAATGTATAGCCTAGTTAAATACCATGAAGGACTTGGCCAATTAAAAACAAAAATTGCACTCAGTTGGCTGCTTTTTTTATACTGAAATTTCCATTTGTAGCAGTGTCTTGACTGAAAGTTATAGTTAACAAATTGTACATGCAATCAAATTAACCTAAAGTGAGATCTCAGTATTTTTCAAGAGTACTCTTAAAAAATTTTTTGTAAAAGTTAAAATTCCTCTGTCCACCCCATGCACAGGAGCCATAACCTCAGCTGAAAAGCAGTTTATTTGCAGGGAATTTTTACTAGTTTCTACCCACTATATATACCATGTCAGTGTGTTGAAAAGGGGGGAGGGGAAGGGAGGGGGGGTGGTAAACGCAAGAAATGGAAGTTATAGGCATGACCTGAATGGTCCACCTTGAATGCAGAATCCTAGGCCCTGTCCAAGCCTTTTAACTTCATTTCAGTGTTTTTACCCCAAACTAATGGTGAGTGGGCTCAACGAGTTCAGCCTATGCTTAAACACGTTCATTCATGCCAGCCACTTCAAATCTTTTCAGAGCTAATTCAGGCTGAAGTAAATGTTGAATCATTTAAATGGATCTTGGTGGGTCGACTTTTTCAAAACATACAGTCTGTACTATGCACCCAAGAATATAAGTGTGAACTTCAGGTTTCAGCAAGAGGAAGCCAGTGGGTCACAGGCAGGTCTGGAAAGTCCCCCAGTGTTTGGGATCAAGGGCTGTTAATGCTGCATAGGTGTGAATCATTACTTCCTATCAAGGGAGGGGGAGGGGGGCTCCTAGGGCAATTGTCCAGAGCAAGTTTAGCTTGAGGGATTTTGTGTTGTATAAATAATTGGTCAGATTTTTTTCCTGACTACTTGTTCTTAAATTCTTAGGATACGTCCTAGTAAATTACACTTTGTGAACTGTCAGATGTGTAATTGTTGCATTTGGATGTACCGAACTGCATATTTTTTTTAAATATTTCCATTTAAGGTATCTGTTTGCAGGTCAGAAAATATGGAAAATGTAATTGTGTAATGCTCTGAATTGTACAAAAATCTGTAAATAAAATTGACTAAATCTTAATTATTTGTGTGTGTTTCTCAAAAAGCTTTGAAAGAAATCAGGAAACAAGGCTGTTCTGTTCACACTATTTAGGAGACATTTTAAAACTGAAATAATTCTTCCTTGCTCAGCACTCTTTTAAATTAGCTTCACTAACAGCATATATATCATTGGTATACAGAAACATAAATAAGGTTCTAATTTTTGATAAATTTTCAGCAATTTGTTTCCCCTGAATAAATCATTGTCAAATGTTCTACAAAGAAAGTACAGTAGTACCTTTTCAGTGGGATAACTTTTTCCATCATTCAATATTACTTAATCCCAAAGTCCACGTACTGTTAGATCTTCTGCATGTCTCATGCTCTGTGCTGGGCATTTGTATGCAGTTGATTTGCTTGTTTATAGACACAACACTGTCTGATGGATTTGGCTAGTTTGTACTTGTTCTGGCTTTGCACTGTTGTGGAAAGTGCCTGCTTCCATTCCCAAGAAATCTACATAGCTATTTTACATGAGTAGGCACTCTAAAAAAGGGAGGGAGTGAATTCTAAAGCAAATTCAAGATTTAGACATTCTAAAGAGTTAATGATCAGATTCTTGTGACAGTTTGATGCTAAGGTATGTTCTTTTAATACTGAAATTTTACTCAAATTTCATCCCAAAATATTAAGTTCTAATCTGGTTACTTCAATGCAGCATATATAGTTTGAAATCTGTTTGAACTTTTGTCAGCTTTCCTGAAGAGCTTTGTGATAATGCTATAGGTGGCCATAAATCAATTGATAAAGAAGCTTGTATATAGTCAATGCTTTTTGAAATTGGAAAACACACAAAATTAATTCCTTAACAGCATGCAATCTGTTTCGCTCCTGTACTGTGTATTCTTTCCTGCAAACAGAAACAAATACAGTATTCAACTAAATGAACAAAATGTAATTATGATTTTTTTACCTTTTTTAAAAGGCAGGCTGTGCTCAGAATTTTTTTAAAATGCAAAATGTAGCTAGTAGTATTATCACATTTTGAAAATGAAATACTAGTCAGGGCCACTGTACACATTATGAAATTGGGGAACATACATGGAGCTCTCTGCTAATCTCATAGTGCATGAGAAGGAGCACATGATCAAAGGCCTAAGTTGTGGGTTATTTTACCTTTTTTATTAGATGCAGCCTTCCAAACTGGGGTTGTAAAGTGGCTGCCTCTTTAAAGTAATGTTCTCTGTAGCAGTGGTGCTCAAACAAATCTACAATCGGAGCCCACTTCCAGTTTATAGTCAGAGCTCCAGAGCACAGAGTTTCTGAAACCAGAAGTGGGCTCTGATTGCAAATCACGCTCCACACTGCTGAGAGGACTGCTCACTATGATGCTATTGGGGCAACCCCATGCCAGTCTCAGCCCCTGCAAACACTTATCAGTGGTTCTCAGACTCCTGGTGAGTTGGAGAACCACTGCTCTATAGCATAGTAAATACTGGGTCCCAGTGCATGGTTCAAGGGTAAGATGAAGTCCCTTTGCTGAAGCCAAGCAGATCCAAATCTGGTCAGTACTGTACCTGTGACTGCCTTGGAACCCCATGCATGCCACCTCGAGCACAAAGATGAAAGAGACAGGATATAAATGTAGTAAAAATATTGCCAGCCCTTAGATTGCAATCTGACAAGTCTCACATGACATACTAGTGCCAAGCAAAAATTGCTCAAATTTAAAACAAGATTCATTTTTCCTCCACAAAATGATTTAGTGGCCTTCTGAAGAGTGGCTATTTTTCATTGGTGGTTTGAAGTGTGGAGTTCTTTGGTGACATCTTGACATTACTGGTGATGTCTTTTATATTCTCTGTTGCACTGTGGAGTCAGTTGCCTTCACTGACCTGTGAGTTGATTTTTCTAAAGCACAGGATGTTGCCCATACAACAAATTATGTTTGCTGTGAGGTATTGAATTGGCTTTGTGGACCCACGTGGATATTTTTTTCAAACTCAGGTGGAAGTGGCTGTTTGAAAAGAGTCACCAAATTACTTCAAAACAAACTTTGGGTTGGATTCAAAGATCCTGCTGTGTAAGCAGAAAGCACTTTTGCTTATCCGGATGATTTGAATAAAATACACATTTGAATATTCTGAAATCAAGCATTGCAATTTCTGTGCAAATCTTTGATTTCTGTATTATCTTGGGTAAAGCATTTCAAGCAGGTTGGCTTACTTCATTTCATTGGGCTGTTTTTTGTCATGGAAGGACCACTAAATCTATCCTTTTACATTTGTAGAAGAATCTAAGCCACAGTTACCTTTAAGCTATTTCTGCCCAATGTTGCAACAGGGATAAAATGTGTACACCTGTGGGCTGTGCAGAAATGGGTTAACTAAATGGAAAGAGATACAGCGTATTAACATAATGAAATAAGTGGTAGAAAATATGCTATGTTACCAGAAGGAAAACAACTTCAGAGTAGTAATGGAGCTCTTGCAGCTTGTTGCATCACTCTCCCAGTCTATTCCATGTTCTATAATTGCAAGAATCTGATTGCTTTAGTGTGCTTGCATCTGTTTTCAGAGGGCATTAAAATGCACAGACCTGGGTTGGATTGTAGAGGTACAAGTTACAACTGTAGTTTTAAGTAGGGCTATAACCAGATCAAGACTTTTGTAAATAGCATGAGTTAGCGGATTTGAAATTGCATCAGAAAGAACTACTTAAGAAATGGCTCCCTTGTAGCATCTTAGGAGAGTCATTTCCCCCGTCTCACACTGGAAGGAATGCATCTTATCCGATGATGCTCACCATCTGCAGTTTTATGAGTACTTGCACTGAAGCTAATAGAGCAACTTTTAAAAGTTGCTATCTGGTTAAGTGGAGGAATTTTTTTAAGCTGATCAAAATGATGCTGCAATTAAACACTGGAGTCCTTTTTTTTAGGAAGGCTATGTGATACATCTTTGCATTGTTGAGAGCTAACATAATAGTGATGCAGTGTATAGCTAAATTGCACTACTTACATGATCATTGTGTAGTGCTCCTGATACAAAAATCCAGAACAAATCTTGGTGGATCAAAATAATATACTATAAACTCACTGAATGTGTGTACATGGTTCCCTGGAATCAACCCATAGTAATTTGCCCATACAAGGATTGACTAGCAAGTTTGAAGAATAGCTTTTGAGTTATGTAACCTGCTCTGTAGCCCAGTCTTCTTCCAACGTGGTAGCAGGCCAAACGTATACTTAAGAAAGATCAAGTACATGTATTTGAGAGATAAAGGCAGCTTCTGAGAAGAAGCGTGTCATTATCCTAAAGAAGTGAAAAACCACTGCTACTCCCTTATTAGCTTGGAGAGCCATGTGCTGCAAAAAGAAATGCTTAGGGCGCAATCCTAACCAATTTTCCAGCAGCGAGGTAAGGGCAATGCAACTCTGGTATGGGAACAAACATTGCCTTACCTTGGGGGGCAGTCAAAGAGGCCTTCTCAACTGCAGGATGCAGCACATGCCCCACTGGCACAACTATGCCAGTGCTGGAAAGTTGGTTAGCATTGCGCCCTAACTGATCTCCATGTGGGTGAGCTAGTCACTAGACAAAAGATACTCTTGTACAGCTGGAAAGCAGAACTCAACAATGCAGTAAGAAATTGGTCAGTAATGAGGTTACCTCAAATGGTAGGGACAAAAATAGATGAATGGACTGATACTTCACTGATAACTTGATACTAATCTGGCTGTGTAATTATTGGCCATTGCTGGATTTGAAAAAAAATGGAACACATGCAGGATTTGTCTCGAAGCAGGAAGTTGTTTATGGGTTATTAGTTGCACTGGCTGATGAATTAGCATGGCTATTTAAGGGAATGCCACAAAAGCTTTAGTGGGGGAAAAGTAAAATTCAAGTTTGAATTTCAGTAGGAGATGGTAAAAATGTTCAGTAGATAAGGTGAGGCCTTATCTCAGTAGGTACCTCAGTAGGTAAGGTGAGGCAAGGCCAAGGTCATTTGGCCAAAGACCATTATTGGAAGTCTATTCCAAACTTGTAGAGTTTGGTGCTCAAGAACCATGCACATTCCTTTGGTCATTTAAATATATGCAGATTGGTATCTAACATTCTGACTCAATCTAGCATGATGGAGCAGAAATCCTGGACAGGACTATGTAGATGAAATAGCTGGGCAATACAGGCTTGATTCTCAGTGGCTGAGGCAGTTGTGCCCAGTTGTGCTCCCAATTGAACCCCATGATATGCCGTTTTATATACTTGACATTCATTCATAAGGAAGTGCAAATGAAAATACTTGGGAATGCTATTATGAGAGGAAAGAGTCCACGCTCCATCTCTGATGCTGGATGGCCATCGCTGTCAGAGATTCTGTATGGTGTCTTTATGTACCATCTCCCTCACGGGTCCATGTGGTATACAAACCGTTTCTCTGCATATCCACCCCCTCCCTGTGTTCATCATCATGAGAGACGCTTTCCTAGATGAAAGTCACAAATATTTTTAGATCTACTACTTCTGGACTCTTGCATGGTATGGCAAGCAAGTTCCAAAGAGATATTATGCACCAAGAGATGTTTTGTTAGTGTTCATCTGTTTATGTGCCCTCAGCACAATTACTGTATACAGTCTCAACCGGACTCTTACACATACTCACTACTTTATCAATGCTTTTCAAGACCCTGCATTTATCAAATTGCAATATAGTTATCTGATAGACATCTGGAAACTTTCCCCATTTTATTTGGAATTTTAGTTTATATAGCTTTTTAAGTGCAGTGGGCAGGTTACAGAGATCAGACAAAAATAAAGTGGATTCCTGTTTCCAAAAAGAAGTGTAGCTATTGAGATTCAGTCGTAATGTGGAGGTCTGTTGATTCATTTATAGGATCAGTATGAAAAATATGATCAGAATCCTAGCCAGCAGGTCATTATAATCTGATAAGATCTACAGATATTTACCATAATTACTGTGATGCAGCAGTGTGTATGCAGCTCTTCTTTGAAAGCTATTTAAATTGCACTTGTTGCAAAGTATAACTCAAATGAAAATGAGACATCTTTTTCCCGCATGGGGTTTTTAGTTTTCAGGTTCCACAATGCTCTGTCTATCCCAAGACTGAATAATCGGTCTTCTGTATATTTGTTGGTCTCTTGTGCAGCAGAGGTCCGAGTGTTGGTGTGTGTAATTGTAATAAATGTCTCTATCTAAAATCTTTACTTTTAATCTAAAACAAGCCATTTGATATACTGTATGGGGCCCAAGCCCTATTCTTATTTTAACTGCACATGCAGTATATTAAAAAGAGAACAGGGCCCCCAGGAATTGGAAGTGTGGCCACATTTTCATGGCCACTTTCAAGGCAAATGTTGGCAGGAAAGTTAGTTTTACCTGCATGTCTTTGGAGGTATCTGCTACGTAAACTTATGTGGAAAAATGCCTCCATGCAAAGGCTTATTGTGTTATACAATTGGTTCAAGTCCATCAAACAATATAACATGAGAATTGCAAAACTTTGAATTATTTATTTGTTTCTTCCTTTTCTCATTTTGGAACTACAAATTGTGGTGACCTTAATATGTTGCTAAAATGAGAATCCTTGTTTTTAACAGAAGAAATTCCTTTATTAATTTTCCCCCATCATGTGTAGTATTGCACAGAAAATTATGTGCCTCTTATTGCCAGGGAACAATTCTGATCAACAACAACAACAACAACAGGTATTTATATACCGCCTTTCTTGGTCTTTATTCAAGACTTTATACAAAGTCTAACAAAAGGCCAAGATCTGTTATTGCAGTGAAACTGGATTAGGCTTGTAGAATGTCACTTGTAATGCCATATGGGTGGTGATCAACACAATGGCCAGGATACAAGAAGCTACCTCCAAGGGCTTATGCATTCTCTCCCTACCCACATTTTGTACCACAGATTGCTTTGAAATGTATCTTCAATTTCAAAAGCAATTTACCATGTGGAATGGGGTTAGAGGCCACTATTCAGAAGGAAACCAAATTTCCCTTAGGCATACAGAAATACTTGTGAATTCTTTTGACCCTGGCCATAATGGGCACATTCAAGCAAAAGTCACAGCTAAATTCCATTGAAGCAGTGTAGCAGGATTTAATTGCAACTCATTGATCCCATTTTATTTGTGTTTTTATTCTGCCTTTCCCAAAGCAGTTAAAGTCTAAAACTGCATATTTTTAAGACTGTAAATTTTTAAGACTGTAAATTTAAGACTGTAAATTTTTCTGTTTACAGTCAAATGACTTAAAATAGAAGTTTAAAGCAGATTCCAAAAACAAAATACCTCAACAGCAGCTCATAAGCCAAAAGCATGGCAGACCAGAGGTGTCTTTCTAAAAACAGAGAGACTGAAGACTTCCTAGACTGTCCAAGACAGGAAGTTCCACAACCATTGGGCTGTCACAGAGTAGGCTGTGTCCTGCTTGCATGCTAGTTGATTCTTGCTCAATGAAGCTACCTCTCTTGAAGATCTTAACAAACAGGTGCATTCAAATTTCAGTGAGGTTTAGTTGCAGCAACATTTGCTGCATTATGTCGATAAGGACCAAGCAGGACATTACCTAGAAAACTGCTACTAGCTGGGGAAGAGATTACCCATATTAAAAATCCCTCCTCCTCCAGCACCATAGCCTCAAGTCAAATGCATCCCCAGCTGGAATTTCCTGAGACCTGTTTTTTCTTTTTCTTTCTGTTTTTCTTTTTGGATAAAAGCAGCTGGAGGATGCACATGGATTGAGGCTGTGTTGCTGGAAGAGGAGAGACTTCATATGGGTACCTCCCCCCTCCCTGCATAGCTAATAGTAACTTTGGGACAGAGAACTTATAAATTCAGAGAAGTCAGATAAATTATGTAACTTGGAGGGGTGATGCACATCCCTAGAAAGAAAAATCTATAAATAAATCTATAAAATCTATTTTAAAAAATCTATAAGAAGAAAAACTATAAAATTGCTGAGGTCTGTCATTACAGATTTGTTTGGGGGTGGGATTCATGGCATTGTACTCCACTATGAACAAGAGAATCTAGAGCAGGGGTGTCCAAACATTTTGGCAGGAGGGCCACATCATCTCTCTGACACTGTGTTGGGGGCCGGGAAAAGAAATGAATTGATTTACATTTAAAATTTGAACAAATTTACATAAATGAATTTATTAGAGATGGAACTTATATGAATGAATGAAGGTCATGCAGTAGCTCAAGGCCTATAAAAGACCTTGCACAAAGCAAAGCCAGCCTTTCCTTCACTGCCACTGCTGCATCACAGATGTGAAACAGCAAGTAGTGGAGGGAGTCCTCATCACACAGCTCAAGAGAGAGGTAGAACAGTTGTCCTCATGCTGAGAGCAGTTGCATCGGGCCAGCAAGGGCTCCAGCAAGTCTCCAGAGGGCCAGAGGCTCATTGGAGACTGGGGGCTCCCTGAGGGCTGGATTGGGAGCCCCCAAGGGCCACAAGTGGCCCCCGGGCCGGGGTTTGGGCACCCCTGATCTAGAGTGAGAAAAATAAACAATTCCACTCTTGCTTATTGTAAAGCACTTGAAGCCATTTCTGCCCAACACTGCATACACACAGTTTTGAAAGCACAGCTGGTGGAGGAGTGATGATGGATTCTGGCTTGCTGGCTTTTCCTTCATTTACTGCTAGGGTACCTAGTTAACTTTTGAGCCAACTACTTCTGTTTTGTCTGATTATATTGTATAAA
The DNA here is from genome assembly GCF_035046505.1 of Tiliqua scincoides. Taxonomy (NCBI): domain Eukaryota; kingdom Metazoa; phylum Chordata; class Lepidosauria; order Squamata; family Scincidae; genus Tiliqua; species Tiliqua scincoides. Next base: position 169,258,379 of record NC_089822.1, on the reverse strand, counting down.
TGGTGCTGTGAACAAGAAATCCTCATACTCCTGTTTAAAAATGGCATTCCCCAAGGACAATTCGAAGCATAAATAATTACTCTTTATTTTTACACAGCAGATGTCCTACTTGTGTTATAATATTCCTAAATTTAGCTAGTTAAAATCAGTGGGACCTAATCATGACTACTAAACTTCGGATGAGATATCTATGAATCAGACTGATGTCCAGCTATAGCTGTTCAAGAATACTAGAGCCATAGAAACTGAAAGGTGGGCATTAAAGCATAAAGGAGTCGGATACATTTTTCCAAACCTGGAAACCATTTTTCATCGAGTATGATAGAAGGTGACTTTGCTGATTTCTAGCTTGTTTTAGGATTGCTTGCATCATATGGGCTGGTGTAATAATGCCCTCTGTTTGCAGCCTAGGTTTTCCTCATTTCCATGACTTGCTTCTCTTGAGCCCATTTGAGCTGTGGTGCTCCCAGAAGGTATGAAGAACCTCTGTCTGAATTTGTGATGCCATATGGAATTCAGAGCTCTTTCCATGTCTCCATTCAGGGTCCTATGTTGTCTTTTTCTGCAGGAAATCACACAGCACACTCTCAAGATACAGAATTCTCTGGGTCTGTGGCTAAGGGGGAGCAAAGTAAATACTGATAGCTGCTCCCCTGTGCTGCACATGCAGTGGTATAGCTGCTAAAGGATCCTCACTTCTTTGCTCTTGTCTTGGCCATTAATATATGGAGTTACTCTCTAAGACCTGTTGTTCCCCTGGAATGAGAGTCATGGAAGTTTCTGTCTTATGGTGTGAACCTGTTTCAGTTTGCAGCCAATTCTGCCTGGCCTGCCAGTGCTGTTTTAGCTCATTAGCTATGGCTCACGGAGTGCAGTGTGTTATGGAATCTTACTACTTCACGTTGCATGACTTCAAGGCCTGGATGTTGCTGTTTACTCCAGGATTACTAATGCCTTTATACCAAGACTTGCTTTATCAGCACATCAGTGATTAGGCTGGGGCACATACCCTATAGTGGTCCGTAAAGCATGACATCATATCACAGAGGAATATCAGGGTTGCACTGCAAGAAGAAATTCTGGCACTAAATTAAGAGCGTAAGTCTGTTATGGTTGATGTCTTCCTAGCAGATTTTTCCTCTTGTGTTTAAGTGATGCTGCTTTTCCCTGAGAGCTCTTCTTTGGACCCCTTTGAAGTTGGGGATAGAGTGTTGGTCTGAATCCCCAGCAGGCAAAAATAGGGCCCTATTAAACATGATTGTGCTGTACTGTACTATATTGTCTCATACTAAAAATTTTATCCTTCCAGTAGTTAGGGAATAGCAAGAGGGGGCTTTTGAAAGTACTATTTATACATTTCATTGACTTGCACATTTCCCCTTTGGATCTCTTGCTTGAGACTTCTGTAGCCATTTGCTCAAATTGCAGTCTAACTTGCTTAGGTTAATCTGTGGATCCTGGCCTTTTTGGCAGGGAATTGGACTGAAGGACATTTCATTCATTTTCTCATTCATACATTCATATATGTGAAAGCTTCCCATGACTTCATCTTTATTATGTTTTTTAATTTTGTTATAAGTTGAAACACTAGGCAGGATAAAAGACCAGGACTTCTGAATCCAGTTAGCACTATTAGATGTCAATTTGGATAACTGAATAGTTTGTCAAAATTAGCAGCACACCTCAGCGCACAGGTATACATACTAAATCCTGATGAACTCATTCAGGCTTGCATAACTGTCTGTTGGGCTGTAACCAGCATGTCATAATGGCATAGTTGCAGCTAGAGGCAGTAGTGAGCATTAGACATAGGAGCTGGTGTAGCATACAGGTTTGGAGACTGACAGCCCAATCCTATGCATGTCTACTCAGAAGTCAGTCCCATTTGAGTCAATGGGGCTTACTCCCAGGAAGTGTGGGTAGAATTGGGCTGTGAGTTATGAATTGGGAAGTCTGCCATGAGCTCACTAGGTGACCTTAGGCAATCCATTTTTTTCCTTGGCCTCAATCCCCACATCTGCAATATAGAAGTAATACTGATAAGATTGCATCCTATAGAATACTAGAAGGATCACAACATGGAAATGTTTTCAGTATAGAAATACTGTACCACTGAGGTCTGTGTATGTGTATTAGTTACTTGTTTCTTTGTATGCGTTTAAATACCTCTACTACTTCCAGAAAATGTTTGTGCTTGCTGAAAGTACTAATGTGCTGAAGTTCTCCAAGATGGTATAAAAATGAGAAAATAGCAGTGAAAGTCTAACTCTTACCTTTTCCCCCTCCCCCTTCTCCTCTCCAGCTCAGAGACATTAGTCATCTGCTGTTTTTATGGGACCTCCCTACACTGCATGAAGAGGATCGGCTAACCAGGACTGACATACCTCTGAAATGTCATTTTCCTCTGAAATTTACATCATGGTGTATACTGGGAGAGAACGTGTTTTTTTCTAAAAGAAAGGAACCCCACCCCTTTTCCAGGACACCTGTACTTATTGTAAATTTTCTTTGGAATTTGGAAAGTGTTCAAAAATTTTATAAACTGTTTTTGCAATAAATACGGCATGAGCCAAGGAGCCTGTTCAAAATGAACGTGCAAGGAACCACTTGAATGACTAGTATGAAGAATCACAAAGTGTATTCTCTCTTCAAATGTGATAGTCTGAATAGGCCCCAGCAATGGAGTCAAGACATCTGGAAAGTTGGCTGTAAACTTCTGAACACTTACTTCTGTTCTTAGTGTGTGTTTATATTTTACATCTTAAACCTTAGTCTGTAGTGCAGGTGTTAGCAGAACTGTAACCTATTACTGGAAGCATGTCCAAATTCAGCTGTGGTGTCAAGTATTGACAGTCCTCTTTTGAGACCAAGTTTTCCCAGAGGTGGTACTGAGAGCAGCAACAGCAAACTCCATGGATCTCTTGAGCAATTATGGTCAAAATAGTCCTTTGTGAAAATTGTTTTTTGATGAGAATTGAGGGTTATTTTTTTAAAAAATGCATTGGGAGAGGCTTGTGTCCCTGACAGCACACAGATGTCTGTATCTGTTTTTCAGTCTCTAGCAGTGTCCTCCATAAAAAGAGGATATGCTCAGATTGATTGGTAACTGGTATCCAAAGTCATAAGGTCTCCTTTCTTTCCAGAACATGGATATATTGCACATAGGTAAACGGTAGACTAGGCCCCCCCCCATGCAGCTAAAGTTAGTCATGAGCAAGTCCCACTGAAAGCAATGGAACTGGGACTTACTCATAATGTACTTCAGCTACATTGGGGGCTTAATGCTTTTTAGGGTAGTTGGTTTACATTGACTTTTCCTCCAGATAAAGTGTGTGTGTGTTTTTTTTATCAACAAAACTTGAGAATTTAACTGTGCAATTTGGTTCCATTTATTTCAATGGGAATACGGTATACCCCCCCCCCCCCCAGGATTTATATCTGCTATCAAAAGAGCCACTACTACAGTCTTCTTTTATCTGCTTTTTGTGTTCTCACACTGTGCGCACCTCGTTGACTTCTATTTAATTTCCTTAACAGAACAGGAATCACTAACTAGCCTGACAGATGGTGATAAACTTAAGTCAAATGTATGCACAATCTAAAGAATAATTAAAAATAAATGTCAAATTTTCAAGAAAATAAAATGATGCCTTCTGCACACAGACTCTTATCAGTCTTGAATATAGGCATAAAGGTAACTTTTAAGGTTAACAGAAAATATCATTTTTCTAAAGTCACCCATACCAGCAAATATGTACTGGAATTTTAACTTCCTAATTTCCATGCATGGTGATGTAATGAAACAATTTTCCCTTTGACTTTATTTGGCAACAGATTTATATTTTTAAATAGCATTCTAAACACAAGAAAGATGTATTAATTATATAAGTATATTACAATGCAATTCTATATAAAAAAAGTTTAATAATTGTAAGAAGAAAACATTTAAATTTTTATTTATGATCTGGGAGAGTATAGCACCTACTTAAGATTACCTACATAATTTTTTAAATAGTAGGTTCAACTGTGCCACTTTTCATAAGTGCAGGTGACTTTTCACAAGCAACTACTTTGTAGTGCTTTTTCCAATGTAGTCAAAGAAAGATGAATAGTGTGGTATTTTCCCACAAGTTGTAATTCAGTAAAGTTATTAGAAATTTAATTTGGGAAAAGCTTAAAAAACTGCAGTGACTAAGTCTTGCCTCTAGAGACAAAATGCTATTCTGTAGCATCCTTTAAAAAGAGGACATCACTGGAGAAGGTGCATACACCTTGGGAGGTAACATGGCACAAAGTGATAGTTTCTACTCAGGAAAATGGTGTTGGGCTGTACTTTATTAAAGGTACATATCTGGATTGATAATGGGTAGAGCCAGTAGTGCCTGCATAAACATCTTACTTTTAGCCAACGCTCTTATTCCTTCTCCTTCAAGAGCACCAACACTGCCCATTTTATATCCACAACACTGTATGATGTGGGAGAGCTGTAGGTTTCTACCGTATGGGTGAAGTAAAGGGAGGATAAGTTTGGAAGAGATGGCTAGTTTAATACTTCCTCATGAAGAATTGAGTTGAAATGCAGCCATTTTTTTCCACTTTGAAATGATATTGTCAGGGAAATTTTAGTGGTAGAAGTAAAGTATTGCTTTTCATCTTTTTCTTTAGTTGCTTAATATTTAAGCTTTGCTCCATGCTACCTTTTATGTCTGTATATTATATGTCAGTATGCCTCCTTCATTTGGTAGACTTGAATGAGGAAAATGATTCACCTGTTAAGGTTTGCTTGAAATTAAGTGTTCAAGAATGTTGTGTAACATCCATTCAAATAAAGCCTTGATTTTTTTCTTTGCACTTTTAAAAATGTTACACTAAACAATCTTTTGCCTCCTTGTCAGCTGGTTGCTTCATTACCCATTAGTAGATTCAACTGCCTTTTGCAGCTTCCACTATTTGCACGCTAGTGGCAGTGTACCCCTGCCATCTCAGTGATGGTACCCCATTTGTGGAATGCTCTCTCCTAGAACCCTCTTTCTCCTATGGAAAACTGACAAAGTCCCACATGAAACTGACAGCCCTTCAATCCTGGAGATTCCAGATACTGCAATTTTTATTGTACTGGTTGTTTTGAACTCTATTAGTCACCTTGAAAAGCTTGTTGGGGAAAAAAAATTTAACTCAGTGGTTCCTAAACTTTAACACAGGGGCCCACTTTTTAAAATTATACTCTCATGACCTCACACACGGGGGGGGGGGGGGAGAGAAAGAGAGAGAAACAGTTTCCCCTTACCAGCTGCTCAAGCCTTTTTTAATGCTTTTATTGGGGGGAGGGCTTCTGGAGCATTTGTTGGGTTCCATATTCATCAGATAGGACCATTTTGGTGGCCTTGCATTCCCTTTCACACAGCCTTTGCTAGAAACCCAGGCTTGTTTGTTTACTCAAAAGTAAACACATGGCTCAGTTTTGCTTTCCTTAGGGCTCAATACATTCTCCTTGTCAGCTTGGGGAGCTTCCTTCTTGAGTTGTTTGAGGCCACAGTTCATCAAATTAGGACCACGTTGCATTCCTCTCAGCATGTCCTTCAAAGTGGACTGAGGTACGGGTGCTTACAAGTAAACACCTGCTGCTCAGTTTTATTTTCTATGGCACTCAATACATTTTCCTTGTCGACTATCAGTGTTTCAGTTTCATGACCCACCAATGATGAGGTTGAGACCCACACTATGGGAAACACTGTTTTAACAGGGTACCTTATTTGCATGGTATACAGTACAACTTTGATTAGTATCATCAAGCATAACAGCTGCTCACAGGCAGACTAAACAGTTTCAAATTGCAATTTACAATAGGATGGTAGGATTGTTCTTTCCAGGCCACTTACTACTTATTGTAAGATATACTGAGAACTGAGCAACTGGTGCCAAGACCTGAAAATAAGCTTGATCACAAGGGCCTTACTGAAATGCAAACAAGAGCTACCCTCACCCCCCCCCCAAGTATTTTGATACAGTGGAACTATGATTTTTTTACTGAAAGTACAAAATAGAGCACAAGGGCTCTACATAATGGAGTCTAACATACTCTTCAAGTTTGTATAAAATACATAGGATTGTTTTTAATAAGGTTGCTTTGGATAAAGAGAGGCAACTGACCAAGTACAGCTGACCAAAGCATTAATGTTTTTATTACACTAAAGATAAAAATGTCCTCTCTAAACAGAGGTCTTTGCTCCTGCACACACTGTCATACACACAAATGGATTGTTACCAAGATTTGCAAACTTCACAAAACATGAAATGGCTGTACTTTGGTTACAGATATGGGAACACTGGGATTCTTCCATTTAGCAAGCCAAGCAACCCAACATCCTCACTGGGGAGGATAAGTGCCCAAATAAAGTGCATATGGTAAGATCACTGCAAAAATCAGATTTTCTTCTGTTGTTCATACCTATTAAAGAAGACCCCACATTAAGAAGAAATGCATAGAAATATTTTTGAATCTTCATATTTGAACAAAGTTGTTATGCATTAAATTTTTATTCAGCCCCTGTTTGCATTCATGGGAAACACATCACCAAGCTTCAAAATCAAACTTTTACCAAAACTAGCCTGGGCTTATGTTATCGGTTGTTACTTGGATTTTGGACAAAGTTGATAGAGTAGGAGCCAGAAGATGAATCCTGCTTCACCTGGAAGTTATCTGTTGACAGGCCAAAAGGGCGAAGAACCAAGTTGCCAAGGTCTTTCAATTTTCCTACAATACAATAATAAGAAAGTATGCTTCCCAGTATGTACAAGAAACACAAGAGCACAGCAATGGGGGGAATTAATTCCTGACCATATAGATATGGTCCAGAATAAACTTCTACAGTAAGTTGTTCTAAGTACTATGTTTCAAAGGTACCCAGACAAGCATGATAATACCCTGAACTGCACTAAAAAGCAGCGGGTGGTTGATGATTTAGCAATAAGTTCTACAGAAAAGAAATCTCATTAGTCATTTGTAACAAATTGTTTTAACAAGACGTTCAAATGTTCTAAAGAGCTTTAGAAAAGTTCTAAAGAGCCCAACACACACAGGAAAAGATTAATTCTTCAAATAGTTTTGGCACCTGACTGCAATTTGTTTGCAAAAGTTGATTTGTTTTAAGAGACCAATGCTTTATTTATAGCTAATGGATCAACCCTCAAACTTCTATGTACCTATAGTAAGACTTTTTTTACAAGTACTTGACAGAATGAGTGATCTAAATTTTTGTTTTTTAGCCAGAAGCTATAAAGCAAAGAACTGAAACCAAATTCTGATAAACTTTGCCTATGAAGTATCAGAACGAGGCCAAGCATTGGGTAAAGGATAAGAGGGCAATGTCTGTGCTGGATAAGCATACCCTGCTCCACATAAAGGAAATTCTGTTTGCATAAACCAAAATCAACACTGGGTGGGATCTAGCAGCTTAATAATTATTTTGAAGAAACAGCTGTAGCCACAGGTACAGAAATTTGTGGGCCCAGTTGTTCAAAAGAACAAAACACAAGATTTGACTCTGAAACAACTTAAGGCACCTTTAAGTGCCAGCCTCACCAGTGCTTGACGAAGAACCCCAACTCCTTTTACAATCCAGTTACAGCCACTGCATGCTAAGAATGTGTGTGCACTGGACTACAAGTTGGTCCTCAGCCTTCGTGGGGGTTCCATTCCTGGAACCCTTACTGATGCCAAAACTGCCAATAATGAAATTAGCAGTCTTGAGTTTTTCTGAGGCACAGAGGTCGCATGAGACCTCCCTGCACCTCAGAAGGTCTCCCACACATACTCCATCTGCTGGCTTAGAACTCAAGGTGGGTTCCAAATCCATGGATAAAGAGTACCCACCTGTATACTGTTCAGAATTATTGGCAAAAGTCAGGAAAAAAGGGCTCAATACTAGATCTACATATCCTTCTGAATAGCAGGTACTGAAGCAAAGGCAAACTTTTCTGAACACCATTTCAGCTTACCTTTAACCTTACAACATAAGTACCAGCTCTTTAGGTCCCTAACAAACCCATTTTTTAGTCTTGTAAAATCCAGGTGACTACAGAATGTGAAACACTACACAAATACTGATGTTATACTACAGCATCTTATTAAGAAAGAGATTAAGACAGCCTGGTGGTGTCTTGTGTATTGGAATCACGGAAGATCTGGCAAGGGGATAGGATGTGGTGTCAGCAGTGACCCCTTTAAGGGTTAAGACCTGGGCTTTCAAGCAAAGGGTGTGCCGCACAGCTGCAGCCACTAGAGGCAATGAGGTCCCTAGTGATATAAGGAGCACCTGAGGCAGGAAGGGTTTGTGGGTTGCAGTGGAAAGGGAAAGGAGACTTACTTGCTGACTGAACAGACTGACTTTGTGGCTAACTGACCTACTGGACTGCTTACTCACAGACTGAACCATAACTCTACTAATGAACCAATGGACCAGCTAATGATGTTCTGGACTTTTGGACTAATTATCTGGCTCACTGACTAACAGACTACCCAAACAGACTGCTGAGGTGCTGCTGCTGTACCTGGAAGGACAGCTGTCTTAAGAACTGGAACCCTGCAGACTTACAGGTAAGCCAGACAAGACCAGACTTACTGGTCTCCTTCCTGCTAGTGCTGGGGCACAAGTAGTTCTTCTGCTAGATCTATCGGTAGTCAAACTGGGGGAACTAATTAGCTTTAAAGTGTTCATAGGATCTCTAGGCAAAGCTCAGACCAGGGAGCTTGGCAGAACATCAGGAGTTTGTTAAATCTACATGAGAACCAAAGTCCTGAATTCATTGGGGGGGGGGGGTTTCCACCCATTCTCTCCAGTAGCACAAGAAGGGAGGGAAATTCTCTACTCTATGAACTACTGAGCTGTGTACTTTGGAGAAAGGCACTAGCATCAACAAAAGCTCCTGATTTATTTGTTGCCTTCATCATTTTGTGCCCCACTTCCCTTCCAAGCTTCAACTTGTAGAATCTACATTTCACTACATCAGTAACTCAAAGAAGTCCAAGTTAAGTCTAGTAATAGCATCGTACAAGAAGACATGCCCTGGCCTGCAAAGAAAATCTGCATAGAAAGTTCTGTTTTATATTGAAATTTAGAAACAATCACAAGCTGGGTACCAAAGCTACTCACCTAACATCTCTTGCTTAAGTTTCTCGTTGCGTTCTTCTATTTGTCTTGGCAGTCGCTAGCAGAGCAAACAAAAGATCAATTTAATGAAGGTGGTTTTGGGCAGCATTGTCAGTTAAATAGCCATATGCAGTACATGTCCTTTAATATACCAGTTAAGAAAATTCAGAGAGCACAACCTCAGCTGGTGCTCAGCTTAGCACGCGCAGCACCAAGAGCACTGCAATACACTTGGATGTTACCTGAAATGTCTGTGAGCACTCTCCACCTCCCTTGTCTGCTTTTCTCCCAGCCTTTCAGCCCTCTCATGTCTCTGTCCCTTCCTGCTCTCTCCCCACCTTCCCCAGTGGGAGTAGCTTCCCCCTTGTCCAAAGGGGGAGAGGAGACCACATTGGTAGGCAGAGGGTAGGACATACTACCAAGGCCAGAGGTAATTTTCTCAAGACCCTTTTTAATCTCCTTGTGTAACAAAGGGGTACTCTCTGCTGAGAGACAATGGAAGTAGGTCACATAACCCTAAATGTTAAGACTTTAACTTGGGGTGCTTGCCTCTTCATTGAGTTTTGATCCTCAGGCTAAGTATATCCACCCCAGGATGCTTCTAACTGCTTGAGGGAACCAAAGTGCCTGGTTGCCCAGCAAGATCAACTGCACCAGGGGTTTGTGTCCTGGGCAGTGAGCGTGCCCAGAAAGGAGCCCCCCACCCCCTCCAGTCAGGCATCAACTACTGCCTAGCAATTATCTCTTCCTGGTGCTGCTTGCCTCTCTGACCGTCTGGCTCTCCAAAGGCCGTCCCACGTTACCTTGCTTTCTTGTCTGCTTTTCTCCCAGCCTTTCAGCCCTCTCATGTCTCTGTTCCTTCCCTGCTCTCTCCCCACCTTCTCCAGTGGGAGTAGCTTCCTCTAATGGTCATCTCCCCCATACTCCCTCCTTTTGTTCTTGCCACTCCTGTGTCTAGCTATCGATGCTTTTACTGCCTCCTCTTTTCCATTTCTGTCCTCCTTGCTGCTTCACCTCCTTGTCTGGCTCTCTCTCTCCTTTCTGCTCTAGTGTGATGTTTTTCAAGCCACCTCAGTGCTTGTCAGCTGATCCTTCTCCACTGACTGCCTGTAGGGAGGCTGCCACTCACAGCTGGCCAGGCATGTCACATTTCAGTGGCTGGGGGGGTTATGTGGCACTTGGCAGACTGCCACTGAAACTCAGGCATGCCACCCACCAAGTGATTTAGCTGCCTTGCTCCACCGAAATCAGTTGAACAGCATTTCAGGAGCTTTCCACTCTAAGTAAGCATCATGTTCAGCATTACATATCTTCAGCTGAAGAGCAGCAGAGAGAGTTAAAGGCTTCACAGAATTCTGTGGGAATTGATCACGTCCATACTTTCCTCTTGGATTATGCCTTAAACTATTTTAAATGTATTACCAGCATTTTTCTAATTTTATTACTTTAGAAGAGGTTTTCCTCCAATACTCCATTATCAGGATAAGAAGTTTCAGATACTTGTAAAGAAACCGGCAGTGAAACGTACTACAAAAGAGTGAGAAGGATTATTGAGATTTTTCTTCAAACGATACAGAGAACCCTTATTTTGGGATGCCTCTGTTCTTCCAGACTTTTTTTAATCAGGGAGGGTGAAGCCAACAGTTTTACTAGGATCCTTTGCTCAAATGAGAGCAGAAACTAGGGGGAGCAATGCTACAAAAGAGCACAGACCCGTCCAAACCAAGCACAAGCCCTGCAGGAATCCATCAACCACATGAAATGCTATGAAAGCAGCAGCAATGGAAAAATCTTTCAGACTAGCTACAACAAAGTTGTTTCACCATTTTTTCCACTAGTTAATACAGCTGCATGGAAAAATTAAAGCATACACACTTTAGTTTAAAAAATTTTTATATGCTTAAAAAGATTTAAAATTTTATATGCACTGTTGTCCTACTTTGAAGGGTACTATCTTTGAAAACTCAAAGGACATTCCAGAAATTGATGCTGGTTTTCCCTCTCTCCCCCAAGTCCTCCCATGCTAGAAGCCTGAACTGCAAGTAGTTCAGCTCTCTACCCCAGTGGTGCTCAGTCATGACCCACCATAGGACCAAAACACAGGCCATTTCCCCTTAAAGGGAGTGGCCCAGGAATGGGTGTCCCGGTCACGCTGCAGCAATTGCAGTGTCACTGGCAACCAGAGGCGTGCCACTGTACCTGAGGGGGGGGGGTCTGCAAGCCTCGGAAAGCCCCCTCTGTGGGTCTCCCACAAGTTTCATTTTGATCTGCAGGTCGGAGCGACTTCTGCTTTACTGGGAGAGGCTTGGGGTAAAGCGGAAGTCTGCAGATCGGAGTGAAACAAAACTTGTAGGAGACCTGCAGATGGGGCTGTGGGCCTCCCGCACCCTTTCCAAAGCTTGCAGACCCCCTCAGGTACAGTGACAAGCCTCTGGGTGCCCACAGTGCTGCAATCACTGCAGCACTGCTGAGGTACATCCCCCCCAGTCTCCATCCCCACAAATACTTAGAAGCTATTCTTAGACTCTCAGTGAGTTGGAGAACCACTGCTCTAGCCTATATCTTTAAAATGGACAGAAGCACCAACTTTTATTAGAAGAAAACTGCACCAAGAACACCAATGTCCAGGCTTTATGGTCAGAAAGCTTTAAGTCTCTTGCCCAACACTTTCACAGGGGGCATCATGTCATAGTACATTTTTATATTGGTCTAAGAAGGCAACTGGAAAAGGACTTACCATACAAGCTTCTCTTGCTAGATGTATTGAAGGATCTTTTTCCAGCACATTTTTGTAATCTTCCAAGGCTTCATCTAGCTTTTCTGTTTTTTCATACAATTCTGCTCTTCTCAGTAGTGCTTTGATATAGTTTGGATTTAATTCAAGAGCTAGACAAGAGATATAAATAGTGGAAACACTAAGGTAGAATGTTTCTCTAGACCAGAGCATGTCTAACAGATTCCTGTTTAAGTTGGCCCTTCCTTAAAAGCCTCCAAGATATCAGAAAGTAACCATACCCAAATGTACTACAACTTTACAGCAAATCTAATTCTAACACATCATGTAAACACATTTATCTGCCCAACAAGTTAGTGCTATTCTTTGATTGCAAAGGATTCTGTGTACTTCAAGTAAATATTATTTGAAATCAACATTATTTACAATGTTAGCTAATGAGCATACACATTTCTTTGGAAAAAAAAATGAAGCATCAACTGAACCACTTTTGAAATTACTAATCTAAATTGAAATGTTGCATAGCTGCTGTCTTGATCCAAGGTCAATTTGCCCTGTGATGGAATAGCCAATGCATTTCGATTAGAATAAAACCCAATCCCAATGCTGGCAAGAAAATAAATCCCCAATGGATGCTTATTAAAGTACTCCCTAGAATGGCAACAGTTGAGAATTTCTGAGCAATTTAATCCGCATCTCAACTGGCTTCACAGTCAGGAAGGTATCAATTCCTACACTATCTCCAACTTGGACTGAAAATCACTTGTTCTCATTTATACTACTCCTCTCCGCTTCCTAACAGTCAAATTCCTTCCCACAACCTATACCTTGCCAGTCCTTCCTGCATATTTTGGTTAAACTTAGCCAGTGTGTTTCTGCATGTTACATATTCCAAGTCTTGCTCTCATCTGACTTCTCAGTAACAGGTTCACCATACAGCTACTTGGCATGCTACTGGCGTCAGTCAACAAACAGCCCTAATCGCAAACAAACATTCAAGGCATGCATATTGGGGAAAATGCAGCACTCTAGTGCCACTGGTCATTCTGTACCCTACAAAATACAGATGCCCCACTGGTCAGAAAGGCCTTGCAAGTTTATCCCTATCCTCCCAAATACATGGTAACCCAAAGTAAAGAAAATACTTTTGGTAACCACCTAACTAAGAAAAAACAAACTGAGCATAAGAACAAAACAGTACCTTTGCTGCAGTCACTTATGGCAACTTCCTTCTTATCCTAAACAAGAGGCAACATTAACATCAAATATTAGTTCTCTATCACTTATAAATATTCAGAAATATTTAATAAAAACTTCAATTATGTTTACAGCATAACAGAATGAGTACATCTAGTGCTGGATTAAGGAAACTGGCCATGCTTGTACAGCTACTCCATAGTGAATTAAGAGAGATGAACATCTTTCTGCCATAAGAGGCAGTATGTTGCAGGTATTCTAACCCAAAGCCACAGGGAAAAAGCTGGTTAAACTAGGAAGTATGATTAGCACTTGAAGACAAGTGCTACAAAGAACCCTACCTACCTATACAGAAATCAGCATTGTGTAAGTATGTATGCCGAACTGCTCCAATGAAGGAAATCCTGAACTAACCAAGAGCTTCAATGTGTTGGGAAAAGAAAGCACATCTAGTTTGGCAACAGATTACAGTAATACTGTTACCCTCTTGAAACTGTTAGCGCTGACATACTAAAAGTTTCAAGACAGTAAAAGTATTGTTGTTGTCTGCCTACTTTGAGCCCCAAACTGCTTACATGCCTACTTTGAGCCCCAAACAGAAGGCCTAGTTATCTTTTTTCAATTTACCATCTCTCCCATGTTATCCAAATCTAATGAAATGAATGCTATGAGTTGAAAAGTACAGCTCTACTAAAGCTGAGAAAAAATGTGACAGCCATCACATCAATTCTTACCACTGCACAATCATGGAAAATGAAGTTTACCTGTTTCATTCTTGCTGCAGCTCTGTTTGAGTACAAAATTGATCTCTCTGTGTTGTAACAAGCTGGACAAACCTGAAGGGCTTTTGCATACAAGCCCTCAGCTTCTTTGTAATCTGAAGTTTGAAAGAAAATTACAATGGAAGATAATCAAGCCATGCACAAAAATTAGTACTTTGAAAACATCCTTAGTATAATCCATTCTGCGCCAGAACTTAAATTCTGCTCAGAAAGCAACACAGCTGAATTACAGAACAAGCAAAAGAAGGAACAAGAACAATCAGTACCCAAAGTATTACTGTCAGCTATAATCCCAATGTTTCCTTCAGCATTTTAAAAGCCTTGCATTTGCTTTTGGAATTACAAAGCAAGGTATTGGGTTTAACTTGACTTGAGTTGGAATTTGTTTTTAAAGGTTACATGCCAACACATCTCATTCCCTAGAGAAATTATTTTATGTAGCTAAACACTACGTGCCAAGTTAAGAAAGCATGCATTATATTGATGCCTTATTCAAAGGAGTAAATGTTCTGAAGTGAGAATCTTCACCCTGGTCATATATTCATATTATATTTGCTATTAAGCTCTGTATGATCTCTGGGCTTGAACAGCCTCACTCTGACTTAAAATCCAGCACAAGCTTGTCAGGAAAGTTTCCAGGACACCAAGGTAAGTTATCAAGCACACAAAGAGCCTATTGTCTGTATACTCAAAAGTTTGCTTTAAGCTGGAGACAAAGTTTGCTACAAGTCCTGTGGCTTCCAGTTGTCCTAGAAACTGGAACAGATTGCCTAGAAAACCTGTCAACTTCTTACTGATAAGATTAATTTGGACTGCTGGGACAGATGCTTCTCAACTTTTGAGCCATTTTAATTTTTAGATGATTTGGTCAACACAAGTGTGTCCTGTTACGTGAAAATCCCCTTTTCCCTTCCAAGTTGTGTTTTATATCTGGTTATGTATTTTGGACTAAAATGCAGGCCTAAAACTTCTCTTACAGGCCACAAAAGGAGTCAAATCATAAGCTCACTCATTTCTCATGTTGTTGGCCACCTTCAGTCTGGGAAGACTCATTTTCTCTAGAGACACTGGAAATGTCTTTATTGTTTAAGTCAATCACTGAATACGCAAACACCTTAAAGGAGGAGGACTTTGGCAGCAAAGTCTATCACCTATTGTTAACTAAATCACAGCCATTAAGCTACCTCCAGACTCAAAAATCCAGTAGCAACAGGAAGCAAGCTACTCCCCCTCCCCCAGAGTCAGGCTTTGCTGATAGCTGATTTCTGGACCCTTCCACCTTTTCTTTACATACTCCACATGTACCATCCTGTGTACTGAGCATGCGCATCTAGACCAGCACTAAGACACATCCGGGTCATTCTAGGTCAGACACAACCCCTTAAGAGAAGGCTCCGAGCACATGCTCGCTCTCTGGCTGCCCTCCCACGGGAGTGGTTCTTCCTAGGACTCTTCCCCCAACTGCTCCCCGGATAGGTAAATGTATCTTGCGTTTAAAACTCTTTCCCTTCTTCCCTATCTATTCTTCCCTTCTTCCCCCATCTTTAGTTAGCAAACTGGGTTTAGCAGATTAAGGAACCCCTAAAATACTTCCCTACAACCTATCCGTTTCTGATTCCTTTTCGGATGCACCCAAATACATAGCACATGCAGCCACCATAAGCTAGGTACACTAGACACAAGTACTAGAAATCTATACTTATAAATTCTCCATGTGTATTATGTTTACCTTTGTGTGTTTTTGCAATAAAAATATAATCCTTTGATTGAAAGTTACCTTTCTCCCAGTCTCCTCTTTAAGCTAGACAAGGGATCTCTTTGCTTTACGCTGTCTTGTTATCCAGCCTGCGATCCTAAGAGTTTCCAAAAGACTAATGTACTAATTCCCCTAAACAAAGCAGCCTTTTTGGTAACAGTCCTTTTTTTGCTCAAGAGTATGTTCATGCCGACCAAAGAAAATTAAATATGTAAGCTAAAAGTTGACTCATGTACTCCATACCAAGATATAAAATATAAAAGTGTGTAAAATTTATAGCTTTCCTCCACAATTAATTGCTTTGATTGAGACAAACACTTGAACCAGTGAATGGCTCTGTCTGACTCTAAATATGGGAGACTGAAACTTTCCAACAAAAATAAGAGTGAAACATTTGCAGGCGAGGGAGGCTCTGAACCGGCTTGGCATAGCACTTCTTAATGGAGGAGTCATAAGTTCAGCGTGAATGAACTACATATCCACTTCACCTTGTCTTAGTATTACCCAATATTCAAAAAAGCTTCTTAGCTCCTCTAAGGACTTCAGGGTCAAATATAAGCATCCAAATCAGGCAGGTAAGGTTTATTGTTTCTACAAATACTGTACTATTTGAGGCCTGGCCATTGTAATGCCCCTGCACTTCTGGAATATTGATGAGGAGTTGCATATGACAGCTGGATCCACTCTAAGCCAGTGAAGGAGAGTCAGATAGTGAGAGTGAAAGAAAGTACATCAGAATAAAGACATTTCAAGTATTTACAGTCTTGGAATTTACTTGCAGATATTATTAACACGGGGATTATTGGTTAATATGGAAACATCTGTGTCATTCTTCAGTAAATATTTCAGTTATCTGGTAATAATAGTCTCTGCCTCTTCAGTGTGTCCTTTCCCCTTCCTGCCAATATTCTCCAGGATTTAAAGAGGACTTGCAGGCTGCATAGAAACATAAGGAAGAAATTCGTTCCTCCCAACAGCTGCCAGCTTCTCAGCAGAAAGCATCTACTCAAGAGTATTCCAGAGGAGTAGCTATCAGTCAGTTACAGCAAACACAAAAGAGAAACTTGAGACATAATAAAAATTATGCCCCAAGACTCTTTTTTGCAAGGACTTAGAGTGAAGTTCAATTAGAACTCCCAAGTAAGTGTAAGTAAGGCTGCAGCTCTAGATTCTTAATTCACAGAACCCATTAGAACAACTCTGTAAATATAATGGAACGGTTTAAAATTAGACCATTTGTGGGGCATATATTCCAAAGATATCTGTTCCGCATCAAGAGCATCTAAACTCACCTAAAGACTGCACTGGGCTATATAATGCCACTATAAAGACAAATCTATGGCAAGGGATGGAAAGGACAAATCCTATGGCACTGTTTGCTTCCACTGACCACAATTTGAATATTACAAATTATAGAATAATAAATAGTTAGCCCACCTCCTTTCTTAAATTGTTCATTTCCTTCTTCTTTTAATTTTGTGCTCTCAGTTCTTCTGTTCTGCAGGACACACAAAATACCATGGCATTATATCATATTTATCTGAAATGAGCAAGTACAACAGCTAAAGTTTGGCGCTACCACAAACAGAAAGTGGAATTAACTGCCACTTGTAGTATGGGCATAGCTACCAAAAATCCGTTCTTTTTATCTGGCAATGTGGCACCCATATATAGCCACATTGCTTCCTTGCTTTGTAGACATGTTTTTAATGTTCTGAATTTCTGGACCAGAGCAATATTCCAGAATGAAGGTAGGACTTCTCTTCCATGAAAACCCATTGAGGATTCTGTGGGTTTGACTATTTCCCAGTACTGCCTGTGGATAACAATAATCATACCAAATTCTGTTTTCCTAGCTAATTTGGAAGATGCTACATACTGTGGGCAAGGAAGAGACAACTATTTATGACATGCCAAATTCTTTATAGGGCTTATGTATCTTGCTTGCCTTCACAACAATCATACCAGGGAGGTCACTTTCAATTTTATGCAAGAGGTGCTGAAGCTATTTATTCTCCAAAATACCCAAATGCCTTTCAAGTAACATGTAACCTTAATTCCATTCTTTAAATAAGCCACTCTATGAGAACAGCTCCCTCTTTGGAGTCCTTTCAGTGGGATCTCAAGACTTTTTTTAATTTTGGGAAGCTTTTAAAAGTTGACATCAGGGGTTGGTGCTTTTTATGAAACATATTTTTAACTATGATCTAATTATGCCTTGTTTTTATGGTTTTAATTGTTTTTATATTAATGTTTTAGCATTGTTTTTGTTGTATTGAAATTTTACTTTGTAAGCCGCCTTGAGGGCCCTTAAGCAGGGTGGAAAGACAGTACAAATTCAATCAATCAATCAATCTTCTTACAAGCTTGTGTCTTTGTGAGTACAAAGGAACTAAGTTCACCTAAGTCCGGCCTAGACCACTCACAGACCAATCGTGAGCTGCCCGGTACACGGGACTGCTGTGGCATCCTAAACACAACTGGGTAGCCACCGCCAGCTCCTCAGGGGAAGGGGACATTCGTCCCCTTCTCCTGGGTAAGGAAAGTAGCCCCATAATGGGGCTACTTAATTCTGTGGCAGCTCTGGAGTTGCTGCAGAATCAGTGTTCCATATCAAGCCATGCAGCCCAACATGGAGCTCAGGATCCTCCAGGTCTTGCCCTCCCCCTGCCCCACTCCCTCCCCCAGCATGCCTCCTCCCACACCCCCACCTACCTCTCTGTCACCTGGCAGTTGAGGCAATTGCTGAGCAACAGAGCACTGGCCTTCCACCAGTGATAGCCCAGTGCAAAATCATGCTGGGTTGGCTCTGTTCCTAGCTCAGTAAGCTGGAGTGCAAAGCTAAGAATTGGGCAGTCAGTCTGCTATAAGAATGAACCAGAATCTTGAGGCTTGAGTCTCTGGAGTTTGGAAAGCTTAGAGCTTGCAAGAGCTGGGGAGTTAGCCTGTAGGATTTCAGCTTCCCTTTGGCTGAAGGATGTCTAGAAAGAGAAGTGACAGCTACAACAGGGCAGTTTGCCCAGAGGACTTGTACACCCATCTGTTTGGTGTGTTTGGCCAGTCAGACGAACAGGAGCAAGAATTTGTACTCAGTGTTTGGCTTAATTGCATGGGAAAAGGTCTTAACACTGCTCTCTCATGAAGTGTTAAGACCTTTAGAGATGGTAGGATTCACAAGAACTAAATGGGAAACATGCAGTTTTGACTCACTGGGAAGCAGTGAGCCAGGAGTGTGGGATTGGTCACAGAGACTTGCACTGTGACACTAGGTACATCTAAAGTCATAGGTGAGGAGAGACTTGTCATTATAGCTCCAAGCCTACAACTACACTTACTCTTCATCTACTAGAAAGAATCTGAAGCAAACTGGGCTTTAAGGCACATGAGAAAACATCTTAAAGTCACAATTTTACTTTCATGAATAGATTCAGCAATACTGACAAATATGATTTGTTCTTTTGACAAGATGAGAAACAATTCAAGTTTGTAGAAAGATAGAACTACAGAAGCACACGCCTACAATTCATCTTATCATCATCACCACATGCTTTTCTGTCCTCAAGACCTGCATTCTCATTCCAGTCTACAACATCGTAACAGCTCAGCTAGTGTCCTGAGGGAAGGGGAAAACAGAAAGATAGGCAGCCAGGAGTATCCAGTATCTCTTTTGTTCCTTTTGCCACTCCCCTCAGTCCCTGCTTAACCGCTCCCCTTTCCCACAGTCCTCTTCTCATTGGCCCTGCTTCCCTTAGTCTTCTCAGCCCCCCAGGTTTCAGTCTCTTCCATACCCCTCTTATCCACACATCCATGACAGCCAGGCTCCTTGCCTTTCTGGTCCCGTTTCCAACTCTGCTTCCTAGATTTCAGGCCCTATGACATCATTAAGAACTCAGCCAATAGCAATAGCAGTATTCAAAGCACATGTATCCAGAAATTTTCCATAGGAAAAGTCTGATGAATTTCTTTACAAAAGTTTTTATATTAAAAACACTTTACCAAATTTTTCAGAGCAGTCTTGACTACAATGGAAGTGCTTGCCCATCAACCACTGCAAGTTATGGTTTTAACTTTCAGCAGCTATTTTACTTATATCCTGTTCTGAACTGAAATCTAATAGGTTGCATGCAAGATACTGAAATTAGCTCTGAAAGTCTGTAAATCCAAAACATAATGGACTGGGGGGGGGAGCAGAATGCCAATAATTGCCTGGAAAACAAACATCTTAGAAAGGCAGAGAAGGACAAGTGGAACAGAACAATCAACAAACAAAAGATGGTAGTAAGGGAATGTGGAGGACAAAATCTTATAAAGCCAAATTAGAGTATTAATATGTAGATATTTTTATCTGTGAATCATGTCAGCAAATTTGAAAAACTCATTGCTGGAAGTTAACCACACACTTTAGTGTCATCAGTAACCTAAAGAAGTGTCATCAGTAACCCATGCTAACTGGGTAAAGAAGCATCTTTTAAAGTCATGTCTGGCTTATGTTAATCTGAGAAAGAGTAACTGTCCCTATCCATTCTAACACAAGGTAGCTTCCAATGGCAATTGCTGGTGTTTTTCTTGTTTTGACTGTAAGCCCCTTCAGGACAGTGAACCGCTTTCCTCTTCCCTTTACTAAGTAAATTGCTTTCAGGATTTCTGGGAGGCTCAAAACTGGAACATAAACGATCATCATAAAACAAAGGAAAATTTTAAGCATAACCATACATGCTATTCGACATAAGCATGTATGCTGTTAGACATTCAGGCTAGTCCTATGCACACTTGTTTGGCAGCAAACTCCACTAAGTTAAGACTAACAGCACAATGCTAAGGTCGCCTTAGACCAGTGCAGGCCCCCTGCACTGGCTCCCAAGTGTCACAAATATGCCACAAGGTACAACGTGCTGGTGCCATATCCAGTCCCCACAGGGGTGGAGCAGGTATTATTGTGCCAGGCGGCGCAGGAGGTGGGATAGGTTGATAAGAGGGCATTCCTAGGATGGGGAGAGTGCAACGGGTGGAGGATCTGGTCCAGGAGGGGGCAGGATCAAAGGTAGCAAACACTGTATCCTAACCTCCACTCCCTAGCCTCAGAGCCATACAGAGCCTGCTCAGATCTGCACCAGCTAAATAGTTGGCACAGATCAGAGTAGCCCCATAGGGCAGGCTGAGGTGTTACATGGGGTAAGGGGAAAAAATTTCCTTGCCCCAAGATGACTTCCAGCAACTTCCTATCCTGCATTAGATACATCTAAGGCCATATTGGGTGGCTATACGGGCACAGGGTTAGGATTGCCCTGTAAATGGGACTTGATTCCTTGCATGTTTATTAGCTGCAATCTGGTTATATAGTTACAATACCATACATGATTAATTGGACTAAATACCACTGAGTCTTTAAATAACCAAAACCCAGCTGCAAGAAATACTAACAGGCCTAAATACCAGAATTTTTATGCTAGAATTCTAAGTACGTTGTTATTATTATTATTATTAACAGTATTTATATACCGATTTTCAACAGAAAGTTCACAAATCGATTTACAGAGAAAAATCAAATAACTAATGGCTCCCTGTCCCAAAAGGGCTCACGTTCTAAAAGATGCAAAAGAACACCAGCAGACAGCCACTAGAAAGACACTGCTGGGGTGAGGTATATTCACTTTAGTACTTACATAGTGGTATCCACACACATAGTGCTTTACAAGTAATGAGGACAGACCCCTGCGTCCAAAAACTCACAATCCAAGTCTTAACAGAAGAGAGACAACAGAGATGGAGAGGAAGATGGAGACACAGATAAACAGGAAAAGAATATGCAATTTTCAATAAGAAATCCTTAGGCTTAATCACAGTAAGGTTGCACAGGGACTCGGGGGTTGTGCCAAAGGATCTATGGAAAAGGTGTGTTTTAAGAAGGAATTTGAAGGAAAAGAGGAGACACAACTTGGAAATTTGCTTCTTTCAAATCAACAGGACTCGCAAATAAACACAGGCACAATTGGACTATGAGTCAGCACATTTACAGAAACGTATAGTTTTGTTAAAGCATACCTGTTTTTCTTCCTCCGGCATATCTTTCTCCAGTTCTAGTAAGTATTTTTCATCTGGCTCTGTTTGATTCTCTGAAGGAATCTCTGCCCCCTCCCCAGTGATAGCCTCATTGCTATCATTCTGTTCTACCACACCAGGTTCAAGAGAGTCATTACAGTCATGGAAGAGGTCATCATCTTCTTTGGCATCTGACTCAGGTAACTGACTGACTCCTCCTTTGGCAATTTGGGGAGTATCCACACTACTGCTGTGAGTCTGTGAAAGTCCATTTTGCTCTTCAGAGAGTTTCAAATCTTCAACAAGTTTTTCAGGAGGAACAGCATCTTCTGACTCCATGCTGAGCTTGACAAGGTAAGTAATCTGTTTGAGGAAAGAAAAATTACATACCACAACCAGTACCATTAAATCGTTTAAACAGAGTGGGCAAAATATCTCAGACACCTAAAATCAATCCTTGCACCTAGTTATGATAAATAAGTTTTAGCCTCTTCAGTGAAATACTTAAATAATATTTTACTATTTTGATAGCAGTACTCTGTGAAACAGGTTTAACTTCTCAACTGTATCTATCCTATTGTAAAAAAATGTTTTCCATTACGACAAAAATAAAAAAAGATTACCAAGTCCTGTTTAATTGCTACTGACCTCATGTATAGCAATGCACGTTTCAGGAAAGCAAAAGTATGCCACAAAGCCTAGTTCCAGTACATACCCACCCAGCTCTCCACAGTAACCATGTTTGTCAGCAGATACAGAGAAAGTCTGCACCCACAGAAATATCCTCATGACCTGGAACACTGGCCACCCTAGTAAGCCCCAGCTGCTGGCACTGACACACTGACCATATATTCCTATCCAGGGTGCAAGTAATGGCTAAACAGGATTAAAATTAGATGTCTAACACAAACTAATTGCATGAAACCGTCCTCGAAACATGTTTGCACTTTACCCTAACCAAAGTTAAGTTTACAATGCAAAATTTGTATACAGGCCATCATTCCCTAATGACATTTGCCAAATTGCTTTCTTGATTTTCAAGGTCTTCCTGTGCCTTTAGTAGCAGCATAATAGGAAACTGACTACAACTTCGGTGGCCACAAAACACATTAAGACAGTGGTTTGCAAACTTTTAGCACCAGGACCCACTTTTTAGAAATGAGAATCTGTCAGGACCAGAAATGACATCATCAAGCAGGAAAATCTGTAACAATCCTAGGCTGCAAACCTATCCACACTTACCCAGAAGTAAGTCCCATTGACTGTCACTGTTAAAAGAATATAAATAGTAGCTTGTTCAAAGTACAGGTGTGTAACATTTCTCCAAATGCAGTCACATACCATGGGAGCATCAAGTCTAATAAATTAAAAATAAAATATTGAAAAGAATGGGGACACACCTGACATTGGCTTGCGACCCACCTAGTGAGTCCCGACCCACAGTTTGAGAAACACTGCATTAAGATATGCCTTTGACTACATCAGACCAATTTAGTCTTAGGACAATGGTTCAACGAAAGGCAAGAGTCTTAGAGCCCAATCTGATCCAACTGCCCAGTGGTGATGCAGCCACAATGCAGCCCTGAGGTAAGGGATCAAATGTTCCCTTACCTTGAGGAGGCCTCAGTGATTCCCTCCCCTCACGGATCCAGTGCATGCCCCACTGGCATGGGTGCAACAGTGCTGTAAAGCAAGATAGGATTGGAGCCTTATTCAGCCCTCTGTTCTGAGGTTCCTTTACCTGCAGTTCAATCTGAGAACACCAGTCACCCAGGGCTCTTCCTCCAATATCTTCCTTTTGTTCTTAGGACATGGGCTTATCTGGAAATTAAGTCAAAGCAAAAGGCAGCAAATCAGACCAACTCACTGTTGACAAACAGACACCCCCCACTCGTCATATCATAAGAAGAGCCCTGCTGGATCAGGCCCTGCCCTGCTGGATCAGGCCCAGGGCCCATCTAGTCCACCTTCCTGCATCTCACAGTGGCCCACCAGATGCCCCAGGGAGCATACAGTGCAACAAGAGCCCTGCATCCTTGGGCTGTCCCCCGCAGCTGGCATTCTGAGGCGGCCCACTTCCAAAACCAGAGGCTGCACAAACCCAGCAAGGTTCCAACGTCAGGAGCCTAAAGGCTTCGCTCTGCACCCCTCGCCGACAGTGAGCCCAGTCCTATGCATGATTACTCAGAAGTAAGCCCCATTACAGTCAATGGGACTTACTCTCCAGTAAGTGTGGATAGGACTGCAGCCAGTGGCAGCAAAATGCACACTCGCCCTCCAGGGCAAACCGGTTCTTTCCCCGTAGTACCCGGTATGCCTTCCATAGCCAGCGGGGATCCCCGCTTCCATCCCCTTCCCCGCTTCCATGCCAGCGGGGATCACCCAGCACTCCACCCCCAAGACCTGCGGACCGTCACCCGCCCGTACCAGGACTCGGGCTGACTCCTGCACACCTGAGCTCCTTCCTGATGCTGCGTCGCTCCCTTACGGCGTTCGCACGCGTCACCTCCTGTTTCCTCCTTCGGACCAATCGGCGACCAGGCTCTCGGGGCCCTGCTGAGCGGGGAGGAGCCACGGCAAGGCTCCCGGCCACGAGCGCGGATGACGCCACACGCCGACTTAAGAACATAAGAACATAAGAACATAAGAACAGCCCCACTGGATCAGGCCATAGGCCCATCTAGTCCAGCTTCCTGTATCTCACAGCGGCCCACCAAATGCCCCAGGGAGCACACCAGATAACAAGAGACCTCATCCTGGTGCTCTCCCCTACATCTGGCATTCTGACTTAACCCATTCCTAAAATCAGGAGGTTGCGCATACTCATCATGGCTTGTACCCCATAACGGATTTTTCCTCCAGAAACTCGTCCAATCCCCTTTTAAAGGCGTCTAGGCTAGACGCCAGCACCACATCCTGTGGCAAGGAGTTCCACAGACCGACCACGCGCTGAGTAAAGAAATATTTCCTTTTGTCTGTCCTAACCCGCCCAACACTCAATTTTAGTGGATGTCCCCTGGTTCTGGTATTATGTGAGAGTGTAAAGAGCATCTCCCTATCCACTCTGTCCATCCCCTGCATAATTTTGTATGTCTCAGTCATGTCCCCCCTCAAGCGTCTCTTTTCTAGGCTGAAGAGGCCCAAACGCCGTAGCCTTTCCTCATAAGGAAGGTGCCCCAGCCCCGTAATCATCTTAGTCGCTCTCTTTTGCACCTTTTCCATTTCCACTATGTCTTTTTTGAGATGCAGCGACCAGAACTGGACACAATACTCCAGGTGTGGCCTTACCATAGATTTGTACAACGGCATTATAATACTAACCGTTTTGTTCTCAATACCCTTCCTAATGATCCCAAGCATAGAATTGGCCTTCTTCACTGCTGCCGCACATTGGGTGGACACTTTCATCGACCTGTCCACCACCACCCCAAGATCTCTCTCCTGATCTGTCACAGACAGCTCAGAACCCATCAGCCTATATCTAAAGTTTTGATTTTTTGCCCCAATGTGCATGACTTTACACTTACCGACATTGAAGCGCATCTGCCATTTTGCTGCCCATTCTGCCAGTCTGGAGAGATCCTTCTGGAACTCCTCACAATCACTTCTGGTCTTTACCACTCGGAAAAGTTTGGTGTCATCTGCAAACTTAGCCACTTCACTGCTCAACCCTGTCTCCAGGTCATTTATGAAGAGGTTGAAAAGCACCGGTCCCAGGACAGATCCTTGGGGCACACCGCTTTTCACCTCTCTCCATTGTGAAAATTGCCCATTGACACCCACTCTCTGCTTCCTGGCCTCCAACCAGTTCTCAATCCACGAGAGGACTTGAAGAGAGCCGCAGGACGCTGAGCAGCTGGAGCCGGGGATGCGACCGCGCGGTCCTAGTGCTCGCTGGGTTGGATCCGGAAGGACACGCAGTGTCAAGTGTGGGAGGAAAGTGAGTGCTCCAGTGGCTCTTTGGCTTGTGGATCTGCCTCCCAGGAAGGAGTGTGCGGGACAAGGGTGGCCACCCTTTCAACTTCAGGGCTCCTGGACCTTTGACGGGGGGGGGGGAATTTCAGCAGGTGCATGTCATCTGCGAGAGGGCAAGGCGCCCTTTCTGCACCACTTTGCAGGGTCCAGGAGCCCTCAGGCTGAAAGGGGGGCCACCCGCCCCACACACGCCTTCCTGGGAAGCAGCTCCACAAGCCAGAGCTTGGCCCATAGGCGCTAAGGGACACAGCTGCGGGGGTGCAGCTGCTGCAGAAGCCTGATTTGGTGCCAAGAGGACACTTCCCATTCTAGAGCAGTCTCAATACCATGCTTCGAATTTTCTGCAATGACTTTCTATATTTAAAAGATTTTAGGGAGACTTGGGAGTCTGCTGGAGGTTGACTGGAAGTGCCGGAAAAGGGACTAGCGTGGCTTCCACTATGAAATTTTAGGATGAATGCCACAACATATATAATAATATATAATAATATACAGTATTTATATACCGCCTTTCTTGGTCTTTATTCAAGACTTTATTCAAGGCGGTTTACACAGGCAGGCTTATTAAATCCACGCAGGGATTTTTACAAATTGAAAGAAGGTTCTCTCTTTCAAGAACCACCACATTCAAGATGTTACACTCCGATCTGGTTTAACATTCTGGCCTCCATCCTCCCACGCTCCGAGCAGATGGAACAGCTCAGCTGCAGCTTGCCAGCTGCTTCAAGGTCGCACGGTGCCGGTGGCCTCGAACTGGCGACCTTGTGGATGTTAATCTTCAGGCAAATGGAGGCTCTACCCTCTAGACCAGACCTCCTGCCCATATATAGAACATGTCACGTGTGCAAATTCACTAGAGAACTCAATGATGTTAGGAATTGTTAGTGGAACAAAAAGAAGGGGCAGGCAAAGAATGCTCTGGCTTGATACCATCAAAACAGATACAAAGATGAACATCCCATCATTGAAAGAAGCCATGCTTGACAAAGTAGCATGGAGAATTCTGGCCTATGAAGTCGCCAAGAGTCAGACATGACTGAATGGATAAAACACACACAAAACACATATACAGTCCTTTATATCTATGGATCAGGTATCTGTGGATTCAATTAACTGTGGATCGGTGGGGGGGGGGGGCTGCACTGATTCCATTACCTTATCTTTTGTATACTAGCGCTGGAAGCACTAATGTTTCTTCCTTAAACAAAGCAAAATTGTTGCTGATATGAAGAGCGACTGAACCAGCTTGCAGGCTAGATGGAGCCTAGCTGAACATTAACAGGAAGTGCTTCCTGTTAATGTTGAGTTCGTCTCCCTCAGAGGCATAATGCACTGCCCTGGTGCCCAGGGGAGTCATGTGACATCACTTCCAGGTTCTCCCTGGAGGAGGGGGCATTCACTGTGGTGGCTTTGCACCCCCTTGAAGGGAAGCCTCCACAGGAGAAGGAATAGTCACCAGCGCCACCTCCTCTAGGGAGAAGCCAGAAATGACTGCCCAGGCAATCATTTCTGGAGGAGAGGAGCTCACTGTGGCTGCTTCTCGCCCTTGTTTCTTCTCCTGTGGGGCTCCCTTTGAAGAGTAGCCTTCACAGGAGATGGAACAGGGGGTGCGAAGCTGCCACACCTTCTCCTCTGGGAAGAACCCAGAAATGAATGCCTTATGCCACTTGAGGTGCAAGTCAATCACTTCTTGGTTCTCCCTGGAAGAAGGGTGCTTGCTGCGGCTGCTTCTCACCCCCGTTCCTTCTCCTGTGGAGGCTCCCCTTCAAGGGGGGGGGGCCTCCACAGGCAAAGGAACAGGGGCTGCAAAGTCGCCAGCACCTCCTCCTCCAGGGAGAACCCAGAAGTGACTACCTTGTGTGGCTTCTGGATTCTCCCCAGAGGAGGGGCACTTGCTGCAGTGGTTTTGCACAGGAAATGGAATAGAGCTGCAAAGCCACCAGCAGAGGGGGGTAAAGGGGGTAATTTGGGCCCAGGGTCAAAAAGGGGGCCCAGAAGCCAAAATGTGTGAAAAGGCAGGATATCTGGTCTTCGTTTCTTTTCAATCCATGTTATTTTTCAGTTATAGGCTTCCACACACATTCCGCTGCGGTTTGATTCTTAGGGAATGCCCCAGATTTGGGGACTACTTGGGGGGGCAGTTTTCAAGGAAGCTTCTTTCCATGTAGGCTCTCTAACTTTGAATGGTGGCAGTGTGAACTACCTTTTCAAGTAGCGAATGGCACACTACAGTGTTAAAGCCAAGTTAGAACTTGTATCCTGAGGAATACTGCTCCTGTTGCCACATGATTGTTTCAGACATTGCCCCAGTTATCTTCACAAAACTTTTGCAAGGTGGGACATATTATCCCCCTAATAGTGACAGTGAATTAGGGCCTAAAGCTGCTGTGTGAGTTTATGGCTGAAGGAATATTGAACTAGAGGTTTCACAGCCTGCACATTTCACCACTACTACGCCATCATGCATTTAAGGTCACTTACAGCACAATCCTAAGCATCCTGGTGCCCAGAGGAATAATGGCACCTAAATGGTGGCCGCTGTGTCCTGTGGTGCTGGGAAGCTGCTGGAGATCTCCTCAGGGGAAGGGGACATTTGCCCCCTTCCCCCAAGTAAGGGCGCAGGCCCTGCAATGGGCTTCCTTTAGTCTACATCAGCTGTTTTGCTGGTGCAGACTGGGAGAGCTCCATGTCAGGCTATTCAGTCTGACATGGAGGATAGGATCCAGTGGAGGAGGGCAGTTTCTTTTCAGTGCTGGCCTGGTGTTAGTGCTTCCACAGTGCTGTAAACATACTTTACCGCATGTTTACAACACCTAGTGCCAGCACTGGAACTCATCGCTGGTGCAATGGCCCAATCTGATTGGGCCCTTATGCCTCTAGTGCAGTGACTGGTTTCAGCTGCAGTTGCTAGATTCAAAACTGGACAGAATGCCAAAGAAAGAGGAGTCTGCATCCTCAGCATTTCGTGTAATTCTGATCCCAGCAGTGTTGTGTTTTTTTCCAGACAACTCCCTGTAATGATAAGGGAAGGCAAGGAAGTGTCAGTGAAAGGGAGACCAACATAGCTGACATCCTGAGGATTAGCAAGGCCTGCAGCTTGGCTAACAAGCTTGCCTGTTCCCCAGCCTCTTTAGCTATTTAAAGCATTGTAAACATCATAATCAATGTGACAGAAGAGTCTGAATCAGACGCTTTCTGCTCCAATGTCCTAAACAGAGGAAGATGCTTTCTCAGACTATCAGAAATATACAAAGCATGTCAAACATGTCAAACAACAATGGAGAGAAACAGTGTTCTTTCCTCTTTGGAGAAAGCAAACACAGAAAGAAAATGTTGCCCTGAGGAGCATCTTGTCATATCTAGAATGGACTGGACTAAACAGTGGACACAAACCGCTAAGCATGAGGTCTCTAAATATGTCAGATGACCGAGGTCAAATTTCTAGTAGATATCTGAAGATAATATTTCCGTTAAACCTGTATTATGCATCCTGCCAATAAAATATCATTGTACACCTCTGTTCAAGATGAGGTCCCATATATATCTCCACTAATTGTGTCTGAGGTAAGCCCCAGTTTATGCCATTGACAGGATTATAGAGCAAATCCTGTGTTCTAAGCTAATTCTAGTGCTTTGAGCATGCTCTGACCCCAATAGCCGTTGTCACCTTTTTGGCATGTTGACACAAGCCTAGATTATATCACCTGTTGCTAGTGGCTTCCACGTAAGAACTGGAACCAAGCTCTTTGGTATGCTGAGAAAAGACATCTCTGCAATAGTAGAAATATGTCTGAATCCACACAATAAACAGGTCCAGGTCCAGCCTATTTATACATGGATTTTTTATACATGGATTTGACTCAACACAAATGGCCCCTGCAAATGAGAAAGCATGTGCTGATCCCTGGAGAAGGGGAAAAATGCATCCTTTTAAAATCAGTTTTAAAAACTGAACAGTCCTTTAACAACAGCCTCCTTAATGAGAGCAAGAGAAGGCAGCAGGCTAACAATCCATCAATCCTTCTCTCTCCTTCAGACCCCTCCCTTCCCCCAGCACTTGAAAGAAATGTGATCATTTTGCATTGGTGAAGGGAGGGGCTGAGTGAAGTGCTGATGGATTGTCTTCTTAATGACTCTTATTTTAGAGTCAAAAGGTCAGCAAGGCTGTTTTTCAATCACTGGAGCAAAGAAACTTTGTTTTTTTAAATTGATTTGCTATAGTGCCTATCCACTTTCTTGAGTGCTTGGAAAGGAACCCATGCGAATAATTAGTCTCAACCTGTAATAGCAAGCATCACATTTGTTGCACCATGAACTAATTATCCAGGAAGATTCTTTAGATATATACGAACACTAAACCTTTGATTGTTTCAGTTGAATGGGACATTGTGGGAGACAATACAAAATTGATATTTTTAAAGGCTAGTTGGGCATATAATGAAACCCCAAATTAACTGTCAACCCTCAACTACACATTATATGACTTGTTCTGCACAGAACTGAAGGGGAAAAATACGTGGTTCTTGCATTCCATTCTTCCCTTCTGCAAAGCATTCTAGATGCATGAAATTCCTCCTCTTTTATCTCCACAGTTCAACAGTGTAATGAGAAACCCTCCATTGTGCTGTATGCAATTGTTATTTTTAGAAAGCTGCTTGGTTTGGCTTAAGGCAAAACTTGTTTTGCACATGGCATAGAGGATGGAAGAGTCTCCTCACATTGTGATGTCTTTGTTTTGTTTTCTCTTTTTAATTGTTATTGATTCCTTGGGCCCAGGGATATGCTTTGCAACTTTCTCCCTGCCCTCCTCAGTTTTCTCCATTTTTCTCTCCTTCCTCAGGCTGGGGAAAAATCCAGTCTGTGACTCTGCTTAAGGAGAGCAGCATAGGGTTTCCTTCACTCCTTCCTATGGAATTTTCCAGTGCCACTGAATGGCAGAGATAAAAGAGAAACAAAAGGGGGGAGGTTCACATAAGAGAGGATTCCTGTTATGAATAATTACCAAAAGATTTGATGGCAACTAATGATTTTAAATTCAAGAATAATAGAGATCAGTGGCTCTTTGGTATTCAAGCACTGTAAAATCAGAGAGTGGGACCAGACTAGGGGCCCAATCCTGTCCAACTTTCCAGCCCCCGTGTAGCGTGCCAGTGGGGTTTGCAGCACTGCAGCCTGTGGTGGGCGAGTAATTATGGCTGGAGGTCTCCACAAGGTAAGGGAGCATTTGTTCCCTCGCCTAGGGGCTGCATTGCAGCCTGGATGGCTGTCTCCACCCTGACCTGCTTAGGAGCTTCTCTGGAGCATCTGTTGGAAACCGCGTGCTGGACTAGATGAGGCACCGACCAGGCTACAGTCCAATCCGCACTTTCCTGGGCGTCAGCCCCATTGACTGTAATGGGGCTTAGGTGGCCGCCTGGGCCGATCCTGCGCATCATATGGGGCGGCTGTGCGCGACTCATTGTGGTGGGTGGCGCAGGCTGGGAGCAGTTCCTGCCCTGCCCGGCGCGAGCCTAGAGAGGGCGCAGCGGGCAGAGCGGGCCGTCGTAGCGCCTGGCACGTGCAAGTGGCGCAGTCCAGCCAGGCGAGGGGGCAGCAGGGGCGGCGCGCTCACCAGGGAGCCCCCGACCTCGTGCCTGGCGCGCCGAGCCCTGGGCGCCGCCACTCCGAGCGCGGGCTGGGCTGGTGCTGTCGCTGCACCCACTGTAGGAGGCAGCGAGCGAGCGGCTCCATTCGCCCAAGCCGGAGTGCGGGGGCCAGGCGCATCCTCCCCGCCCGGTTCCCTCTGGTCAGCCACCGGAGAAGGGGGACTCGTCGCCCGTGCGGCTTCCAGGTAAGCGCCCAAGCAGGCAGGCGTCTCCACACCGCAGGCGGAGCTGCGGATGCCGCCGGGCGCAGGTGAGGGCAGGTCAGAGACGCATCGCCCCGGCGGCGCCTCCTCTTGCAGCCAAGACGAAGCCGTGGGGCGCCTTCGCCGTCCTGCCTCCCCTTGCAAGGCACCCGGCTCTACGCGGGGATTTCTTTTCCCTCCCACGCTTCCAGTGCCTTGAAGGTCCTGACGCGTGTCTGGCGGTTGTGAGAATGGAGCGGGGTTGCTTGTCCTTCCCAGAGAAAGATTCTGAAGTAGAAGTCTGGGATTCCGTGCACTGAGGTTTCAGGGGCTGGAAGATGAAGCCAACCCTGTGCATGTCTACTCAGAAGTGCATCCCATTATAGGCGGTGGGGCTTACTCCCAGGAAAGCGTGGATCGGATCGCAGTCGGAGAAATTCCTGCGTTGGGTGACTTTGCTAAGGAGAGCGCTTCGTGCTTTGCCTGGAGAGAGAGAGAGAGAGAGAGAGGAATCTGCAAACCCCGCTCTTCGTGGTAGTTGCGGACTCGCGTGGGAGCGGACCACGCGCGGAAAGGTTTCTCGCACTCAGCAGAGGAAACACCATCACTATTTGTAACGTGTGACAGCCCGATCCTATCCACACATTCCTGGGAGTAAACTCCATTGACTCTAATGGGATGCACTTCTGAGTAGACATGCATAGGATTGGGCTGTGAGTGTCGCGGCATGCGATCGTTTCGAACTGCGTGTCCTAGCGGGGACATACCTCGGGGTGATTTCGTTTAGTATGGCTACCTAAATATAAACTCTCAGCAACGTTTCATCAAAGTTAATTAGATTAATTGATTAAGGCTGCAATCCTATGCATACTTACCTGGGAGTAAGCCCCATTGACTAAAATGGGACTTAGCTCTGAGTAGACATGCATAGGGTGGGGCTGTAAATCCTTTTTGGTCAACCGAGAAAATGCCCCCAGTCAATCAGGCAGCAGCGTTGTTGTTGCTGCAGGAGTCTGAAAATCAGTCTGCTTGTATGGTTATTAGGGCTCGCCAAAATAACACAAAGTTGTGAGCAGCAACTGCACATTGATGTTGTGTCATTTTGGTTAGTCCGAATAGTTGTATTAATGCTTTCAATGTTTTTCTAATGTACCCACCCAGCTACTCATAAAATTTTGCATGCTGGAATGCCTCTTCTTCTTTTTACAATGCCACTTTTAAGAAGGTGCCTACTTCAACACAAATGTGCATCAGCTGGAAATAAGGAAGAATGCCTTCTGATTCAAAATCATTGTTTGCACATTTTATATACAAATGTGTGTAGATTTAATTAACCCATTTTTGCCCAGCCCACAGGTGTACGCATTTGGTTCATGTTGCATATATGCAATGTTGGACAGAAATGGTTTAACTGAGTTATCAATTAATTGGGTGACAGCCCTACCATAAACTGAATCAAAATGTGTCTACAGGTTAGAGAGTGTTTCTCTTTTCCTAGCTGTTGTGCAATGGGTGCATCCATTTTCAAATGTTAATTTCACTCCCTTAGTGATTCTGGTAAAAATTTGAAAAAATACAGAATCCTGTTTAAATGTTTTTGCAATAAATGAATTTGAGAGAAGAAGGGGAGCATTTAAGGGGGTGGGACATATATACCTACAGTGAAAAACTCTCTCCTGACTTGGGTCCCAATCCTATCCAGCTTTCTAGCACTGGTACAGATGTGCCAGTGGAGAATGCACTGCATCCTATGGTGGGGGAGAGGTCATGATATAATGAAGGTGTATATCCCAAGGTATACAATCTGAAGGTATAATGAAATGTTTGTTCCCTTACCTTGGTGCTGCAGTGCAACTGCATCAGTGCTGGAAAGTTGGCTAGGATTGGACCCTGAGCCTCCTTTAAAGCTCACTGGTTGCCTGCACATATCCAAATGCCCAGCCACTTCGTATGACAACCATATTGGGGAACTCTTGAACAAGGCTAATTGTCTGAATCATTGTGTTGGACATCATGTCCAAAGATAAGCATGGGCAATTGTCATGCTGTTTGATCCAAAGAATTAGAGAAAAATAAGGAAAGGTGATTTCTTTTACTGGATGACCCACTTCTGTTAGTGTAAAGGGTGTGTAATCTTTTAAGTCTCACAGACTCAATTCATTCTGCACATACTCTTACTCAGCCAGTATTGGTTCTCTGAAGGGCTCAAATTCTTATGTACTATCTTTGGACTGAAGTTTTGTTCAGTGTGATGATGTAGCAGTTCAGGAGTTAGACCTGGAAGATCTAGGTTCAAATCCACGCTCAGTCACAAAGCTTCCTTGGTGATCTTGGGTCAGTTGCTATCTCTCAGCCTAACCTACCTCACAGGGTTGTTGTGGGGATAAAAGGAGAGAAGGAACCATGTGCACCACTCTGAGCTCATTGGAGGGAGGGAGGTACAAAAATGTGAAAACTAAACATTTTAGGTTGCCGTAGATGCAAATGAGCATGTGCTACCACATGTGCAGGTAGAAAGCTGCAGTTCCCAGATGCATATAGTGTACCTGTATAACACATGCATATGCAGTAACTCCTTTTTCAAACTGCAATTTATAATTTCATGGGTGGAGGCAAGTTATTTGAGTGTACCCTGTGAAAATGTACTGGGTGGGGAGAAAAATGCCTCGCACCCATCCTGTACTGATTTTGTGTTAGAAGAAAAGGGAGAAGAAAGATTCAAAGCAGAGTCCAGAATCTCAAGTCTGAAATCCTGCTTTGTAATCTTAATGCATATGGGCTCATCATACTGCATACTGGGAAATATGAGGAAATGTATTTGAGGCACCAGGATCTTCTGCATTATTATTATTGCTTTATGTGACCCTGTATTCTGACATTAAAAGCTAGTTTTTGAACTTGGTCCTGGTTCAAATTAAGTGCTCCTCTCCAAAGGCATCACTAGGGTTTGCATCACCCAGTGCGGGATCTTACTGCATCACCCCCATGATGGATCTCCTCCCATACTAGACCATACAGAATAAATTACAACATCATATGCACAGTTTAAATGCAGTGGCATCACTAGGGTTGGTATAACCCCCCATTAACTTTATTTATTTTAATATATAAAAGTCAGGTCACCCAACAAATCAGTAACCAACCAAAAATCAGGGACCAAATTGATGGCACACACAACTGAGTAAGAGTTCTAGTATTGCCTCTGATACATGGAAATGAGAGCTGACCCATACTAACATCTTATTGGTTCTCTGCTGTGTCATAATAATGCCTCATTGGCTCTTGGAACAGTCTCATTGGTCAGTTTTAAGTTAAGGAAATTCACTTTTTGTTACATGTAGTTGTGATTTCCTTTTCCAGTTTTCTGACTATAACTTTTAACAGAACAGAGATATTTCAATGCAGTCTGTTTAATTGTATTCTGTATTAAACTGCATCATATGATGGTATTATTTGAAAATACCAAGATTTTCAATATACAATTCTGGGCTCTAGTGGTGTCACCTTCCCTCCCATGTCACCAGCCTAGCGATACCACTGCTCCTCTCCATGGTTATGGATAGAACCCAGAGTTGGTGTTTTGCATATCACTCCAGTTCAGATTGCAAGGGGCCCTTTTATTTATCTCATTAGCTTCTAGCTCAGAATGACATACACAATCCCCCCTCACAATGACATAAGCTGATATTTATCCTCACAACAATGCTATGAGGTAGGTAAGGCTGAGAGACAGACTGGCCCAAGATCATCCAGCAAGTTTTGTGGCTGAATTGAAACTAGAAGTGATCTAGTTATGGTCCAATACTCTAGCCATGACTCTGGTTCTCAATTGTTTGTGAGTCATAGTATACAAAGGAAAATCTCTTGATATTCTGTAGGTGCCTGTATAGTACTGGCAATTTGGCATTAGTGGATTCTTCTGCTCCATTGACCTTACTGAAGGAAGAAGTGATCATAGTTACTTGGGTCAGAAAGCCAGCTTCACCCTAATCTTTCCTGGGATTGAAGCCACAAGTATTTTCCAGGCTCCCAGCCAAGGAATGAATCAGAGTGTGACCACTTGAGAGCCACGGGTTAATGTCAGCCCAGAAAGGGAGGAATAATGGTACATGAAAGCCTTAAGGTCATGTAGGGAAATCATGAATGTGTGAACAGGACAAAGATGGCCCTTCACTGCCAATTTTGTGGTGCTGCAAATGTTTAAAAAGTAACATATTTTAATTAAAAGATCAGAACACAGTATGATCAGGTGAGACTGAAGAAGGAACAACTGGGAACTATGGCTAGTTATAGACTAGTTATAGCTATGACGTTATACATAGGGTCCTGTTTACACACTGGAGAGGAGAAAATTGAGTGAACTGCAAAGTCCATATGACCTGACTGGATCTGTTCTCTTTCCCTTCTTGAACAAGAAATGATGCTGTTTACTGGCTAAGCCACTGAACTGCACATGAGGCCTTCCCTGGTTTGACACTTACGAACTCACTAGGTGAGTTTAGGCATGCTACTCTGCCTTAGAGCCCAATCCTAACTCCCCCAGTTCTGATGCAGCTGTGCCAACAGAGCATGTAGTGCATCCTGCAGTGGGAGGGGGCAGTCACTAAGGCCTCCTCAAAGTAAGGGAACTTCAAGGTAAGCCTCTGCTTCCCTAGTGGGTCTCCTCAAATCTGTACCAGCTGTTTTGCTGGTGTAAGTTCAAGGAGAGTAAGGGAGAGGGAACAGGGATAGGATCTGGCACAAGGTGCTGCTGCTGAGAACCTCCCCTCAGAAACTCCCCCACTCCTCCTTATCCCCACCCCTTCCCTCCCACTGCCCACCCCACACCAGCTTACCTGCACTCTCACGTGTAGCAGGAATGGGCTGTTGATACCACCACTAGTTCCAAAATGACTGCTGGTGGTGCACACAGCATGCCACCATATGACCATTTATGACAGCAGAATCTCTGTTCTGTTGTCATAAGAGTTTGTCTGGGCTGTTAGCCTGCAGTATGGGGATAATATACTCCTTTATCTTACAAGATTGTTGTAAGGATTTCAACAAAGTAATGCACATGAAGGACTTTGAACATTCAAAAGTGCTATACAAACACCTATTATTAGATTTGTGGTTGAAGTTAGATGCAGGGTTCTCCATCCCTTCAATATCTTACATAATGCACAAGGTGATGCAATGAATTTTCTGCATGGTTCAGACTGGTGGCCTTCAGGAGCTTGGTTTTATTGATTGGCCCTAAACTGATTCTGAAAGGAAGTCCTGTTGTGAAAGTTCCCTTAGCAGTCTTTATCCCAAGATCCAAGGTGATTCCTTCTCTAGGGAGTTGGTGATTTAGACCTACAGTCCCCTCATATTGTTGCAAATTAGGCCATTTCCCTGAAATTAGACACAGCAAAGGAAGGGATAGGGTCACCTTGCCCTGAAAGTACTTACTGTGGTGAGATTTTGTTCTCTGGCACATTTTGCTCAAAGACGCAGCAGTGAGGATAGATCAAATGTATCTTATTCTCCAGTATATTCTGCTTGTTTCTTGCACTGCCAAAAAATAACCACAAGGAATCTAAGTTTGCACCTCTATCCCCCTAGTTCCATAGCTCTTTCAAAAAGTCTTTCTTCCTTTTAGTGACTGCAGTGCTCAGATTGTAAAATGAGTGTAAGGGATTTGCGGAAGCATAAGATCTTGTCCTGGAAGCCATATCTGACAGAGCCCTGGGATCACTGTGGTTTCTCTGTGCTGTGGCTACTTGGGGTGGAGTGGGGGTGCAGGCCTCCCCCACCACAAAAATGCCTTATGTTGGACCCCACTGCTGCTGGGTCCAACCCTGTTTGTTGGTTTGGGTTAGGATGATGCAAACATTTGAGCTAGGCAGAATTATTCTTTGGAAAATAGAAAGTTCTGGTTTGTTATGGAGGAGCAGGAAAAGCAGTAGCAGAAGAGCTATCATGTGGAAAAACCAATGTTTCAGAGGTACCTTTATCAGTGATTTGACATGTAGGGATTAGCAGATAAAATTGTTCTGCATGTGGAGGTCAGTATTATCACACTGATTGCTACAGGCTGAATCACTGTTGGCATCAAACTACATTAGCATTCAAACATGTGCTATTATGGGTTGGTTTCAACTGGAGTACCCTTTTTTGTAAGACAGAAGCAGCCATTCAGAATGGTAATCTTAGAACTGAGAGGAAAGTTCATTTTTCCCCTGTGAATAGTTTTTCTGCTGAAAATCACACAACTGAGAGCCTGATCCTGAAGGGCTCCTGCCACCCACCTCCAGCGCACACTGTTGCATACGTGCCATAAGGCATGACTGTGACAGTCAGTACTGGCCCAGTGCCAGAGCTGGTTCAGTGCGAGCCCACTCTGTTCGGAGGTTGACTGGACACTGCTTGGCGCTCTCTGCGAGCGCTGGGTGACAGGGAGGAACATGTTCTGGGGGGAGAACAGGAGAAGGCGTGGCAGTGGGAGGGGGGCGGATATGGCAGAAGGCTCTGCTGCCATATCCTATCCCCTCTCCCAGCCCGGGAGATCCGACATAGGTCTCCTCAAATCTGTGTCTGCTCAATAGCAGGTCCAGATGTGAGGAGACCCATCAGGGCTGCCTGGTCACTACATGGGATGAGGGAGCATAAGCTCCCTTACCCCAAGTAGCCCTGATGCTGCTTCCCAGCCCCATGGGATGCAATGGTAGCCATTTTAGTGCCACTGCAGACCTGGGCGGTGGGATGCCCAGCAAATGTTTTTTTCCAAAGTGAAAATGCCACCTCAGGGCCAAATCCCTGATTCAAGGAGTGCTTTTTTGAGGGGGGGGGGAGTGGAGTGCTGACAGATTGCTGCTTCTGGTTGAAAGCATGCTTCTGCAGCACCCATTTGTGTACTAGTGTAGTTTGGTAAAGGCACAGCTGCAGAGACCAGCTGAAAAGTCAGCACCTCTGAAATACAAATCTTGGCTGCTGGTAGCCTGTCCTCTGACACAATTCCCAGTTATAGGGGATGACTGCCTATAGATGCACCTACTTTTATGTAATGAACATGGATTAATGTTGTACAGTTTGTGAGCTGTTCAGCTGTTTTGTTAACAAAGCCTATATTGGTTCTTTCATCAAAGAGGGGAAGAGATGCTGATGAAACCCAGGTCAGCTGACCCAAAATTGGGAGGCTGAAGAGTTGCCTGCAGCTGGCATGCCTTGAAATACCTTTGGGGAGTTAACACAGCTGCTATAGGAAGTTTTTTTTCCCAGTCTGAAGTCAAACAATGAACAAAGGGAAAGGTCCTGCAGTGGCTTATCAAGAGAGCAAGGGAGGGGAGTTGTTGAAATGAGACAGAGATGAAAGCAAAGCCTGCCCCTGACCATACTAGTGGGGGGAACCCCTCTTGCTTAATCTGTCTGGCATGCTGTGAAAATGGGGGTGGAGGTGGAACTTTCCTATCACAACTGATTTGGTTCTTCTTCTTCTCCTCAGGTAGCCATGAGTGGTGGTGGTGGTGGCAGCAGTAGCACAGTTTGGATAATGGGCATCATTTGGACATTGGCAGTGCTGTGGACAGGCATTAAGG
Organism: Tiliqua scincoides; assembly: GCF_035046505.1. NCBI lineage: Eukaryota > Metazoa > Chordata > Lepidosauria > Squamata > Scincidae > Tiliqua > Tiliqua scincoides. The sequence goes on along the minus strand of NC_089822.1, from coordinate 169,219,361 downwards.
GCATGGAGGGCCGTTGCTTGCCTGGAGGGAAACACAAAGCCGGCCCAAGCCCAGAAAGAGAGCTGGGTGTCTGTCAACTTTATGTGGAAAGTGAGTATTAGCAGCTGGGGGGTATGAAGGCAGCAGAGGAAGCAAAGAGGTTTGAAGATTGCAGGGCAAATGGGAAGCTTAGTTATGACTTCAAGTTTCTTGGTTTATTTTCTCAGGTTTGAAGTTGCTCAGAAAAAAGCTTTATTCTTCTCAAGAACAAACCTCCCTATAATTTTTTTAAATGTGCAAAAAAAAAAAAAAAAGAATAACTAAACAAATAAGAGAAGCAGATGCAGATTTGGACTGTGTTCTCATACCTCTCAATAAGAGTTATGGAGAATTGGGTGCTTCAGTAGGTGATGCTTTTCTTACCCCTGTGTGACAAGCAGCCAAAATTCTGCCAAAATTCATTTTTCTCCACCACTGTTAAACTTGCTGCACCCCTTTGCATCTAGTCAGCCCCCCCCCCCCCAAATGGGTTTTCCTTTAGAACTGCCAAAGGAAACTTCTCAAGTTAAAAGCACAACTTTTATAGTCTGGTCCAATTTTCTGGTGTTTTCCCCTTCGTGATATTTTTTATAGGTTTTTCTATGCTAGCTCTGTTGTTGGCATAGTGTTTTGCTGGCATTAAGGATGTGTCCATCATCCAAAGAAAGATAAGATACAGTGTACATTGACTCCTCCTCATCTTGCCCATGTCCCAGCCATGTCTTTGCCCTCCTTTAGCCTGCCTGCAAGTTGGAGTTCTTCTGGAGTCCAAGACATGTTGGTGTGTCCTTATACCAGCATCCAGAGCTTCTATGCTGACAGGCTGGCTGCTCTGTTGATGGGGCTTCCATTGCACTAGGTGTCCATAGATGTAGGCCATGGTTTGCATCGCCCTGATTGACGCATCATTGGCATAGGACTGGGCTGTCTGGCTTAGTTGCAAGTGAGGCAAAGGGACTACAAAGCCATTATGCTAAAGTCTTCTTGGGAAAAGGTGGGTAATGAGGAGGGATTTGAAGGAAGTAAGAGAGCAAGATCATAAATGATCTTAATGGCTGGTTTTGTACATCTTATCAAGTGATATTTGCAATTGTTGCATTAATAAAGATAACATGTAAGCTGACCAGAATGTAAATGACTCATCATCTCAGTCAAGATGAATGGAGGAGCTAACAGGTGGTTCTTTCCACAGATGCCTGCTGCTCACCAGAAGTCGTCCAGGACCTTTCCAGAGCGAATGACATCTACTGGAATCGCTGTGGGAGCCTCAGCAGCAGGTCATGCACAGTCCCTATTGCCAGAGGACAAAGAAATGTGACATGCTTGCAGTAGTCCAGTGGTTTCCAAACTGGTGGATTGTAACCCACCAGGGGAACCAGAAGAGAGCCATACCCCCTTAAGGGGAGTGACTCAGAAATGAGTGCCCCAGTGGTGCTGCAGCAATTGCAAGTGACTGCACCTACTGCAAATAGCTCAGATCACCTTTTGGAGTCCACTTCTGGTTTTTGATTGAAAACCAGATGTGGGCTCCAGTTGCTGATTGGAGCAATTTGCAGCAGTATGGAGGCCCACAGAGAGGGCTGTGAGCCTCTGGCACCCTACTGGAGGCAAGCACAACCTCCCAAGTAGGTTTAAAAGCCGCTTGGTCCTGCTAGCACAGCAATCACGACAGCACCATTGCTGACCCTCTGCCCGTCAGGACTTACCAGGTTCTGCTGCAGTCACTTGCATTCCCTTCCCCGAATGTTAGCAGTCATAGTCATAATGTTGACTTCCCCATGAGCCTTGCTGCCAATCAGTGAGGCACTGAAACCAAATCAACACATTTGCAGGGTGAAGTAGTAAACTGGGGTGGAAGAATGCTGGACTGTTCTACTTCAGGCTGCAGATAGGAAGTCATTATTTTGAATCCTCCCCTAAGTAAACGAACATTCTGCATGTAATAAACCAGCAAATCAGAGAGAGGTCTATTCTAAATCTTTCCTCTAGAGCACTGGTTCCCAACCTGTGGTCCATGGATCACAGGTGGTCCATGAGATCCTCAGAAGTGATCCTCAGAAAAACAATATCACCTCTGATCACTTCCAGCTTCTCATTGAGAAAGCATTCCCCCATGGTCTACCAGAGAGGGCTGAAGTGTCGGCTGTGGACAGTCCATTCTCCACCATCTTGGATAGTCCATGGGGCAGTGCTTGCTCAAGAGATGCTCCCCCATGGACCACCAGAGAGGGAAGAGACCACCTGCAGCCTCAGCCAACAAAATCTTCTCTCTAAATAATAAATCTAATACATATCTAATAAATCTTCTCTAATTATTACAAATTAATTGTATTTTTATGTGTGTAGGGGGTAGGGGTTTACATGTAGTCCATGACAATTTCAATTTTTGCATCAGTGGTCCATGGGCCACTAAAGGTTGGGAACCACTGCTCTAGAGCAGGGGTCTCTAAACTTTTAGACTAGAGGGCCACATCAAATATCTGACATGGTGTCGAGGGCCAGAAAAATAAATATAAAATTTAAATAAATACATTAGAAAGCCTAAGGCCTTCAGATGGCCCAAAAAGTCACTTCTGGTTTTTCAGGAAAACCAGGAAGTGATGTTTTTAGGCCTTTAGAAGGCATTCTGAGGGGTGTTGCATGGCCTCCTGGTCCCTCAGAGCACCCTCCAGATGCAATTGGAGCATAGCTTTGGTCACATTCGGTTGAGTGGGCCAGAGGCTTGCAGGGGATCAGAGGCTTGCCGCAGGCTGAATAGAGGCTTGTCACCGGCCACTTCTGGCCCCCGGGCCAGGGTTTGGAGACCCCTGCTCTAGAGTGCACACTTACTACATGGTTTTCTTGCATGGGAAAGCTTTCTAAAATATGATTCTACACCTGTAGGCTAAAGTGAATGGTTCCAGATACTACCACTGCAGATGGTTGCCTGCCTCTGTGTAACATATAGGTTGCTGTCTTGGTACCACCATTTTCTGACTTTTCCCTGTGCTTCACTGTTCAATGAAGATCCACTTTCACAATTGCTACACTATAATGGAGGGGTCCCTAGTCCCACTTTTCAGGAGTCCTCTACCTTCTTGATACCATTGTGTTTCCTTCTCTCCTTCAGGTGCGAGGAGTATCTGCAACACCTGGAATGTTTTTACCGCTGCTCCCCCATTGCTGCCCATTGGCCTCATCCACAACGACCTACAGCTGTACTGGCTGTGCCCCTTTGCCAGAGTTTCTGTGACCAGTGGTGAGCTCCATTTCCTTGACTGGAGGGAGGCCTCATGTGGGGTGTGGAAAAAATAAGGAATGAGCCCCATGTCTTGGAAGGGGTAAAACAGAATAGTCATGTGAAGACAGACGGAAGGCAAAACAAGCACAGTGCCTTGCTATTAACAAATGACACTAAACTGCCTTTGGGCCCAATCCCATCCAGTTTTCCAGTGCCAGTGCAGCTGTGCCAATGGGGCATGCACTGCATCCTGTGGTGGTAGGGCAGTCACAGTTGTCTCCTCAAGATATGGAAACATTTGTTCCTTTACCTCAAGGCTACATTGCAGCTGCACCAGGGCTGGAAAGTTGGATAGGATTGGACCCCGAGTCACTCTTTGACTGAGTAAGTTGGACTTGGACTGGGGAAAGGTAGTCTTCGCTTCTACCACCCAAAGAAAAACAAGCTCAGTCTTGTGAAAGCCTCCCTTCCAGGTTAACAGAGAGTCCCAAAATCCAAGGAATCTTCTTAAAACTAAGCAGTTGTGAAACAATAGTGGTCTGGTTGATGGGGCAACCCAGTCCCTCTCAAGTGAACTTGAACTAGGAGGCTAAATGATAAAAATACTAGACATGTATTAAAAGACTGAAAAAATAATAGCAGTGGAGGGGAAAATGCAATCAATAAAAACCAGGGACTGATCAACTAGCAAAGGAGACAAGGGCAAAGAGTAAACAAGATGTTAACAGGCAAGCAGCAAATACAGTAATACAAAAACCCTAATGTGACTATGTATTGGCAACCTTCAGTCTCGAAAGACTATGGTATCGCGCTCTGAAAGGTGGTTCTGGCACAGCGTCTAGTGTGGCTGAAAAGGCCAATCCGGGAGTGACAATCCCTTCCACACCGGCAGCAAGTGCAGTCTGTCCGTGGTCTGTCTCCCTGGCTATGGGCCTTCCTTCTTTGCCTCTTTGCCTCAGTCTGTTGGCAAAGTGTCTCTTCAAACTGGGAAAGGCCATGCTGCACAGCCTGCCTCCAAGCGGGCCGCTCAGAGGCCAGGGTTTCCCACTTGTTGAGGTCCATCCCTAAGGCCTTCAGATCCCTCTTGCAGATGTCCTTGTATCGCAGCTGTGGTCTACCTGTAGGGCGCTTTCCTTGCACGAGTTCTCCATAGAGGAGATCCTTTGGGATCCGGCCATCATCCATTCTCACGACATGACCGAGCCAACGCAGGCGACTCTGTTTCAGCAGTGAATACATGCTAGGGATTCCAGCACGTTCCAGGACTGTGTTGTTTGGAACTTAATGTGTAAGTTAATGTGACTAACTGGGTACAATCCCTATCCTACTGACACTATTCCAGGTTCCTAATCCACACTTGCAGCAAGGAGAGTGGGTGGGCCTCCTGTGAAGTATTCGATGCTTCCAACATCAGATCTGGGCAAATGCATCAAGGGGTGTGTGTGACCCCACTTTTTATGGCCTGTGGGTGTTAACCAGATTTCCCTTGTGAGATTGATTTGGGAGGAATTGCCTGATTCCCACTCTTGGAAATCAGATGGATTTCATAGTCCAGGGAGCTGGTTTAAAGCCAAGTTCTTTGTGTACCAGTCTGCTGGAGGAGATGCTCAATAAACAACAACAACAATGGCAACTGCAACTGGATGACTGAGCAACTTGCTTGGGATGCTGAGGCATCGCAGAAGCCTCCAGGATACTAGAAACATGCAAAATAGGGTTTTTTATTGTACTATTTTTTATTTTTATATTATTGCACCTGATACTTCAGCCCTACTTTTGCATTTTACTATTTTTCCCCCATCTCTCTTATCTTGTATACCACCTTGAGTGCTCTGTTTATTCAGAGCGAAAGGGTGGACAGAAATAATTTAAATAACATTTCGCTGCATCTCCTTGCTAGATTGACACTGAGGGGGACAGTCTTTGGCTTCTCCACTCATGATTGTATCCACGACAAATGGCTTTTCTGGTTCAAAACAGGTTGGTGTCCTACTGTTGCAAATGTTTGCAGTTTGGGCCTCAAGGTCTTGACTTGGCAGCTGTGGGGAAAGTGATGAAGAACATTGTGTGTAGTAATTTTTTCACAGAATTAGTCTCGTACAAATGCCTGGACCCTTGTATTCTGCACTGATAATCCAGCCGTCCTCTTTACCCTCCCATCTCATCTTCCTCTCAGGTATGATGCTTGCAAGGAAGACCTGACTTGTGCTCGCAACTGGCTTACGGACTGGCACTGGGGACCTGATGGGAATAACTGCAGTCAGGATTGTCTCCCATATGGCCAGGTGAGGGCGCCAAAGGAGACAGTTAACCTGGAGTCAAGGAGGAAGCCCACTCATCCTGTGGTTAAGAAGTGGTTTCAAGCTGTTCCCTGTACTGGTTTTGTGACTGCCATAGTTGGGAAGGGCAATCATGTGGGGAACAGGGATAAAAAATCCCCAGGAGGCACAAACTGTATTCCAGCCAGCCCAAGCATAGGAAACCACCTTATCCTGAGCCAGACCATTGGTTCTTCTACATCAGTAATGCCTGCATTGTCTGGCAGCTGTCCAGGGTTTCAGGCAGGAGTCTCCCAGCCCTACCTGGAGATGCCAGGGATCAAACCTAGACTCTTTAGCATGCAAAGCTTGCACTGTACTATTGCAGTGGTACCAAGGCCGCCGCCTCCCCAAAGAAAAGATGTTATGGAATTCAAAGAAACAGTAGCCGCATTCAGCAGTGCTAGAACTGGGTAGGGCTGTATCCAGATTGCAGAGGAACAAGAGTGCGCTGCGTAGCCTTGCCCGCTATGCTGATGTGCTCTGTGGCCACTCCCCCCTGCTTTTTCAGGGTTCAGTGTCTGAAGGAGAGCAACTCTGAAATTGGGAACTGTTCTCCCTACCATTTAGAATACTGGGCATTCAGGGTTCCAAATGCATGGAGGAATGCCCAGAGTTCTAAATAGCATGGAGCAGTGTTTCTCAAACTGTGGGTCGGGACCCACTAGGTGGGTCACAAGCCAATTTCAGGTGGGTCCCCATTCATTTCAATATTTTATTTTTTGTATATTAGACATGATGCTACCATGGTATGTGACTGCATTTCAGAAAATGTTACATACCTGTACTTTTAACAAGCTACTATAGCTGTGGACACTTCTTTGCTACTCAGAGGTTGCACAGACACCCTGTGGTCTCCATGCTTGCACCCGAGCCTGGGGGACAGGCGTAGTCAACTGCATTCAGTTTGACATCCATTTCCTGCCACTTGGGACAGTGTGGAGGATCTTGGGACATCTTTTTGTCCTTGCTATAGGTTGGGACAAGATAGATAAGATGCATCAAGACCAGATGGACTTGATTCATGGCTGGAGTTGTCACCTGTGAGCCGCCTTGGAGGGTTATGTCCTATCTTGGACACAATCCTAGATGAGCTCTTAAAATTCTTGTACTGCAGCTTTTTCAGAGTGGTTAATTCAAATGATGGACAGCTGTAGACAGCATTGATTTACTTATAAGAATTCACTACTTCCTGTGTTAGCGGTGCAGCTAGACTTTAAAAAATATTTGTCAGATATTTAAAAAAAAATCTGCCACTTGATCTTCAAATTAATGAAACTTTTTTTAGTGACAACCCAAATGAAGCTGTGTGTGGAAACAAGAGAGACATCTGCATTAGTGCTCAGTTTGCTGTGATTGTTGCCCAGTGGGTAAATTCCAAAGGCAGGATGAAGAACCCGCTGTGACTTCTGTTTAAATGTTCCGTTTGATTTCACCCTGAGACTACTGGCAGTCTTGAGGGTCCACACTTAGTTCATGGAGCCTCTACTGATCTCCTGTCTTATCAAAGAAACCTCAACCAAAGCCAGCTGCAGTTTCAGTCAGCCTAGCGCACTGCCTCCAGGGTCAAGAGAGATGGGAATCTCTCCTAGCATGTAACTCCACATGACAAGCTTCAGCCTGTCACCAGAGGCAAAGCTAATTCTTGCTGAACAATGGTGGCCTGCCTTTGAGGCAAGCAACCAGCTGAGTCAGTGTCCTCAAACGGGCGCAGGCAGGCAGCGAGCAACAACTTGGCTGGGAGCTTGTCAGAAAACATGGGCAGTACATGGCTGACAGTGTGACCGTGTCAGTGCAATTTCACATCTACCCAATATTCTTCCACCATGAATGACAGACTCACTGAAAGTCACTGATGGTCAATGACCTTTTGCATTTATGAACTTAACAGTTTTTAATACTGCCCCCCTTCTGCACACTTGGGTTTGTATGACTTATAAAGGAACGGTGTCTCTAATCATGCACCAAGTATCATTTCCCCACTGAGAAACATAACCTATTCTTTACATCAGTGCTTGGCACCATCAGGCGGCTGCCAGGGCTACAGTGCCTGGAAGGAGTCACCACAGATGCCACAGAAGCCACTGCTGTCTGTCCTTGGTCCTCTGGAGATGACTGGGCTAGCCTCTATTCTTTTCCTCTGACTTCCTCCCATGTCTGCTGGTTTGGATTTGGGGGGATTTGCAATCCACTCAAGAAAGGTTCTCAATGCTTTAATATAATTGGCCCCACTTGTAGAGACCCCTAGAACTTAGTGTTGACTCCCTACAGCCTATAATAGATCAGAATTTACAAATCTGTCACATTTGCATGCACTTGGGTAAATTTATACTATATAATTTTAACTGCAGAATTTTGAATATAGGTACTATTGGAACTGAGGAGGGAAGAAGCACATAGCAGTGAGGGGAGTGGAAGAAAGGGGAGGGAGGGAGGGAGGGCTGGGGGAGATAAGAAGTTGGGTGGAGTTCCCAGTTCTAATCCTGACCTGCTCCATGTGTTAATTCAGATGCAGTTATCATGAAATGCCTTTGCAACTGTTGTTTTACCCTTTCAACGACTTATCAAAGGAGTAAATGTTGCTGATTGTGTTTAAACAATTTCTGCCCAATGTTGCATATATGCAACAGGGATCAAATGTGTATACCTGTGAGCTGGGCAGAAATGAGTTAAATTGAAGTTTTTGTAAGTATAACCAGATCTGCAATTACATTTTCTAAGAAACATTTTTAATAGTGCATCTGTTTTTGTTTGTGAGATGTTGGAAAGTACTTAGGGGAGTGGGGTGCAGGGGGTGGGGAAGCACTCATTCTCTGGGTTTGGTAAAAGATATCCAAATTAACAAGGCCACGTAGATTTCTACACCCATATTCTATAACTTATCATTCCTGGAAGTGGTTCTTTCTTGGCATTTCCAGCCTGCAGCCCCCATAGGACTGGATCTAAGCGTTGACCCGTAGGAATGAGTCTTTAGCACTCTGATACCAATTTTTTCTTCAGATGTACCGGGATGGGAAGGAGCTCTGCGAGACCATTTGGGATGACTCTTTCACAGTCAGTGCCGATTCATGTGACTGCCTGACACTGACCACCTCCAGTCCGGTATTTTCAACTTCGTATGCCCAGCCTGATGATAATGACAGCATTGAGGAGCCTGATATCACAAAGGAGGGCAGCAAAAGAGATGGCCGCATCAGTCCTGAAGGGCCCTGCACAGGCAACCTGCTGCTTCAGCGCCTGAGAAGGAACATGCAGAAGCATTCAGTCTTCATGGAAGATGTGGAAGGGAGCGGGAGTGGGTTCTGATTCAACACAGCCACCCTTCCTGGGGAAATAACCCCCTCCCCTGTGTTTAACTGGGGCTTGGGGGGGATCGCTTGTGATCTATGCAAATTTGTCTTGTCCCATGTTACCAGCTTCTTGCCATTTTGTATAGTTCTGTGCAACTTGATGTGGTCATGGCCTGGGAAGCAGAACTGGCACCTTAGCAGGGCTCTTAGTCCCATGCCTTAGAAATAGAGTTTAGCCCAACAGGACACTTTCACCTCCTGTAATTCTGCCAACAGCTGTTATATCCTCCAGACTTGCTCCATTTTTTACAGCTATAAAGATGGGGTAAGATAGCCGTTAACTGATGACACCTTCGCTCCCGACAGCAGGCTTTCCCTTATAACTAACGCCCTGCTTTGTCCTTCCAAGAGCTGGCCCAAGTAGTCCCTAGTTATTCTCCACCACCACAGAAACTGATGTGAAGATGGCTCTGGTGAAGAAACAAGTTTGAGATTAGAAGGGGTTGCATAGCCTGAAAAGAAATGGGTGAAATACTCCATTTTGGAAAAGAGGCCCAACAGTTTATAAAGCTTCAGATACTATTGTTTGTAGAACTGAGCCACAATGGAATAGCCTTCAAGGTGGGACTCAATACGGTGGTAGCAAGCAATAGGAAAACCACCAACAGTGAGGTGGGATCATGGCTAGCTTTACAGATGCAGTCAGGGGCTAGACCCTCTTGCACCTATTAGAGGATCAAGAGCTCCTGCACAATTAAATTAGTTCATGTCTAGTACTAATTCTAGTGTTTACGAACCCAGCCACAAGGTGGTGGGGCGATTGTAAAATTGGGATGGCTAGAGCTAGATATGTTATAATTTTGTAATGCAATGTTTATGTCAGGGAAAAGAAAGTTTCAAGCACTACATATAAAATGCATAGTATTCCATTAAAAGTGATCCATGCCATGTAGTTTGTCCTAACAGAATAGCAGTCTATAGCAAAACAAAACATCTAATATTGCAGAGAAGGAGGTGCAAGATCTCTCTCCATCTTTATGCAGGAATCCTGAACTTTGCCACCTCCTCCATTGCCTAGACTGAAGCATAAGCACTATATGTAAATTCCTTTTGGAATATCATCTACTCTTTATCCAAAACAGATCCATCCTGCTTTATCTGTCATCCTTTCATGCTCTTGCTTGTTCACCCTTAGTCATGTTGCAAACTGCACATGAAACAAATACATAAATCTGTCAATATGTGGTAAGGGGGGCAAATTAAATATATATCTACACACATTTATGTGTGCATGATTTTGTAAGGAAATCAGTGGGTAGGAATGAATCATCTCATAAGCTACTCCAACGGTCTCCAAAGCGGAGACTGCGGCACAATGGGAAAGGTGTCCCTGGTGTGAAGAGGGAGGGCTCCTGTTTGTGCCACAAATCTCCCTGAAACTGCACCCCAGCCTGCCACATCTGCTTGGAAATCTGGGTGCAATGACTGCTGAGGTCACAGAACCCAGAAGTGGCTAGCCAGAGTGCAGTTTGGGAGTGATCGCAATGCGAACAGGAGGCTCCCAGTGGAACGGTAGTGTTATTCATGTGCCGGATCTGGCCTACAGGCCAGATTCTGGAAAGCCCTGAGCTACTCAGAGCCCAATGCTATGCAGGTCTACTCATAAGTAAGTCCCATTATGTTCAATGGGGCTTACACTCAGGCAAGCCTCATTGCAGCCTCAATCAGCAAGAAGATAAAAACACCAGTTTTGGAGAGAATAGTCCCTTTCTAGGTAAAATCAAACATAATCAAAATGAGAAGGGGAAAGCCTTAATGAGAAACATAGATTAAGGTGCCTGGATTTTCTGTTTAGGACACTCTGGTGTTAAGGGATGCTGTTTACCTCATCTCACACTTAATATCTCTTATAAACTAAGAGCCTCTAGTTTGCTGACTTCAAAAGAAGAGATCTTTAGTTACTGTTCTGTTTAATACCTCTTTGCTTATCCTCACTCTCCCTTGCCTGAGGCTTTATTGCTAACATACCCTACAGTCTTCTCACGATGAACAGACAGCATATTGTTAGTTGATGCTGCAAAAGTGACATGGTGTTTTAGCAAAGGGCAAGAAGGGTAGTTCATTGTTTGACAGATTAATAATGGCACAATGGAGGTGCAGATACAGGAAGCTTGGGCTGGCCAAGAAAAGGAGATTAGTTAAGCAGATCTTGAGGACATGCTTGAAGTAAAAGTGGCTTAATAACTGAAGTTGGACTAGGTATGGAGCTGGGAGATAGAGCTGATAGCGGGAAGAGCAGGAGCGAAACTAAGGAAATGAGAAAGAGTGTAAAATGAGTCAATGATAACAATGAGCCAGAAAGAGAGCTTTGAAAGGGGGCTATATATTACAAATAAACTCTTCTCATGGTTCAGGATGTGGACTCACCTCCCTGCATTACAATCTCTGAGCATGAACTGGAGGTTGTCCATGACTTTGTGTACCTTGGCTCAACGATCTCCGACACTCATTCTCTCGATACCGAGCTAAACAAGCGCATCGGTAAAGCAGCTACCACGTTTTCCAGACTCACAAAGAGAGTCTGGTCCAACAAGAAGCTGACGGAACATACCAAGATCCAGGTCTACAGAGCTTGCGTCCTGAGTACACTTCTGTACTGCAGCGAGTCATGGACTCTTCGCTCACAACAGGAGAGGAAACTGAGCGCTTTCCACATGCGCTGCCTCTGACGCATCCTCGGCATCACCTGGCAGGACAAAGTTCCAAACAACACAGTCCTGGAACGTGCTGGAATCCCTAGCATGTATTCACTGCTGAAACAGAGACGTCTGCGTTGGCTTGGTCATGTCGTGAGAATGGATGATGGCCGGATCCCAAAGGATCTCCTCTATGGAGAACTCGTGCAAGGAAAGCGCCCTACAGGTAGACCACAGCTGCGATACAAGGACATCTGCAAGAGGGATCTGAAGGCCTTAGGGATGGACCTCAACAAGTGGGAAACCCTGGCCTCTGAGCGGCCCGCTTGGAGGCAGGCTGTGCAGCATGGCCTTTCCCAGTTTGAAGAGACACTTTGCCAACAGTCTGAGGCTAAGAGGCAAAGAAGGAAGGCCCATAGCCAGGGAGACAGACCAGGGACAGACTGCACTTGCTCCCGGTGTGGAAGGGATTGTCACTCCCGGATTGGCCTTTTCAGCCACACTAGACGCTGTGCCAGAACCACCTTTCAGAGCGCGATACCATAGTCTTTCGAGACTGAAGGTTGCTAATACAATACAAAAAACTCTTCTCCATACAGGCAGCTTAATCTCAATCTAAACAATGCTTATAATTTCTAGAGTGCTTTAGATTGTTCAAAATCCAAGTATTATTCCGCCCAGGATAAGGAATACCCCAGGAGCATTCCAGATACAGACCAGTCTTCAGCTGGGGGACTAAGGTTAAGAAGTCAACAAGGGACTTCATGGCTATTTGACCAGGCACTTCCTGGTCTTAACTCATACACTTCACAGCTTGTGAAGCATCTGGTCCTACCTGAAGATGCTAGAGGAACAAGGGTGGGGAATTTTTCCACTCTGAAGCATCAGAAATGGCTACAGTTGGCTACAAGATGGGAAAACTGAACAGATTGAAGGGGTGGAGGGAAACTAGTTCTGAAACTGTAGGAAAATTCTTATCTGAGGAAGTTTTAATGATTATGGTTTTTCTTGCATGTTCATATAAGTTAGGGGACTACCCCAGATATAAACTAAACCCCCATTCCATGGCACCAGCATAAAAGAACTCCCAACTCATCCTTGAGCCCTCTAGTTGATTACTATTCTAAGATGGAAAATCACCATGTTAAATTAATTTTTCCTTCAGGTAGAAGTCAAGGATAAAGCACTGTATATTGTCTTGTGAGAGGCAGGACAGCCCACTACTCAAATTGTCATAGCTAATCGACTGAAAACGTTATTATCTGCTTACAAACTCCTCTGGCATTGAGGTGCCTCAGTCCCTTTTTGTCCTGTTACAGCACCACCAGTTGGATTACACATAGCAATACTGAGCACTTCCAGAATAAAAAAATATATGCATAGGAATTAAAAATAAGTAGAAAACAGAAGTACAAAGGCCTTCAGTCCAGTCCTTTTCTCTGACAGATTCTGCACATAGAGCAGTGTTTCTGTTTCAGCTTTGTAGCTCTAACTGAAAAGAGTTACAACCTCCATTTTAAAATATTTCTTATATATCAAAAGCAAGATTATCCCAGCAAGAAGGGAAGACTGTGCTGCCTCTTACAGGCTGGTCACTGTCTCAAGCTTGCGTTCATAAAAGAAGCGATGGGGAGGGCGCTTGGTGGGAGTTTCTTGCCGGGCAAAGTAATTCAGCAGAGATGGTGTATTTTTCTGTGACAGGCCATCTTCACTATCATCCCTGTTAGGAGGCAAAAAAAGTAGAGGGAAATTAGGTATCTGGGTGTAGTAAAAGTCTCATACACTCCGCTTTTAGCAGAGAGAATTTTATTCAGTTGTCTTGGGTTCCAGCCTCTTCTGCTGGATTTATGGTGTAATCCTACACACATTTACCTGTGCGTAAGCACCACTGAACACAGTGGAACTGGGCATGTACAGGATTGTGTTGTCAGGCACAGACCTTCACTGCATTCAAAGAGCCAAGATGGAAAATAGGCATCTTAGCATTCAGCTCCTCTCCCCTCAAGGAAATAGCACTGGACTCCTGCTTCATCCAAAGGAAAGGTTACTGGCTGTCCTCACACAAGAAGCTTTTGGAGCTTCTTACATGTCTGCCATGGTCAGACTAAAAGAGAAACTAGTGAGCTAGCTGGCAGTTCCTTGGACTCAGGTGGGGAAGTTGCTCAGTGGGTTTAGCTAAACATCCCAAGATCTGTAGAAATCAAGGAGGGAACTCATGGCCATCCTTTGGCACCAGCAATTCCTGCCTGAAATCAACAGAGCTCTGCAAAGCCCACAAGACCATCAAACACAGAGATAGGCACAGGGAAGCTGGCAGGCCAAGCCAAGGGAAATATCTTCCTTGCTCAGGAATAGGTCCATGTATTCCTGGACTTAAGGGAAGAAGTCCTACAGACCCTCAGCAGATCCACCCAGCTCAAATCAGCCCATCTCTGAACTACCATAAAGCTGTGCTGCTTAGATGGAACCCCAAACTCTCAAGTAGCTATCATTTTTTTCAATCTTGTCTTGACTCTTTATATACTCATTGCACCTCATATTTCCTGACCTATGACTCGCCAACTAAATCACTGCCTCATAAAGAGCCTACTTGCTTCTGGGCCTGCAAAGCTATACCTAAAAGGCAGGCCGTGCCAGAAGGAAACCCTGAGCAGCAGTGCTTTCCTCATAAGTTCCTAGGTCTCCCTGAACCTCTAAATCCAAGCTTCATCTGCCATTCCAAGACCTAACAGTTTCTCCTTCCCCACCTACCAGTGAACAGGTACAGCCTTGCTTTCCAGGATGATCTGAGCAGTACTCCAGCTGAATCGTACAAATTGTGGGTAGCCAAAGATAGGGTCCAGATTCTGTGCAAGCCACTCCTTAGTTTTGGGATCTGGAAAAAAAGGACAAATGGAATCCTGGAATATTAATACTCCATGTTGCCCCTTCTCAGAAAGCTTTCAGCCAGGACCTGCAGACCTCTCTGCCAGCTCTGGAAGGGGAACAGGGGACCAGGGGATAAGTGATCGTATGGGAGTTAGCACTCCTCTAAATTCTGCCTCAGTTCCTGGACTTGCTCTGTGTGTAAATGCCACTTTCTAGTCTTCTTTGGCCACATCTGAGCAGCAGCGATAGATATGTAACCTTTGAATGGAGGAGTCAGTGCATGGCATCTAAAGAAACAGAGCAACCTCCTGGCAGTATAGCTACCTTTCAGTCTAGTTCCATTAGTGTAGACAAGAGCAGAGAATATTTGACAGCTGAATACATCTGGTGAAAAAACCCTACATTACTGCTAAATAAACAAGCTCTGCAATCTAAGGACAAGAGTGAAAAATGTAACAAGGCATAGTCATTGCCAAGGCAACAGCCTAGTTTATTAGCCTGAACTAATAATTGCACACTGAGGGCACAATCCTAACCAGGTCTACTCAGAAGTAAGTCCTATTTTGTTCAATGGGGCTTACTATCAGGAACATGTGGTTAGGATTGCAGCCTGAGTGTTTCTTCGTGTGGCCACTTCTGCTCTCAAGCTAAGCAGAAAGCTGAAATTTACCATTGGGATAGCCAGAGCCATAATCCAAATTCACATCTTTCAGATCCTCCAAAAACTTCCAATTCTTTACAGCTCGGTCCCTTGCCACCTGAAGAAGAAAATAAGAACATAGGATCTGTCTTCTTGCATTAGACCAGTGGTCCATCTACTCAAGAATTCTGTCAACAGTGGCCAGCTTGAGAGAAACTAAGCATCATGATGGCAGTGATTGTCTATTGTTTGACACACACACACACACACACACACACACACACCCACCCACCCACCCACCCACCCACCCAGTTTATTTACAATAAGAAGCATTCCCAAACCTGGCATTCACCTTGGCACAGATGCTAGCTGCACTGACAACAGGGAAGAGGGAGTCTGCCTTGGGCTTCACTGTGACCTCCAACTCTGGAAACCGTTGCTTTAGCTTCTCTTGGTACTTCTCTGCTGGCCCCACTGTATCCACAAAGACCTGAAGAAGAAGCACACAAAATTTAGTAGGTGAGGGTTCCTGCTACCTCTCACAGGCATGTGGTGCTGAGCTGGCTCACCTGTGCAACCTGAACTCCCGAGTCCAATGCATGCTGGATCAGGCCAATGGCTGTGTCATGTGAAAGTGCGTTCAGATTGTACTTCACTCTGCAATGAAAAGCAAAATATGCAAATCTGTGAATGGTACACCAGTTCTGTGACCTACCCACCAGAAAGGGGCTGGCTGGGAAAGGTGTGGGAGCTAAAAGAGAGTGTGTGTTTTTTTTTAATCAATAACAGTTTGTTAATGGCCAGTAAAACAGAAAGTCACCTCCACTAGAACACTGTCAACAACAGGGACTATCTCGGTAGTTGTGTCTGCCTGGAAATCCTGCTGCAAAGCCTGCTGGCATGACAGATCACCAATAAGACTGCCCAGAGAACATTGCTTTGTCCAGATCAGGTGAAAAGATATGCAGCAGCACAGTGGAATGGTAAGCACTGCTTGAGACAGGGAGGACTGCTGCGCAGACAAAGATGTGCTGTTGGAGTGTGGTCATTTGTTGTGTGCCACAGCCATGAACAGGGCAAGAGAGATACAACAGTGAGCAGGAATATTAAGGATGGAGTGGCATCAAGAAAGGAAGCAGTTTATGGGAAGTACTTAAGAGTTTACTTCCCTTTTCTGAAGGTCCACCCTGAGACCAGTCCCACCATTCCGATAATCTCCAAGACATAATGAGAAATGGGATGCCTCCCTTCCTCCTGTTTAACTCATTTTTGCCTGGCCCACAGGTGTACAAATTTGATTCCCTGTTGCGTATATGCAAAATTGGGCAGAAATGGCTTAGGGCCCAATCCTATTCAAGCTGTAAGACACATTTGCAGGCCCTAGTGCTGGTGGAGCACCAGTGCTAGCCGGTACTGGACTAGTACCAGTGGCGCACTGGAGCTCCGCTGCTTAGTGGTCACGCAGACCGCCGGGCAGTGGAGAGGTATGTGCGGGCATAAGGGAAGGCAGGGAGGAAGCATTCTGGGGCGGGGGATGGTGGGGAGGGGGCATGTTGGGGGAGGGAGCGGGCCAGGAAAGAGGTGGCTCCACCGGATCCTGAGCCTTCGGAAGCTCTAAATTCTACACCGACCCTTGGGTCATCGTAGAATTGAGTGGTCCCATTGCGGAACTACTCACTTTACCTGGGGGAAAGGGACGAAAGACCCCTTCTCCTGAGCAGACGGCAGCAGCTGCCTGGGGCACACTAGATGCAGCGGCAGCCATTTTCGGCACTGCTACAGCCCTGCATGCCAAGCAGCTCATGACTGGGCTGCCCATCATCAGATATTGATTGTCTGCAGAGATACAGGTAGTATTGATAATACTCCACAATGGTCCAAAGAAAAGAGTTTACCAAGATTATATATTCTGTGAAACCTCTTTATTGCACTGGTCCATTTGGGAATCTGATCCACATGGTTGGTGGACTCCATTTCTACTTAGACGCTGGACAGGTCCAACAGTAATGAAATTCTGCTATCCTTTCCAATCTGTTATTCTAATGGCTCTTATGCCTTATCCCCACCCGCTTATCTAATGCCTTATCGCCACCCGCTCACCGCCTCTGCATGCTGGTTGAGATGAAGTTGGGTGATAGGATGTGCAAGGCCCAACCTATGAAATCGTTGGCTGCATCCAGTTGCTCAAAGAGCTGTTCCCGTTGGGGCTCTGTTAACGTCTTGGAATCTAGAAGAATGAACCAAAGGAAAAAACAGAGAGCTGAGCCCTTGGAAAATTAGATATTGGGCTGTGAATTGAAAGAGATACACACCCATTCCCATTTCCATCGAGATTCCATCTTATACTACACAAACTTTGTCACCATCACATTTTAATTACATTCAGGCACTCCCTTCTTTACCTGCTACTTTCAGTGCCTCCAGGTCACCCTGTTGTGCCACAGGACAGTAACAGATACCATAGACCATGGGACCTGGGGGAAAAAGGGAAAGCAACGTAAGTCATTCTCCGGAAGACTCAATCCTCTACCTACAATATGAACATAATTATACAGCCTGTGACACGTTTGTTGCAAGGAGCACAATGTTAAAATATTCTGAGTATTTGAACATGCTAAGTATCCTTGAGATGGTGGTGATTGTTGCTACTACTAGTTATAGAACAAATCAGAGCCTACAACAAATGTGAATATTAAATAAAGGGCCACCCCAAATGTGCAATACATCTGTGGGAAATCATATTCATAAGCATCAACCCACAAGGGATTTGCAACCACACATTCTCTCCAATTGGGGGTTTATCTGTAGAAAAAGCTGTGCTGGTCACTCCTACAGCACTGTAAATCATTCTTTCTCTCACCTCCTATGAGGACTCAAAACCCATGGATATTAGGCAACCACATGAGTTTCCAACCATGTAGTCAAAACCCATGTGGTTGACCTTGAACTAAGAAATAGAAAATTATTCTGGGGGGACGGGGACTCATGGATAAGGAAACCCTCATGGGTTTTGTATCCAAACATGTTACATCCATGGGAACTGCTGATTTCCACATGGGTTTCTGCACATTTGGTCTGGCCCTAAGGATGTTTTGCCATTATCCCCTGCTAAGTGGACAATGAGAAGCCTTCTAAAGCAGTGACACACATGTATTTAGGAGGGGGAAGCAGGTACTGTATCCACATTCCTCCCAGCAGCAGTTGCTGGCGTCTCTTTTTGTCCTCCACATCTCAAGTCCTTTAAGGACAGGAAGTCATATTTTTATTCTTTTGTTATTAAAAAAAACAAAACTTTGGAGTCTGTTGAAAAGACTCTACATCAATCACACCCTCTACGTAGTTTATCCTCACAAACACCCCATGAGATTATTCACTACCATTCTCATTTACAGAAATGAAACAGGCAGCCCAATCCTATCCCTGGTGGCACCACTGAGTGCAGCGGCGCCAAAACAGCTACCACTGCATCCAGTGGCACCACCAGGGCCACTGGTGGTCTCTTTGGGGAATGAGACATTCATTCCCTTTACCCAGGGGAAGCCGCAAGCCTCAAAATGGGGCTTCTCAAGTCTGTGCCAGCTAGACTTTTGCCAGCACAGACTTGAGAGCCTCTGTGTCGTGGTTTTGCAGCCTGATGGAGGATAGGATAGGGTGGGGCAGGGTTCCGCTGGTCCTACGCCCTCCCACCCCCAAGGCTCTCACCACCATCTGGAGCTCTTACTGGACTTCAGGCAGAGTCCAGCACTAGGCTCAGGGTCAACTGGTGCTGAGCTGGTGCCAGTGCCGACTCCTCTCTGGATGTCAAGGACATGCCTTATGGTACACAGCGCTAAGCTGTGATAGGATTGGACCCTGAGTGGGACCCTGGATTGGATAAGCTGTGATAGGATTGGACCCTGAGCGTGCCTAAGAGCACTTAGGAAACCCATACAATTCTCCCAAAGCTTTTGCTTCCAGCAGTTTGGAGACCTGAAAGTGCCACCACACTCTTTGTTGTTTCTGGCTGCAATAAACGAGCCCGACTACTAGTGGAAGGTGACACAGGCTGCAGTCCTGTCCACACTTTCCCTGGAGTAAGCCGCATTGACTATAATGGGGCTCACTTCCGAGTAGACAGGCACGCAAGTCTCACCCCTTATGGTGCTTCGCATCCAAGCCCGTTCTGGCTTTTTGCACCAGATCCAGTGTGGGGCACAAAGCAACATCTCCAGGGTCCCGTCCCGTCCCCCCGTAACTCTGGCTCTTACCCAACACCGGCCCCCTGCCTGCCTCGTCGATGCCCAGGCTGCAAGGCTCGGACCTGCAAACTGCAGGCACCGCGGAGCGCAGCAGGCAGTTCACCGAGTTATCCCGCTCGAAAGCGCCCAGATCCATCTTCGCGCGCGCTCCAGAATCCCCGGGGAAAGTCAGCGCAGGAAATGGGGGGGGCGGGGAGGCTTCAAGTTGCACGGCCTTCTGGGTATTGCAGTCCTTCGCGAGGGACCAGTATCGCATCCTGTGTTCAAGCGCTGCAGGAGGTCCCGTCTGGCAAAGACAACAGAGAGATCTGGCGAGACGTCAAAGGCTACAATCCGAGCCACACTGCACTTTCCTGGAGTAGGCCCGTTGCACGCAGTGAGACTTACTTCTGAGTAGACATGCAGAGGATTGGGCCTAAAACCTCCTTGGTTTCTAGACAGTGTAACGGAAAGGATTTGGGATTCAGAGCCCAATCCTATGCCTGTCTACTCAGAAGCAAGTCCCATTGCAATCCATTAGGCTTACTCCCAGGAAATTGTGTATAGGATTGCAGCCTCAGAGCCCAATCCTATGCCCGTCTACTCAGAAGTGTCATTATAGTCAAAGGGGTTTACTCCCAGGTAAGTGTGGCTAAGATTGCAGCTTTAGAGCCCTGTACAATCTTTGCAAGTCATGGCTCATAACCCTACTCTTCCATTCAATTCTACCTTGTGTTCACTTGCGTGTCCTGCGATAACTACTGTAAACTCAGAGTCCAAGCCTATGCATGTCTACTCAGAAGTCATTCCCATTATATTCAATGGGGCTTACTCCTGGACAGGATTGCAGCCTCAGAGCTACGCCGTGGTGGAGGCCGGTGTAGAGCCCGTGCTTCGGATACAGGAAATCGCATGTTCAATTCCATCTTCAGCTAAGGATCTCCGGTAGGCGGCCTGGAAAGGACCACCGCTGGAGGCTCTGGAGAGCAGCGTCAGGCAAGAGCAGACAAGGCCGGCCAAGCGTCCCGATGATCATCATTCCAACCCAGCAGAAGATAGGCAGCGGTTTCACCTGTTCCTCAAGAACAGGCGTGACCCAAAGGGAATGAGAATGAGTGAATCATTTGCCTATTTATTTTGCTATGTCAACTGCTTCCTGAACTACTCTGGTTGGAAATTGGTATACTGTAGGTACATACTGTAGTAATAATAATGCAGGAGTAATAATAATGCAGGAGAAAAGGAGTCTGACAGCCCTATCCACACTTTCCTGGGAGTAAGCCCCATTGACTCTAATGGGACTTACTTCTGAGTCTAGACCAGGGCTGTGGAAAAGACACAAGAGAATTTTCAAGGGGAAAAAAGGACATAGTGGAAACCCTGTTTTCGGCGAGGAAACAGTGAGCAGAGACTGCCTACTCAGGGACTATGAAGGAAGTCTTTGTTTCTTTCTGGTGTGACTCTTGGCCCGGCAGATAGAAGCCCAGCAAGCGCAGCGTTGTCTCAGCATGTGCTGGAAGTGATGGAGAAGGTTTCACCTGTTGAGTGTCTGCCTGCCATACATTTTCTAAAGAAGAGAAAGCGCGCCGTGATGAGGCTTCATGGCTGGCAATACTCGGCAGCTGGATTGCATTCTTTGCTCCCCAACTAACACCCACCCACATTCTGCCAGTGCCCAACAGGAGAGGCAGAAAAGGGAGCCTGCATGCCTCTAAGCATGCCCCCTCAAGGGGGGGTCAGGGTGACGCCCCACCGCACGCTTGCTGACCCCGCCCCTTCCAGGGCCAGCTATAAAGCTGTGCCGCCTGCGCGCTCCCTCCCGCCCGCGTCACGCCTCCAGCAGTTAGGCACCGGTCGGCTTTGCTGGTGGACGGCTCTGCTGCGCGGACGGAGGTAGGGCTGGGCGGCTCTCAGCCCAGGGTGCTGGGGTGGGGGCGTCCGCTGCAGGCGCTCAGTGATTGCCTTGGGAGGCCAGAAGGACGCGGGCCTGAAGCGCTTTCTCTGCGCCTTGGCTCTGCAGGCGTGAACGGCCCCTCGAGGTGCTTGCTTGGTTGCTCTCCTTCTGGCCCCCACTCTCCCCGGCGTGGTCCAGCGCAGTGCGGCGCGCGAGGTGGGCTGGGAGGATTCCAATTCCCGGTCCCGTCCTGGAGCGATGCCTCGCGCGCCGCCGCCTTCCCAAGGCACAAAGCGCGCGTGCCGGGCTGGGGCCGCTCCTGGGCTTGATCCTTGCTAAGCTCCTTTTCCCCAGCGCTGCCCCTTGCACGGCTTCCTCCCGCCTCTCGGAGGCGCGCTGAATGCCTCCCTTTGTGTCCCCGGCATCGCAGTCCTTTGTGTTGCAAGGAGTGTGGGGAGGGGGCAGCAGGCAAGGCAGCGCTTCCACTCCAGGGTCCTCCTCTGGCGGTCTCTGCCTGTGGCTTCCTCCCCAAAACTTGTGAGCGCCCCCTCTCTGGCCACTGCTTGGAGAGTTCGTTAAATTAGTAAGCCATTAAACGGTTTCTCAAAAAATGTTCCCTGGGGGAGACTTTTATCACACAAGCAGTATCTCCAAGTGATCCATTATACAAAGTCAGGAGGTGGTGGCACAATGAAATGGCAGGCGGCACAAGGCTTACAACAGGGGTGTCAAACAAAAGGCCCGGGGGGGGGGGGGCAAGATGTGCCTCCTGAATTCAATTTATCTGACCCATGGGCTCTCCCACCTCCACCAGCTGGCCTCAGCTGTGCTGAGATGTCACTGCTGAAAGGGCAGCCCACATGAAAATTGGGCTCTCCCGTATCTTGAAAATATGATCAAGATCTGCATATTTTCTCATCTGTCATTTGCAGCTAATGAATTCCTAAATGAGAAAAACAAAAAGTGCTTTTTTCTGGTCATCACCTGCTTAATGACATCACTTCCTGCTTAATGACATCACTTCTGACCCATAGCAGGCACCATGAATGCTATTTGGCCCACTGTATGAAAAGAGTTTGACACCTGTAGCTTACTGCATGGTGCTCTATGATTAGGTGTGTGTTTCTGGGTGATATTTTTCCAAGAACTCTTGATTAAAATAGCAAATTGTGGTGTTGTGTGTTTCTTATTCCAAGGGTGCATTATAATAAATTATCATTATTAATTATAGTTGCTTTAAAAATATGCTAGGTAGGTGCTTTAGTGTCAGCAGATGCAGCCATAGTATTTCTACCTGCAAAAGTGATCTGTTTTAATTTATGAAAAAGACCTCAAACACCAAAAAGGCAGTGTTGTATTTTTATGCATTTTTAACAAAGTCCCTATCCATGATTGTTTTGATCATCACTTATTGTAGGAAGGACCATTTATAGCAGTCCCTACACACTTGAACCAGTGCTTTTCCTTCTCCAGACCCCATGCCCATTTCCAGGATTGACAGTCCACTGCAGCTCAAACACCTTGCTGATTTAGGTGTTTCAGCTTTCTACAGAAACCAACAGTCTGCTCAAGACTTCCCTGTGTTTTAGCATGATGAACCAAACATTTTGCTTCCTTGGGTGCCACAGGGCAAACAATCATATTGAGCTATATGCAGGGTTTCCCTACTGTTCAGCAGAAATGCTATGAAAGTGCTTAAGAGCTGCAATTTACAAGAGAATCATGTGAGTTCTCAAATGGATTGGTAGGATGAGGAATGGTAAGTTTAAGCTACTGTTCTCCCTATTAGAATTCAATGGACAAACGGAATATTGAGATTCTTTCAAGAGACTTGCAGCTATTGGAAGGGGCAAGATTATGGTACAAGAACTTTGGAGGGAACATTGTGGTGCTTAATCTGTCTGCTAGTCTTTTGTGCTAACTGGATGCACCAGTAACCAAAGACCCTGAGCAAGCCAACAAAGCCTTCCATTGTCCCTCTTGCATACATACTGTTTGCCTGTGCTGGGTCAGAAGAGACTGTTAATCTCCTAGTTCAAGGTAGGCTACCCCCTCTGTAACGCCCTATTCTTGGTCTCTGAAGAACTGTGATAAAACCTCTTGGCTCTTGCAAAAAAAAAAACACCCTCATCTCTTCTTTAGAAAAAATGGCATTCAGATGAAAGGGAGTTGTTCAAACTTTTGCTTCAAAGCTACACAATTAAATTCTTCATCCTTTGAATTTTGGTTGCCAAAAGCAAACCTTGATTTAGGATGCACTGTGCAATGAAATCCATGTACTGCCTGCCTGTCTTGGAATAAAATGACAAACATGACAGCTTTTCCTTGATTGGCAAATAACTCCCAACTTCATTGTCATTTTGTAGTTCAGGTAAGTTTGAGCCCAATACCTTTAAAGCCAAACTAATTGCTGACTTCTTGGGTCACCAAAGAAGTTGCCTTTCATATTTTGCTATTGTCAGCAATGTGCTACCTCAAAGCATAGGCTAATTCAGTGAATGATCTTTCCTTTTGAGACATGTCACTAGAATGATGGTGGTAAATGGGTGCATGAGTCTGAAATGCATTGTGTCCTGGTTTCATTCCAGTAACTGATAACCCCTCCTACATTTTTCTGTTGTTCAGTACTGACTAAAGACACTCCTCTGTAGTTAGCAATATTCTTGTGCATCACCATGGTCTGTCCCCAGCTCTTTATAAGAGTATCTTGCATTTACTTCATAACTATACATTTTAGCCTGCCTCTCCACCAAGATTAGCTTCCAAAGTATTTTAAGTGTTCAGCTGCTCTCTGAGTTGGTGCTGGAGAACACTGCATTTATTCCATAGTCATTCCCAGTGGTTCCCAAACTTTTTGAATTGGTGGCTCCTTTGACCTACTGGGCCATTGGCTGCAGCTCCCCATTGGGGCTACAAACCTATGCATTGTATAGGGTAGGGTGGCAGGTTTTTGGCAAGGATTTTGCAGCTCCCCTGGCTCACAGTTTGGGAACGTCTGGTCTATCCAGAGAGTTCTACTTTATTAATAGTTTAGTGCTCATCCAACACTGATGGTTTGAGTTTAGGTATGTCAGCAGTCAGGCCCATGCTTGTTGCAGGCTGCTTCAGTTCTATCTCATTATCCTTGGTATTAAGTAGAATATATACTGCTGCTGCTTCTTGGAAAGATTTCAGGTTTAACTCTGTAAAAAGTTGCATAGGCAGTCCTGTGCTCATATGCACAAACAAAACATTTTGTGTGTGCCAAGAAAGGCAGGGGAAGCCTTGGGGTGATTACAGAAACCAACAAATACTACTTCACAAAAAAGCTGGCAAACCTAAATTAGGTGTTGAGCTTGTAATGGACTAAGATTGCTGGAAAATGGGGGTTGGATGAGGGAAAGGAATGGCATTGATTCAAATGTGTAGGAACTACTATCTTGTTTAATGACCTTTCCTGCCCCAAAATGGAAGTGGTGATTGGCTCAGTGTTGTAAACCTTAATATGTTTTGTAATGAATCTCCTGGAGAAACTGCATGTGTCATAAAAAGTGCCCAAGGTGGTATTGAGCAAACTGAAACATGACCTACAGAAGTGGCTGAGAAGACTGCTACTGAATGACATACTGGTTAGCATTTGACCTGCGTTTGTGCTAAGGCTTTTTTTCTATAACTTGTTCAGAGTTGAAATGGCATTGGGTGACATTGGGCATTGGCATTCTGTCACTTGCCATTGGGTGACATCCTGCTGTGGTGGGAGTGAGAATATTGACTACCAGCTGCAAACAAGCAGTACATAACTCCTTTCAGAAAAGGAAGGAGGCCTTTTGTACTTGGAAGTTTCCTTCACAGCAATGGCAGTGCACAGCTACCTGGTCTTGCATTCAGATTGTCTTCAATGCAAGTGTTGTGTTCTACAGTTCAGTTGGATGACTTGTGTGACTACAGTTGTGATCTGTACACCACTATGCAGAGAAGGAGACCGCTCTTCCTCAAGCAGCAGTTTAGTTGCTAAATTGCAGTTTAGTTGCTAGATACTGCAAAAATGTGTGGTAGAAGCTAGGGGAAAGGTTTGCAAGTCAAAAATGTAGCTTCATTAAAACTTCAAAACAGGCCTAAATTTTCCCTTTTTTATATAGCTCAAAATGCCCTTGGAGTAGAATCTCTTTAGTCTGAGGTTCTCAAACTGAGGTGTCGCAATGCCCCTGCCTGAGAGCTTCAGCCACTGGTCTGTTAAGGGGTGGGGGAAGGCAGGGACATAATCCCCTGGATCACATTGCTAATGGGGGTGAATAGGGATTTCTTTTACTCAGCAGCACTCTTAAGTAAAAAAAAAATCCTCCTTTGCCCCTGTTTGCGATGTGATCCTGGGATTGCATTGCTGCCTTTGCCCCCCTACAAAGACTTGCCTTGTGAGTCTTACTCCTAAGAAGTTTGGGAACCGCTGTCTGGGTTCTGGGGACTCAATCCAGTTGTTGACTTAGGACTTGCGCTGATCTAATTTCAGGAAATGGCCTGTGGTAATGCTTATATTGGGAAGCCAGCCCCAGACTTCCATGCCACAGCGGTAGTAGATGGAGCCTTCAAGGAACTAAAGTTGTCGGATTACAAAGGTAATAAATTGCTGTTTCTGTCACTTGATTACTGTTTGTTTGCTGTTGCTTTTACTTGTTGCACAGTTTAATAGCATACTAACAGCAGTTAATGTTGTAAGCTGCCTTGAGGTTGTAGAACTGCAGGATAAGCAAGGAAGCTTCTTGGGTTCCAGGGGTCTATTTGTTTCTAAGTTCAACGTTGCTACTATTGGTAGCAAATATGAAAAATGTATTTACAGTACTCTATTGTGTGGCCTTGGCTTGAAAAGTAGGTTGATTGGGCTGGCTGGAATAAGATGAGGAATGTTTGGGAATGGGTGTTAATGCCATTTATGGGCATATGGCCAGGCATGTCAAACTTAGAAAATTCTTAAGTTGAATGTTAATCAAGGTTGCTTCTGTAGAAGTGTTTCCTAGGTCTTACCACAGAAGCTGAGTTTGTAGCAGCGAAGAGCTTTTTTCCTCCATGCCCCATTACAATCTAGCTTTGAAGGATGTGAGGACCAAAAAGGATTTTGTACTCGGTCTGCATCAAGAGACTTAAAATTGCTATTTTGCACTGAACATGGCAGCTTGAGAACTGGTGGATATGGAGTATGCATTGCTTAATACAATAGGCTGTTGCAGTACACAGACAAAAGGCTATAGGTTTGCTTTACCCTAGAGAAAAGGTTGAGCCTCCTCATGGTCCAGACATAAGATGTTGCTTAAGTACACTGTCAGTGAATGCAGACCTGTCCTAATTAGACATATGGAGTAGGTACCTGAGACTCTTACCTTGTCTTTCACACAGGAAAATATGTAGTTCTCTTCTTCTATCCACTGGATTTCACCTTTGTCTGTCCCACGGAGATCATAGCTTTCAGTGACAGAGTTGGAGAGTTCCACAAGATCAATTGTGAGCTTATTGCTGCCTCCATTGACTCGCAGTTCACCCACTTGGCCTGGTGAGTATTCCACTATTCAGCATGGAGCTATCATGGAGAACAAGTACTGGTTGCTGAAGCCTGATTAGAACTGAGGAAAAGGAATGAAAGGCATCTGCTTAATGTTTCCTGAAGAGCTGCACTGACCAAGTCTTGATAATTCATAGAAATCTCTAATTGCATTTTCAGGATCAGCTGAGAATACAAGAACCCTTGTGGGTCAGACCAAAAGCCCACCCTGTGGCTGACCAGTTGTCTTTAGGAAACCAGCAAGCAGGGGAAAAAGCATATCCCTCTTCCCTTGCAACTGGCATTCAGAGGCACAGTGCTGTCTCTGACGCTGGAGGCAGCGTACAACTGTTATGACTAATAGCCAAGCATGACCTCCATTCATGAATGAATGGAGCACTTTTCTAAAGCAGGGGTGCTCAAACCCCAGCCCGGGGGGCCATTTGCAGCCCTCGGGGACTCCCACAGGAAGCCCCCAGCCTCCAATGAGCCTCTGGAGACTTGCCGGAACCTGCACTGGCCCTATGCAACTGCTCTCAGTATGAGGGCAACGATTGGACTTCTTGTGTGAGCTGTGGGACGAGGGCTTGCTCCACTGCTTGCTATTTTATGTTTGTGATGCAGCAGCTGCTGCTGCAAAGAAAAGGCCAGCTTTGCTTTTTAAAAAGTCTTTTATAGACCTTGAGCTATTGCAAGACCTTCATTCATTCATAGATGTTCCATCTCTAATATATTCATTTATGTAAATTTCCTCAAATTTGAGATGTAAATCAATTCTTCCCCCTCCCCGCCCGACAGTGTTGGAGAGATGTGAGCCTCCTGCCAAAACAGTTTAGACACCCCTGTTCTACAGTGATCATTTGTGATCCGAGGATTGGGGCAGTTGAGCAGCCTTTGGAGAGCTGGAGCATGTCTGATGAAAGCATTGTCACTGCCTTGCAGACAACAGAATGGTCCACTTGGAATCACTTGTAACCTTGGTGAAATGTGAATCCTTGTGCTTTTGTTCACTCTCCATGTACTAGCGTAACGGATTCACAAAGTGGTGTGACCTTGTCAAAATCTGCTCGACTAGACTGAGTTAAAAGCAAATGGATTTGAATTGCAACATAATACTGATTAATGGAGATGCAGGGAGTGTGCACAAGGCTACCTGCTTTCAAGATCACTACTTATGCTCCAAGTAGCACTGCCATCAAGAAGCTTGGCTGGCACAGAACATGTACTTGATGGCTTATAATAGTCCTATAACATACAGCCCAATCTCTAACTTCCCACTGCTTTGCCTTGTGCATATAATAAGGTTTAACCCCAATGGATTGCCTTGAACAAGCTTGCCACTAGGATTCTTTCTACTTGGGAATTCTCAAGAGTACTTCTCACATACCCTTGAGTCAAATGCATTCGCTCGTAGTCCCAAACGACCTCCCTGGCAACCATGAATAATTGCTGAAATGTTTCAACTAAATCTTTATACTCTGCTAACACAGATAATGCCTTAATACCAGTTTTCCATAGACTGGGAGAGAGCCAGGCACGTTAACTGCTGGGGACCTCCACCCTTATCTTCCACAGTCTGACTCAGTAGAAAATTATCAACTCTTGCTTGATGTGGGCAGAGCAGCTTGGCCCAGCTAACTATGCATGTTTATGCAGAAGTCCTATTATGTCCAGTAAGACTTACTCCCAGGAAGTATGCATAGGATTGCAGCCTAAACTGGTGTGGAGAACAATTCACTAGGGTTGGAGAAATGGGCTAGAATTACAGAATTAAAAAATATATATTTTTATATATCTGATTCAAATAACTCTTGTTTCCACTGAGGAAGATAGCTTGCACAGGTTACAGAGATTGAATTAAGCCACAGAATCTGAACCTTTATTCCTTATAGTTTGTCTGAGTATCAAATTCTTAAATGGCTAGAGTAGTTCTTTTCAGATATGACTTGAGCCAAAGAAGGTGATGCCAAAAGTGTTGCCCACAGCTTGTTGCTATTAACAGTTATTTCCTTGCAGGATCAATACCCCAAGAAAGGAGGGGGGCTTGGGCTCCATAAATATCCCCCTAGTGGCAGATGTCAACCACAGTCTTTCCAAAATGTATGGAGTGCTCAAGGTGGAGGATGGTATTTCTTACAGGTATGGAAACCATAATAGGCTAGTCTTCTAGATGTTGGGACTGTAACTGATAGCGACTGCTTCTGAGAGCATCTTGGCATCCATCAATCCCTTTCTAAAGTCTTAGTTTTGGCACCTAGTTACATACTGCAAGATGTACGTGATTCTTCTCAACTGTTTAAGGCAGGAGTGTCAAACATAAGGCCCGGGGGCCAGATGCGGCCCGCGGAAGCTTTTTATCCAGCCCTCATGAGCTGCTGAGCCATGTTGAGGTGTTACTACTGAAAGGGCAGCCGACTTGAAAGTTGAGCTCTCCCATATTTTGAATATGATCAAGATATGTATATTTTCTCTTCTGTCATTTGCAGCTAATGAGTTCCCAGGTGAGGAAAAGTGCTTATTTTTGGTCATGACCTGTTTAATGATATCACCTCCTGCCTAATGACATCACTTTTGGCCCTCAGCAGATGAATGCTATTCGGCCCTCTGTATGAAATGAGTTTGACACCCCTGGTTTAAGGTTTTACTCATCCCTGATAGATCTGCCCAGTTTCCTGATGCTGACCTTTTTTGTACATATTGACCAACCAGCAGGCCACATATAATTCAAACATTAAACCTAGCCAGGTAAAAGTGTCCAACCCTAATGAGAATATATTCCTTTCTTTGGTATGTATATAGACTTGAACCTTAGTCCTGAACAGAGAAATGGAAGCACCTTTTTGTGGCTGCAACAACCTATTGCCCTATTCACCTGTCCTTGTTCAGTTCTCCCAGATTACTTTGTGGTGTTTGGCAATTCTACATCCATGAATATACAGTCTAATTTTGTCCCACTAGCAGCTGGATTTTATTAAAGATTCTATATATCAGTGCAGGGTAAGACTACTTATATTTTGGCTATGTCATCTTTCAAGTTTGTACCTTTTAAGGGTTATCTGTCACTTCCCCTGCTTTCAGAGGCCTATTCATTATTGATGACAAAGGCATTCTGCGGCAGATCACAGTGAATGACCTACCTGTGGGGCGTTCAGTGGATGAGACATTGCGCCTGGTGCAAGCCTTCCAGTTCACAGACCAGCATGGTGAAGGTAAGGGGTAGGATCTTTCCACAGGTCTTGAATAATGAAGTTGACACAAGGATGGGCCAATTACTCTGGGAATGGTTATCTGTTTTGAGTCCTAGTTGCATCAGTTCCCCATGAAAAAGGGTTTGGCCTTGTCTGTACACAACTTCCAAACCTCTGTAAGCAAAAGGCTTTGGGTAACTCTAGTGACATGCTTTACTTAGGAAGCTGCCTTCACCTTCCTGTGTTGCTGAGTGCAGTAGTACGTCACAGTTCTTCTGGAGCCATCCAGGTGAACAGCTGGTGCTCCTTCATTGCTCATGACTTTGATATCCTAGAGTGGACTTCAGAGTATAACATGGCAGTCTTGACTGGATTCAGGAGAAGTACAGGTATAACATAATTATCCACGGATTTTTCACCTGTGGTTTTATCTCAGTGTGATGAGAAGGACCCTTTAAAGGAGAAAAGTCATTTAACAATAGCCTTGTTAATGCTAGAGAGGGCAGCCTGCTGACAATCCGTCATTCATTCTCTTCAGGCACTCAGAACAGTTTCACTCCAAGGCAAGCGACCCCTCCCTTCCCCCAACATGTGAAAGATCATCACTTGGCATTCTTTCCCATTGCTGTGCTCTGAGTGAACGGAGGGATTGCTGGCTCGAAGTGAAGCCTTTCTAAGCACCTGGAGAGACAGATGGATTTGTCTTGCATCACAAATGTCAGCAAAGCTGTTTTTAAATCATCTAGCAAAGGGACATTGGTTTTTAAGTGGATTTGCTTTAATGTGATTTTTGTCATCCACGTGAGTTTTGGGAATGGAGCCCTCATGATTAACATCATAAATAATGATACGCAACCTGCATGTAGAGAAATGAACTGGAATTTAAAAGGTTAAATAGAACTTTAGATCCTTTAAATATAATTTAAAACTTTAAATACAATTTAGATCCTAAATTGTAGCCTTTAATTTGGACAACATATTCAGACTGCAGACTCTGTACAAAAGCAGCCTTCAATGTAGTTCAATGAAATACTGTATTGTTGAATATTTGAGTCTTGGTCTTCAATTCTATCAGTTGTGTATTGTGTATCTGTTTGGTGTCTTTGTGCAATTGATTTAATGTATTTCCCTCTCTGGCAAGACATGTGTGTTGTGAGTGCAGGCACCAATGAGTAGGAGCTAAAAACCACTGTGTTCTATGATGTGGTGAGACACACTAGGGAGGAATGAGTCTTGACTTCAAATCAAGGAAACGTCTATCATAACTTGTCTGGCCCAGTGCTATAGCTGGCAAGCCTCAAGCTGCTGCTGAGAATATCTGACAGCAACAGTGCAGCAGTGAGGTGAGGCTTAGATTAATTTTTTCAACTGTGATCCTAAAGCCTAAACCACCACTGGTGGAAGAGATGAGGCAAAGCGTAGTGTCAATTGCTGTCTACTCTTGTGCAAGAGTTTGCTGAAGTGGCCTGCCTGGAACAATTGGGTTAGGTCTCTCTAGCTACTGCTTTTCTCCAGGCAAGACCATGAGGTCCTCAGCTGCTGCCTCCTAGAATTCTGCCAATACACTGATTGCTCCATACAGAACTGATGGGGTGCAAGCTGTACATGGCATTTAAAATGCAACTTGAAGGAGATTCCTGGGATATAAATCTGACAGAACTGTACCTTCTGGATTTCCAACTTCTCTGGTTGCCTTCCTGCTATCTGTCCGCAGCCTATTCTGACTGCCCCTAGATTTTGTTGCTTCACTTGTTCTAACACTTCCCACTGTTCTTGCAGTGTGCCCAGCTGGCTGGCAACCTGGTGGGGACACCATCAAGCCAACAGTGAAAGACAGCAAGGCTTTCTTTGCCAAGCAGCAGTAGGCTTCCTGTCTTGCATGGCTGCTGTGCTGCTGAAGGAATCTAGCCTAATATGAAGAGATTTTTTTCCGTTCTGAATCCACCCTACCTAGAAGGAAGAGCTCTCTTGGAGTTGGGCTACACTTGAGTCTCCCTTGAGTAGTTGGTAGAACTAGCTTGAATATTGTCTGCATAGGGAATCTCGTAATGCCTCAATAAAATTGTGGTTAAAATAATCTGTCTTTTGGAGTATCTTCAGTGACATGAAGTCCCCAAAAAGTTGGTGTAGTGTGCAGTGATGGGGTGTACGTGTAAAATGGAAGCTGGAAGGGAACCATGAACACACCTGCTCAGCTCACAGCCAGTGTTCCCCATCTTCACCCCAAATGCCCAGGGCCCTCCCATGGATGCACAAGGGCAGCTCTGGAGCGCTTGGCTAGAACATTGATGTCATTGCCAAGCTTCAGAGTGCAAAAGCGAAGCTGTGTGGGCTTTTCACTAGAGCTGCATGGCCAGTTGGGGGGGGGGAAATGCTGCTCACAGCTCCATCCTGATTTCAGAGTATTCTCCCACCATGCTGCTGCTGAGCATTCCTGACATAAAAGTTGCTGCTGTGGTGGAGCTCCAGTAGAGTGGTCTGGAAGATAACATCCATCTGCAGTTACTGTAAGAACTTAAGCTCATGTTGCTACTTGTGGAAAGCATCATCTATGGCAGGGGTGTCAAACATAAGGCCTGGGAGCTGGATGTGACCCTGGAAGCTTTTTATTCGACCCTCAAGCTCTCAGCTGCTGAGCAGTGCTGAGGTATTACTGCTGAAATGGCAACCCACATGAAAATTGGGCTTTCCCATATCTTGAAATACGATCAAGATTTGCATATTTTCTCTTCTGCCATTTGCAGTTAATGAGCTTCTATATGAGAACGATTTTGGGCCATCAGCTGCTAAATTATGTCACTTCTGGCCCTCAGTGGGCACCCTGAATGCTAACTTCAGCTCTCTGTATGAAATGAGTTTGACACCCCTGATCTATGGGTTATAAAAACCTGCTTCATCCAGGTGTGTTGAAATATCAAGTCACTGTTGAGACAGTGAGTGAAAGTGGGGGGAAAACACCTTAGCAAAACATGTCTGCTCCCTAGTTCTAAATATAAGAGCAGGCTAACCTTTTATTTCTCTTAAAGATGTTTCCCTTGATTATGAAGGGGTCCTGTTGGAAGCTTTTCCTGGGCAAAGATCCTAAATGCTGGTAACTTATCTCCTACAGACATGGCATACCTTGGATGCCTATGTGGTCTAAGGGCCAAATCCTATCTAATTTTCCAGTGCATTTGTGCCAGTGGGGCATGCATTGCATCCTGCGGTGGGGAGGCAGTCACAGAGGCCTGCTCAAGGTATGGGAACATTTGTTTCCTTACCTCAAGGCTGCATTGCAACTGCACCGGTGCTGGAAAGTTGAATAGGATTGGGCCCTCAGTCTTCCCATAGCTAGAATCAATAAGCAAGAAGTTCAGCATAATGACTTGTGGCACATGTGCACGCTCTCCTTGGCTCTCAAGTTACACTGTAGGCAATCTGACATGTGCAACCAGTATTTGTCCCAGTTGTACTGCCTCTACTACATTGCACCTCTTGTAAGGCATGATGTGGCATCTGAGATGCCAAACAAGTCATTACTAACCAGTATCCATCACTCATGCCCAGGACCAGCATAGCAATGAAGCTGAACTGCTTGCTTCAGGTGGCAAGAGGGGGGCAGCAAACTGGGCTGTGGCTTGCACCTTCCTCTACTCAAGCTTACTTGCTTACAGGAAGAGTGTGGCAGTTGCAGCCCACCTTCTTCAGCAATGCTGCGAGAGGAAGGAGAAAAGTTATCACCATCCAGCTATGTAGAAAATAGTTGGGTGTGTAAGGTAAGGCACAGCATGGCCAGCCAGAGCTAACTCCCATACCTTCTACTTTGGTGCTACCACCACCTTACTCTTGCAGGATGAGCAGTGCTGGCTTAATGGTGCTGCAGTGAAAGTTAAGGGGGCTAGTTCTGAAAGTTAAGGGGGCTTGCTGTTTTCCTAAAGGGGGTGAAAGCAGAGTATGCTAATGCACTTGCATTTTTAAAAAAAACTTGAGGGTAGCCTAGTGACATCTCTGTGCCCAATCAGGTGTTGGTGCCTCAACCCCCTCCTGCTACTGTCTGAGCCACAACAATATTCAGCTGTGTTGGATTTTACTTAAATGGGATTTGTTTTGTCTTGACTATGCAATAAAATGGCCAGAGAACTGAGATCTTGCCCCGGAAGTCTCAGTCAGATTCCACCCGTGTCTGCCTTAAGTGGTAGAAGTAGTCTGGGCATCCAGTACACAAATCTTTTGCCTTGGTTCTGGCAAATGTAACTACCACGTTCCCAAACCTTGCCTTCAAAGAAGAACCCCTTCTGATGCCACATAACTCCTTGCTAAACAGTCAAGTAAACATGACTCATCCCTATGCTACAAGCACCCTGTAAACATGGTCTGCTCAATTTCTCCAAACAAGTCCCTCCTTCACCAACAAGATTGTGTGATCCAGACATCCCCTTTGGATCTATTCTTGATTCTATGCAAACTGCTGTCTCCAGTCCTCAATCTCCAGCCATGTTGAAAAGTACTTCTTCCTCTGAGCCCTTTTCTTTGAGGCTTGGGGCATCAATCAAAGGTGCCAGCCAGCATGGAGTCAACTTGCTCAATGCAAATTTGGGTTGGAACTGCTTGTCCTAGAACCACTGCAGACCTTGTTTTCAAAGTTCAATTTTAGCAAACCAAGCTGCATTGGCACCCAGTGAGCCTTCCAATAGATTCCCCCCTTCCAGCCACTTGTTCTGAAATTACCTGTAGAATCATGAGAAATCCAGAATTCTGCATGCATTTTGAGTCATAGAAACAGGATCCCCTTGCTTAGGAAGTGGTTGTGTTCTGGTCCCTGACTTGCATTTTTTTTCACTCTTTCATACCTCTGCAGATAGAAAGGTGAATGCATATAAACTAAGCATCTGTTCACCAGCTTTTGGTGGATGAGTCAGCGAAGCCTCAAGAGGTTCCTGTTCCTATTCCCCTTGAACCAATAGCCTTGGGGCCAGGTCTAGAGGGCTCTTCACTTTTTAAATTATGCTACTGCCAAGTGGAAGCTTTCCTCTACTTTGGGTTTGGCAGGTGTTGGGATACCTTTCTGAAAAATTGCATTGCTTTTTTGTTGCAATTTCTTTGAGGTTTCCCACTTTTCCCCCCATGAGATGACTGGTCCTGTTTCTAATACAGCCACACTCATACTTGTTATAGACACTTCTATCTTCTGCCACTAGAGGATGCTGTAGCTTCATGAGCCAGCTCCTACTGATTCAAATGACACCAAGCACTTGCTGAAACCTACTGGTATATGCAGTCATAGATTAAAAAGCATGAGTGCCACTATGCAGTCATACTCTGGCCCCTTACCTCGAACTGTCTCATCTGCCAATACTGGTATGAAAAGGTGCACACAGGCAAAATATAGCTTATTTAATCTCCATGTGTTTTACTCAAAAGCTAAAGTTTGGGAGCATCAAAAACAGTAGTGGAGTGTCTTAAGTAATTTTATTGTAGGAGGAACCCCAATTCAGTAGGGCCTCACACTCACAAAATATGGAGGGATTAAGAACTGATTCAGAATTATGAATAGCTAAGAGATTAACTGCTCTTACACACTATAATACAGGCCAGATTTCTTGCAGCTCTTTGAGAATTCAAAAAGCTGTTTGATGGTTCTTTACTATTCTCTAATAGGAACCAAGAGCCCAGGTTTCTGTTAACCAAGTCACTGGCTGATCATTCAGGAAGCACAAAGATGCTCCTCTGAATAAGAAATCTCAACTGAAATCCAGGTGTACAGTACTTGAGAGGAGGATTATTGTTCCCACCCCCACTTCCTTCACTTTGGTCAGTGAACAAAGGAAAATATTGACAGGCTGACACTTTCTGGGTAACAGACTGTATTTGTTCTATGTGAAAAGCAGCAGACTAGAATGGAGAAAGTGGGTGAGAGCAAGCTAGAACCTACAACACCTTGGGTTCAGAAATGCCTGTAAAACTGATGTAGCCTAATATTGCAGCCAGAGTGTACTGCTGTTTAACTCCATCCAATGCTCAACTTGTGTATCTGTTGTGTAGTTAGATACACAAGATACTGTATGTCTCCAGTGGTTTCTCCTTGCAAGGAAACTGGAACTTTGGTAGCGAAGCACCCTGAATCTTCTCAGTTCTCACCACTTGCAAAGCACAAACAGATAACTCACAAAATGGGGCACAAACAGGTAACTTGTGTGGAAACTCTTCCTATTCCAGTTAGGACCTCAGCTGGTTTTGACTAGGTGGGGCCTAGTTACTATAGAAGTAGTGTTCTTCCTCTCCACTGCAGTGGGTGTGACACACCTTAATTGGCCTTCCCCCTTCTTACTGCAGCTGTTTCACTCTTGGCAGTTTGTGAGTCACTTGAAATATTCCTGCCCAGAGTGCCTGTCTATTTTGGTTTGTGGGTTTCTATCCTTCTTGTGATTGGAGTGGAAAAGGGTATGGAGGACAGCTACCTTGCTGAAACTGAGAAGATGTAGGGTCAAGTCAGTGCATGGATGGGTGACTGCCTGGAGACCTCAGGTAAGCTGCTTGGAAGAAAATGTGGATATAAATGTAATAAATAATAAAATTAATTGGTTCTATCTGAACACGTTGTCATGTCCCTATCGTATATCTTGTTCAGTTTCCAAAATGACTTTCATCCCACCAAGTGTCATCACTAGGGCCTTCTTCATGGCATGTGACAACAGAACAAAGAGAAAGATTAGAATCCCTGGTCTACAGTAGAAGCTCTTGCTTGCTCACTGCTCTCCTTCACTGTTTTCTCCTTACCACCAAACCTGCTCCCATCCTTCTATTTTCAGAATGTTCTTTCCAAATTTCCAGATACCTCCAATCTTGCATGCTCTAGCCCACCCATGGTTCAATTCATTAGCATTCAGATAAGAACACATACCAATTTTTGGGGTTGTAACTTAAAAATTAGCACATTGCAAGCATTAATTGAGCCAAACAAAAATATTTTCTTGGTTCAGGTAATTTTGTTCTAATATAGACCAACATGCTTGTCTATTTTTGAGCTACTGTGGAGAATATTGGCTGGGTTCCTCTGAGCAAAGAAAATCAATATGAACAATGTGTAAAGAGAAAAGTTAATGGATGTACCAGCAGAGAGCACCATTGGACAGCTCACAAACTGAGCAAATGTTTTAAACCCAAAGACTAACAACTCAGTCCAGGAATTTGTATTCTAGAATAAGGGTGAACAGGTCAGTTGTGAGAATCTTACATTGCATTGCAAATTCAGACAGTCATGAACTCTGTCTCAGCATGTGTTACATTCAACCAAGATGCTGCTGAAAACTCAACAAAGGAAGTGGAGGCAGAAAGAGGGGGAGGGCTCAATTTGTCATGTGTGACAGAACTGATAATGAAATTCCAGCCTCCTTATTGCAGGTGCTTCTTCATAGCATAACTTGGCTTGGTCTTAGGAAAACAAGTTGGGATTGTGTGTGTGCTCTCTCTCCCTTCCTGCTTATCTTGGTTCATATGGTCTTCCACTTTGTGCATTCCTCTTTTTAGGGGAACTCTTTTTAGGCTTCTTGGCAGGGCCAAACCTTCCATGAAGGTGGTTGCTTCAGAGAGCAAATTGGTAGGGATCATTCATCTCTGTCCACCTTACATGCCTCTGTTGCTTCTCCTTCTCCTTCTATTCCCTGGATTGGAAAAGGAAGAGGGGTATAGAGAGGAAGAGGAAATGTGGAGGAGAGTGCTGAGCTGCTAGAACAGTGGAGAATGGGAGACAAAGAAGCCGGCACATCATTAGGTATGAGAGCAGCATTTAGCATGCTCACTCAGGCATCAGGTGGTCTTGGGCCATCATAATCACTCCTGGAAATAGAGAGTGAACCCAAGAGTCTGGGTTCTCATCTTACCACATACACTTTGCTACATTAAAGAATGAGAAATTTACACGGATTCAGATGGATTCAGCGAACCCTCTATCTCTAAACAGGGTACACTGTATCCCAAGAATACCAAATATGTTTAAATCATCCTTGAAATCCTCCAGGAAAAGAAATGCCATAATCTTTCACTTACCTTGCTGTATTGCTGAACTGCTTCCCCCCCCCCCCTATAGATTTTCCCAATTTCTAACTTAAACATATCCCCCATCTTGTCATATTCTCACCCTCTTACTTTAGATTTGTCCATATTGAATTTCATTTAGTTGCTGTCTGCCTGGTTTGTCAATTATTGGGTTTTAAAATGTATTGCTTTTAGACTATTCTTTAAGGTATACGTATTGTTTTGTACATATAAATACAATTTGTATATGAAAATATATATATACAAATGATAGGCTACTCATTCAACTAATAATGACTAATGAATATGTTAAACAGCACTGACTCCTGAGAAACACTGCTAAATACATCTTTACAAGCCTGTGATGTCAACTGATAAAGTTACAACTCCCTTGAATTCCAGATCACATTTCATTTGCACATTATTTTCTTCTAGCCTTCATTCCTCAGGATTTCTTATGAGTATGTTATTTTTAGGGGTCTAGGCCAAAGGCCTGGAAGCCTTTGACCCAGTTCACGTATCAGCTAAGTTCACATACAAGCTAAATTCTTTTGTCTACCCAATCATTACAGTATAATCCAAAGCTCAGGTAGAGCAGGCGTTCCTACTATGCTGGCATAAAGCTGAAGCAACATTTATCATATTCCAAGCCTAAGGGGAGCGGGAAAAGTGCCTATTGCAGAAGCCTACCCATTTAGCCATATACCCTGTGCCCTTTGCATAATTGCTGACACTTGTTGCACAGTAGTCCCAGCATTGTTGTTATGCTACCCTCCCTCTCCTCCCCAACTGTCTGCCTTATACATCTTGGCAGCAGTTGATGTTTGTGACCAATGAGGGGCTTCTTCCTCCAGAGCCCAAGGAATTAGAGAAGGCTGCTAACCTGAGTCCTGGTAGCAGAGACGCCCTTCCTTGCTATCCTGAAGCTCGCTGTGATAAGAAACAATGAGGATGGAAAGAAGAGATCCCTATCTGCTTATAAGGTGACAAGTGTGATCAAGTCAAAGATTCTACTGCACAGTATCAAAGATGGAAAGAAAAACAGACATGGGGTTGCCAACTATCCCATCTGCACGAGGCTGTTGTGACGTTGCAAGTTATCCAACAGACAGCAGGGGGTCAGTGAGGTCTCGCTGCACCAGATTATATCACTGTCATGGAGTTTGCAAAGTGACGGGTCTATGTGGAACAAATAAGTCAACAATTGACAGAGGAACAGCTGAGACTACACTGGTCACTCTTGCCAGGCATGCTGTAGGCTTCCCTTGTGGCATGCACAACAGATTCTGTGGTGGATCCAGTGTCCCTGTCAGACAGCTGCTTACAGAGAGCAAAGAGAAACAGAGAGTGTAGCCAGACATAGATAGCAGTACCAGCAACACAGAGTCTCTAGATTGAGTGGCATACGCATTGTTTGAGAGAGTAATGCCAGCTGGGTATTGAAGCAGCAATGCCCTGCTGGGAGTGAGAACATGGTATCTGAAGCATCATGTCTTCCTCCCATATGGGGAATTGCACAGTGGAAATATGTGAGTGCTGACCTGCTCCATATGGTAATGCTGAACTTCTGAAAAACAAAAGCGCTCTGATTGCTTGTCCAGCAATGGTAATTGTTGGAATACCTGACATTCACAAGAGAGCCGACACTGCATTTAGATGTTACCAAAGGTAGGGATGGTTAAGGAACATGATGTTTGGCCATACTGAATGGGGGGTGTAGAAACATGGAACAGATATGCTGCATTGATATCTTATGGCATATGATTTCCTCCCCTGCTTACCTGTGTTGGCGCATTGTCATTGCTTTCCCTGTTGGGGTGGCGGAATGGATGTTCCACTTGGGTGTGTGTGGGGAGTCTTCCTGCGAAAAGCATTCTGCCAAGACAAGTGTTAACAAACGATCTTGCCACATGTTATGAGGGCAGCAGGCTGGTCATGCAAAGTACTCTCTCCTCATAGTTCCAATCACTACAGTTCCCATGTGCATGTTAAGCACACACAACCTCTGATAAGGTCAGAGAGAAACAGGCCCATGCCAACTGCCCTGCTGCCTCAGGTCTAGTCTCCCTGGCAGAGGCTTATGTACTGGGACTGGTATGTGGCTGTGGCTGTATCCTATCCTCCCTCATAGCAAAGTGAGCAGCATGAGGGTATGGCAGGAAGTGGAATGCTTTTGTGTTCACCACTCCATTGTATTCTATGGGTAGAAGTGGGAGAAAATGGTGATAACAAAATAAAACGCATAACATTGCTTTCTGCTCATCTCATTTTTGTAAAAAACAAAATTTTAAAAATGTTTTATTTGGTTTTTATTTATTATTTAATGGGGTGCATGGATAGTGATTGTGGTTTCATCTGGTAACACTATACAACCTATATCACCTACCTAGTATACTTTTAAAATGATTATAATTTATAATTATAATGTAAATTTTGAATAAAGACACATGACACCAGTTTTTGTACTTCTGTCCTTGGAAAAGCAGCAAAATCTGTGAAAACATAAAACCATTTTCTCCCATCTCTATCTATAGGATATTTTTTGGTTCCTATACCAGCTATGACATAGGAGTAGCATTCTGCTGACTTTGGGGGCACATCCATCATCTGGAAGGGGTTTAAGATACAGTGTACATCAGCTCCTCCATGTCACACCCATGTCCTTTCCACATGACCATTCTGTTTTGGAGCTTACACCAGCTGCAATTACACTAGCGGTGCAGGTTTGTCAACACAGTGTTTTGCAGATGTCCAGGAAGCCTCCATCAGTGCAGCTCACAACACTCTGAATGGTGCTTTTCGGGTATAGGATTAGGATGCCCTTATATTAAATAAGGAAACTAGGTCAGCAGCATTGTTAACAATAAGGCATGTTGATTGCTCAGTTGATCATTTTTAGACCTGAATTTTACTGGTTTGCTCTAATATCTTTTCAAATACTTAAATTATCAGATCTGCAATTCTTTGTATTGCCCTTCTTTCCTTTTAAAAACATAGGCAATATTGTTGCGATACTGCATTGGTATTATATCATCTTCTGGGAGCAAATCAAGGCATAACTTTGGTTTATAATTCAAGCTCTAGATCAGCACACCATGGACTGCTGCATTCTGAAAAAACTTTCCCCATGTAACATGGCGCTTTCCATTTCACATCACAGTCTTTTATCTTTCAAACTGATCTTAGAAACTTGCGCCAGGCAGCCGCTTCTGCTACCTATCACCAGCAGGCTCTGCACCCCAATTTCTGGGTGGAAGTGGCTGCCTGGGGCAAGTTTCTGAGATGATTGGCTTGAAAGATTAGAGGCTGCGGCACAGAACAGAAAACGCATGCTGCGCAGGGATGGTTTTTTCCTAATGCCAGATCTA
This sequence comes from Tiliqua scincoides, assembly GCF_035046505.1. Taxonomy (NCBI): domain Eukaryota; kingdom Metazoa; phylum Chordata; class Lepidosauria; order Squamata; family Scincidae; genus Tiliqua; species Tiliqua scincoides. The sequence continues at coordinate 169,178,122 of NC_089822.1, read as the reverse complement.
GCCTGCGGGCCATGGTTTGGAGCCTGCTGCCCTAGATCAGGGGTGTCAAGTATAAGGCCCACAGACTCTGGTTCCTGTAATAATTGGGCCCTCCTAGCACTGCCATCAGCCGCTCAGCTATTATGCCATGGCAGAAGTGGTGCTGCTGAAAGGGTGTCCTATGTGATAATTGGGCTCTCCCAGCATTGCTCTTTCAGTAGTGCTACTTCCACCATGGTGCTGGAAGGGAGAAACAGAAGGAGGCAGCAGAAGGTACCTGGGATATGGCAGACCAAGAAGGAGGTACTAAGAAAGCCAAGAGAGGGAGGAGGGGAGGTACTGGGAGAGCCTAATTTTTGAGCAGACCACCCTTTCAGCAATGCTGCTTCTGCCTATGCATCATTTCATAGAGCACCTCTCAACTGCTGAGCTGCAAAGTGATGTCTCGGCAGAAGTATGCGCAACCTCCTGATTTTAGAAATGGGCTATGTCAGAATGCCAGATGTAGGGGAGAGCACCAGGATGAGGTCTCTTGTTATCTGGTGTGCTCCCTGGGGCATTTGGTGGGCCGCTGTGAGATACAGGAAGCTGGACTAGATGGGCCTATGGCCTGATCCAGTGGGGCTGTTCTTATGTTCTTATGTTAAGTGGCACTGCTGAAAGGGCAGTCTGCATAATTGACCTCTCCCATATCACATGCTCAAATGATAAAAATTTGCATATTTTTTGTTATTTGCAGCTAATGATTTCCTAGATGAGAACAAAGAATCTATTTCTGGTCATCTGTTTAAGGATCTGGCTCTCTGTAGGCACCATGAATGCTATTTGGCCCACTATATAAAATGAGTTTGACACCCTCACCCTGGATAGTTCTGAAATTTGTTCAAATTATCTATGTATCTCAGAGACTGCCTTCGTTCTTTGTAACACTGAGACAATATTAAGAGCACCTGAGGATATCTTAACTGTACCAACCAACCATGCACTGAGCAGCACAGAAAATAATTCGTAGTGGCTGCCCCACAACTGTAGAACTCTCTTCCACCCAAAGTCCATCAACTTCCAGGCATCAATATTTTCTAGAAACACTATAAAATTTCCTCTTTGGCCTAGACTGACATTTAACAGTCAGGGCAAACAGGCATGGATATCTTATGGAATTAAAAATAATAATAACTTGCTCCCTGCACTGAGCACTTAAACAGGAAAGATACTGGAATGCATTTCTGGAACCACGTTGTATTTTTTTTTAACAAGTCCGTAATTAGGATAGCTAGAGGGTCTGAGCTTTGTTCAGCTAATTCCTTTGAAAACTTTCAGTGAATGTCAAACCAGAATTTACCAACATGAATTCAGATTATCCAAATATTTTGAACATGTTCCTTTGTTATCCTAGCCTTTGACCTTTCCCCATCCTTAGTTTGTCAGCACTAAATATGTCATCATAGTTTCCTTCTTTGTAAAAACTGAAACAGGAATACACATTGAGTAATTCTGCCTTCTTTTGACAATCTCTCTCATTTGAATCCAGTGCCTCCCCGTCTGGCTTTTGCTACTAATATTATTCTAACCCCACTCTCCTGTTGTTTCTCATATCTTTAGCTAACCACAACCTATTTGGGAACTTACTTTTCTGGTTTTGCCCCACTAAATTTATGCTGTATACATCCTCAGTAACTGGTTTTTCTTATCTGCTTCTGTTGAATTTTCCTTACGATATAACAGGGTTAAACAGGTCCCTAGTACCTGACTGTACCTTCCCACCCCTCCAGCATCCCATCCAGTTTCAACAACCAAGATGTGAACTTGGAGGAGGACAATGACACAACATCTATTCACCCTTCCCCTCTTTTGCCCTGAGGTATGACAGGAGGCCAGGTTGCTGACTGTGTCTCACACAGCACATGCCCTGCTAAGGTCGGTAGTTGTGGCATGCACCTAGGGCCACATTCCATTCCTCATCAGCCTCTCGTGCTTCCAGGGACAGTGGCAAGAGGTTGTTGACAATAACCCCAGGCTGGTTCTGCAAGAAACCTGCTCCACCCCCACTCAAGGATGATGGCAACAGCCAGTGTCATTCAGGTTAAGCACATGGCAAAACAGCGTAGAGGGAAAATGGGAAATAAAATGAATGACTCAGTGGTACTCCAGTTCCCAAGCTTCTCTGTAAGATCTTACTACAGACACCTCAGCCAGACTGCAGTCTAGTGATGGGGCTGGCCTGGAAACAGAATCCAAGAAGCCTGAATGCTACTCCCTATCTCTCATCTCCCTACCTCCTTTACTGTTTAACCCTTGCACCTACTGTGTTCTTATAAGCTGGGGAGAAAACCTTGAGTTCTAGCTCCCAGCCCCCATCACCACTAAGGTTCATCCTTCCTTCTCAGAAACTAAACCCAGGATACACAATTCCTAATGCCTATCATTCCCAACCAAAGACCCCCTACAACAACTTGACCCTTCAACAAAAGCTAAAATATAGAATAAAGAGGCCCAACTCCCCCTGCCACCTCACTCCACCTTCTCCTTTCCTGGAGAAGAGGCCAAAATGCAGGTGTCTTATCTCATTAACTTAAAGCATCTTCTAAAAATAGAAAAAGAAAACATAAAAAGTAAGTGCCCTTTTCATGCTTTAAGGCAGCGGTGCCCAAACCCCGGCCCTGGGGCCACTTGCAGCCCTCAGGGAGCCCCCAGTCTCCAATGAGCTTCTGGCCCTCTGAAGATTTGTTGGAGCCCATTCTGGCCCAAAGCAAATGATCTCAGTTTGAGGGCGACTGTTTGACCTCTCATGTGAGCTGTGGAATGAGGGCTACCTCTACTGCTTGCTGTTTCATATCTGTGATGCAGTAGCGGCAGCAAAGGAAAGGCCAGCCTTGCTTTGCGCAGGGTCTTTTATAGGCTTTGAGTTGTTGCAAGACCTTCATTCATTCATATAAGTTCCATCTTGAAAATATTAATTTATGTAAATTTATTCAAATTTGAAATGTAAATTCTTTTTTTCCCTAGCACCCGACACAGTGTCAGAGAGCTGATGTGGCCCTCCTGCCAAAAACTTTGGACACCCCTGCTTTAAGGGTAAAAAAATTAAATGCCATTAAAATAAACAAGACCGTTTTCTCAGCATTTTAACTCCCACTGAAGTGTTTCCAAGTGTCACACTATTTAGACCAGGGGTATCAAACATAAGGCCCGGGGGCTGGATGTGGCCCACGGAAGCATTTTATCCGGCCCTCAAGCTCTCAGCTGCTGAGCAGTGCTGAGGTGTTACTGCCATAAGGACAGCCCGCATGAAAATTGGGCTGCCCCATAACTTGAAATATGATCAAAATTTGTGTATTTTCTCTTCTGTCATTTGCAGCTAATGTGTTCCTAAGTAAAAAAAAGTACTTATTTTTGGTTATGGCCTGATTAATGACATTATTTCCTGCCTAATGACATAACTTCTGGCACTCAGCAGGCACCATGAATGCTGTTCGGCCCTTGGTATGAAGAGAGTTTGACACCCCTGATTTAGATTATTTGCCCAAATGATTCTTTAAAGTGATTCTATAAAACAGAGGTGCCCAAACCCCAGCCCTGGGGCCACTTGCAGCCCTCGACGACTCCCAATCTGGCCCACGGGGAGCCCCCAATCTCCAATGAATCTCTGGCCCTCCAGAAACTTGCTGGAGCCCGCACTGGCCAGATACAATTGTTCTCAGTACGACGGCCAAATGTTCAACCTCTCACGTGAGCTGTGGAACGAGGGCTCCCTCCACTGCTTGTTGTTTCATGTCTGTGATGCAGCAGTGGCAGCAAAGGAAAAGCTGGCCTTGCTTTGTGCAAGGCCTTTTATAGGCCTTGAGCTATTGCAAGACCTTCAAGTTCCATCTCTAATATATTCAGATTTATTCAAATTTGAAATGTAAATTAATTCTTTTTGTTCCCTAGCCCCCAACACAGTGTTAGAGAGATGATGTGGCCCTCCTGCCAAAAGGTTTGGACACCTCTGCTATAAAGTATCCCTCCCTTCAGTATTTTATACTGAAACTTTCATTTCACACCATTGCCGAAACTAAATGTGCAAACTGAGAACACTGGCTGTCAGTTCTCCTTTTCTCAGAGGTATCATCAACAATATGAGAAACTGTACTGCCCCTTGTGATGCAGCTGAAGCTGGTATGTTGGTCATATCAATGCAACCACAACTAGTTGAGATCTGCCCCAAAATGAGCTTCATCATTAAAATCCAGAAAAAGAGTAAGTTAACAATGTCCTTATCACTAGAATCCCTACTTATTCCATAAGGTACCATATTCCATTTACTTTCTTTACCATTTGATCTGTTGCTGAATGATCTGTCGATCATCTGTTGATGACCAAAGGGGAAGGAAACTTTGAATCCTACACCCTGCTCCCACAAGCTCCCTCGCTGAGGCTTGTCTTCAACTTCACTCATACACATCAAGTCTGTAGCATCTGCTAAATCCCTAGCAAGATCATGTAGGGTGTTTGAAGCTTTGCTGTCCATACATGATGGCTGCACTGCAAGCAGCTGCCATTAAAGGCAAAATTCAGGAATGTGGGTAACCATATTCATATATTGCATGGCCTCTTCATAATTTTGGTCACTCTATCCTCCCATACTGAATGTCCTGTATGGAACATCAGTTTGATGAGACCAAGTGAAAGGGATGGCCAAAACATACTTGCAGCATGAAAGAAATTCTTTCTCACCCCCAGCTCTGGGCCAGCAAGCACTGTTATTGACAGAGATTAGGACTTGTTTACTTAGTGAAGCAGAGGATCCTCCAAACTATCACAAGGCTGGCTGAAGAGTGTCTGGCAGAAACCATGTCTGAAAGAGCAACTGTTCAGGAACCTGGACTGAGGAGCAAGCATGAGATAACAGGATCAGAACTAGGTTTTATAGTCAGAACTGCCTGACTTGGTTCGGTTCAGCCTCCTTGCTTTCTGCTTAAATTAAAATCCATGCAGAAAAAAACACCCTCTTGAAAGTCCCTTGAGAGAAACTGTTCACACCTCCACCCAACACACACTATCTACATACAGTTACTAGTATGGCCTCATTGACCTGCATCTACTTCTGAAAAAAATCACAGACTCATCAAAATGCTGCCTATGGAATCTTAGGCCAAGCTTTCCATTTCTACAGAAGACCTGCCCTTCAATACAAGGAAGTGGGCCTAGAGGATTTCAGGGGTTCTAACTAGTTCATTAAAGCAATAGCTTATGGGGTAAAAAAAAAAATTTGTTTAACCAACAGCAGAGAGCTGCCATAGCATAGAGATCATTTCCTGAATAATTCTCATTTACCTCTGTCACAGATTATGGGTGTTCATTGGTGCTTTTTCATGATGCATGGACAAATGCACTTTTTCAAGTGAGTGCTCCTCTTTTTAGCAGGGGGAGAATAACTGGCCCTCCTCACCCCAGCAGTGTCTGTTCTAGTGGCTGCCTGCTGGCATCTTTGGCATCTTTTTAGATTGTGAGCCCTTTTGGGAGAGGGATTTTTCCTCTGTAAACCGCTTTGTGAACTTTTGTTGAAAAGTGGTATATAAATACTGTTAATAATAAATAATAATAATAGTTCACGGTTGTGGAATAGCTGGAGCCAAGAAATAAGTTAATGATTGTGCCATGAATGATTGTGCCCTCACCTTTTAGGCCAGTAGCAGTGACCCTTAGGAAGCTATCCCCATTCAGCAAAAGCCCTTTCCTTAAAGTTTCTACCTCAGCATGCTGATACTGCTTCCCCCTTGAGATACATACAGGACAACTGTGTCTTCAGAGCAGGTCTTCTTAAAAGGAGACACCTTGTGAGAGCAGATGTGGCTACTGCTGGGTTTGAGTCCAAATTTGTTCATTCTGCTGTGAGACTAAGTATGCCAAGACTAACCCATTTTTGCCTGGGTCATGGGTGTACATATTTGGTCCCTGTTGCATATATGCAACGTTGGGCAGAAATGGCTTAGACTGCAGTCCTACCCACACTTACCAAGGAGTAAGCCCCTTATAAGATCATGAGACTTACTTCCAAGTAGACATGCCTAGGATTGGGGCTCTAAGGTGTCACAAGCTCCTGTTGTTTTGGGGGGCTCACTGAGTGGTACTTGCCCATCTCATCTCCTGATGTAACTTGAAGGAAAGGTCCTGCTCCTGAAGGAAACTTATTTACATTCAGAGAAACTGGTTTTGAGAAGTTACACACAGCTGGCAAGAGACACTTAATAAGAGCACAAGCCCTGGTGGGGGGGAAGAGCCCTCGGCGGCCAGTTTCTGTTCCTGGCAGCGCGGGCTGTGCTGGGAAAGCGAACAAGGCGACCCTGACAGGCTTGTGCTGCGGCGCCCTCAGCTTCGCGTGAGAACAAGGCGCGTGTGAGGCCGAGCCCAACGGGGCTCGCGCGCCCCACCCTAGCCCAGCCGGCCCACAGTGCGTCTGCTCCGCTGCGCCCTGGGACATTCCCAGCCGCAGAGCATCGGCCCCTTCCTTCTTTGGCTGGAAATTGCCGCCGTCCAAGGCCCCTTTGCCTGGCAACGTGGGCGGGGGTTCCCGGAATGGAGCCCGACCAGGAGCAACGTCACCGAGCAGAAACTGACCATATATGGCCACCTTCCTCTGCGTCAGCGACCGGAGCCCCCTCCTTTCCGCCCCGCAGACTCCGCCCACCACAGCTGAAGTCAGAGCTGGCGAGATCAAGGCAGCGGAGCTGGGCGTGTGGGAGGCCGCCCCCGAGGCTGGTGCGCGCGCCCCCCACCCTCCCCGGGTTGGAGCGCAAGCGGGCTTCCCGAGCGCGGGAGCTTCTTGCATCAAAGCGCAGAGGCAGGCGCGGCTCTGACATCAAAGGGAAGCTGGAGAGAAACTTAAGACCCCAGCAGGATGACGCCAGGGGGCACGAGGCACACAGAAAGAGCTCTGAAAGAGCAGAGCCTCGTTAATAAGGCAGCGAAGATGACGTGCCCCAATTATCCTGGGCTTGCATTTAATGAGCCCATCATCACTTGGCTAGGAAAAAAGCTCATCACAGGCGCACGCAGGAAGGGAGAGGGAGCAGGAAGTCGAAAGGCACAGCAGGAGGACCATTAGGTTGTTGCCAAGGTGTCACAGTGCACTAACCTCTCCCAGCCCTCGACACACCAAAGGCTAGGGAGACAGGACTAAAGTGCTCCAGGGTGGGAGGCTTTTGAAAAAAGCAGGCACACAGATGAAGTAGTTAGAACATGTTTACTTAAATAATTTCAATAAAATGTCAAAAACACAAATACAATCTTTGAAAAAAATGAATTTGAGGACTCAAAAAAAAAAAGAAATAAGAGCACAAGTAGTAAACAACCCCCTTCTCTCCCCCCCTTCAGCCTTCTGTCCGTGTAGCGGCCTCTTGGGAGGAAGGGGGTGCCAAGATGACATCTCTCCCCCTGTCCATCTCTGTCCTGGTCCCTTTCGTTCCAATTATAAATTAAGCAGACGGCATCTCCTCCACTGGCACAAGGAAGAGAGATCGGAGGGCCAGCTTGGGGCTCCGCGGTCCAGAGTACCTCCAGTCCCGCTGCACCATCCAGCGACGCAGCAGAGAAAAGGTTGTGTTTTTAAATACACACTCGCGCGCACGCACACACACACACACACACACACACACACACACACACACTTTTTTTAAAAAAAAGTCTTACACACTCAGCACAGGTCAAAGTTCTGGATCCACCAGACCGAGAGTCACAGACACAGCGACTTGGAAAACAGGACTTCAGAAGAGCGGGGAACTAGGCGCGCCAGGCCGGTCCCGTGTAAACTTTGTGCGAGGAGTCCGCTTCTCCCCCAGGTCTCTGCGGCGCAGGGCTCGGCGGGCGCTCAGAAGGCCTGCTGCATCTTGGGCGTGAGCAGGAGCTGGCAGCCGTTGTTCACGTGGTTCATGACTTTCTGCTTGAGCTGCGCGACCTGGTCCCGCAGCGCGCTGGCCGTGTTGGACAGTCCCGCGTTCTCGCTCTTCAAGGTCTTCACCTTCTCCTCCAGCCGGGCGATGCGCTCCAGCTTCCTCTTCCGGCATTTGGTGGCCGCCAGGCGGTTGCGCAGCCGCTTCCTCTCCACCTTGATGCGCTCCTGGTCTTCCATGTTGATGGGCGACACGGGCGGGCTCTGCACGTCCGGCACCGTCTGCGGCTCCTCTTTGAAGCCGCGCGACGGGTGGGGCAGGGCCAGGGCGTGCGGCTGCGGCAGGTAGCTGAGGTTGGCGCTGGGGAAGCTGGACGAGCTGCTCAGGGAGCCGGCGGGGTTGTAGCTGGTAAGGTTGGTGTAGACGGGAGGCGGCTCTTGCGGGAGGGAGGCGCCGTAGCCGCTGCTGGCCGAGGACGCCGCCGCCACTGCCGCCGCCGCCACCGCCCCGATGGACACGTTGGGGGGCGGCATGTGGTTCATTTTGTGCAGGTCATCCAGTGCCTTGACGAAGCCGTCGGCGAAGCCCTCCTGCTCCTCGGTGGCCCCCCGCGGGTAGTAGTACTGGCCGGCCGGCGTGGGAGTGGTGGTGATCACGCCGTTGCTGTTCTGCACGATCAGGCGCTCCAGCTCCGGGGCGGCCAGTTTGAGCGACGAGTTGCCAGCTTCGGGCTGCTGCTGCTGCAGGGAGCTGGCGAAGTAGCCGGCGGGGCCCTCGTCCTGGCCGCGGAGGTGATGGGGGAGCTGGGACTTCAGGCCGCGGAAGGGCTCCGCCGACAGGTTCAGGGCCATCCCCGACTTCAGAGTCTTGTAGTCCTGCCCGTAGCCGGAGAGAAAGGAGTCAGGATAGAAAGGCTGCTCCATCTTCGTGCACATCAGCCGCGCGCTGGGAAAGGTGCAGAGCCCGGGCCGGACCGTCCGGGTCGCCCAGGGAGGGCCTGCCTGCCTGCTCGCCTAGGGGCGCGGGTCGAGCTTCTTCTCCCGGAGCGAGGCAAGCGCGCTTCCGCCTCCCTCCCCAGCTCCGCTTCCAGATCGCAGTGGGAAAAGCCCGTCTTTCCGGCGGAACGGCCGCGTCTTCTCCACCACCCGCCCTGCCTATACTCTGCTAGCGAGGACGATCCGCGTCTGTCCCCCACGACCTACGAACGCGCCGGCTCTGAGCCCTCCCCAGAAGCAAAAGGAGCAGGTACCGTACCGGCCGAGGGGACGGGCGGGCAGCCTCTGGAACGCGGGCGCCGATTGACTTATCTGAGCTGCAGCGTGCGCTTCCCGGGGCCTTTTATAAAGGCCGTCCGCGCGGCTCTGGCGGAAGCGCCCCGCTATTGGCTGGGGAGCAGAAGCCGCCCCGCCCACCTCGGCGCACGCGAAGGGGGAACTGAGCTCATTGCCCGGCAGCTCGTGGCCCCGTAAACAGCGAGTGGGAGGGGGAGTTGTAAGGCGCGCGCGTCAGAGCGGCGGGGCTGGGAGGGCGGCGAGGGGAGTCTGAAGGGAGTAAACACGCACGCAGAGCCGCGGGGGAAAGGGGAGAGCCCGGGCCGCGCGAAGACCGGCCAGGCTGAAGCCGCTGGGAAAGCCCTATAGCGCTGCACAGATACTTTCCTCCTCCAGCTTTCCCCCCACAGGCTTCTCTAGGGCCACTGCGTCTAAGGCTACAGTCCTAGCCACACTTTCCTGGGAGTAAGCCCCATTGACTATAATGGGACCTACATCTGAGTAGACATGCATAGGCCTGGGTTCTGAGGCCGCAGCCCTTTCCACACTTACCCAAGAGGAAGCCGCACTGACGGTAACGGGACTTACATCTGAGTAGCTATGCATAGGATTGGGCTCTAAGGCTGCAATCCTAACCACAGTTCCCTGGACTAAGCCCCATAGACTATAATGGAACTTGCTTCTGAGTAGACATGCCTAGGATTAGACTCAGTGTTTTTCAAGGTTTGTCCTCCACCATACCACTTCACATGGTCCATCTATTCCACGTACCATGGAAGTAACTGGTGGTGACATCATCATCTGGATTGAGAGGCCAGATGTGATGCGACAAACACCAGTAAGAGGTTCAGGGTGGACAGGAGGGTTTTTTTGAGCATGGAAAGCACGCTTTGGAGCTGTGCCCACTGAACAAAGTCTCCACCACTGTTTGTTGTGTCACGTTACTGGTCTTGCTGCTGGGCAGAAGGGGTTCAGTGAGTACCACCAGAAACCAGCTCAAGTACCACTGATTGAGAAACACTTGTCTTGTAGGTGGGAGTTGGATTCAAATCCATCCCAGCCCATTTAAGTTCTTTGGCACGTCACTCTGAACTTCACAGGCTTGTCGTGAATGAGGATAAAGTAAATTAACTCTCCATAAAGCAACCAGAACTAATTGGTGAAAAGGTGGGATACAAATGTGACATTTGTTGGTCCCCTGAAAACATTTAGTTTAGCCAGTTTTACTTTCCAGACACCAAATGCCCCATTTGATTCTGCAAAGATAGAAGAGATTCCCATATTACCAAATCCCTGAGAAAGTATTACTTTGTAAGAATTAAGATAACACCACAGATGTGCATTAGTTCTTAAACAGGAATGTCTTCCTGTCTTCCATGTAGAAATTTTGTAATGTGGAACACTCTAGCAGGGCGCTAGCCAAATACACAACTGTACAGTCTCTGGACATTGAGCACTCTTAAGATGCAGCTGCACACACACAATTCACCCAGTGCTTAGACATGAATGGACACCCCCAACATGGATCCATGCATAGCTACACATGTCAGAGGAGGATATACAAAATAATCAAATGCCAAATGCAAAAGTCAGATTCAGAAATACTTAAATGCCACATTTAAGACATAATACAGAGTTACATGTTGTCATGTTCAAAATCAAACATGAATACACAGCCTTAGAGAGACTTGCATACCACATTCAAATCCCCAAAAAGAAAAAAAAATACCTAAAGCAAAATATGTTTCTGTTCAGAATGTATTTATTTATTGCAGACCTAGGTGGACCTAGCACTGACTGAACAGGACAAATGCTCCGGGCGCTGAGCCCACGCAATGCTAGGACTGTGAGGGAAGCCTTACTGAGGTTCCTGACACGATTGGAAACTGTACTTCCAGTTTTCAGGAAGTACGGTTTAAGACTACGGGGAAGCTTCAGAACGCTTCCCCAATCAATCTTAGAGTTGTATAAGGCTCCATCGCGCTTGGTGAGTGTGGGGGAGCAGCATCACATAGGGGGTGCCATCGTGGACTTTATTCCTGGCGTTGGGTGGGCTGAGTCTGTTACTGATTGCAGATACATTACTATTATATTACATACTACTGTCCCAGTTTACACAGCACATACATGTTCATAGTACTTAGAGTTTCAAAAAGAAAAAAAAGTCAGGGCCCAGCCCCTAAAGAACTTCCAACTTTGATAATGGGCTGGATTGGAAGATACATACCTGTTCAATCAGCCCCTCCCCCCTGCAATTATGACTGTCCACAATCACAGTGTGTGTACATCACAGCCCCTCTCCTCATGTCTGGGTTAATTTATTTAATCATAGGAGGGGCAGCATTTCATCCAAACAACCTCTTTATACTCACTGCTAAACTTGAATTAGGTTTAACAGCACCTGTAGAAGAGTGGTTCATCTGAACTACCCCCATGCAATTAAATTATTTCAGAAGAGAGAGCTGAATTGTGTGCGTGTCATGAGTGCCCATGTCCATAACTGCATGGGGCCACTTGGACAGAATAAGTGTCATCCTAACCTACCAAACTGCAGGAAAGGAACAGAGAGACAAGAGTAGCAAAGGATGAATACACATTTATGCTTAGTTAAAGTTGGGAGTGAGAATTAAGAAATCGTAGTCAAGGCTTCTCCAGAAGGGTGAGTTTTGAGGGGAACATAATGGGATACACCTAAAGGTGTTGATATACTGTATGCAGAGAAATATGTACCCTGATTCAACCCTTACATCCACAGCTAGAAGATCAAGGTGCAAAGTAATTATCAAACCCAGTAACCATAGTTTGGGTGGGTCAGTCTCTTTCTACAAACATGCATTCATACTGCATACAGCATAGTTTTCTCCTACCCTGCTGTGTACACATGTGCACATACACACCCAACATTCTGGCCTCTACATGACATAGGCATTTGGGAGACCCTTCATTTCTCACATTCTTGCACCTGAACCATTTGTCATATGCAAAATGACATTTCCAAAATGACTGAACTGAAAAGTGAAATAAGTTTACTCATTATAGCCAGGAAATGCCCAACAGCCATAACTTTATAATACATGACATGGAAGTGGTATCTCCATACCAGCTTAGGGTCATAAACAAAGGCACACAATTAGACTTAGATGATTATATAGGGGTAAGAAAAGTGAATATTCATTCCAGCACACATGAATATGTGCACCCCATTAATCAGTTAATGGTACTTTTCCATGGCAACAGTGAATGCCTTTTGATACAGAGTGACCCCTTCTTATACCAAACATATTAACCTGTGAGTTAGCATGCTGACACATTATGCTCAATTGACGTCAGTAGATCTGAATTTCAACTAAGCATGCAGAGGATTGTACCTTCAGTAATGTGAGTGGTGCGTAGTCAATAGTTTTATCTAATATATAAACAATTTGTAATAAAATAAGACCGCTCTCTCAAAAACAGTATGACTCTCTTCTGCTTTCAATAGTGATAGTCTGCTTGACAAAAAATTCTCATACATTGCATGGTTATGGGATTTTCTAGCACAAAGAAAGACTGTCCTACAAATGAGTCTCCTCAGATGTAATTTGGACAAACAAAGGTGACTTTCCTAGCTGTAAATATCTACTTGTATACCTGGCTCATGGTCAAGTAGCAGAAGGCTGAGATGAGGACTGCAGTGCTAATTATTAACATGAGAGGTGCTAGGACTTAAGTGCTTTTGGAAGTCATTCCTCCAAGCCCACCACATGTAACAGCTAATTACAAAGGGGAAGGGAAGGTTTTAGAATGTGCCCACTTTATTATTTCACATGTTCCAAGATGGCACCTGGTATTCGGGAGAGGATTAAAAACTTGATGAATGTTGACTCAATCAAGCCTAGCTTGAAGAAGGACAAATCCTAGGCATATCTACTTAGTAGTAAGTCCAATTGTATTCAGTGGGGAAAGTATGTATAGGATTGCAGATATTGCTAGTCAGCCAATTGCGATCCTGGCCCCTGTGCCACCTGGGTCCAGTACTGCAAAATACTGCCCCCCCATGCAGCCCAGAGACCTAACAACCAGAATTGATATTTTTAGGCCTTCTGAGGACAAGAGCAGCCTCCCTGGCCCCCCAGTAGGCCCTCTGAGGCCTCTGGAAGCCCTAAAAAACGTCACTTCCGGTTTTTGCTGAAAAGAAGGCCTGAAGAAAGAAAACAACAAAAAAGGTGGGGGAGAATCCTCCCCCTGATCCTCCCAGTTACACCAGAGCAGTCAATACGGTTAACAAAGGAGCATTCTCTTAGCCACTGAATGGGAGGGTATGCAAGCTATATTCCTCCATGGCTGCATTCATACACAGAACATTTTGTCAGGGAGAGCTTCACATCTTTCTAAACTGGCTTGTACCTCATCAGGGAAACCTTCCTCATGGGATGACATAGATGGTACCAGTCCAGTCTCTTGTCCCTAAGTCTTTCCTCCAGTCCTTGAACTATTATTTCTCATCTTGATGTCTGTCCAAACCCTGTCATATGTGTAGAGACTACTGAAGTAAAGGGGAGGCAAGCTCTGTGGAACTAAATCAGGAAACAGACTTCAGAGGGGGGAAAAACTGCAATGCCATAGGTAGATGCTGAGATTCTGAGAATAATGATACAGTAGTAGTGAAGAAATCTAGTATGATGAAGAAATCTAGAAAGAGGAAGTCCAGATAGGCTCTCCGCCAGAATGGGCAAACAGAGCTGGCTCCATCAGTCTGGAAAAAGGGTCAGTCCTGGATTTTACTCCCCTCTCAGGCACCAAAGCAGGAAGTGCCAGCCTCTGGCACTGCCCTTTAATAGCTGCCTTTGTTTGCCTGCTTAAGCCAGGCATCATGCAGGAGGGTGAAGGTTAGGGTGCGGCAGGCAACACGCCCTTGCATGGCAAGCGTCTAAAAGGTACCCAGCCTTGAGGAGCTTGCTTAATGGGGGCAGGGAAAAAGAAACAAGCAGCACGGGATGCCTGCAAAGAAACTTCTGTAAGCCAGAGCAGCTGAGCAATAAAATACAGTGATATCTGATCAGTGATGCTGCATCAGGAAGCATACATTGCTATTCTTTGCAGCATGGTGCTAAAATGCATGACTTACTTAGCCTGGTGATATTTTTCATCACTCTGAACCATTTTAAAAGGCCATTACTTCACCATCAGATATCGCAGTGTAGCCATTCATATATTTTCTCCTCCATCATTTTGTAAACAATACAGTTGTAAAGTCAAATTACTCTATATTTTCAGATTGGTATTTGAGAGTCAGTGTGGCATAGTGGTTATTAGGGCATTGGTCTAGAGATACAGTACTTCGTTCAAATCTTTGCTTGACCCTGAAGCTCATGGAGTAACTTTAGGTCTGTCACCCTGTTCCTGCCTCAGGTTTCCCACAGGGTTATTGTGAGGATAAAAGTGAGGTGGGTGGGAGGAATTGTGTACACTGTCTTGAGCTCCTTGGGAGAAGGGTGGGATAGAAATGTGAGAAAATGTGTGTTGAATAAGTAACAGCCCAAGCTGCATCTCCTCGGGGTAAGGAAATATATTTCCCCTTACTCCAAGTAAAGCCCCAGCCACCCCATGGGGCTTCTCAGATCCACGCCAGTTATATCGCTGGTGCAAATCTGGGAAGCCTGTGTAGGGCTGCCTGACACAGGAGTGGGGGTTTGGATATAGCGAGGAGGCACTCTTTGCTACAGTCTGAGCCAGCATGGGATGACCACGCCTGCTCAGCAGCCAGTTAGGATTACACTGTAAGACTGACAAAGAGAAATGCAAAGGCTAGATCAGGCTGAGGAAAATGGTCCAGGAAACCCAGAGGGCAGGCAGAGTTTCTGGCCAAAACACAGTTCATAACCAAGAAGACAATGTTTCTTAGATAGTATCAGAAAAAGGAGGAATTAAGCAGAAAGGGCAAAAGAAACTGGAACATGAACAGAGGCTAAAGCAGTAGAAGGTAACAACTTGGAAGAGCAAAAACTCTTATACAAAAAGAGGGTGGAAGCCAAGAACGGGTTGGCCAAGGATGGATGAGTGGAGTTCTGTTGATAAGGGGGAGAAAAGACTGGGCTTTTACTATTTATAGCTCTCACTGATTGTCTATCAAAAAGAAACTGTATTAGGCATTGTCATCTGTTGCTAGGCTTGAGCACTTACAATCCTGGACAGCTCCTCAGGCTAGATCCCAGCCACAGCCTTGGAGACCTCACTCTTGTCCTGTATCCCAGAAACTTGTTTCACATCATAAGGAACAACTGCTGGACAATGGTGGGCTGTCATACCTGTATGACTGGTTTCCTGATGGAGATGTTTTGGGGAGGGGGTGGATGAAGTAGCACAACCTACTTTTGCAGGCTTCATCAGATTTGCAGTGAAATAATTCTTTTAAAAAACTATCAGAACTTTGCACATGAACAAGTCTGAATACACAATCAAAGGGGAACGAGGGAATTGTGACAAATTGTAGGTGGCTGAGAAGCAGTGCAGACCTAAGGATGTCTGGTCTGTGGCAGATTTCCAGGCAACATGGGTTTTTCTTCTGGCTTCCTCTCATGTTTTCAAAAGTGCAATTCTCAGAAGCAACCTATTTATTTCTGTATTTCTTAGCCATTATTAGGACTGTAATGAATGTTTGAACTGAATCAACTATCAATCCAGGACTTTTGTACTATTGCATCCTTGTTAGAAGCTCACAGACCTTCCCAGATAAAAGGCCCAATTCCTCTCCTGTTGAATTCAGTGGTGAAACATGTTCTGCTTTTAACAAAGCTGGATGGCATCCAATGTGTGGAAGGCAAACTCACTGTTTAACTTTTCTAGCATTAGTGACTGAATACAGTGTTACTATTTAACTTCATTTCTGTGGTAAACTGGTATTCAGTATTCATTACATTGCTGAAATGCTCTTCATTAGGGTTTCAAGCCAGACACATTACAATCGATGCAACTTACTCTTCAGTGCACTTAAGATGATAGCCTAACTTGCTAAGAGAGAGAGTGTGTGTGTGTATACACTTTGCTACTGATTAGCTCTTTTACCAGGTAAAGAGTGAATTATTCCATTGGGTGATTAACTTTTCACAAAGAAACAATTCAGTTATTGGTTTATTTTACCATTTCTATCCATATAGCTCCATATAGCTCTCCACGCAGCCTATCATTAGCTGGTTTACTACTATATCAAACCCAAGCTTTGTTGATAAAACATTTGAGGCTCCAGTACTGAACAATTGTCCCTGGACCACTATGACAACATTTAAAAGGATGACTGTGACCTTTAAACTGGAAATGGTTTGTCCAAGTTGCACTTGTTCCCATGTGAACCGCTCCTCTGCTCAAGCACACAAAGTCTTGCACCTCAATCAGTTTTTTGTTTTTGTTTTTACTTTTCAGGTCACTTAGCAACCTGCACTGTATAATAACCCTAGTTATTAAACAGGAAGAAACTATGAAACTAAGATCACCAGAGTTTCATTCTTTCAACGTGATCCTAAATGTATTTGGGGAGAAGTAGGCCTCAGCAATACAATTTATTTCCCAATGAACACTTTCATTTACCATTTCTTAGTATTATTAACAGTATTATTTTTAGTATCAGTTCCAATCCTAAATGTGAGTGGTGTAATCTAGATAAAGTGAGCCTATATTCCATTGAAATTATCAATAGATTTAAGCACATAGTACTTTAAGCACTATTTCAGCTGGACTTTCATGCATATCTGTGTAGGACTGCTGTTGTGCAGCTTGATCCTGTGCTTGTTTACTTGGAAGTGAATTCCACTGTGTTCAACTGGGCCTACTGCCAAGTATGTGTGTATAGGACTGCTGCTTTAGGGCCCAATCCTGAGCTGGGCCAGCACCAGAGCTGACCTCCAATACCAGCGCTGACCTCCAGCACTGGTGCTGGATGTTGCAAACATGCTGTAAGGCTGGCCCACGACACCCTACAACAAGTCAGGACTGGGCCAGCGCCAGTGGCATAGCTAAGGGGGTGCAGGGGGTAGCAGTTGTACTGGGCATCAAGCTTTAGGGGGCAACAAGCTGAGCTTGACAGTAGTGACCAAAATTGTAAAAATCTTGGTATGTATGAATAATACCATCATGTTAAATATCATTGGAAAGGTAATTTAATGCCGAGTGCAATGAAACAAACTGCAGTGGAATATCTGTATTCTATCAAAAGTTATGGCCAATTAAGCAGAAAATGAAAACACAACTGGCTTATGGAACAGAAAGTGGATTTGCTTAACTCCAATCTGACCTATAAGATTGATTGCGCTGAGTGCCAATGAGATGTTATTATGGTACAGCATGGAACCAATAACTTTTATTTACTTAATTAAATTTGATTTGATCATGCAGGGGGGCTACAAAATCTTCTTTGACCCCAGGTAGCAGATAGATGCCTTAGCTATGCCACTGACTGGGGGGAGGCAGCAGAGCAAGTGGGTGGTGAGCTGCTGGGTGGAGGAGGTGGGTTCCTCCCAATTTTCACTTTTTAAAAAGCCCAGGTGTGATGTCACTTCTGGCTGTGACATCACTTCTGGGGCAACATTTTGAACTTGGCACCAGGCTACACAATCATTAATTACGCCACTGGTTGGTGCTGAGCTCAGCACCGGCTGGATGCCACCCTGAGCTAGGTAAGTGCTCCAGGCAGTGGTGAGGGCTTTGGGGGCAGGGGGAGCTATCCAGCTCAGCACCGGCTGGATGCCACCCTGAGCTAGGTAAGTGCTCCAGGCAGTGGTGAGGGCTTTGGGGGCAGGGGGAGGTAAGTGCTCCAGGCAGTGGTGAGGGCAGGGGGCAGGGGGTAAGGGAAGGACCAGTGGGAGCTCTGCTGGCAAAATAGCAAGTTGAGAAGCCCCATTGCAGGGCTTGCAGGAGACCTCTGGCAGCTGCCGCAGTACCACAGGATGCAGCAGTAGCTGCTTTGGCACTGCTGCATCTGGTGGCATGGTGCCTTTAGAATTGGGTTGTTAGGGAGTCCCATAATATGCACTTAATAGTAAGCCCCATTTATTCTACAAAAACGAACATTCATAGAATTGGGCTGCATGTGAATTAAAGCGTTTCTGACTCCATTCTCCATCTAGGGTTGAGGGGAGCATGGTGTCAGGATTCTTGGGTTCTATTCCTGGACCTATTTCTGATTCAGCATGCAAAGCTGAGTGAGTCACTTCCCCACTGAGGCCTCAGCTTCCCCATGTGGAAAGCCCTTTGGGATCACTGGCTAGGAAGCACTAAATATAACAGCCACATCCACCCCTACTGAATTCTCCAAAAAGATAAGAGAAATAATCAGGAAAGGGATAGCAGGTGCCTTATTTATGCCTTCAGCATTCCTCTATATCAGTGATTTTCAACCTTGTTCATCTCATGGCACAATGACAAGGCACTAAAATTGTCAAGGCACACCATCAGTTTTTTTACAATTGACAAGGCACACAGCACTGGTGGTGGGCTTACATCTCCCAATGGCCCTACTAATAAATAAATAAATGACCCTCCCCCAAATTCCTGCGGCACATCTGCAGATCATTTGGAGCACACTAACTTGCCACAGCACATTGGTTGAAAACCACTGCTCCACATAAAGAAAAATAGTCCAGAAGAATCTTGGCAACTGATGTAAACATCTATTTGGCTCCATAGTTTTGCTATTCCTTTATTTTTTTCTGTGAAAGAAAAATTCAGTAGGAAATATTAAGTATATTAATATAATTTCATATATACATAAATCTTGTCCCAGTTCAACCAATGGAACTTCTATCTTCACACAATGAATCTCCAAAACTATTCCAAGGTACACTGGAACTTGCCTTGATAATACTGCCAGGTAACATTGTTGGCAAAAAGAGTATACACTGTGTGCTATTTGAATGTTTGACAGGTGATAATATTTGATAGCTCACTTCTGATATTCAGGTTTGAATTGATATTTGACCACATGTGACTACAGGCTTCTCTGTAGTATTTGTTTCACTATTTATGATTTGATCAATATATGTTCAGCATTTCATATTCATTCATTCAGTGTCTCTCTTTCTTGACTGTAGATTCCTTACAGCTGTTATCTGACAGCTAACATTCAATGTCAGTAAGTTTACAATGTTTTGAGATCTCTCTTTCTCTCTCCTAGGAAAATGCCTGGGCTCAGGGGTAGAGCCCATACTTTTTAATCAGAAGGTCTCAAGTTCAATCCTTGGCAACTCTAGATGGGGCTAGGGAAGAGGCCTGGAGAGCCACTGCCAGGCAGCATAGACAGTATTGAGCAAGATGGACCAAGGGTCTCACTCAGTATAAGGCGCATCCAGCAGATTGAATATTGCCTGAGCTGCCAGGGATTCATGGGAACATGGGTACTTCCACATGCAAAACATGTGGTTTACCACTGAGCTATGCCCCCCCCCAACCAGTGATTCATTATAAGGCAGATTCCTATAACAAAAAAAGAAAGCCTTGCTCTGCTAGTGAATTTATCACCAAATAAAAGCTTAGCACTGAATCTTAGCTCTTAATAAGGGATGTCCTTTATTATTTACTTATTCCCAGGGTTTTCCAAACAGTTTCCAGGATTGAACTTGAGATTTTAATATACTCAATATTCATATTAAAACTAGTTTGGAAGTGTCCATTCTTTTATTTAATCCAGATCTATTAAATATGCCCTTAAAACAACTGACAATGACCAAATAAGCAAGAGGCTGCTTTGATTCTGTAGTTAAAACTGAGATTTCATACAAAAGTCAACATTGAAATTTCAATGAATTTTAGTATGTTACTAGAGAATTATTTCAGGCTTAATACGTGTGGACTTTCTTTGTAGGGCTTGAATACTGTAGGAATCACTCTCCATATACTTCTCCAATTTTGTAGGGGATGAATCATTGCAGACTCATCCTGAACAAACATAGCTACCAAGTATCCATCTAAGATCTATCCATTCTTGATATACATGGGTAAAGCTCCAGCATGTGCTCCTTTATAGCAGCCTGTGCTTCCAAGGATTTCCCCTGTATTTAGGTGTGTACTGCGATACCTCTTTCCTGCAGGGGTCTAAGCAGAACCTTAGAGAGCGCCTCTACATAATGAGCAGCTAATTTACAGCCCAATCCTATACTCAGAAGTAAGTCTCATTGTGTTCAATAGGACCTACTTCCAGGAAAATATGGATAGGATTGCAGCCTTAATCAGGCAGCTATTCTACAATGCACACATAAGATCATTTAATGCAGAATTGTTACCCTGACATAACTTAATCAACATTTTTAGTCACACACTGAATGGTCGAAATGGCAGGTTTTTTACTACTCTTCACTGTGACTGTATGGGTGAAGCGGAAGTTCTAATCCTCTTTAGTGAAGGCGGAACTGGATGTCCAGACAGCAAATAGCTTCAAAGCAGCAATTTGTAGTGAAGAAGTCACAGGCGGGTACCTCTACCCACAAGGCAGCAAACACACATCCAGAACCCCAGCTTGGAAAAATACAGCACTAGGGTGTGGCAGTTCTCCCATAAAAAATGACCCAGAGTGGAAGGGTGTGATCTTGTGTATGTGGTGCTGGAGTTTTACCTAATAAATCAACATCTGCACACACAGGGAGTGAGGAATATAGCAATCTCCATTTGAGGAGTTTCCCAAATGTGCGAGGCAGTGGCTAGCAATAGCACATGTACATGGATGAATGATCCATAAGAGGAGCAACTGTGCTAACACACCGGCTGCAGGTCCACCAGCCATGAGTTGCCCTCTCCAAATGGGACATGCACATGAAGACTCACAGAGGAACAGTCTGTAATGGAGATAAACAAACCTGGTCTGAACTGAACTCCAGACAGTCATAAAAACAGAGACAGAGGGAGGGCCCTTATCAGGGGAGAGGTAGTAGCAGAGGCACGCACGGCCACAGGGAGCAGAGTCTCAGAAATGTTTTTTGGGTCCTGAGCTAAGCATGCCCCATCCAGTGTCCTCCCTAAATGTTGCCAGGTAGTAGGAAATCTGGAAAGCAGATACTGGCATGGTTTGGATTTCCTCAGAACTAAACCACAGACCTGAAGCCAGAAGTGGCCAAAGAATGCCAACTTGTTAGCTTCCCCTAATCACCACTACCCTGGATACATAATCTGCTTTCCCCACTCCTCCCCCTACCTACTGGACTGGATGTCACTTCTCTCCTGAAATGCATCTGCCAGGAGAGGGGGAAGGGGCTTGGCCAAGCTGCGGGTTCTGAGCAGTTAGGGATTAGTGCTGAGGGCAGGGAGTTTCCAATCCTGGCACATCGTGTCTCTGCCCATCCCAGGGCTGTGCCCTGCTGCCTCCTACTCACCCCACATAGCAATGCAAGCTTTGCCCTTCCCCCTGAAAAGGGAGATTATTGAGGTGAAGAAAACGGGAACCTGTTCATTGGAAGCCCTTCTCCCAAAGCCAAACTGAGAATGTGACTCTTTCCTTCAATGCCTCTGTCTCCCCAGAGTAGCCTTAAAGTGGCTCAGTGGGAAGCTGTGTGCAGGATTGAGCCTGGAAGTGTTACAATTGCAGTCACAGTGGCCAGAATGGAAGCTCCTCCCACCACTCCCCACATGCATTTGCATATATGGTGAAATCTTTTCTTGATTAAATAGCTGGAATGTCTGCCCTGTTTGTGTGCGAGTGTGTGGAATGTCTTGGACGTTTTTAACTCTCATGGAAGCCAGGAAAATACCCCTAAAAAATTAAACTGTTTTAAAGGTTAAGCAACTGCAGCCATGGTAGCTAGCTTCCCTTCCCCTTTTTTTCCCAGTTCAGCAACTGCACATTGCTAGCCCCATCCTCAAGTTTGAGAGGCCAGGTCATAGTCTTGTCCTCCAAGACAAGGGACAAGATTCTTTCTGTGGCTGTCTGTAAAGCATATATATGGCAAACACCAATAGAAACTGGACTATATGATCCAGTCTTGCCACCTCAATCATGTACTGTCAAATTCTATCTCACCCTTACCCTTACATACACACAGCTGTCAATGCTAATGAGAACTGGAGTAATTGAATAGAAATTCATACAGACACACATCACCACCCACCTACCCAAGAGGGGGGAGTGAGAGAAAGCGAGACTGCACCACATACAGAGCTAACAGAGAAGTGTTGCTTGCAGATTCTCAATATTAAGGAAATACATAAATGGTATCTACAATACAGCCCCAGGGATGAGGCCATAGGTCAGTGATGGTGCATATACTACAAGCAGAAGCCCCAGGTTCAATCTTTGGCATCTCCAGATAGGACTGGAAAAGCCCTGCATCTGCAACCTAGGGAAACCACTGCCAAACATCAGTATAAACAATACTGAGCTAGAATGGTGAACAGAGGAAAATGCCCTATAACATATATTTATAGGAGTATTGCTTTGCTTTTACACACACACACACACACACACACACACACACACACACACAGAGAGAGAGAGAGAGAGAGAGAGAGAGAGAGCAGTGTCTACACCAGTCATAGACATGTCCATTCATTCCCAGGTGGCAGACTGTCCCAGTGGGGTAATTGTTTCATGCTGCAGGAGCCATTCCAACCCCTCTCTCAGCCCTTCAAATCTACCATATCTTTAATGCAGATGTAATGGAAATCACATCTTTAGATTGCTCAGAATCTCAGAACTTCTGTCATCTCTGCTAACTGCACAAAGAGATACTTTCTAAAATGGTGGTATATTTAGCCCAGGGACAGCAACTATTCCCTATTTGTTCCAGCATAGCCTCCCACCCAGTGGCTGTTGCAGGGTCTCCTTTTTTTTTTTTCTTCAAAAGGTTTTGAGCTCCACAGAGGCTCTTCTAAATATCTTATTCTTTTTCTATATAAATGGCTTTGAAAACTTTTTTGGTTGAAAAGTGGTTATATACGTACTTTTCCATAATCATATTTTCAGAATTTGAGCTGGTTCTGACAATACCAGATCCTGGCATGTTCACAAGGACTCCCTATCCTTTAGGTTCAAGAATTTCTACCTTTTATGCAACTACACAGGAGCCTTGCCAGAAAAGAAGTAGCAGTGTCAATCCTACATTGGCATGAGGAAGTCTTGCAGAGGGACAGTCACTGGGATATACAAATATAAACAGTTGCCACCACTTTTTATAGGACATTATGCTTTTGTTTGCTTCATGACAGGTAGAACTTCAATAGATGCAATCCTGCAGCGGGAAAAAGCATCACCAACTTGAATGTATGTCATGCAACTGTCCAACACACAGGATCTCTGCCAAACAGGAATGGCACACAAGCTGCAGAGCAGGACTGAGGGCTACTGGTAAAGCCAGCAAAGTTCATGGGGAAAAGAGCTTAGGGCTTCTGATCAAGATTGAAAGGAACTAGTCTATGCTGCTTATTCACTGGGAGGCTCCTCACTCTAGCAAGGGGCTGAAAGCCAGCGGGTATGTAAAATATTTCTCTGGAGGTGAATCTATCTCATCAGGTCACAAGCCCAGCCTCACTTCACACAGGCAAATTCCACCCTGGAGAAACCTGCCCCTGCAGGAGCATCTGGGCCAGAGACACCTCCCTGCCAGCCAGGGCTGGGCAGAGCACGGCGCCAGCTTGGCGTCGCCTCCAAGCTTTGCTACAATAGGAGGCCTGGCACACAGACTGGCTGGACCAGTGCATCCTAAGGACAGAAAGGGGGAGGGGGTGGCAAAGCCTGAGTCAGCATTTAAAACCCTTTAACTGGCCACACCTGGAGCTTTCCTAATGCACCAGAACAGTTGGCTAATTATAGCAAAAACAATATAAAAGGCACCCCTCAAGCCTGAACTGAAACCCAAGCCATGCTGCTGCCCTTCAGCCCTGACAGCTTCCTTGGATCTTCTTAACTATGGGATTCCTTAACATTATTTTGTTATGTACTCCTCACTTCCCTAAGCAGTGAGAAGTACAGGGGGCAGCATGTTTAGCTTCCCTTGGATGAGAGATACTAGAAACTAACATTGTCTTCGTAATATCTCTTATTTAGAAATACACAAGCATACCATAACAGAAACAAATAGTCTTTTGCAGCAGGAAGTAAAATTCCTGATCCTGCACCAAAGTCCTGAAATTAACAGCTTGGGCCCCCTCCATTCCCCAGGCCATGTAAGTGAGACTATCATTCATGTGTTTGAAGTGGTAGTTATTCCAGATGAAACAACCCTGGGTTGATGGTGATTTTTTGCATGCATTGTCAGGAAGCAACTAGTGTAAGGTAGAATCCTGCAGCTGCAAGTAGCTTTATGCAGTGGAAAAGGTTCTTGACTTTGAATTATCTTCTCTTTCTCTTGTTTTCTCTCCTCCCACACTTGACCAAAACCCATGAATTTTAGGGACTTTAAAAGCTGCTCAACTTCTCCTTCCTATAAATGTACTCCCTGACACAGCTGGGAGAGAGCTGCGTGGGATGACGAAGGCTGGGATGGAAAAAAGCAACTTGGTTTTAATCTTTATAGGTGCCTTCTCTCCTCCAAGGGGGACAGCTAACCTGAGCATGGCAGGAATCATGCCACTCTAAACCCCTCCCACAATCATGGAGTCAAGGAAGAAAGAGAAACCAGAATCACTCGATCAAGTAGGAAGGGTGAGCTGAATTCTTGGGTTCTACCTTCAGCTGTGGTACCTGATGGGATTACATATGGGGAACTGAAAGCCAGGAATACAGATACTTGTGAAGAGAACATATTGGGATCTAGCGACTTCAATCAAGAGAAGCAGAAGTCAGGACTTTAGGATTAATTTATGATTTTAGAATGAATTTGCCATTACAAAACACTCCAGATTCAGATTTTACAGGAAAAATTCAAGCAGCTGAATGAGTGGCAACCACCTTCTTTTCCCTAGGGAACCAGCAAGGGAATAAAACCCTAAATGTTCCCATTAACATTCCAGTTTTGCAGATCGAAATCCGTATACTCCGTTCAGTAAATCATACTACCTCATTACCTAGATCTCATGATTGAGCAGATGTACTGAACATCTTCAACTGTGAAGGGACAACTAGCTGTAACTCAATCCTCCTTGTGGGTCTAGGAGATATCCTACTGAAAGCATAATC
Organism: Tiliqua scincoides; assembly: GCF_035046505.1. Lineage (NCBI taxonomy): Eukaryota > Metazoa > Chordata > Lepidosauria > Squamata > Scincidae > Tiliqua > Tiliqua scincoides. Next base: position 169,152,932 of record NC_089822.1, on the reverse strand, counting down.
CCAATGGGGAAATTTCATCCAAACTAACTGAAAGTTTTGTTTTAGACAAAGCCACTTCTCTGGCTAATGCTCAGTCCTGGATCTGGAGCCTTTCACTGAATTGCATGCTCCATGAACATGAAACTATGGAACAAGTAATAATCTGTATTAGAAGGTCCTAAATGTGCTGGGATTTCCCCATTCATGAGACTAATACAGATTTAGGTACAAATTTACTGCTAGAAGATTATATACACAATTGGCAACCTAATGCAGCAATACAGGAGAGATGTCTCTTTACTAGATGGGGATTTATTGTTTTTTGAAAATGGAGTGGCTACAGCTGTTGCCAATGGAGCTAAGGAATGTTTCCTATGGAGCAGGATTGTAACATTTCGTAACAAGGGGAGGGGCTGTAGCTCAGTGGTACATGCTCAGCATAGAGAAGGTTCCAGGTTTAGCCTCTGGCATCTCCAGGTAGGGCTGGGAGCGAACCCTGGAGAGCTGCTGTCAGTCAGTGCAGGCAATATTGACCTATATGGAACAGTGATCTGACTCAGTATAAAGCATAATAATAATATGTAGCATTTGTATAGGCTTTTTCAGTCTGCAAAACACTTTACATGTATTATCTTGAGGTAATCCTTACGAGGAGCCATAAAGGTAAGTTTAGTATTAGTATCCCCATATTCTAGCTGGGGGGGGGGGAGGAAGGTTGAGGGGAGTGGCTTGCCCAAGGCCACCTAGTAAATTCCTGGCAGAGGCATAATCTGAACAGGGAGAGACCTGATTCGCAGCTCAGTCTCTCAGCCACTACATTATACCAGCTCTTATATCACCTTATGCCCATACATTCTGCTTAGGAACAGCAAGGTAGTCGGCAATGTCTGAAGGAGTTTCACTAGTAGTTACTGGCCATCACAACCCATTAGACAAGTAGAAGACAGACACACATGATGAGAACCAAGAAGAGTGTGAAAAGGAGACGTGTTTCAGGATACTTGATGGGTATGAGAGAGCTCTGTTAGAACTTGACAAGCCACAGGACCAGACAGGTTATATGAGAGCAAGTTGACAGGTCCAGGAGATTCAGAACATCCACTCTAGGTAGAGGAACAGCATTTTCATATTTGGTCTAGGTCAGCTTTGCAGAGAAGCTTCCAGCCAGGGTGAGTCACAGCCAGCTTTGAGCCAACCACAAAAAATGGTTTTTCCTCAGTAATTCCCCATCCCCCAAAGAGCCTCAGCCACTGTCTTTCAGTGTCTGTTCCAGACACCAAATACCTGGTATTGGCAACCCAACAGTAGCAAAACTAATGCCATCGACCTGACAGATTTTTCTATTGATATCACTATCTCTAGGTTTTTAACTTAAAAACCAGAATGCTGTTACATTCATTACTGATCTGAATGTAAAACTGTTAAAAACTCCAAACTCTAAACATGTCAGAGGTGGAGTGGATGGTTGTAAGCATTCTTATTGCACTAATGGGGAAAGGCCGCCAGGGTGTGGCAGGGATTTTCCCAAGAAAGGAAAGGGAGTCAGTGGCAGAGATAGGACTGCCTTCTCAGCAACCCTGATCTGAGTGCCAAGATGGCAGACAGGGAAGGGAAAAGCTGAGATTGAAATGCTGTGTAACACAATTCTAAAAGCTGGAAGGGAAGCAATGTTTAATATCTAGAACAGGGAAAGCAGAAGTTTCAGCGCTTGTGGTTCTGTTCCTCACTGTAGGAGATGAGATAGGATATGCAGCAACACTAGCCCACCAATCTCCTGCCATGTGCCTGCAAGTTTTTGTTTTCTTTTTCCTCTTGCCTTTCCTCTGCAGTCAACCAACAGAGTACAACATGCGGGTACTCAGGAAGTGGTTGATTTAGAGGAAGCTTCTGATGTCAGCCACAGAGGCTGTTTCCCCAAAGATCCCTGGACTCCCCTCCTCCTCCTCTGACTCTGCCACTGTTCTTGCCCCTGGGGAATGGGGCACAGAATGGGGACTAGAGCTGCCAGATGTCCCTTGATCTGGGGAATGCCCCTTACTTTATTTTAAAGTTCTTTCATTCTGAAATGCCCTGTCTCAGAGACCACTAAAGATGTTCTTCAGGATTTTTTTTTTGTCTCAGATACAAGAATTGCTTATTTTAATTCAACCCTAATAGATGAGCAATGGTCCTCCTAAGCTTGCATTTCCCCCTCTTGTTATTTCCCTTTTAACTTCATCACACACACACACACACACACACACACCATAACTGAACATCAGCACCAGCAGACAGTAAATTCCTATTTGCAAAACCAGGAATCTCAGTTACAAATTAATTGAGGGATATTTCACAAGGTGTATGAACAAAATCAAGGTGTATACACAAAAAAGTTGAGATGTTGTTGTTGACAACTTTCAGTCTCAAAAGACTATGGTATGAATGGTGAATGGTGGTTCTGGCACAGCGTCTAGTGTGGCTGAAGAGGCCAATTCGGGAGTGACAATCCCTTCCACACTGGGAGCAAGTATAGTGTGTCCCTGGTCTGTCTCCCTGGCTATGGGCCTTCCTTCTTTGGCTCTTTGCCTCAGTCTGTTGGCAAAGTGTCTCTTCAAACTGGGAAAGGTCATGCTGCACAGCCTGCCTCCAAGCAGAACGCTCAGAGGCCAAGGTTTCCCATCTGTTGAGGTTCATTCCTAAGGCTTTCAGATCCCTCTTGCAGTTATCCTTGTAGAGCAGCTGTGGTCTACCTGTAGGGTGCTTTCCCTGCACAAGTTCTCCATAGAGGAGATCCTTTGGGATCCGACCATCGCCCATTCTCACGACATGACCAAGCCAACACAGGCGTCTCTTTTTCAGCACTGTATACACGCTGGGGATTCCAGCTTGCTCCAGGACTGTGTTGTTTGGAACTTTGTCCTGCCAGGTGATACTGAGGATGCGTCGGAGGCAGCGCATGTGGAAAGCATTCAGCTTCTTCTGCTGTTGTGAGCGAAGAGTCCATGACTCGCTGCAGTACAGAAGTGTACTCAAGACGCAAGCTCTGCAGACCTGGATCTTGGTATGTTCTGTCAGCTTCTTGTTGGACCAGACTCTCTTTGTGAGTCTGGAAAATGTGGTAGCTGCTTTACCGATGCGTTTGTTTAGCTCGGTATCCAGAGAAAGAGTGTCAGAGATCGTTGAGCCAAGGTACACAAAGTCATGGACAACCTCCAGCTCATTCGCAGAGATTGCAATGCAGGGAGGTGAGTCCACATCCTGAACCATGACCTGTGTTTTCTTCAGGCTGATTGTCAGTCCAAAGTCTTGGCAGGCCTTGCTAAAACAGTTCATGAGCTGCTGGAGATCTTTGGCAGAGTGGGTGGTGGAAGTCACGAAGACATTTCAGCTGGACTTTGGACTTTGCTCTCAGTCTGGAGAGGTTGAAGATATGATAAGAGGTTGAAGATAAGATAGTTGAGATAGTTGGCATCCTTCAGTCTCAGAAGACTATGGTATCGCGCTCTGAATAATGGTTCCAGAACAGTGTCCTCTCCAGTGCATGAAGCCTGGTTAAGGTAGATATGGAGGATAGACTGTTACCCATGCAGCAAATCCCCCCTCTCCATGTCTCTGATATGGTCCAAAGGAAAGGCAGAAGCCAGTACGGTTGGTTCGCAGGAGTTGCCAGAACGTGACTGTGTTCAGCCATGAACTGCCTTAGGGACTCCCGTTCCGGATTTTGCCTCGAGGTTGACTCCTGAAGCCTTTTCCATAACTGGATGTAGCCACAAGGCAGTGGAGGTTTGGGATCAGAGTTGAGATATGAATAAAACAAACCTACATTTGCAAATATATATACTACACAGATACACTTGTCAAGGAGTTGGAATTGACTCTGACTCCCTGACACATTATAAATTCATGCTTCGTTCTCACACAAGTGAGAACTGCACCTGGATGGTACTTCAGATGACACAGGGCAGGGTCTCACGATTCAATTCCCCTCCAAGCCAAAAGATTCCCACTGGTAAGTAAAAAGGAAGGGTTGTAGCCTACCTATCTCCCTGGCATTATTATCTAAATCAGCCATTTTTAACCACTGTGCCGTGGTACACTGGTGTGCTGCAAGTGGTCATAAGAACATAAGAACATAAGAACAGCCCCACTGGATCAGGCCATAGGCCCATCTAGTCCAGCTTCCTGTATCTCACAGCGGCCCACCAAATGCCCCAGGGAGCACACCAGATAACAAGAGACCTCATCCTGGTGCCCTCCCCTGCATCTGGCATTCTGACATAACCCATTTCTAAAATCAGGAGGTTGCGCATACACATCATGGCTTGTACCCCATAATGGATTTTTCCTCCAGAAACTTGTCCAATCCCCTTTTAAAGGCGTCTAGGCTAGACGCCAGCACCACATCCTGTGGCAAGGAGTTCCACAGACCGACCACACGCTGAGTAAAGAAATATTTTCTTTTGTCTGTCCTAACCCGCCCAACACTCAATTTTAGTGGATGTCCCCTGGTTCTGGTATTATGTGAGAGTGTAAAGAGCATCTCCCTATCCACTCTGTCCATTCCCTGCATAATTTTGTATGTCTCAATCATGTCCCCCCTCAAGCGTCTCTTTTCTAGGCTGAAGAGGCCCAAACGCCGTAGCCTTTCCTCATAAGGAAGGTGCCCCAGCCCCGTAATCATCTTAGTCCCTCTTTTGCACCTTTTCCATTTCCACTATGTCTTTTTTGAGATGCGGCGACCAGAACTGGACACAATACTCCAGGTGTGGCCTTACCATAGAAGTGGTCCACAGATGTGCCACAGGAATTTGGGGGGAAGGTCATTTATTAATAGGGCCAATGGGAGATGTGAGCTCCCACTGGCAGCATGGTATGCCTTGTCAATTGTCAAAAACCTGGCGGTGTGCCTTGACCATTTTAGTGCCTTGTCAGTGTGCCGTGAAATGGAAAAGGTTGAAAATCACTGATCTATATATAGGAAGGTTTTTTTAAAAGCCCTATTTACATATTACCTTCAGCACATGCACAATGTGTTCAGTATATACACATCGAGTCACATTATATTCAGTACATGCAAAGCAGTACTGTATGCTTAATCTGTACTCTCCATTTTTGAGGGTTCCAGCCCTGGTGTGGCCTTTTAAAATGAATGCATGTACTGCAGTCACATGAAAATGCACGTGGACCTACGGATACATGTATATGATATAACATGCCGGTAGTAATGAGCAGTCCACTGTGTGAGCCCCCACACGCTCTCCGAAGTGGAACTGTCCACACACAGATTTGCTTGCCACTTTGCCGGTGCTTTGTGAGAACCAGGTTTTGCTGTGGCGGCACCATGCGCACGGCGGCTGTGAGCATGGAATGGTTTCCTAGCCTTGGTACTTCTTTTCTGTACCATGGAAGTACTGTAAGTGCTCCTTTTCACAGGGCTGTGGCAGGAGAACAAGGACGAGTAAGAGAGTGGAAAGCACAGAGGGCCGGAAAAAGAGCGCTTCCCTCCACCACCACCAGTGTCCGCCTGCACCACCAACTGCGACAAGTGAAGGTGTCATGAGGTGGGGGCAACAAGGGGAAGCAGTGGGCGACCTGGTCTGATGGGAGAGGCCAGCCCTGGACTGCAGTGACTAACAGTTCATCTGGAGCTGGTCTTAGTCCATGAGGGGAAAGGGGGGCTGCCCCTCCCCCCAAGCCACTTTCGCTCCCGCGCGCGGGCAGCGGCGCTCTCCTCTGGCGCCGGGCCAGTCCCGGTGGAAAGCGGTGGCGTGTGGCTGCTGGGTCCGGCCTGCTCAGCGCTGGGGAATGAAGTTCCGGGGCCTGCAGGCAGGGACCAGCCCGACGAGTTCAACCTCATTCCGGCAACCGTGCTCATATCCTGGAGGGGAGGGAGGGGAGGGTGAGGCCAGGCGCACGCAGGCCGGGTGAACCCGCTGCCCTTTGCTGGGACCGGGGACTTCCGCCGCCTTCGCCGGGGAGTTCGCTGGAGGGCTCCCCGAAGCCCCAAGTCGTCAGCAGCGGCAGCTCCGACCCCTGCCCGGCGCCCGGCTCCTGCGCCCGCTGTCCCCTCCTCTGCGGCCGGCAGCCTTGGCGCCCATCAGGTGGCTCCAGAAGCCCGCAAGGAGGGGATTCAAAGCCGGCCGCTGCTCTTCTCCCCCGCAGCCCTTGCGAGGCTTCGGCTGAATCACGACCAGACGAAGGCGGAGCGGAGCCCCAGAGGGCTGAGCCGATCCCTGCAGTCTAGCCACGGTCTGCACCCAGATCCCAAGCTCGCAACCACCAGCGGGGGGGGGGGGGGGCGGCGGCACAGCGTTAGAGCTTGTGAGAACCGGGACTGAACTCTGGACCCGTCTCCAGCGCCCACGAGCACGTGCAGAGTGCCTCCCAGGGCAGTCATGACGAGTCGCTGCACACGTAGACTTTCGTGACAGAAGCATGTGATTTCCAGGCAGATAAATATGGGGCTGTGCCTCTTCCGCCCCACAGTCAACCAAAGCAGCGCTTTAGGTGCATCCCAACTGCCTTTTCTAGGAAGGGCAAGACTAGGTCCTGCAGACCCACAGCCCAGTCCTGTGCTTGTCTACTCAGAAGTGTGCATAAATTGCAGACTGAGGGCCCGATCCCAAACAACTTTCCAGCACCAATGCAGTCCCAAGGCAAGGAACCTAATATTCCCTTACCATAAGGAAGCTTCCATGATTGCTTCCCCACAACATGCACCACACTGGCGCAGCTGCATCGTGCACTGGAAAGTGGAATAGGATTGGGTCCGGAGGCTGCAATCTATACGCACCTTTCTGGGAGTAAGCACCATTAAACCCAATGGGACTTACTGAGTAGACATGCATAAGAGTGGGCTGTGGGTCTACAGGACCTCAGGGGTCTACAGGACCTCAGACTACAAAGTGGGGGGACATACAGCCACATCAAAGGGCAGAACTGAGGTCAGGATTCCTTTCTTTGTAAACCAAAACAAATTGTCTCAGTTTATGCAGAGAATGAGGTACCTGTTCTCCCCACCCCCTTCCAAAAGAAATAGTCAACCTGTGGTCCTCTGCAGACCACAGACTGGGACAGTAGGTCTGATTGGCTAATCTGGGCCTTCTGATACGTGACATGTTCAGGAATATATATTGAATAGCTGGTTGTGGGAGAGGGGCATACATATAGGCTTTACAAACCAAGCAGATTATAAGCTATACTAGCACTGCACACACAACATGGCTAATACGTGTTTTCTCCATGTGCACCATACGGCCCGCATATGCATTTCTTTGCTTGATGTAGGGTGTTTCATTAACTATATGCTAGAGCAGTGATTTTCAACCTTTTTCATCTCAAGGCACACTGACAAGATACTAAAATTGTCAATGCACACCATCAGTTTTTTGACAAGGCACACCATGCTGATGGTGGGGGGCTCACATCCCCCAATGGCCCTACTAATAAATGACCCTTCTGCAGACTCCCACGGCACACCTGCAGACCATTCATGGCACATCAGTGGGCCACAGCACAGTGGCTGAAAATGGCTGTGCTAGAGCAAGGGTTGACAGAATATCTTTTGGGATCTACCAGTAGATCTCTGAATGACTTACATCAAATCAGCAAGGACAACAATAGCTGCAACAAAAAGTTCCCCACCTCAGTAGAAAACCAGAGGTGGGTTTTTGTGTGAAAAGACAGTGCGCTCAGTTATGATACCAGAAAAAAAAAATCTTGGGCTAAGCTTGCACTTTATTCTTTAATTCCAAAGGTATTGACACTCCTGAACCACTAGTTTGTACCTGGGTCCACTTGATGAATCAGTGCAGGGGAGTTCTAGTAAAAAACAAGGGAGATTCTGCAAGCTGGAAGTCAGCCCATTCCTGCGCTAAAGCACTGCTAGGGACTTTGTACAGTGGCATATCTAGGGTATGGCAGGTATGGACACCTGCCCTGGGCATCACTTGAAGGGTGGCGCTGTACCACTGAGCAGAAGGAGTGGCTGGGGGGACAGCCAGATTGTGACGCCGACGCCACCATTGCCGCCTCCTCTGGGAGAATCTGGAAGTGACATCATGGCATCACTTCTGGGTTCTCCTGGAGGAGGAGGTGCTGGCAGTGGTAGCTTCATGGTCTGGGTGGAGAACCCAGAAGTGACGTAGTGACATCAGGACATCACTGCACGGGGGCCGGGGCCTCTAGGTATGCCACTTACTCTGCATGATGTGTCCAAACTTTTCATCTTTGCAGTGTAATGTGGAGTAGTCCTTTCTGGTTTTCCTCATTGTATTTCAACTGCAGCTTGTGAATGTTGCTATTCTAACATATCCCATATATTTGACAACTACATCTTGCTTAGTGGCACGCTCTGTGTGCACATGTGTTTCATCATCAACTCCGTGTCTTTTATGTCCCTGCATGTCTTTCTGTGGAGGATACTGAACCCTCATTTTGTTCCTAGCAGCTACAACAGCCTCCTCTATCAGACAAGTGGGTAAGCAGTTTGCAAGTAGGAAAGCAGAAGGTGGCATATGACTAGATATGGCTAGATGGGAAGTTAGCTCCAGATCCCAGGAGGTTGTTCTGAATCGCTCAGGCCATCCATTTCAAGCTCCTGTTTCATATCGCAATCAAGGGCCATGATTCCTTCTGCTTCAGGAAGGTAGCTCTACTCCATCCCATACACACTTGTTTGCTATTCTCTTTGTTGTGACTATCAAATTCCACCACCACACAGAAATGCACTCCTTTTGAGCATGCTCTGTTGTTAGTAAAGTACAGCATATCATGGAGTCATTGTTCACATACCCTTTCCCATACAATACAGATTTTGGCTTGTGACATGTGAAGCAAAGAAGGAGTTTGGGTCAAATTCCAAATGGGACTTGAAGGGACACACTACAGTTTCAACACACAGTCCATTTACTCCCGAGTGGTTCTACTGAATGCAACTGGAACATTCTAGAATAACTGGATTGTCACTGTTCAACTGGAACACTAACATCAGAAAGAACCCTAGAACCAGAATCGACAAGTTCTGATTTTCTCTCCTTTTTCTGCTCTAGGTATCAGATCCCAATTCCAGCAATGCAGTTCAGATTAGGAAGATGCCATTTTTTTTTTCTAATTCAGTCTCAAGATATACTTTTAGTTTTTTCATATGTGAAAAATCACCTTTAAGAGCATCCAACTATTTGGGTACATGTATAAATGTCAGTGTTGTATAAAAAATGGAAGAGAGAAATTTAAAAACTGAATTAATGTTCTAATTACTGTGGAGATATATGTAAAGGTATGGGAAATGTATAAACGAATATGTGATGATGCCCGTTATCGGCATGCCATTTATGATGTGGATATTTCCGCTGTGAATCAGAAAAGTTTATTTATTTTTCACATTTTTATACCACCCTTCCTCCAAGAACCTCAGCGTGGTATATTGTACATATTTCCTCCCCTCCTTTTGTCACAACGACCCTGTGAGGTAGGTGTGGCTGAGAGATAATGACTGGCCCAAGGTCACCCAGAAGCTTCATGGCTTAGTGGGGATTTGAACCTGGATCTTCCAGATCTAAGTGCAACTCCTGAACCACTACAGCATCCTAGCTCTCTGTTTCTGGAAAAAAAAATTTTTTCCCAATGCCCTAAATCAGGGGTCCCCAAACTTTTCAGCACGAAGACTGCATCATATATCTGACATGGTTCCAAGAGCTGGAAAATCAAGATTTTTGAGAAAAGAATTTGAAGGGGAAATTATTTGGAGAGATTGGGGAGAGAATTAATATGTTGGAGAGATAAAGAGTTGTGGAACAATGGACTAATAAGTAAAGTTGGGAGAATTCTGAGAAATCAATTATTTTGTAAAGAGAAAACATGTTTTCAGGATGTGTTGGATAAATGGGAGTGACTGGCCAGCAGTCTGATCAGGATATGGAATGTATCTGAAACCCTTCTCAGGGTTTCCAAAGGGTGTGTTATAATTTTGGGGAGTTGAGAATCAGGAAGAAGTTACTCTGGATTCTGCACCCACCACACACACCCCTTTGAGGAAGCCTCTTCAGTGAAGCATCTCCCTACACAAGGCTCTGCATTCCTGGCCTGTTAGCAGGTTGCTGTGGGGCAGAACAGTCAAGCTGCTCAACCATGTGCTGCTGACCAGATGGACAGCCCAGTCCCAAAGGCAGTGCCACCGCTGGGTGCAGTGGCACCAAAACGGCTACTGCTGTATCCTGTGGCCCCATGGCAGCTGCTGGAGGTTTCCTTGGAGGAAGGGGACTTTCATCTCCTTCCCCCAGGGAAAGCCCCAAGCCCCACAATGGGGCTTCTTAAGTCTGCACTGGTTATTTTGCCGGTGAAGACTTGAGAGACTCCATGTCAGACCTTCTAGCCTGACACAGAGTTCAGAATCTGGCAAAGCAGAGCTTCATCAGTCCCACCCCCATCCAACCCCAGTTCCTCCCTCCATCCCACCATCCCTCACCCTGTTCCACCCACTCCTCACTTCCCCTCATCCCAATACTACTTACCATTGGCTGGCACTGCTGGAATATTAGTCAGCCCTCCAAGTGGAAATGAGGTTCAGTGTCAAATGGCGCTGGCCCAGCACTGGCAGCCCCTCCTCTCTGGGTGCTGCAGAGGTGCCTTACATGTGCGCGTTTGCTACACCTAGCACCAGCAGTATGCTTGTACGGCTAGCACTGTAGAGCTCAGGATTGGGCTCCAAATCCAACCACAGGCCAGATGTGACCCCTGGGTGGGGTTTTGGAGACCCATGCCCTAAATCAATTGCAATCTGATTTGGCACATGATTCATTTTTTTCTCCTAATAAAAAAACTTCAGTTTAAGTGCTGCTAGAAAAGTATTTGAGATATTTATAGAGCATTAAAAATTAACCTGGTCCACTATTTTAGTTTTGTTTACTAAATATGTGTAAAACAAACAAAACTAAACACATATACCATGTTAATTTTTCATGCTGTAGAAATATATCAAATGCTTTTTCAATAGGTTAAAATGTTTAAACTGAAAGACAGTACTTGATGATCAGCTCCACAAAATTGTGTAACACTTGTAGAAAATATTACCTAAGTATTTAGGAAAGCAATCCCGAAGACACCAGACAGGAGCATGAGGAATGGGGTTAGAAGAACCAACCCATTTAGGAGGCCCATCAACTCTGCCACTTTGGGTCCACTTATGGGCAGAAAAGCGGGATAAAAATTCAGTAAGTAAGGCCACAATCCTATCATAGCAGTGTTTCTCAAACTGTGGGTCGGGCCCACTGGGTGGGTCATGAGCCAATTTCAGGTGCCCCATTCATTTCAGGAGCCCCATTCATTTCAATATTTTATTTTTAATATATTAGACTTAATGCTACCATGGTATGTGACTGCATTTGGGAAAATGTTACACATCTATACTTTTAACAGGCTACTATGTATATGCTTTTAACAATGATAGTAAATGGGACTTACTACTGGGTAAGTGTGAGTAGGATTGCAGCCTAGGATTGTTAAAAATTTTCCTGCTTGTTCATGTCATTTCCGGTCATGACATCACTTCCAGTGGGTCCTGATAGATTCTCATTCTAAAAAGTGGGTCCTGGTGCTAAAAGTTTGAGAATCACTCAATAGTATATACACGTACCTGGGAGGCAGTCCCATTCAACAAGACTTACTTCTGAGTAGACGTATAGAATTGTGCTATAAGTCAGTAAATAAATTCAGGCCAATTCTGGGTTTCCCCTGAGTGGATGGACTGCAGTCCAATGAGCGTAAGCAAGAACAAAACAATATCTCTAGTATCATTTGCCTCAAAAGATTTTAAAGGGCTTTCCTAAGTGAAACCATGATGCCTTCCCCAGAGCAGAGCTGCAGCTCTCTGGAGCATAAGCATCTGTTTATACAGGAATCACCCAGGCACTGAGATGCAGCTGCCTCTGGGGTGGAGAACAGTTTGCTGTAATTGCCACACAACAGTCCTGTTGGGCAATTTAGGAAAGGAAGTTAAGAAGACATTCAAATTATTCAAAGGAATAGCTGCAGTTCAGGGCTATCAGAAGTCAGCACCTCACCCCACTGCCACAGGAGTCAATTGGAGGCGTATTGCTTACAAAAGGGAAAGCTGCTTCGACCAAACCTACTATTACAAAAGACACAGCATCATGACCCCAATAATCATAGAGCCTTCTGGCACTGGAATGACATGACAGAGACAGAGAAGACTCTGACGCCAAAAGGAGTGCCCTCGCAGCAGCTTAGTTTTTCCTTAGGGCTGTCGCTTCCATATTTTCCCCTGACCTGACCTTGCTTAGTTAGCAAAATCCACATGGCTTCAAGCCGGAGGCACTGCAGCTGCAAAGGGCGGGGGAGGGGGCCTTGCAGGGAGGTGCATGCTGAGCCAGATGGAGTTGGATGGGGCACATAAGGCCTGATCAGCCTACTGCAAAGCTTTTCCCTCTGTTCCCTTCCACAGTCTCTGTCTTTCTTTGCCCACTTGCTCATAAAATCTAGATCTGCTCTGTACTGTTCTGTTTCAGCTTCTTCACACAATACAGTTTTTTAAAAACATGTATACTTCAAATACACTGTTTGTATGTATGTGACAAATGTAATGTATTGTAATAGTACATGCGCCAGGATTGCCAGTGACTTTCCATGACTTGTACATCAAATGGCAAACATGCATATAACACTGTGATGCAGCTATAAGTGAAGACGGTAAACTTAAGGCCTGACTCCACCTTCCAACTATCACATGTTCACAGGAACAGAGTCTACATATGTACAACTTGTACGCATGCTGGCTTTGTTTGCGTAGTGAAAACGCTTCAAAATGCTAATGGGTTAACAGTCACAAGTACAGAGCCTAAGTGTATGAAAGCTGTATGCATGTAGTCTCTATTCTGACCAGGGGATTAATGTATGGAGGTCTGGAGTGGAATCAACAAGTGCAAACTTGCTCCTAACCCCATGAATTCATTCTGCACAGAACTGTTTTGTGAAAAGGGTTATACAATACATATTAAAGTTCACATAACACAGTGGGATTAATAACCCCTTATTTTACTGTCCTATAGCTATTGTGTCCTCACAATCGAACTACAGCTTAAAAGTAGTAAGAGAGTATTTCTTTTTCTACCATTCCAACACATGTTTAGGGGTCGAATGGCAAATTTCACTTTGTGTTAGTGTCTGGGATTGCAGAATCTGGAGTGGTAGTAATTCCAGATTAATTACTGACATGTGCAAGAGTGTGATCTTGTGTTGCAGCAAAGCATATTGACAGCAGTTATTTCTGGTTAGGGCTACATCACGTTACCAAATTCTTATTCCTGAAGGTACATGATGATTGACATGCTTTAGGACCATTCACATGATTATCCGCAAATTTTATGTTGCTTCACTTGCATGTAGAAACTAGGCTTACCAACTCTAGACATTAAAAAAAATGTTTCCCAAGAACCCAGAGTGATTCTAGAAGTGAAACCTCATAGCTTTTTGGCTGTTTATGGGTGCAGCCCAGTGCAAGATCTGTATAATCCAACAATTTTCAACCTTTTTCATTGCATGGCACACTAACAAGGTGCTAAAATTGTCAAGGCACACCATCAGTTCTTTCACAATTGACAAGGCATAGGGCACTGCAAGTGGGGGACTCATATGGCCCTGTAACAAATGACCTGCCCCCAAACTCCCACAGCATACCTGTAGGTCATTTGCAGAACACCAATGTGCCATGGCACACTGGTTGAAAATCACTGGTCTAATCACTGAAGGTGTACAGTTTAACAAACATGACTATGAGCTAAGAACTTGACTCTGCCCCTGCTTTTCTGGCAAGTGATTTGAAAGCATAAAAATTCAGCCAGGCCACATACATTTTTTTCTGATTGGTTAGCAATCCTGGTGGGAATATGGTAACATGAAAAAGCCCTTTGCTGACTCAGACTGCGGGAAGCTTTTTGGCACCAGCACCCATTTGACCCCTCCCCCAACAGTAAACTGATGAGTTAAGGGGAAAGGGGTTATAAATGGGATTTACGGCCTTTTTGGAGAATTGTTTAAAAATGCATTCTTGTCCTGTTAATGTTTCCTCAGAAGTAAGTTTCACAGTTCAATATCACCAATAAGTCTTTTTAGGACTGAGACCTTAAAGAGTTGTACTTGCACTAGAATGGATTGGGAACTCAGTATTGCCCCTACAAAACAGAAGAGAGAAGACCTGTTTTTAGGGAGGATCCTCCTGTCCATGACTTTAAAGAAAATCAGAGAAGATGTGTGCTCCAGTGCTAGAGAGGAATGCACAGCATTCCATTTTCTATTGAGAAGATGAAAAAAAATTAAAGCTCCATGAAATGACCGAGGGCACTACTGAAAATAGAGTCACCTAGCTAGGGTTTTACAACTTTGTTTAAAAATAAAGTTTGACATGCATGCTCAGCTTTTGAGTGGTACAGCAGGGAACTGTTCAACCTCTAAGGTAGTACTGTACTTCTAAAGAAAACCAGAGATGCCATTTTGTACAAAAGACACTATCTAGTAGGTTCCTGCAACACTTGCACATTGAGACTCTCCCACTTCCAGATGAATCTTACCACCAGTAAGATCTTCCAGGGATACTATATAGTGTGTGCCAACAAAGACTGACGGTTGGTTGGGGAGCACACAGGATAGGCCTTTGTGCATAATGGTGCCCAGGCTTAGGAACTCCCCCAAAAGGTTTGTATGGCTCCAGCCTTGTCTTTAGGAGTACTGTAAAAACTGGGCAATTTCACAAAGCCTTTGACCTTGAATATTCAAGGAGCTAGGAGCCCCTATTAAGAGCATTTAATGCTTAATGTTATTTTTTGATGGAATTTTATTTGATGGTTTTCATATTATGTTTTGATTGTGAGCCATACTCAGAAATTGAAAAATATATAAAAGTATCCCAAACACCACTCACAATCACAATGGCTAGTCGGGAAGGTGGGAGATGATGGAGAATCATATTTTCCAAGTGACAAACTGTTACAGTTTGAGTGTGAGGAAAATGTGACATTCCTGCCATGGAAGTACTACCCTGAAAAAAGATCCAGATCCTGTGACAGCGCTAAAAAGAAAAGAGGGCTTGTGATGGGGGGAAGAAAATTTTGATTGGGCAAATTCTGTCTTCATGTGCAAGCTCTCTGGAAAATAGCATTTTGAAGTGTTTGCGGATCATTTTGTGGTGATGCCACTCTTGTTTGGATCTCTTGACATGCACAGACAATTGTGTATGGATTGGTACTTTTGGATTTTCCTTTGCAGGGAACGGCAATTTGGCTCAGAGGCTGGAGGTTGAGATTTTTTATTTCATTATCTAAGGGACAACAGTTCGACTGTGATTCGGGCTTACTAATTTACCTGGTCGGCTTAGGGGTTAGAAAATGAAGGGGGGGGGTGATTTTTATTTTTTTATTTTTTGCAGAGGATGTCAGTTGAATTCCTGATATAGACTGCTGGTGGAATGAGATATATATTTTTCCCCCTAAGTACACACCAATTCTGATCTAGTGTATAGCCAGAGAAACTGACTCTGTGTGCAATTTGTGGGATACAAGACTTTCCCCCTCTAAGTTAGTTTACATCCATATCAGTTGATGTCTATGCCTAGCAGATATGGAAAGAGAGATAGGGCTTTTCCATTTAGGTGAGCACCAATAGTGACCACGTTAAAAAAAATAGGCTTCCATTTTTACATACTTGTCTTTGCTTGTTCTTCTGCCTCCCTGTGGTTCACCCCTGCTTCACATTGTGATGGCATACAGCTAGGGATCCTTGTGGATAGCCGAATCCTGTGTGAATCACTGCCATTTGCCCACAGCACTGAAAGGATGTGCTGCCTCCCCCACAGATTGGCACATCCTGTATCGATGCCCAGGGAAGGGTTAACGTAAATTGGGCTGCACTCCAAAGCTTGGGAGCTGCTCCCCACACCCCATCCCTGCGTCAGCTCATCAGCTCCGCTCCCTTTCCCAGCAGCTGTGCTAGACCAAGCCCAGAAAAGGGAGGAAAGCTGGGGGTGTTCTCAAATATCAAGTCCCACACTGGCACCAGGCCTGTCCCCTGCAGTGAGAAAATCTATAAGACAGAAAGGGTTGGACTGGATGCCTAACAGTTGGGCTATCAAAAGCACTGCAGAATACCATACTGAGGATGTTGAATTGGCTGGACCGGATCGCACAGTGTTGGCAGAAGGAAGGGGGGTTACAGGGAACAGGATGTTGTAAGCTTATGTGACCTGCTGTTGTGATTCTGGGGGTAGAGTTGGAGTATCTTGTCTGGCATATAGTTTATGTGGCTGGCTGAACCCAATGCCCTCTAGGCAGAGATACTGCCTCAGCAGCCAACTCTTCTCCCTCCCTGCATCCCCAGTGAGGGATGCACCTTCCATCCTATAACAGGAAGTTCATTGTTGTGGCCCTGGGATCTGCCAGACAATACAGGAAGCAGATGCTACCATAGCAATGACGCAGGACATAAGCAAACCTTGCGCCATAATGGGTGTGGGGATATGTCCCAATTCAGTCTTCTTGCTGTCATGGGAACAGGAATCTGTGCTGCCTGGGCTGTTCTCCCTGATCTCCTCCCATTGCAAGTCCTGACTGCTTCCCCAAGCACTCCACAGCAAGAGGTGAAGTGAACAGTGTCATTGGGTTCGCTACCTGTCTTTACCTGTAGTGAAGCCCTTGCAAGACAGCCACACAAAACAACACTTCCCAGAAGAGACACAGACACATATCATATACCATATAGGACTTTCATATAGCTAGCAACACAACCACAAAAGTATTTAGTTTAAATAATGTACATGGCAACATGGGCATAACAGAGTGGCACTAGACAGCAACCAAATGATTTATCCAATAGGTAGCACAATGCAGTGGTGTATACATAGACATAAATGCAGAGTTCAAAGCCCTTGTTCAGCAAGATACGAGCCCAAATCCACAGGCAATATATATTACTGCAGCAATATATCACCAATTACAAGCCCAAGATGTATATGCTATGCATCCAGAAACAAAAAATGCACCCTGCCTGCCACATTACAGAAAATGGATTCATTCAAAAGTTTCACACAATGTGTTATACACCATCCTCACTGTCTGTAACACATATACCCCGCCACACACATTAAACAAACATTTCCTACACACACAACCAGCTCTAAATACTAATGTACAGGAACACATTAGATGTAGCACCCGTGTTTATTGAAACACTGCCATACGCACACAAGGCCGCCAGAATGCCCCCCCCCATATATTCCACAAGAGTCATCCGTAGTGCAGGAGGGGGTGTTGTTGAACAATTTTATGTGTTGCACCTCCCTCCCCACTGTTATCTGGACTAAAGCCTGGTGGTGGCTGCGGTCAAAGGGGGGGGATTGCCTCGCCCAGCCTATGAGTCACAGAGAGCAGACTTCCCTTCCCAGCAGGGCCCTGGGCTCAGCCACTTGCCTGCCGGGAAAAGCTCAGCATGCTTGCTAGGGTCAACCCCGTGGCTGCTCTGAAGTGGCCACTGGCAAGAGCAGGAGAGAGGTCTCTGGTGAGAACAGCTGTTGAGCTAGGAGGCCAGTGGGAATGTGTGTGGGGAGGGAAGAGACGTGTGTGTGTGTGTGTGTGTGTGTGTGTGTGTGTGTGTGTGCGTGCACGCGCACGAGCACGAGCACGCGGATGACAGAGAGAGAGAGAGAGAGAGAGAGAGATTCTACATTCTTGTCTTTTTTGACAGTCTGAGGGCAGAATGTACCATTTCGCCCCTGTAACTGTTTTCACTGCCAATGCTTCCCTCACTTCATGGGGGTCATACGTACAAACAAATACAGCTGAATTTCTGGCTCTAAGCAAGTAGCAACTGCCACGTGGAGGCATCCCAACAGGGGTATGTGCTTTTCATCCGAGAAACACCAAATGATCCAGAAGGGTGAACATTATGCCTAGAAAACAAATGTATATGTATATTTTAATTTATCCATATGTTTGTAGGCAGGGCTGTGCTTGTGTGAAGCAAAAAAAGTTGCATTCTTTTTTCTCTTCATGGCCATGTGATATAGTGGTTCAGGAGTCGGACTTAGACCTGGAAGATCCAGATTCTAATCCCAGCTCAATCATGAAGCTTCCTGGATGACCTTGGGCCAGAAACTCTCTCTCTTAGCCTCACCTACCTCACATGGTTGTTGTGAGGACAAAAGGAGGAGAGGGACTATGTACACCATCCTGAACTCCTTGAAGAAAGGATGGTATAAAAATGTGAAAAATAAATATCCCACAACTCCCTATTTGGCGTGGCCCCATTTGATATGACATTTGGGGTGGCTCCATCTTTACTCTGTCCCTCACTACCATCTGGGAAATCAAAAATGGAGACCAAAGCACAAGCTGTGCTAGGTTCATTCACTTGCCTTCTGTGGCAGCCTCCTCCTAAACCAATTCACCCAGGGTTTGGGAGTGTCTCCCCAGCTCCCACATCATCTTAGGCTCCACTTCATTTTCCACCCCTCACCTTCTGAAAATGCTACAGCATCTTTCATCCCTTAAACAATTTCCTTTCAGATCTCTCTTCTCCTCTGGACACTGGCATCTGGCCATGTCCCTCCCTGGTCCAAGCTGTAATTAGCAGCTATTAAAGGTCATTAACAAACAGAGAGTTAATAACCAGGTGGAACAGGCTGGCTTCAGCATTGGGGTGTTGGCTTCTCTATCTGCCTGTTTACAGCTTTGCCAGCTGCTGGGCTACCACCACTAAGCAGAGACTGGAGGGCACAAATGACACTTGTGAGGGAAGAAGCACTTGTGTGGGTCCAGCAAGGTGGAAGGAGTCAAGTCTGACCCTAGACTTCTAAGGCCACATTAGCGGGCATAGGATGAGGAGTGGCTTGTAGAGGTTATCTCCACATAGTCAGCACTCACTCAAACTTCCTAGTGTAGCACTAGGAAGTACAGGACTCTGCTTCTCAAAAGCCACATAACCCCAAGGCCCTAAAAATGTGCCTCAGTTAAACGTGTTTGGCAGGAGCTGGGGCATGAACCCCAGCATTCTGGCTGCTTGCCAGTCCAGCTATTTCCATTCTTCCTGGTCCCTAAAATGCCCTGGTTGCTTTTCAAGGTATTAATCACTTCCTGCTCCAGACCTGGGTGTTGTTCCATGCTGTAAGACTGGGTAATACACCTGACTTTAGAGGCAACTGTATGTCAGTCCTAAACAGGGTACACTGAGTAACCCAACACGAATCCAGTCCCTAATTCCTGGTGTATGCCCCTCCACAAGAGGTATTATATTTGCCCCAAAACATGGAAAGACAGAATCGGGACAACCAAAGACCCTGCTCTTGACCTCTAACTCCCATTTCTAAATATTCCTCCTTCCCTCTTGTTCCTCTCCTGTTTGCTTTTCTGTGAAATCATCTGTTTTCTACTGTGGGCGTCTTCCCCAAGTAGGATGTGCCTAGAGCAGAACAGCTGCCAAGGAACTGCACACCAGAGACAGGGTGTGTGTGTATGTGCATAGAGAGGGTAGATATATGTTGTGTGAGGTTTGTGATAGGATGAATTGTATAAGTCTGCAGAGGGTAAGTGGGAGTGTGTAGGGATCTACTAACTAAAGCATGTGGGAGGGGGTGATGAATAGAATGTATGAAGCACTGTGTGGTGTGTGTTTTGTGTATACCGTGTGTTTGATTGAAGAGGGTGTTGATTATCTGTTTTGCTTCTGTTGTGAAAATGCGTGAAGAGTGGATATGCATCTCAAGCAGCTGACACAGAAGGCAGAAGGGATTTTAATTAGATAGCCTGTGTTTGTGGATGTGTAGAGTGCTGCAAAACATGTATGTATGAAGAGAGCTGTATTAAGCATGTTTGTATAGGTGGTCTATGAAGGAGAGTCAACTCAAAAGTTTTGGCACAAGTGAGAACACACAGAGAACTTGTAAGAACGTTGGAAAGGGGACAATCATAATATTATCTTCGTAAGTTGTAGGAATTGTAAATTGTACAATTACAAACTGTAAAGAGGCATTTGCCTTGTGATGAGTAAGACCTACTTCCAGGCAACTAGCTGAGGGAAATTTGCAAAAGCTGTTTCTTTTAGGAAGCAAATTATTAATATAGGTAAGCATAGACAGGTGGGCTAGTAAAAATGTTATGGACTAGTAACTCCAGTTGACATGACTACAAGGTTAAATAAGGCATTCATAGTCACCTTCCCTGCCTACTACTAAGTCCTGGGCAGAAAGTTCCATTCTAGATCTTCACTATGTAAGTCTGAGCAAATTTGCCCAGGGACATAAAGCTGGAGAGCAGGGGATGGCAAACATTTTGGCAGGGGGAGCCACGTCATCTCTCTGACACTATGTCAGGGGCTGGAAAAAATTAATTTACATTTCAAATTTGAATAAATTTACACAAATTTACATAAATGAATATATTAGGGACATAACCTATATGAATGAATGAATTTTACTGAGCTTATTTATAATGCACATGAGAACCATAATACATGCATGTAGAACCACATGAGAACTATGAACTGTTTGTCACACACCTCTTGCACAGTGTAAACATACAGACCAAGCCAGAGACAAATAGAGACATAAGTTGTTCAGAAGCAATGGGAGGGGAGTTAAAATAATGCCCAGGGAAAAGCAGAAAAGACATGGAAACTATAAAAGGCCTTGCTCTAACTCGCCCTGCAGCTTGTATCTGGTGGCGTCGTGGGCCAGTGTGGGAACAGTCTCTGATGGGCCAGAGGCTCACTGTATACTGGGGGCTCCCTACGGGTGGTATTTGGGGACCCCAAGGGCCACAAATGGCCCCCAGGCTGGGGTTTACCCACCCTTGCTCTAGAGAGTAGCAAGTCTGGCCTAAACTGTAGATAGTATTACACAGAAGTAAAGCAGGAGGCAGAGCCCCTATTTAAAAAAATATTCCAAAGAAATACATCATATAAAGGCAAATATCAAGTGAATGTTAAGAAAAGAAGCTAGCCAGGTGACATCTTTACTGAAAAGACATGGCCAAGATTGAGATTGAAGACTATCAGAAGAGTTGATAAAGCAGAAGGAATAGGGTTAATGTCCTGCTGTGAGGAGATAAATATAACAGAGGGTAACACTTCTCCAGAGGATTTAAAGAGCTTCACACATAACTTATTAAGCTTTACAGCAACTAGTATTCTTATCATCCCTATGTTGTAGATAGGAGGCTGCGAGAAGAGTGGTTTGCCTAATAGCTGAAGTGGGTTTTGAACCAGGGCTACTTAGTGTCAGAACTCACACTGTACCAAGCCAGAATAACAGGAGAAAGAGGTTAGGACTGGAAGTCATCACAAAGGTCAGTGAAGGCAGGAAATGGACAAAAATAATTCATGTGCCTTTGTCACAGCCTTGGAAGAGGCCCAGTGAAGAACTGGCCTTCTGCTAGCACTATAAGGGTTAATACTAGACCATCCCAGGAAGGGAAGCTGGGAGCAGACGGTGTCTGAGTTGCTCCTGAGTCACAGAGGCCGATAACACGTTTCCACCCAAGGCAGCCAAAATAACCCGGCTGGGAACTTTCCCACATGGAGTTTGTTTTCCATCTCAGCGGTTGGAGGGGGGGAGAAGAGAATAAAATACAAGGCTCTCCTGTTAAGGCATATAGTGGCCTTACACTGGTCAACAGGCAGTGTAACACAATAGGTAGAGTGTTGGCTTAGATGTGAGAAAGGCAGGTTCTAATCATTGCTTAACTATGAAACTCCCTGTGTGGCCTTGGGCAAATCACTTCCCCTTAGCAGCCTATCCTACCTCTCATGGTTGTTTTGAGGCTGAAACACCATCTTGAGCAGTTTGGAGGAAAAGCAATATACAGATGTGACCAACAAATACAGAACATACTCAAGACCATTGACTTTGCTGGTATAGGAATGAAACATGGAAAGACAAACACAGCACTAACCTAAATCTTAGGATCAAAGCTGGAAGCTGGCAAGTTACCATTTTGTCGATGTGTTCTATATCACTACATTGTTGGAAGTGCCAAACAACCCAGTCCTATGCAGGAATTAGGCCAAATGAGCTCAAAGGAACTTGTTACTGAGCTACTGTGTATAAAATTTCAGCCTTACACTCCCAAGATACCACTTCAGTGGGTGAAGCCAGCTTCAGGTTTGTGGGAAGTCCCTGGGCAAGATAGCCAAAGTGAGCCCCCCTTTTGCCACTGCCTCCACTACCCATTTGATTTCCTACTTCCTTTTGGACTCACTTTACATCACCACACAGAGATAGAAGATGAAGCAAACTCAGGCTCTCTCATCATTGTTTGCATGCTTGGAGCAGCAGCTAAACAGGCAGTGACAAGGAGCAACAACCACAGGGCTGCTCACTAACTCCTGGGAGTCAGCACTGGGCTGTTGCTGAGATGTAGGCCTCAACAGGTCAAATGTGTACCCTTGTGGGCTGGGCAGAAATGGGTTAACAATGCTGACCCCTGACTCCAGTTTTATCTGTGGGCTGGAACTGAACAGATCAGCAGAAGAGCTTGGATAGCAGGGAACTGCAATACAGTTGAGAAGGAACAACTACCCAGCAGACAGTGCCATTTTAAAAACCCTACATAAACACTGCTGTGCAGAACTCTGGAGGCCTTTGGCTGCCTCCTCCAGAGTTGAGAAACAAGACAAGGCAGGAAAAGGGAATGTGAAACAATGATGCGGGAGTATTTGGGCTGTTTTCTTCTAGGTTGTAATTGCCCCTAGACTAGAAACACTAGACTGGTGTTTTTCAACTAGTGGTACTCATACCACCAGTGGTACTTGAGGTGGTGTCTAGTGGTACATGTGGGACTCCCACACCCCCACCACCTGGCAGCAAGACCAGCAATGCTAATGTGACAAGCTGTAATAGGGGACTTGGCTCGGTGGGCAGAGCTCCAGCCTGCTCTTTTTGCATGCTCAAAAAAGCCCTCCCAGCTGCCCTTAGCCTCTTAGTGGTGTTTACCACATTGTATCTGGCTTCCCAATTCAGAAGTAACTGACAATGACATCATTGCCAGTTACTTCCGGTGGTACTTCCAATTGATGAACTGCGCAAAGTGGTACAGTGGGGGATAAATGTTGAAAAACGATGCCCTAGACCAGTGATTTTCAATCTTTTTCATCTCGCAGCACACTGGCAAGGCACTAAAATGGTTAAGGCACATCATCAGATTTTTGACAATTTACAAGGCACACTGTGCTGTCAATGGGGGCTCACATCCCTCAATGGTCCTATTGATAAATGACCCCCTACCAAATTCCTGTGGCACACCTGAGGACCATTCGCAGCACACCAGTGTGCCATGACACAGTGGCTGAAAATGGCTGTCCTAGACTGTCAGCCTCAGCAATTGGGATACAGAGTTGGCAACGCTTCTCTGCCTTCTTATTGCCTACATCAAATTAAACCTTTGAACCTTGACTGAAGCTTGGATGTCATTTCTTCAAACTATGGGCACATATATTGAGGTTTGATGTGAAAGGTTAGCGTTTTCTCTTCCTAGTCAGCTGAACTGAATTTCAAATGAACCTTGGTACCCTCACAGGATGGGGTCTGAATCGAAACTTGGGCTTCTGATTACATTATGAGTTAACTGACTTAGCTCTTTGATGAGGTCTTTGAGCTCTTTGATGAGGTCTTTGAGATTATCACTAACTGTGAAGTGTCACTGTGCTTATCCTGTATAATTTTGTTTCTTACAGATGTACCCTTGTTTCATTTCCTTTTGCTAATTCATTAATTTTTTTAATTAATTTTTTGCTAATTCATTAATTAATTTTGCTGTTTTAAGCCACTTCTGCCCAACATTGCATATACACCACAGGCACCAAATGTCTACACCTGTGGGCTGGGTAGAAATGGGTTAACCTACAGCCAGGTATATTAAAACAGCGGAGTGAATTAGCAAAATGAAATGAAACAAGGGTACATCTGCAACAAACTTAAAATTATGTAGGATAAGCACACACCTGCCTGCAGAGAAGTCACTTCATGTATCAAATGAAGTGGACCACAGGCCACAAACGCTTAAGCTAAAATAAATGTGTTAGTGTTTAAACGGCCTCTGGTTTGTTGGTTTTTTCTCTTCCTCAAAGAAGTCCAGATCAGCAAGGCACATTGCTGTCCCCTGGTGGGGGCTCATATTCTTGCACCAACAGGAGCACAAGCGCTTGCTTCCATACAGCCACTCTTGGAAGTGCTTCATTTGTTTTCACTTCAGTGTTAAGGTCTTTGTTCCGTTGGGAACAGCAGGGTTTTGTTAAAACAGAACAGCACAACAGAAATATTGACAATATTTGTTATGTATGGAAGGTACATACATAGACCAGATTAGACTGGTCCAGAAAACAGTTTAATTTGTCAGTGCAAAGCCCTGGACTTTGGCTACACTCCTATACATGCTTTCCTGGAAGTAAGCCCCATTGACTACAGTGGGATTTACTTCTGAGTAGACATGGATAGACTTGGGCTCTTTGTTTCCAATCACAGGGCAGAGGCTGCAATCCTATCCATACTTCCCTGGGAGTAAGCCTAGATGGAGTAAGCCTAGTTAGATGGGCCTATGGCCTGATCCAGATCGATGGGCTTATGGCCTGGTTACTCTGGGAGTAAGCCTGGGAAGCCTGAGTAAGCCTGGAAAGCTGGACTAGATGGGCCTGTGGCTTGATCCAGTGGGATTGTTCTTATGTTCTTACTTCTGAGTAGACACGGCTAGGATTGGGCTCTTTGTTTCCAATCACAGGGCAGAGACTGCAATCCTATCCATACTTCCCTGGGAGTAAGCCCCATTGACTACCGTAGGATTTACTTCTGAGCAGACATGGAAAAGGATTGGGCTCTTTGTTTCCAGTCACAGGGCAGAGGCTGCAATCCTATGCACACTTCCTGGGAGTAAGCTCCACTGACTATAATGGGACTCACTTCTGAGTAGACACGCACAGGCTTGGGCTGAGAGTCCCCCATATGTGCGTGGGAACTAAGCGTGCCTCTGAGCATGTGCAGGGTGCCTGAGTCACTCAAGAACCCACACGCTGAGGATCAAAGAGCGGCAAGGCAGATGGAGCGCCTCCCAGGTGGGCTCGGGAGGCGCCAGCCCCACGCACTCCAACACCCTCCTCGCCATATACAGTCACAAGAGCTTGCCTGTTCCCGAGTCGTCCTAGAGCGTCTCCGGCGGGCCGGGCCTCCGCTGCGCCCAGGCCACAAATGGCGGAGAGCGAGTGGTGACGTCACAGGGGGCGTGGCGCTCGGAGAGCCGCCGCTGCTTCGATTACGGCGGTGGAGCCATGGCCGCGACCGGCCCGACCGAGCGATGCGGGGCGCTTCTCACTTGGGTAAGCCGGACCTCCCTCCGGGAGGCGCACTGCAGGAGCCGCCCCCCCGCTGCCTCCCCCTCAGTGATGGACAGTTAACCGTCGTGGGGAGCTGCTCCTGGAGGCTCCCCTCCCCGCACCCCCCCGGGTGCGCCCCCAGACACGGCGCCCTGCCCCGCACCCCCATAGTTGGTTCTGTCCTGGGGGTGCGTGTGAAGAAGCCAGACCCCACGCACCTGCACACCCTTCCAGGGAGGTGCGGTGGGTGGGGAGGCAGGTGAGGCAGAGCCTCCCCACTGGAGTCCTTCGAAAAGCACCGCCCCTGTGAGGCGCCCGAGCACCCACAACCCCCATGCAGCGGGTGGGGAGGCAGGTGAGGCCGAGCCTTCCAGCAGCGTGTGAGGCACCCACGCGCTCTGCACTCTCCCTCCTCGCTCTGCGCGTGGGTTGTGGGTGCTTGGGCGCCTCACACGACTCCCGTGGGGAGGCTCTGCCTCACCTACCTGTCCCTGTACACTTCTTGTTCTGGATGAGCTTCACCTGGAATAGTTGCCACCTTTATATATACCTATATCCTCATGGGGTTGCTCACTGTTGCCTCCACTGGAAAAGGCAGGCCTGGGAGAAAAACATCCCACCTTCTTAAGGAAGCCTTCCTAGAACCACCTATTCTGCAAGCACAAAAATGCAGATCAAGTTCTGCCTTCTCAGACTTTAACCTGTGCCCTTATTTCCTAATAAGAAATAAGGAAAGCTGCTCCCATCACCTTGCTCTGTCTGGTTAGTACTTTCCTATTCCATTCCCAAAGCCTCTTAAAAATCCTCTTCCCTGGCATGCAACAAGTCTGCATTTAAAGCCTCCGGCTATTTTTGTCGGCTTCTGTCCTGACTCTACATTTACTTGGAATTTGTTTTGTTTTATGGTTCCTCTCCTTCAGTATTTGTTTTCTTTTATATATAAATTAGAGCCTCCCTGTTGCCTGCAATGATCATCTTCATTTTCCTCCTGCAGTCATCTTTTTCCAGATATCTTTTTCCAGATATTGCTAGGCCATTGAAGAGCACCTGCCCAATTATCTACACAGTGTTTCTCAACGACTGGTATGGGTACCACCAGTGATACTTGAGGTGGTGCCTGGTGGTACTTGCAGCAGGTGGTCGAGGGAGATAGGAACCTTTTTGCCAGCATGCTATGGAATAGAGAAGTGAGATTGCAGTTTGTTAGTAGCCAGTCTAGGGAGGGAGAGATGAAACTTTGCTGTTAGTAATTTTCCATTTATCCCACATAACATATAGAATAAGGGTGGAGGGAGATGCGAGCAAGGGTGAGGCTTTACGTAATATGCTATACCTGCTGTAATAGGTTGCTTGACATTTACCAATCAGATATGCAGCTTGCCAATCAGGAGTGAGAACAATGCTTTGCAATGAGAGTTTGAACATGTATATCAGTCCTATACCCCGAGACATCAGGCTCACAGCTTTTGGAAGCTATTCCTCTTTGACCAACAGCCGGGTGAGAATAAAACTTGCTCCTCAACCTCCCTGGTGTCTGCCTTGATCTTTGTTCAGCCTGCTACACCTTCATGCATTCACTGTAATACTGTGTTTTCCAAGCTGTGTGTCATGACACACTGGTGGATCATGACCAACATATGCGCTGGGCCATGACTTGATGTTCTCCATAGTGGTGCCTTATTGGGATGCCTTATTAGGATCCTTCAGAGACCACTTCCAGGTAATGCCAGGCCTGCAACCCTCTGCATTGGCCTTCAGAATGCCCTGTGGAAGTGACCGGAAGCGACTTCCCATTTGCAGATACAACTTATGGTTTGCCTGTGCAAACTGTATGTTGCTTCCATGGGACATTCTGTGGTAGGAGGGCAGTCATGGAGGCCTCCTCAAGGTAAGGGAATATTTGTTCCCTTCACGTGGGGCTGCATTGCAGCTACATTGGCGCTGGAAAGTTGGTTAAGATTGGGCGGCCAGATGACAAGATAACACTACTAAAAATATGTTTTATGAGGCCTAGTACTGGGCTAAGTTTCTTCACGCTATCCAAAAACAAAGGCAACACATTTTGCATTTTTTGTTGCTCTTTGTGTAATACCTTGAACATAATGTTGTAGATTCCAGCAACAGTGACCATTAAAAGTTTACTTTGATATAAAGATTTTGACATACATTTAAAGATGTGTGCATTTCCAGACTTGTGCATAGTGCCTTCAAATTATCACTTTAGTGATAAAATAGTTTGTGATCCACTGCTTCAATTTAATTTTCAAAGTGCAAATTAAGTTTCTTTTTGGGATCTGACTCTTATTAGGACTATATATTAGCTCTTAAATGGAGCTGTGTTAAAGCTCCATTTAATTTTTTAAATTTTGTACCCAAGCTTTAATTTGTGGCCAAGCTTAAATTATGTATTAGAAAAGTCAAGAAATGCTTGTGCCACTGTGCAACAGGTTTTATAGAGATCCCTCGGTGCTAGCTTCCTGTCAGTAAGAAATAAAGGGATATTACCTGTTTGCTCAGTACTTCAGAATATTGGAACATCTTGCTGGGTGCTTGCAGAATGCTTTTTCTTGTACAGAACCAAATGAAAACTGATTTAAATAAATATTTGTTTTATTAGCACCATTGATGTGCGTGGTGCTTCACAAACCATAAGAGGACACATCTCTTCCCCAAGGTGCTTAGAATGCTTCTGTATTGTTGTGTTTTTATAGTCTAGTGCAGTGGTTCTCACACATTTAGCACTAGGACCCACTTTTTAGAATGAGACTCTGTCAGGACCCACTGGAAGTGCTGTCATGACTGGAAGTGACATCATTAAGCAGGAAAAATTTTAGCGATCCTAGGCTGCGATCTTACCCACACTTACCCAGGAGTAAGTCCTATTTACTATCACTGTTAAAAGAATATGCATAGTACCTTGTTAAAAGTACATGTCTGTAACATTTCCCCCAATGCAGTCACATGCCATAGTAGCATCAAGTCTAATATATTAAAAATAAAATATTGAAATGAATGGGGACCCACCTGAAATTGGCTTGTGACACACCTAGTGGGTTCCAACCCACAGTTTGAGAAACGCTGGTTGTGTGTGTGTGGTGTTTATACGCCTCCTTAATTTTTATATATTTTTCTTGGCAAGATGATGAAAAACTAGTCAAACCCCATACTTAGAAATGGCGACCACTCTCTTTTTTTAAAAGCAAACTTTCTGTCTGTTTTTATGCTGCACTCTTTTCCTTTTTTCTTTTTAATCGCCAAGGGCAATGGTGAAATAAGTTTTTCTTTCGCCACTAATACTCTTCTTCTGTCCTTCTTCCTAGCCCACCATGTGGTGTTTGCCAAAGATAACTGTTCCTGTGCTCAGTCCAAGGCAGATGATACTGGAGTTTTTGTTTCTAGATTCAGTATGAGACAGCTGGGTAGGAGGAAGGATTTCAATATGAGCATCTTTTCTCACTAGTGTAGGAATAAGAGGTTGCACCTGTCACACTTGTCTCTTCTGTATAAGTATTATAGGTAGAGGAGTCTTTTACTACAGCAAACCTTGCAACCCTAACTGGAGACAGCAGTTCACTTTGTTCTCTCAATCCCTATGACTGGTTTGAAAATGTCGTGGAAAAACTCCCTCTTAACAAGAAGAGGTCTCTTTTATGTGGGACTTGGGGGGTGTACAGGAAATAGACGGAGTGGAACTGTGGTCTCTGAGCTAATACCTTTAGTGAAAGCTGGTCATTGGATGATGTTGTATGAGAAGAGCTGGAAGTGAGGCCTAGGGAAAGCCCCAGCTGATTCTAAACAAAAGGTGACTGTCCATGGGCTGTGGTGTTATTAACAAGATTAGCCTGGGCTGGTTCACTCTGGAATGCTTTTACCAGGGAAGACGTGCTAATACTGCCCCCACCTGGAAAGATGCTCCTAGGCCTGTTGAAGTTGGGTGTTGAGAACTGAGATTAGTGTAGTAAGTCTGTAGTTTGAGGTCTTGGAAGGCAGAGACACAGTAAAAAAGTTGATGCTTTCCAGCATAAAGATGGATCCTGGAAATCTATTCAGGGCATAAACTGTTAGGGAAAACAAATACGGAGCAGGCTATATTCTTTCCTGTGATACAAAAGTGCAAAGATTGCTGTGGTGAATCAAGCAAATAAGGGAGCTATTACTGTCTGATTTTTGCATGATTGAGAAGTTTATTTCACTCAAAAGGCTGTCTAATCAAGCACTGTTGGAAATTAATCTAGTTAAAAGCATTGCAGTACAAATAGGTAAGTGGGAAGTCATGAGAACTAGGAAGTTATTTGGTGCAATTAATAATAGCAGTAATTTTGCTTCAGAAATGGGACATGTAAACTGTGTAGGGTAGTACTGTATAGGGTGAAATGGTGGGTGCTAAGGTGGGCAAATGAAATACCTCATTCAGTAATCAAAACTCTTGACCTATCCAAATTAGAGAAATTACTTTTGTGTTCTTTTAGGTTTTATTGTGAAGACCTTGAAATGTTTTGTTTAGAAGTCTAGTTGCAGTTGAGGAAGCAAGATATAAACAAATACTGAAGTCAAGGGAAAACAAGCCGACAGTACTGTGCATGTATACCACAGGAGAGAGCGAAGGTTCCTGAATAAACTTGTATTGCACTAAGAAACGGGACGGATCCAATTTTTAAGTTCCCTACTTGGGTATTCCTTCTCAGTCCAGAATTCCCTAGGTGTAAACATCCTGTAATTCCCCTCTGGCTATCTTCTTCATTTGGTGGGAGGTGGCTGGTGAAGTTTCCTTCTGTGCCATTATAATCAAATGTGCCCTGGCTGTGAGCATGACAGCTGGGCTGCCTCTGTTTAGTGATTCATTGTGTATGAGCACCATGCAGCATGTGGGAGTGCTCACGTTGAGCTCCTAGAATGTGTGTGGCACTGTTTTCTTGCTGCAGATATATCTGTTGGCATAGACTTCCAAGGTCTCTTCATTTTCAAACCAGGTGATAGATCTTAGACATTAATTAATGTGCTTAAGTGCCTCTACAAAGGATTTCTGCCTTAATTAGGCAGAGATAACATTCTGTGTTGCTCCAAAGTTGGCATGCTTATCTATATACCCCTCCAGATAGAAGCTATCCAGAGAATATATCTTTATCTGAGAGATCAACTCTGCCTCCTATAATTCTGCAATAAAGAGTCAGGCTGGATGGCAGAGATTTAAATTGTGTACCCTTTTGTAGAATACCCCGCAGGCCAGGGCAATGCTTCTGTTTCAAAATGGGGTTCCCCTTGTTTTATTTTTTGTTTTTTCTCAGAAGCAGTAATTCTCTCACATGGGATACATAGTGTCACTTAATAATTTGATTTGTGTCCTCTAGCTGCAGACATTCCATGTACCATCATCTTGTGCCAAAGAGCAAGATTTGGCCAGTGGGGTCACCATTGCCCAGGTGCTACACAAGATGTGAGTATTGTAGGAGTTGTGAATTTTAGCTCAGGGTGGAGGTATTTTAGGATGTAATCCTGAACATGCTTAACTGGGAGAAAGCTGTTGAATTCAGTGGTACTTAACTTCTGAGTAAACTTGCATGGGATTATGCTGCTAAAGGTCCTTCTTAAAGCTAATCCAGGATAGGCTGGCAGAAGTTCCCTTTGTCTACCCCAGGATCACTCCCCTCTTGATGTCCCCTGTATTGGAATGGAGGAAGATCTGGTGAGGATGTAGGATGTGGTGTCAGCAGTGGCCCCTTTAAGGGTTAAGGCCTGGGCATTCAGCAGAGAGTGTGCTGCACAACTGCAGCCACTTGTAGGCAATAGGGCCCTCAGGCATAAAAGCACCTGATAAAGGGAGAGTTTGATGTGGATAGTAGGAGGAAAGCTGGAGATTGGATTGATGAACTGATGGGTGAATGGACTTTGGAGCAGAAACTGCTTGAGACACTGAGATTGGTGTTTGGCTGCCATGCATAAGACCTGTGGATGACCAAGGTGCTGCTGTAGTGGTGGGAGGAGCTGCTGGTAGGAGAGGGGAGGAAGGAGGACCTCTTCAGGTTGAACAGGTAAGCTACCCTGGAGGTGGGGTCCAGCAGTGCTGCAGGGCCATTGTTGGGGAAAGAAGGGGAACTAATTAGCACAAAGTGGGCATAATTCTCTAGGCCAAGCTTGGCCTTGGAATCTGGCAAAACATCCCCCCCACCCCCGCAGCACTAATCAGCAAACTTACAATCTGAACGTGTACTGCCTGAGATCTGAATTTCTTCTTTCTCGCCCCCACACCATGACTCCATTTTAGCTGGACAGCTTGGTGCTAGGGCAGACCAGAAGGAGAGATGACAGCTTGGTGGAGGGGAAAACACTTGGAAGTGAGATCATATGAATAAAATCTTGGTTTGTGAGGCACAGAGCTGGCAGACAGTGCCACTGCTAGATGTCCATTGCATAGTCTCTCACATGGAACTTTGGTGGGACATCCTGGGTGTTCAGAAATTGTAATCTGCTGTAAGAGGGCAGCCTACTGAGGGCAATAGTGTTAATTCCTTTTCAGAGATCCCTCTTGGTTCAATGAAACATGGCTCCTGCGAATTAAAGAGGACACTGGTGACAACTGGAGACTGAAGGTATGAAGTGGGAATGGGGTAAGTTAATGTCCCAAACATCAAGATGCCTTGCTGTCCCAGATACTGGCACATCCCAGAAGATATAAGGCTCTGGCTTATCAGTATCTTGAAAGTAGAGCTATACAATTCTCAATTTTATGCAGTTTTTAGATTTGAGACAGGATATTCCTGTGGGTTGTATCAGCTGGCTGGCCTGAGTTCACCTTTGATTAGCCAGCTCTGTGACTTAAAGGTAGGGTGGAATTTAGCGGAAACGCCTGCAATGCAACTTTGTGAAATATTGAAGGCCTGGTCTGCTTCAGCCCCTGGGTTCAGCTGATTCAGCTGTCTGCTGGAGCATCACAACTACATTATCCCCTATCAGACAGTTTTGAAGCCTACTGAACAGCAGCTTACCAGACCTCTTTCCATAGCATAGGAAACGTTAGGTGCTTTCTAGTGGATGCCTGGCTTATTGTAACCGAGAACCTATTTAGCCTTGGAGGAGCCAGGGCTATTAGACATAATTATACATGTATGTTCCTTCATCCTACCCCCAGGTGAGCAACCTGAAGAAGATCCTGCAGAGTGTGGTTGAATATTCCCAAGATGTGAGTTTCTCTCCTGGACTGGGTTTGCTGGCATGGAGGGAGGGATTTTTGCATTTTGGGGAGTAACATAAGCATTGTTTAAAAGCTAAGAGTGTTTCTAATTAGGAAACAAAATGGGTGAATGCTGAGCCTGCTTTATTTAATTTTTCACATTTTGATACCACCCTTCCTCCAAGGGTTGTGCATGGTGTTCCAAGGGCACACACATGATGTTGTGCATGGTTCCTTCCCTCTTTGTCCTCACAACAAGCCTGTGAGGCAGTTTAGGCTGAGAGATAGTGACTGACCCAAGGTCACCCAAGAAGCTTCATGGCTGAGTGGGGATGTGAACCTGGATCTTCCAGGTCTAAGTTAACACTAGAACCACTTAACACCATCCTGGCTGTCAGTTTGCCCATCCTGGCCATACTGTAGCCAGTGTTAAATTATTTTTGGGTTCATTGTGGCTCTAGTCCACAATTTCTTGCTTCCTAACCATTGTTTGGCTAAAATAACTCTGTCCCAGATAGTGCAAGTATACTGTTGATTTTTTTGTGTGTGCGCGCGCGTGTGTTTTCCACCTTTTTTCTGTATAAAACTCTGACTCCAATCAAGAACCAACATGGTGTTTTGATTCAACTTAATAGACCTGGGTTCAAATCTCTGTTTAACAACAAAGCTCCTTGGGGGACCTTAGGCCCAGTCACCATCTCTCAGTCTGACCTACCTCACAGTTGTTGTAAGATAAAATAATGGGGGTGGGGGGAATTTATGCATGATCCCAAGGAGGATGGGCATAAGAATGCCATAATAGTGGGTACTCATTAGCAGAGGCAGTCTTGCAACCAAGTTCACCAATATTACGGTACTAACCTTCAAGAATGTGTTTTTAGTCTTCCAAAATTAGAAGACTATGAATATACCTTCGGTGGAGGAATGGTGGATTATGGATTAAGACTTATGGATTATGCGGAGATGGATAAATTAACAATTTTGCTTAGGGAGAATTCAACAGAAAACTTTTTGAAGAATTGGAGTCCAGTTATTGATTTTTTGAATCGGAGAGAGGATGGGGATTTGAGGTATTTTGGATTTGAAGATTGATTTTGAAGTATTAGTGGTATAGATTAATATTTGTTAATGTTTGGACTGTATGAATTTGGATTATAAGTATGGGAATGTTTTGGCTTCCTCGTGCTGCTTTATTAGAATTTTGTTTATGTATGTATTTGTTTTTCTATTTTATGTTTATTATAGTTAAATAAATAAATAAACAGAGAAAAAAAGAAAAAAAAAAGAATGTGTTTTTAGGTATCTATGAACAGATAAACTTTGTTAACCTGAAAAGAACTTTAGTTATCTTGCAGCTTTCAAAAGTTTCCCTACGTGGTCTTGTTGAATCAATTTCTACTTGCCGGAGGCTAGCAAGTGACTGGCTGTTGTCAAGTCTAAGTTAACAATACTCTAACTTTTCACGTACCACACCCTGCATTCTGTCTGGCATGTGCCTTAGTACCAGCAGATGTTTTAGAGCAGATAGTTGTGGTAGCAGGGTAAATGTTAGCATTCACAGGCTTTTGGAAGTTGTTTGTTTCTGTCTCCTCTATGTGTCTCTCAGATCCTGGGCCACCAGGTCCCGGAGCAGCTACTCCCTGATGTTGCCCTGGTTGGAGAGCTCTCTGACACTGCTGAGCTGGGCAAGCTACTACAGCTGGTGCTAGGTTGTGCCATTGGCTGTGAAAGGAAGCAAGGTATGTACACACAAATTAGTACTTTGGTTAAGGGATGTAGTGGTGAGGCTGTGCCAGGGCATCTGAGTGTGTCTGTTCTAAAGAGATATCCAATGCTGGAAGTGGGAGGGCTGTCCAGGTGCTGCTATTCTTGCAAACATTTGGAAATGCATTTCACTAGTTCTCTTAATTTGGGTGACTCTTATCTAATTCATATTGATATGGGGGCCTCCTTATACTGGAGTGTCATCTCTTCACTTCTGTCATGCAGTGAGATAATTGTTTCAAGCTTTTCTAAGCAGCAGAATTGTTTCTGTATGGTAACATCCAGTATTTTGGCACTCTAGCCCACTTCTTGAAGGCTGTACTTCCCAATCCTCTTAGAGCATGATTCAATGGAAAGGAAGCTGAAGGACTGAACAGAAAAGGAAAGGAGTAGTCAGACAGTACCTTGAGGTCCTACCCTCATCTTTTTGCAGATCACATCCAGCAGATCATGACCTTAGAGGAGTCTGTGCAGCATGTTGTTATGACCGCAATACAGGAGGTGAGCGTGGCTGTGGATTACAGCCTGATGTGATGCTATTAGTCTCTGGAATTGGATGCTTGCTTGGCACTGTAAATGTCTCTCTAGTCAGAAAGTGCCCAATGTTTTCAACCTATAGTGTTGTCTCCTTGTTGTTGGCTCCACTCTTGTGTGTGTTGAAGTTAATGCCTTGCAGTCCTCCCCATTCAGTGCCAACTCCAGTCCTCCCAGTTGAAGGAAAATTCTTTTAAGGTGTTTTAGTTGATCTGTGCTTGCTTCCCAGAGTATGCTGTTTGGGAAATGATGCAAATTGTCACTTCTGTATAGACAGGTACTAAACTCCTCCTCTCCCGCAGCTGTTAAACAAAGATTCATCAGACACACTGAGTTCAGACACTTACGGAAACTTTGACAGCCAGGTAAGTAGTAATAAATTCTAATGGTCCAAATATAATGAACTTATGTGAGCAGGAAGGGAGGGCCAGATGTACTTCAGGACCCCTCTTTTTTCTTACAGTTTTAGAGGAGAAGGGTTATAGGGGAAAGGAAGGTTAAACTGATCTGAATTGGTTGCACTGGCCAGTATCTATAACTTTCAATAACTTCACCATGCAATTCATTCTCATTTTTGAGCTGTCTTGCTTTGCAGTCCCGGAAGTACTATTTCCTTAGCGATGACCTAGAAGAGACAGATGACACACGCCAACGCTACCATGAGCTGGAACATCAGGTGGGTACCTCTTTGGCGACGAGTGTTCTTGTAAGTGAAGGAAAACTTTGCTTGCTGTGCCCTTAGAAGGCAATTCTGCAGTACATATCAGGTGATTGCAACTGGGGACTGTCCATATGAGCTCTGCAACTCTTAATCAAAGGGGAAAACTGTACAGTCTGGATTGCGGTCTGGCTTATCCTTCCTTGGCAGGGCCTGGCACATTTGGAACAATTGCTGACAACTGAGAGAGTGTCCATCCTGGGCTGGACTTTGACAGGTGGCCCATCCTGCTCGACATGCCATCTCCAAATCCTTAGATTTAGTTGCCATTTCCTTTGTGTTGCATAGCTCATTATGTGCTTAGAGGGGTATTGGACCAACCCTGATCTGAGCATTCAAATGTTTCTTTGTGCTTTGGGAAAGACAGAACGTTTGGGAAAGCTCTGTTTTTTCCTCTGCACAGTGCCATGCAATCTAGTGCTGGGGTGGTGGAGGAATAATGTTCTTTGTGAATAGTGTGGGCTTGCTGGATTGCATGGAACCAGCTGGGCTTGGCTGTAGTGTGGTGTGCAAGTACTTTCCCCTTCTCGCAGTGCATAATTGTTCTCCTCCCCTGTTTGAGGTTCTTTGTATGGAGAGTAAAACCAGTGATTCTGGGCCTGTGCTGGGTGCTATTGGCGAATCACTTTGTGCTCCCATTTCCTTTACAAGTAGCGGGAATCTTACTAGTGTTGTACAGAGGGGCTTGGAGGAAATGCACACAATATAATCATTGAGGTTGTGGATTCTGCAGTAATGGAGATGGTATGGGTGGTAAGGGGTCTGTGAAGGGATAGATTGATCTCTCCCTTAAAACCCCCTTTACTCCTCCAAGGTGCTAAAGTGTCCCATGTAGATGCAGCCCCCTTCAAGAAGGTGAGTCCCCTCCCTTTCCCCAAGCTCTTGCCTGTGAAAAAGCCACTCACCCAGCTGTGGAGCCCCCTGCCTGATGGGGCCAACCTAACCTCCTTGCATGAGCATGCATCCAGCTGACAAGTTAACAGCTGCTTGAGAGTGCTGAAGGGGTTTCTTCCAGGATATGGAAGCCACTGGTTTCTGACACAGAGTAGATAGTGGTCCCTTCAGACTCTGTACTAATACAAGGGCAAATGCACCTTTCCTATTGCATATGAATCTAGCATTTCTTGCATTTATTAGGGGATATGTGCTAATGCATTCTGGAGTTGTGGCCACTTCAATTAGCAGCATTTGTCTTTACAGCATTTTGGAACTTATGCAACAGGCAGAAAATGGGCTAAGCATGGCAGTATCATAAAGGCTTCTTTTCCATTAAGGGAGTTCAGACCTTGACAAGAGCCTGCTAGGACTGCAGTCTGGGCGGGGTGGGGGGGGAGTCAACTTGCTTACTAGTGCTACCTTGCAACACCATATCATGTTCTTGCACTGCCTGTTTGGGTAGTGAAGTCCAAACTTTTGGCTGTTTGTGCAAGATTATGAGAGTAGATTAGGTTAGTCTCGATGGTTATAGGAAATCAGCTACAAAACTTATCTTGCACATGCCCACAAGTATCAGTTAATCGTACTGTGTTGCCAGCTGCATGGCTTCCTGATTCAGGAATTCCTGAATTCAGGAATTCCTGATTCAGGAATTCCTTAATTCAGGAATTGAGCAATCTGTAGACAAACCTAGGACAGCAGGCAGCTACTTGGAAGTGTTGAGGCAGCATGAGAGACAGAGCTTAGAAGGATTTGCAGCACAATCCTATGCACGCCTACTTGGAAGAAAGTCTCATTCAGTTCAGCGGGCCTCAGGTACGTGCACATAAGATTGCAATCTCGGGAAAGCAAGGGGGAGAAGCCACAACTTAGAAACATTCTGTCTCCATTTCTTGCCCCTCTGCTTTTCAGCAACTTATGAAATGAGATTTATCTGCACAGGCTATTGGGCTTGCAAAATACCTGTTAGAATCCCCCATGTGCTTTGCTGAGATCTTCTTCATGAGTAGAGTGATCAGAGTCTGATTCTTTTTCTCTCTCCTTCCTTACGCTCTACCAAGATTTCCATCCTGGTGGAGGAGAAGAATACCTTGGTGCTAGAGAATAAGTCCCTGCGGGAGCAGAAAAGCTCTCTGGAGTTGGATGCTGCTGGGCTCACTGGCAAGAAGTTGCTTCTGCTTCAGACTCAGATAGAGCAGCTGCAAGAGGAGAACTTTCGGTAGGACACATACTAGAGACTAGATCCTCTAGGCCAGGGGTGTCAATCTTGTTTCATACTGCAAACTGGATAGTATTCATGGCACCTGCTGAGGGTGGAAATGACATCATTAAGAAGGAAGTGACATCATTAAATGGATGATGGCTAGAAATTAGTGCTTTTTCACAGAGGAATGGATTAACTACAAACTACAGTAAAGAAAATACGTAAATCTTGATCATATTTTCAAGATACGTGAGAGTCAGTTGCCATGTTGGGCCATCCTTTCAGCAACACCACTTCTTCCAAGGCATCGCTTTGCAGCTTGGCAGCTGTGAAGTGTTTTGCAAAGTGATACTTCATCAGAAGTGGCACTGCTGAAAGAGTGGCCTATGTGATAATCGGGCTCTCCCAGCACCTAGGAAGTATCTCTCTCTGCCACCCTTCTTGATCAGCCACTTCCCCCTAGTATTCTTTGCCTTTTGAGGCCTCCTTCGTGTCTCCCTCCCAGAGCCTTGGTAGGAGTGGCACTGCTGAAAGTGCAGCACTAGGAGAGCTCAATTATCAAGTGGGCTGGATAAAGAGGTTGCTTGGGCCACATCCAGCCTGTGAACCTTATGCTTGACACCCCTGCTCTAGGCTAACTGCCAAAGGCAGTGGGATCCAGTTCATTAACTAACTAGATGTCTTTGACCAGACTGGAGAGTGGAAGAGATGACTTCCGGGTGCGCTGTGAAGATCTCGAGAGAGAGGTGCAAGAGCTGCAGCACCGCAATGAGGAGCTGACCAGCCTGGCAGAGGAAGCACAAGCACTCAAAGATGAAATGGATGTGCTGCGGTGAGTGTGCTCCAGTACCTTAGTTGTTATGCTGCAAAACAGCCATCAAAGAAAAAGGATGTACATAAGAACAGCCCCACTGGATCAGGTCATAGGCCCATCTAGTTCAGCTTCCTGTATCTCACAGCGGCCCACCAAATGCTCCAGGGAGCACACCAGATAACAAGAGACCTCATCCTGGTGTCCTCCCTTGCATCTGGCCTTCTGTCATAAAATGTGTTACTGGAGGGCTTAGGAAGTAGCCCATGGGACTTGCCTGGGCCTGTTGTGTATGAAATGTGAGGAGCTCTAGAAGGATCTCTACAGGCTGGCAGAATGGGCAGCAAAATAGCAGATGTGTTTCAATGTAAGTAAGTGTAAAGTCATGCACACTGGGGCAAAAAAATCAAAACTTCACATATAGGCTGATGGGTTCTGAGCTGTCTGTGACATCAGGAGAGAGATCTTGGGGTGGTGGTGGACAGGTTGATGAAAGTGTCGACCCAATGTGCGGCGGCAGTAAAGAAGGCCAATTCTATGCTTGGGATCATTAGAAAAGGTATTGAGAACAAAACGGCTAATATTATAATGCCGTTGTGCAAATCGATAAGGCCAGACCTGGAGTATTGTGTCCAGTTCTGGTCGCCGCATCTCAAAAAAGACATAGTGGAAATGGAAAAGGTGCAAAAGAGAGCGACTAAGATGATTACGGGGCTGGGGCACCTTCCTTATGAGGAAAGGCTACAGCATTTGGGCCTCTTCAGCCTAGAAAAGAGGCTCCTGAGGGGGGACATGATTGAAACATACAAAATTATGCAGGGGATGGACAGAGTGGATAGGGAGATGCTGTTTACACTCTCACATAATACCAGAACCAGGGTACATCCACTAAAATTGAGTGTTGGGAGAGTTAGGACAGACAAAAGAAAATACTTCTTTACTCAGCGTGTGCTCAGTCTGTGGAACACTTTGCCACAGGATGTGGTGATGGCGTCTGGCCTGGATGCCTTTAAAAGGGAATTGGACAAGTTTCTGGAGGAAAAATCCATTATGGGTTACAAGCCATGATGTGTACGTGCAACCTCCTGATTTTAGAAACGGGCTATGTCAGAATGCCAGTGCAAGGGAGGGCACCAGGATGCAGGTCTCTTGTTATCTGGTGTGCTCCCTGGGGCATTTGTTGGGCTGCTGTGAGATACAGGAAGCTGGACTAGATGGGCCTATGGCCTGATCCAGTGGGGCTGTTCTTATGTTCTTAAACTCTGTAGGTCTGAATGCTAATAGTTAGCTGTGTTGCCTAATGAGCAATTCTACTGCTGCTGTGAAGTAGGAGGGGTTTCTGCTTTGGTGGCCACTGAGTCTTTTACTTGTATTTAGTCTCTTTTTGGAAGGTGATCCCTTTTCTTGCAAACACCCCAGATAAACTTAAAATAGTGCCCCCTGCCATGCTAAGATGAGACAACAAGATCCAGACAGATGATGATGGCTGAAAACAGATACTGAGACTTGTTGCCCTTCT
The DNA here is from genome assembly GCF_035046505.1 of Tiliqua scincoides. Taxonomy (NCBI): domain Eukaryota; kingdom Metazoa; phylum Chordata; class Lepidosauria; order Squamata; family Scincidae; genus Tiliqua; species Tiliqua scincoides. Next base: position 169,112,964 of record NC_089822.1, on the reverse strand, counting down.
CCATGTTTGGAACCCAAGGCAGCATGTGTGGGGTTCCCTGTCAGTTTTTATCCAAACACTGACCAGACCCCGACCTGCCTAGCTTCAGCAATGTGACTATCTCAAAAGCTTTCAGACCAGATCAGTTTTCATTTGAAAGTAGCCTCCACCCTTGCCCAATTGGTGAATTTTTGAGTCTGAAACATACTGAATCCAACAATTCCCATGGAGTCCTAAGCTTAGGCTGACATTCGAATTGTGCATGCTCATAACAACCCCTCATTCAGTTTGCAGATTGTGTTACATAAGCTACAAGAGAAATAGCTGCCAGTGTGTGTGTACACTATATAATCCCCAAGTTTCCCCTCCCAACTACTGAGTTTTAAAATCACCTGGGAAATTCTATGAAAGCAACTTCTAAAGGAAGAAAATCTTAGGGGGAAAAAAATCCCTAAGGTCCAGAGATGGAGCCAGTACATGGAATGAATCCTTGACGATCTTCAAGTGCTTTTTCCATAGGGAAAGATGTGAAGTTCTGGGAAAGAACTGGGTTCCAGTGTTTATTGGTTGAGAATCCAGGAATTTTGTATCGGTACATGGGATGCAGCTTCTGATCAGATTGGGTTTTGTTCAATGTCTACCAGTTTTGTGTAGCAGAAGTTAACTAGTCTTTTTTTCCAGGAGAAAAATCTGAAAATAGGTTGGCAGTTTGCTCTAAAGGAATTGGTGGGGATTGGGGATTGAGTGGGAGTGGATTTCAGGACTGGAATGATTTTTGTCAGTGAACATCCTGCTCTGTCTGTGTTTAGTTTGCCCCCCGATGGTCAAGAATTTCCAGCTATTCCAAAGCGGGCTGCTACGTTAGCTGTGTATTCTAAATCTGAGCACTGTAGCCTTTTTTAAACCTATAGTTCTCGAGGTAGTTTTCAACCCATAATAAGTATGGCTGATGGGACTATAGACAAGTTGCTTAAGCCATCTATGCCCAATGTTGCATATACGCAACATGAATCAAATGTGTACACCTGTAGGCTGGGCAGAAATGGTTAATTTTGACTTGGGTGTAAAATGACAGCTCTTTCCCCAGACCAGTAGGGTTCTACTACTGACTTTTATTCCGCTCTCCAGCCAGTACTATTACCACAACATTGTCTGGGTGCCTATTTGATTAGTGAAAGTACCAGGTAACCCTGATCCAAGATCTGGCACATATGCTTTTTTAAGATGAATAGGTGGCTATTGATTTGGCCACTGTTTCAGTTTTTAGCTTACTCTGCCCTTCTGCAGTAGTTTCTTTTACTTTCCATTTGAGGTTTTCTATAACCAAAGCAGTTACTGTATTGGAAGGGTGGCCAAACCACTGCTCAGGAACCACATGTGACTTTTTACCATACTGTAGAATTTATGGCTCTCAGAAATGTTTGCTGAACTGCTTTTTGCATCCCAATTAATATAAGATTTTCAAGCTTTATAATTTATTGGATATAAACTCAAAGTCCACTGGTTTAAAATGTAAGTTTAATGTTCATGGTGAGTAAATATATATTAAGAATTGAAATGCTTCTTAAACATTGCGGCTTTCAAATACTTGAAGTTTATTGTATGTGGCTCTTAGGTTAAGCAAGTTTGGCCACCCTTGTTTAATTAGATTTTTTAAAAGTGGGAAGGTGTCAGGTGTGAGGTCTCATGCTGTGAAATGTTTATACCTTTTGCTGCTGCTTCTTCTGCCCTGATTCAACTGCAGCCACTCCTCAGACAGAGTGGGGCGGCTGGAGGCCATGGTGGACTCCTACAAGAAGAAGCTTGAAGACTTGGGTGATCTGCGCCGGCAGGTCCGGTTGCTTGAGGAACGAAACACTGTCTATATGCAGCGCACATGTGGACTGGAGGAAGAGCTGCGGCGTGCCAGTGCTGTGCGCGTGCAACTGGAGGCACATAAAAGACAGGTGAGGTGGTGATGGAGACTGTACTTGGGCAGCAGGAAACCTTCAAAATGTTATGGTCAGAACAACCATAAGAAGACAGGGCCATGAAGGTATCCAAAAGGGAAGTTAGAATACCCTTTGATGCTGGTTGATGATTCCATCCAGCCTTCTGTCCCCTGTAGATTAAAAAAACCACCTGACAAGAGCGAAACCGACAACTGTATCTGTTGTACTGCAACTGCTATCTTGAGCAGTCTCATCTTGTGCTTGAACCCATTTTGTTCTCTAGGAATGTCTTGCTTAGCAGCACTAAAATTAGACACAAAATCTGTGCTAAGCCTACGGGAAGAGGTGTTGGTGAAGACAGACAAAAAATGCCCTGGCAAACCCCAAGTCCTTCCTTCCATCCAGGTGCAAGAGCTCCACAGCAAACATGCAGAGGAGGCATTGAAAGCAGAGAAATGGCAGTTTGAGTTCAAGAACCTGAAGGAGAAGTTTGAGGCGCTGGTAAAAGAAAAAGAGGTAATATGGGCCTGGCCCTCATGATGGGAGGTTTCCTGGTCTTAGGGATGAAGGTCTGGCAGCAGAGGGCAGTAGGATCTTGTCAATTTTGTTACTTACTTGGAGGTAATGAAGCACAATTGCTTATTATGGGCAGGTATCCAGATAGTCCTATAGCCGTGCTTGACTTTTTCACAGAGGCTGATTGAAGAGCGAGACTCCCTCCGGGAGGCCAATGAAGAGTTGCGATGCGCTCAGGTGCAGCAAAAATTCCTAAACCAAGCAGGTGAGGACCTGGGTACTCCAATGGTGTCTGTGCTGGAGAAATTTCAATGGTTTGCATAAGATGGGGCAGGAGGGCATGCCTATGTGTTAACATAGTCAAGTTATTATGAACTAGTAGTATGCTTACTTTGACTGATGCTTTTACTCTTGAACTTACCTGATTTGTGTTTTTTGGGGCAGGGACACCAAATCAGTTCTGAGGGAATTACTCAAATGCTGGGGAACCTTTTTCTTCTGCAGCAAATTCTAACTAGCTAGGAAAGCAGGCAGCTAACCATCTGGTAAAGCTGGCTCCAATTTCATATGCCATAGCAACAAGAGCAGAGAGTAACTTTGAACTGTTGATGTCAATAGCAGAGCATTGCTCTAATTGCCTCAAGAGGAAGACTGATCAGGAGGCCAGAACTCATTCAAAGAAAAGAGGTTGTATTAAAGAGAAATACAGGTCGTGCCTCTTTATCTGCTAAGGTTCTGTTCCTGAACCCTCCATGGGTATCAAATTGGTGGAAATATAGCTTTAAAGACCCACTTCCTGGTTTCTTGCTTCTCAATTCTTACCCCAGATGCATTGGTATATAGACACTATACCACATTCAGTCACTAGATGGGGTGAATAATGGAATCTAGTAGAATGAAATTATAATTTAACAGCACGAAGATAAGAAATTGGATTTTGATTTTTTTCCCCTTGTTATAAGGCATTTAAAGGTGGACTGCAGTATCAGTAGTGAGTAAAATCAGAGGATAATCAGTGGATAATCAGAGGCATGACTTGTAGGCAATGTTTGAGGCATAGAGATGGACTGGGCTGAAAGGAATGACAGCTTTTTTAATAATAAGCAATGAGGAGAGGTAATGCGTGTGTGATAAGTAAGGCCTTAGCAGCAAAACCAAGAGACAAGCAAGAAAAGGGGTCTTTCTGGGTGACAAAAGATAAGGGATAGATGGGTATTAATCTATCTAGCAGGAACATGCAAAGCAGCTGAAGCTCTGAAGCTGAAGCAGCTGAAGAATCTCAAAACACATAAATGAACAGGCCTTGCTGAGGGAGAATCAGCATGGCTTCTGTAAGGGTAAGCCTTACCTCACAAACCTTTTAGAATTCTTTGAAAAAGTCAACAGACATGTGAATGCGGGAGAACCCATGGACACTATATATATAAGGCCCATAGCCAGGGAGACAGACCAGGGACAGACTGCACTTGCTCCCGGTGTGGAAGGGATTGTCACTCCCAGATTGGCCTTTTCAGCCACACTAGACGCTGTGCCAGAACCACCTTTCAGAGCGCGATACCATAGTCTTTCGAGACTGAAGGTTGCCAATACAATATATATATATATAGTTCGACACAGTCCTTCACCAAAGGCTACTGAAAAAACTCCACAGTCAGGGAATTAGAGGGCAGGTCCTCTCCTGGATTGAGACCTGGTTGAAGACCAGGAAACAGAGTGAGTGTCAATGGGCAATTTTCACAATGGAGAGAGATGAAAAGTGGTGTGCCCCAAGGATCTGTCCCGGGACCGCTGCTTTTCATAAATGACCTGGAGACAGGGGTGAGCAGTGAGGTGGCTAAGTTTGCGGACGACACCAAACTTTTCCGAGTGGTGAAGACCAGAAGCGATTGTGAGGAGCTCCAGAAGGATCTCTCCAAACTGGCAGAATGGGCAGGAAAATGGCAGATTCGTTTCAATGTCAGTAAGAGTAAAGTCATGCACACTGGGGCAAAAAATCAAAACTTCACATATTGGCTGATGGGTTCTGAGCTGTCTGTGACAGATCAGGAGAGAGATCTTGGTTGGTGGTGGACAGGTTGATGAAAGTGTCGACCCAATGTGCGGTGGCAGTAAAGAAGGCCAATTCTATGCTTGGGATCATTAGAAAAGGTATTGAGAACAAAACAGTGAATATTATAATGCCGTTGTACAAATCGACGGTAAGGCCACACCTGGAGTATTGTGTCCAGTTCTGGTTGCCGCATCTCAGAAAGGACATAAGTGGAAATGGAAAAGGTGCAGAAGAGAGCGACTAAGATGATTACTGGGCTGGGGCAACTTCCTTATGAGGAAAGGCTACGGTGTTTGGGCCTCTTCAGCCTAGAAAAGAGACTCCTGAGGAGGGACATGATTGAGATATACAAAATTATGCATGGGAAGGATAAAGTGAATAGAGAGATGCTCTTTACACTCTCACATAACACCAGAACTAAGGGACATCCACTAAAATTGAGTGTTGGGAGAGTTAGGACAGACAAAAGAAAATATTTCTTTACTCAGCGTGTGGTCAGTCTGTGGAACTCTTTGCCACAGGATGTGGTGATGGCATCTGGCCTGGATGCCTTTAAAAGGGGATTGGACAAGTTTCTGGAGGAAAAATCCATTATGGGTTACAAGCCAATGATGTGTATGTGCAACCTCCTGATTTTAGAAATGGGCTATGTCAGAATGCCAGTGCAAGGGAGGGCACCAGGATGCTGGTCTCTTGTTATCAGGTGTGCTCCCTGGGGCATTTGGTGGGCCGCTGTGAGATACAGGAAGCTGGACTAGATGGGCCTATGGTCTGATCCAGTGGGGCTGTTCTTATGTTCTGTGTGCCCATTCAGTCAAAGACAAGGAGGAGTTCCAATTGCATTAGGGTGGGGTGGGGTTAGTTCCCCACTCATTGACTTTAGTTGCTTGCCAGACAGTTTCTTCTTTAAACGGTCAAAAGTATTAAATGTAGATCCTACTTTTTAAAGTGAATAGCAAGGCACAAGTTTTTGTCTATATGTGACAGTCTTTCTTGTCCAAATGGATGCTTTTATTAAAGAGTAGAACTGTACTGGTAATGCAACAAAAACTAGATGTAGACTAGTTAGTAATACATGAACAGCCACAATTAAGTCTATTGTCTTTTTCTTTATAGCTTTCTTTAGATGTGGGCAGCGGTCTCAGTGGCCTCTATTGTTAGAAGCTCTAGGAGACCTTAAAGGCACAGTTTTAGACTATTAAGGCCCAAATCCTAACCAGTTTTCCAGCACTGGCATAGCGGTGCCAATGGGACATGTGCTGCATCCTGCAGCTGGGTGACACTCATAGAGGCCTCCTCAAAGTTAGGGAATGTTTGTTCCCTTACCTCGGAGCTGCATTGCCCTTATGTTGGTGCTGGAAAGTTGGTTTGGATTATAGAATCTGAAGAATTATAGCCTTGCTGGTAGCTGGGTGATCACATCTCTGCAAGGCTTTGCTATATTCATATTATATTTTTGTATGTCTCTGTGGAAATGTGTCTGAAATAGCTGATTGGAAAGACCTGTATTTTTCATTGCCTGACCTGAGGCCCTGTTCTCCATTCAACCCTGAGTAGCTTGCTTCTGTCCTAATTTTTTCTGTTTGGTGTGACGCCAGTGTTAACCACATCCTGCTTAAATGTTGCAAAACCACATGGCCACGCTACTATGATTTCTGTGGATATAGGTGAGCTACCTAGCCATAGCTAGGTGAAGTGTCTTGAATTACACAATCCCATCTTTTAGATGGCTGTACTTCTGGCAAGGCAGCATTTGTTGACAATGTGCTGTCTTTGTGATAACACCATCACCTTGTTGAAAGTAATTTGTTGCTTTGAAACAAATTATTAATTGATCTGTTTCTTGCAATGCTCCATTTTGATATAATTTGATGTTTATTGAAAATCACTTTGGCTAAGGTCCACTGTGGAAAAAGATAACTAAAAACAAACCCCTTATTCTCTTCTCCCTATCTTTGCAGATACTATGCTAGAGAAGATTGCTTCTCCTGTGGACAACTTGGCGGCTGAGATCATGCCAGCAGAACTCAAGTAAAGTTCCGTTTCGTGAGGATCCTGTGCTTGAAACTGGGTGGCAAAAAGACTATAGGGCTGATCCCAGACCAGGGACTTATACTATCCTGCATAGTTGTATATGGCTTCTTTCATCAGTGTGTGACTTCTTCCATCTGGTCAGTGTGACCAGAAGATGCAAGCTGGGAGGATTGCAAAACAAAGACATTGCACCATTTCTGGTGCCTTTGGTGGTGTAGAGATGGAGGCAAGGAATTGTTTTGGGGTTATTTTTCCTGATTTTTTTAGGCAGAGCAAGTGTCAGGCTCAGACCTCATGTTTCCTACTCTTTAGCAGTTGGAAACTGGCTATTCCAGAATTGGGTTCTTGTGAATATTCTTTTATAGATATCCTAGTTTAATACATCCAGTTGATGTCCTCTCTGTCTATCCCAATATCTATTGCTCTGTCCCCACATTGAACAGGTGTTTAGTAGAATCTGTAATCTCTCATGGCTGCTGTGCTAGTACAGCTTTTGTGCTGTGCAGGGAGACAAGAATGGCTGTGTGGGGGTGGCTTTTTTCGTGGTTTCTCCCATTAGATAATGCTGCTCCTCATTGCCCCTAACATTTTTTTGTTTCTTGGTGACCAGGGAGACTATTGTGCAGCTGCAGCATGAGAACAAGATGCTCTGTGCACAGGAGGCATCCTACCGGCTGCAGCAGGCCGAATTGCAGGAACTGTTGGAAGAATCTAACCGCACAAAGTACCAGCTAGAGGCACAGCAAAGGTACTTGATCAGTCTGGAAGGTTTATGGCTTGACTACCCCATCTGTTGTTTATGAGAACTCATCCCAGGAGACCCACCTTTCTGCTCCAGTCCCTAGCAGAAGAAGGAAAGAAACCTGAAACAACAAAGTTTCTCATGTTTTAGTTACTGAATTGAAAGCAAGCATGCCAGGTAGCCACATTGTCATTACTTGATTTTGGTTTTAAAATGTAGCTTTTGTAGCAAAGAACTCTAAATTCTCTTCCACACCAATATCTGAAGCTGTTAACATTTACCTCCAGTTTAAAAATCAGGGCATGTATTGCAAAGCTATGTTTGTGTGCTCAGGTCAGAGGTATTTGAATTCAGGCACTCTATGCCTGTTTTAATCTGAGCTTCTATTATTGATATTTTTCCCCTAGCTTGAGCATTTTAACAGACACTTCCTCTTTGGGAATACTGTATAGTAAGCTCAAATCGTATTTTGTTTATGGAAATTCATTTTACACATTGGAGCACTTGAAATACCTTACATTTGGGTAATTATGCCTGTCCCCTCATTGTGGGAAAGTCAGGGCCAGGATTATGGATGACCACTAGTTGTGCAGTAGGGCTGTTCCTCTGCTCTTCATTAAAGCAAATGCTTGTGTTCTAGGAATTTTGAGTAACTTGTATTCACAGTCCTGTGGCTTTTGTCACTGTTTATAGTTGATCTTTCCTTTTCCTGTGTGATTGTTTGCCTTCTCCATCTAGACTGAGCCAGCAACAGATCTCTGAGCTAAAGGCACAAGTGGAAGAGCTGCAGCGAGCACTCCAGGAACAAGGAAGCAAGGCAGAGGATGTGAGTCTGCCACAGAATGTGTTTGAGATCTTTTCAGTCTTTGGCAGGTGGATAGGGATCATAAGAGAGCTTCAGACGGCAAATATACCTCCTCATTGCCCGACTACTGAATTTCTGACAAAGTGGCATAGTGACCCTTTTCCAGTCATGCAGTAGTGATGATTAAGGATCTGTTCTGAGACGTGTAATTTCTGTATGGCACAATTCTTAACCAGGATTGTGTGTGAGGTGGGAAACACTTTCTCTGTTCCCTACTTTTTTCCCCCAGTTACCCCGGGACTCAAAGAAGTGGGGGAAGTAAGCCTCAGTCTGTGACTGCCACTTGCCAGGACTGTGTAATATGGAATAACCAAGACTTTTATTTAGAATATCATCCATGTACAGTACATGCCACTTAGAGGCTCTTCAGATTTCTAGAATTACCATCGTGAATGGTAATGTGAGAGGCTGCGCATGGGCTTGGGAGCTTCTAAGTTAAAACTTGGAACTGCCATGCTATACAAAGGAGTCCTGTAAGGCTGACATTACTGCTTGCCTGGAGAATTGTCTGTTCAGAGCAAGGAGGCTTATTGCCTGTGGGAACCAAAAGGGCAAAGGATCCCCAGTATGTGACTGGGCTGTAATTAAGAACCTTGTTTTCTTCCCTTTTGACATTCCATGAAACTCTCCATGATTTCCTGATTAGGCCCTGTTCCCCCTCGCTATGCTAACAGCCCTCTCTTTCCTTCTTGCTGACTGACCTGTCTACTTCAGGCCATTGTAAGTACTTGCACATTCTGTGTTGCTTGCAACATCTATCATATTTTGCTGCAAACCGACTTGCTTCACTATAGCCTCTCTGCCATCAAGGCAGCTTGCCTTTTCTGGTTCGTGTGCCAAGAGCTATGAAGGGACCTGAGTATTCTGAAGATTTAGAGAAGCACAGGTGTAGTTTTATGTGCTGAAACCTGAGGCAAAGTTAAGAATTGTGGTTGCTGCCTTGACTCTTGCTCCAAATTGCACTCTGCTATTTTAATGAGGATTGACCTGGCTTTGATTCTTTATTGGTGCAAAGTAGTTACTGCACAAAATCTTTCAGGTGAGAAGACACAGGTGCTCTCATGCACAAATTGTAATTATTGTATACTGTTTCCAAAGTGGGGAGCAGTCTGTGGGGCACCCGTGCATGGAGAAAGCAGTGCAAACAGAATCATACACTTAATAGGCCTGCACACATTCACTGTCTGGTATTTCTGAAGTATGTGATGTTACTCTGTTGGGATCATGTCAAGGGAGTGGGTCAGAATGGCTGAGGGCTCAAGTTACCTCGAGCTGGAGGTTAGGCAAGTGTTGATACCATGTAATTACACTATACACCAATGTTTAGTAGTAAAAGATGGATGCAAAGTATTGTGCAGTTCAAGTTACTAGTTCTTTAGTTGTGGCTTTAAATCACATGGGCAATACCTGGTGGAATTCAGTAGATCCAGGGCAGGACTTGGTATCTTGCATAGCTCCTTGCCTGACAAATGAATTGAACAGAGCAACCCAAATTTATAAGTTATTTGAACTCTGCTTTTTTGGCACCAAATCTTAGAACAGTGTATGCACATCCCTACTTATATTAGGGTTTTAAGCATGGGTGGATGCAGTGGCGTAGCTAAGGAGGTGCAGGGGGTAGCAGTTGCACTCTAAAGCAGTTGCAACAAGCTTTAGAGGAGCAACAACCTGAGCTTGACACTAGTGGCCAAAATTTTGAAAATCGTGGTATGTAATAATATCATCATGTTATATATCATTGGAAAGGTAATTTAATGAGGAATGCAATGCAACAAACCCCACTGGAATATCTGTATTCTATCAAATGTTATGGTCAGTTAACCAGAAAATAAAAACACAACTGTCAAATGGAACAAAAAGTAGATTTCTGTAACTCAAAATTGATCTATGGGACTGATCTGAGAGCCAATGAGATTGTTGTTATGGTGTTAATATGAGTCAGCTCTCATTTCCATGTGTCATAATACAGTTACCCCTGCTGAGTAAAGAGACACCTTTTCAAGTGGGGCTGCTCTTATAGTTAGCAGGGCGAGAATAACTCTCCCTCTTAGTTTCTCTAACCAATGAGGGGAAAACTTTGTATTTATTTACTTAATTTTGATTTTGTTGTGGAGGGGGGCTACAAAATCTTTGAGTGCAGGAAGCAGATAGATGCCTTTAGCTATGCCACTGGCTGGGGGGAAGTAGCAGAGCAAGCATGTGGTGCACTTCTGGGGGGAGGAGGCATGTTTTTCCTCAATTTTCACTTTTCAAAACCCGGGTGTGACATCACTTCCGGGACATCATTTTGAGCTCGGCACCAGACTACACAATCATTAGCTACGCTACTGGGTTGATGTGTATGAAGTGCAGAAGACTTCAAACATTTAGAAGGCGAAAAGGGTATATCATAACATTTGTGAACTTGGAAGCCTAATGGCGCAAACCTATCTGGGCCTTGTGGTGGCAGATCCTGTGATCCACCACTGTAAGTCTTGGGCCAATGTTGTGAAAACTGCTCTGCCATTTGGCTACAGCTGCCAGTGACCCATTGAACCTCTGCTGGAGTGGGTAGGTCGGTATTGGGGGCTGATCCGGGATTGGGCAGGCAGGGCCAGGGGCAGAAGGGGGAGGATCTTAGCAGCAGCCATGCACACCAAGGTTCTGTTCCCCTTGCTGGCCTGGACCTGCCCCTGTAGTCCCTGCCCTGCCCCTTGGATTTGCACCAGTCAAAGAGCTGGCATAGGTCCAAAGGGAACCACTGGAGACCAAGTGACCTAAAGAGGTAGGTGTTTAACTTGCTTCTCCTGGGCTGTCTGGTCTCCTGCAGCATGTGCTCTGTCAGTAGCACTGCATGCTCTAGGCTGTTGGGAAATGGCATTGGGCCATGAGTAACTGCAGTAAGAGGGAGCTGCTGTGATAAGCATCATGGTTAACTTTGTAAAGAGGCAATGTAAATAAATGCTTGCACTGTACAGTTAGGAAGGGTTTCAGTAAATTTTGATTCTTCAGGGCATGCTTTGATGTACCCAGCACCCAGTTAAAATAAAGTGCTGGCATGTCTGGGTTCAGAATTCCAAGTCTTGTAAATTAGACCCAGTGGAAACATTACTGTTTGTTTTTTTTAAATGCATTTACTGTATATAGTAGTGGCTTACTTCAGTGACCAGGCATCACACAACAGGTTTTTCCTTGCTGTTCCAATTGGTAAGGTAGCAAGAAAACTGGCTAACCAGTTATATAAAAGAACCTAATATAACAATTGCTTTTCTTGCTTTATTTTAGTCCTCTCTGCTGCAGAAGAAGCTGGAAGAACACCTGTAAGTGACTTGATTCATAGTCTCTGGGATAAGGGTGAAATGCAGGTGTTGGTGGTGGTCATGACTCATAAAGGTCAAGGGACCGACTCTTGTAATGTTTTGGTAAATGTATCTAGGAGCATCTTAGGAGTCCTAGCTACACTGTGTACATCATGTTGATTCTGCCATATTTCTACAGCACAGCTTTGACCCCTTGTTCTTTGGGTTTGTATCCCTTTGGACATCAGCCCAAGATGCATTCCTAGATTAGTTTTTTTTCCTTTGTCTCCTGGCCAGAGAGAAATTACATGAGGCCCATGCAGAGCTTCAAAAGAAGAAGGAATGCCTTGATGAGCTAGAACCCAAAGTGGACAGCACTAGTAAGTAGTTGGGTGTGAGGTCTCTTGGTTTAGAAGCCTGAGATTGTCTGTTGTACATCTCCTCTGCACAGCCATTTCTTGCCACTTCGAGCAAGAAAAGGTAATGGTCTGGTGCTTGAGTAGAATTCTAGTCTTGGGTACCTTGACATTCTAAATCTCCCATGGTTCATTCTTGTAACCTTTCATTCTTCCTATAAACTTGGGGGTCTGTGTGACACTGATGTAGCTGCCTTTCTAAACAGCTGCCAAGAAGATTGATGAGCTGCAGCAGTCATTGAAGAAGAAGGATGAGGACATGAGAGCCATGGAGGAGCGATACAAGCGTTATATGGACAAGGCCTGCACAGTAAGTGATGGCCTCTGTAGGTGAGGGAAGGTACTGATGGTATTGCAGAATGGCTTTGTAGCTCAGACATACCTGTGGTCAGTATGATTCAGTTGAGGATCCTGTTTTGGGCCTTGCAGAGATCTAAATAGTCTTTAACCTTGCAGAAAGTCTGGTTCTCTTCCGCTGTCATCAATTCTGTTATAGGTAATCAAGAAACTGGATCCCAAGCAGCAGCCTCACATAGTTCCCCTTGAAATACAGGCTTTGAAAAATCAGCTACAGGAAAAAGATAAGAAGATAAGCCATCTGGAGGTGAGCTGCTCTTTCCATTAGGAACAGGAGTTTCAGCCTCTTTTCTTGTAGCTTCTGTCTGTCCTTCATGAAACGGGGGGGGGGGGGGTCATCTTGAACGAAGCATGCTACCAGTTGTCTTAAGTGGCTGGAATGTCTGGCAAAGGTCTGTCTAAGTTGCCTTTCTGACTTTACAAAGCTAGAGAAAAATGGAGTGAAATTGTAAACAGTTTGAACACCTGTAGACTAGGAAATGGCAGGGAGTGAGTGACATGGGAGAAGGAAGGTGCCCAATCTTTACTTTTCAAGAATTCTTAATCCCCATTTCCCTGCAAAAATTAGAGCACATATGTTTTGATTTAATAGTAGGTCTCAAACAAGCAAGGATACATATACTGCAAGCCTTCAGCCCACCCAGCACTAGCTTTGGTAATAATGCATGGGGTTTTTAAAAAATGATTAAAATTTTCAGATATAAATTTAGCAGTCCTTCACATCCTCCTCTTGGGGTGGGGGCAGTTCCACTGAGTGGGTTCTGGCAAGCCATGGGATCAGGGTGTGCCCAAGAAACTGTCTGATGTCACCATAGGTTTACCAAGGTTTATTGCTTGGAACACAGAGGAGAAAAAGCAGGGTCTCTTTCTGCTGGGTTACTTCACCCTTATTGGTGGACAGTCTCTCTCCAGTTGGGTAATGCCCTCCTGGGAAAGCCCAGGGAGAGGCTTGCATAGGTAGATGGCTTCTCTCAGATTGATGGTTGGATGGGCTTGGGGGTGCTACAGGAGCTGTACCCTCACCCACGCTTGGAGTGCAAAGGCTGCTGTGGTGCCCATGGTGATGCTGACCTCATTCCTTCTGGGGTCAGGCCCTGGTGGTGACCTTGGACCTCCCCCAGGTCACTCCTATGCTCTAGTTTTTGACTAGTTGCTCTTGCCTGGTTCTGCTGGTTTTTCCCCTCCTGGGTCCACCCCTGGCTGCTTTCCTCCTTGTCCTTCTCTAACCACTTCATCTTTCCCTTTCTCACCTCCTGGCTTGCTCCGTCCGATCCTCCTGTCTTCTTTTTGACTCCTTCCTCTGCCCTTCTCTCACTATGTTGTTCCCTTCACTTGTGTCTCTCTATCCTGCTCTGCTCTCTATCCCACCCACCCTTTTGAGGGCTGCCTTGTGCTGTCTCCTGCCCTGTAGATGATCATACTTGGCTGCAGTTGGCACCAGCTGGAAGCAGGTGCTGCCCAAATGATACAGCCAGTGTCCTGCCTCCCAACTAATTGGCAATGTCTTTGTGCCACTGTGGTTGAGCTCTGCAGAGCTCTGGCTGTCACATCTGGCTTGCCTGTCTTGATCTCCCTTCTGGTTACCTTTTTTGTTCTCTTCTACAAAGAGATGTAGAAATGTAGATGTAGACATCTTGTATTATCTCTTTGCCTTTTAGTTGGGATATGACAGACTAGAAATTTATATATCTATTCAGAATAAGAGGCATATTTTCTGCCTTCCCTTCAGTTCTAGCTGAGCTTGAGATGGTGAATGCATCTTTGAGCAGGGAGAGAAGCAGGGGCAACATGGGGCTCCATAGGCCCCCAACTTTAGTTCAGGTTCTGTTAACCTTTCTTTGTGAATACTTGCTCTGTAATAAATTCTGTATTTGTTTCATCACTTTAGTCTGATTTTGAGAAGTCAAAATCTCAACAGGATCAAGAAGAAAAGCTCATCATTACAGCCTGGTATAATATGGTGAGTTTGGGCTGGATATGACAAACGCAGAAGACTTCATGAGGAGAGAGGCTGACACACTGCTTTAAAACAGAGCTGGCAGAATACAGGCTGTTTGCACTGTACATATCTCTGATCTTGCAGTAACCAGGTGGAGTTTGCTGTTTTGTGTAGCATTTGACATCATGAGAATCTCTGCTTATGTTTTGCTTTTATGGCTTTGAAGAGAGGCTGTGTTCTGTGACATCAAAAGGGAGCCTCACAGGATGTTTCCTGGTCAGGATGGAATAGGGTTTGTGTGGGTGTTGCATTGCCTTGTCTATCTTCCATGCATAGCGCAAACATGTGGTTGTTTAAGTTTAACTGTATATTGTGAGTTCTGCTTAAGTGACAGAAAATGGGATATATAGATATTTAATATAAACAAACTCATGCATGAGTCACAGAACTTGACCTTTTTGATGCAGAATCTGGAGAGTTGGGGCAGATTGAACCCTGGGAAGGAGGAATGTTGAGAAACTTTGATTCAACAGTTTGATGTTGCAAGGAAAAAAGCTCTTACATCTCTCCCTCTTGCTTTACTGCAGGGCCTGGCTCTGCAGCAGCGAGCCACAGAGGAGCGATCAGCTGCCACGACAACAGTCCAGTCCTTCTTGGCTCAGCAAAGATTGGCCACCAATGCACGACGGGGCCACCTGAGCCAAGCTCAGCCCTTCCTCCGATACGTTGGTGCAGACAAGCCTTCTTAGTTGTCCTAATCTGGTGAAGCTGTCCTGTGAATCTTATAGCGAGTGCTTCTTTGGGTGCAGTGTTCAAAGAGGGTGTGATCTGAGCCTCCTAGTCTCCATGCAAATGAAATGTCCTTGGGAACTTGGTTTTTCTATCCCTGTTGTTGGAATGACATTTCTACTGCTCAGGCTTCCCCTGTGCCATGTTGTGGCTTTTATTTCTGGAAAGAGAGGAATTTTGGACAGCAAAAATTCCTTAGCAGAGGCAGGTCTAGCTAACCCTTCCACCACAGTAGGGGTTGTTAGAAAGGCAGTGCCTTTTGGAGACACTTTCTAACTGCCACTCCTTATCGATCTACCCTCTTAAATTCTGGTTTGTGCAGGTCCTCTGCATTGCCCTGTTCCCACCCAGGCCCTACACGTAAAGCACTCTTTACCCAAGGATCTCTTTTTCACACTGCTTAGGGTGGTTGTCCTGTATTTGCTGCAATTCTAATCTTTTCCCCCACTGGAGCAGTAAGAGTGCCATTGCAAACAACACTGCCCGCGATGGTGATGAATGCATAAAGAAGCGCTGGCTGCTGTGATCTTAGTCCCATGATCAAGTTTGACTCCTTCAAAGATGACAGCAGTCACTCCTGAACCAGTTTGCATTCTCTTCATCACCTCACCCCCAGTAGCCATTGTAGTGCCTGAGGCACATCTGACACAGTTTTTTTTAGTGGCTCATGGTTCCCTTCTAAGAAGGGAATGGGCTGGGAAGTGAGGAGAGCTTGCAGTCTTGCCCATTCAGAGTTTGTGTGCATACCTGTAACTGTACTGTGTTTACAGCAATATATAGAATCTGGTGTTTTAAGTGTTGCCCTGTCCCTTTTTGGTTTTTTCCCCATTATTATGCCATCTCCTTTTGGATCATATTCCCAACCTAGGAGGAGTTGCAGGATGCAGTATCCTTTTTAAAAATCTGTTATCTTTTAAAGTTTTGATTTTTAGTAAAGATCATAGTTTTAATGCTGTAAATTATACATTTTGTAAAGCTATCTTCATCCAGGCAGGTATGTCTGCCTCTTTATTTTTCTATTTGGCTGAAGCCTGACATACAGTGGTATGGGAGTATCTATCTATAGAACCTTTACACTACAAATAAAGAAGTGAAAATATTTCCTGTTGCTTCTCATTCCTCTGATGCTTTTGGTGTAGGACAGTTGTGGCCAAACTTGTCATCGCTGTGCAATGGAAAAGCAGTCCCCATTCGGACCGCTTTCTGTTCCGCTTTGGCGCTATATGAAGTCCCCCTCATTTGGGGGACAGGGTTGCTCTGGGCAATCATATTGTCTGCCTGCCATGCCAGAGGGCCGCACACAGGATGCCCAGGCAGATGTGACTGCTCAGAGCATCCCTGTCCCCAAATGAGGGGGACTTCACACAGCATCAAAGTGAAACAAAAGGTCCATTCATGGCACAAATGGATTCAGCCTAACCCTGGATTCAGCCCTTGGCGCGGGATTCAACCAGCCCTGCTCTAAAGTGGTAGTTTTAGCATTTCCTTGCCATAGCATTTGAACACTGATGGAGCAGGTGCAGGTCTGACCTGTTATTACTTTTGAAGTGGGACTTCTCTCCCACCCCCTCCCCCAAATTTGATAAGCTCATCAATCTCAGTTCCTTATTGAGACTGAGAAGGGCAAGCAATTTCCTGGATGCTTGCCCTACTTCAGAATCTGTTTTCCCTTGGTCTGAATTACTAGCTGAAATTCAAAGTGTCTCTTGAATTTTCTTTTGCCGGGCACAATACTATCCTGAGTTTAGCTCTATTACAGAGAGGATGATGTTATCATTAGACATGATTAAAATAGGGTATTCACCACTTGCTGCCATAATATAATATAGACCTCTGAGTGCCTTGGAGTAATGGTGCTAGTGGCAGCATTGCTCAGAAACATCAGGTAGGAATGCAGAATATATCATACCATACTTGGGCCCAAACTTCTCCAACTGGAGAAGTTGTGGTTTAGTGGTAATTTTAACCAGAGGATGCTATTGGTAGACAAAATGTATTACATTTTTCCTACCTTCAATCAAGTCTTCCTGTTCTATTACATAAAAGCATCCTAGTCGGATAAAACATCGGATGAAAACAGCGCAAAACATTACTGAATTGCACCACAGCTTGCAAATAACTTCAGTATCATGTAATAGTTCAGGGACTAGGATAAGGTTAGAGCAGTGGTTCTCACACATTTAGCATGGGGACCCACTTTTTAGAATGAGAAGCTGTCAAGACCCACTGCAAGTGACATCATCAAGCAGGAAATTTTTTAACAATGCTACCCACACTTAGGGCACAAGTGTGGGCACAAGTGTAACCAGGTCTACTCAGAAGTCCTATTTTGTTCAGTGGGACTTACTCTCAGGATAGTATGGTTAGATTGCAGCCTTACTCAGGAGTAAGTCCCATTTACTGTCATTGTTAAAAGAATATACATAGTAGCTTGTTAAAAATACAGGTCTGTAACATTTCCCCAAATGCAGTCACATACCATGGGAGCATCAATTCATTAAAAATAAAATATTGAAATGAATGGGGGCCCCTTTAGTGGGTTCTGACTCTCAGTTTGAGAAACACTGGGGTAGAGGAAGAAACTTGGACTAGTTATTAAACTCATGGAAGGTTAGATTTAACTTGTGTGTGTGGCTTCTGATGCCACAGTCTTATAATTACTTGAGACTTGTAGCCTGACTTGGTCATTTGCTATATCTGAGACAGGCCAGTAGCTGTCGGGCAATGTTTTTATAACAAAAAGAAGTACGATTTTCACTAGCACTCGTTGGAGAAATGTGTTGCACTTCATTCCAGCACAGTTAGTCGAGTTGACAGGGCTGGGTAGAGCATGGCAGTAGACTTATAAGGGATATGAATATGTAAGCTATGATATGTTGAGTACCTTTAGAAACATGCTGTCCATCTAAAAGTAAAGTAGCTTTTGACAAGTTGAACATTGGTAGAAGAATGACCTAGGGCAGTGGTTCTCAAACTGGTGGGTTGTGACCCACCAGCTTGTGTAACAATGCCCTGTTCCCTTTAAGGGGCGGGGCAGGGGGAAAGCAGCAAAGCGATCTGCAGGTTCGTGCCCCTTTGCGGGAAAGGGTGCTATTTTAACAAAACATATGTGCTCCCAGGGTCCAGGGGGTGTGGGGGGGGCCCTGCGGAGCGCTTGCAGGGCTCTCCGCGGTTTCTAAGCAGTGAAAGTTGCAAGCACGACAAAACCAGAAGTGGAATTTCTGGTTTCATCACGCTTGTAACTTTCACTGTTTAGAAGCCGCGGGGAGCCCCTGGACCTTGGGAGCACATGTTTTGTTAAAAATAGCAACCCCTCTCCCGCAGGGGTGATCCTGCAGATAGCTTTGCTGCTTTCCCCCTGCCCCCCCCCCCACAAAGAATTACTCCCGGAGTAAATCTCCCAGAAAGTTTGAGAACCACTGACCTAGGGCAATTCATCTTACCTTTCCAGTGTTGTGTAAGGAACTGTAGCTTTAAAAAAAACTTTTAAGGTCACTGCAAAGTAACACATCTTTCCTTTAGAAAGGTCCTATTGCAAGACATAGATCTGGATGTCTAATACAGTAACACTACTTCTAGACCTGCAGTATTTGGACATACAATAGCATGTGGTGTCTCGGTCAATTACAGCTATGTAGATAGACTGGGTGCTTGACTTCAGCACAGTGCATGTCTTTGAATTCAGAAACCAGGATCACTTCCACCATACTGTTATCAGGCCTAAATGGGTGCTGTTCGATCTTTCTTTGACTGCCGGGCTGTGTTGGTTATCTACAATCTTTTTGGGTGGTTTTCCAATTTCTAGGAAAAGAGAGAAGCCAGTACCAACAATGTTTTTAAACGTAGGATAGATCTAACAAGTACCTGGGCTAGGATGGGGAGAGAGGAGGATAGGTCAGATTAACACTATAATCACATTAGTTAAAAAATAAAGCCACATTCCTATGAAAATCTTCTGGCATAAGTGTCAGGAACTGATGACATGTATAACCAGACTTCCAGAATGAATCTCAAGGTGGTGTACATGAAATTCCCTTGTAGCCACCCATCTAGGTGCTAACCAAGCTAGATCTGCCAGACTGCAGCCACATTGCTGCCTCATAGGCCTTCAGCCCATGCCATGTGCCTATGGCTTCTAACTAAAACCACTTCTCTTCCTCAGCTGTTGTCACTCACTGGGATTATAACAAAGCACTAAAATATGTTAGAGCTTTGTCATTGATATGTTCAGTAATAGTCCTAGTCTTGTAATTAAAACAAACCTTTTTCAGTCAACAACAAATAATATGCAACAAAAAGGGCAAGTTTAATATAATGCCTTTGTGTAAGCTACAACTGAACCTTTTGGCAGACTATGATGTTGAATAAGTATGGTGTCAATATACACTCCTCACAAAATATTGCTCTAGACAAAATATAATTTTAATAAAATACAAAAGTGAGGTTTTAAAACAAATTTGTATAGAAGGCTTGGGAGGAAACCTGAAGTATTTACCATACTTTCTTTCCCTGTTTTCCTCATTATCTGACTATGAGAGGAAAGGATTAGATACAATAATCAGCATTGGCCATGGGTTAGGCTGGGATAGAAGGCTATTGGCAGTTAGCTGGTATCCAGGGTTGTCCCTCTGTGTCCACATTTAATAGCTGTAGATATTAGTCGTAAGCAAGCAAAAAGATATATTTTTAGTGGGTAAGAGGAAAAAAGGTTTGATATTTACAGTATTTCATCTGAGTCAGGAAGAGGTTCTTCCTCCTCTGCCCTATACCATGGCAAAAAAAGACCAGGTGGCCACTAGATGTGTGCTTTACAAGCCACTTGCCCAGGGCCAGTGCTGAGAGTTACAAATTTAGAAGATGACAAATTTAAATTTCCCTGTGATGCCAGCCACAAAGGCTATTGCATTAGCCTCTGTACCCCTGTTTCCAGAACCTGATGCTAGCAGTACCTTCTAGTGGGTCACTCCTTGCCCTAGTTCCACTTCAGCCTGTAGAGACTAGAGTTTTAGTTCATGCCATGTTTTCCTCTTCAATGGGGCTCTGTAGCCAGGGGGGGTAGGTGGCTGTGGAAAGATTCTTGCTGTGGCTCTCCTTTGAGTTGTGAAAGAAGGAAGCATCTGAAAGACCATGGTCTAGGAGAGGCTGAGACAAGGCAACATCTGTTGCCACAACAGATGTATCCACAAGGGGGACTGCACCTTTTGGATTAGCCACAGCAGTCTCATGATCTGGTGTACTCTGAGCTGGGTCACTCAATCCATCACTATGGACCTCAGGGATGTCAGCATGTGTATCCGTGCCTAGGCCAGGGGCATCAGGGCCAGGTTCCCCATCTGCCTCAGAACTGATGAATGCACTCTGGCCAGGAGGCCCACAGGTGCAGTCTGTGCTGTGGGCGTCCTGACAGAGGCAACTATAGGTGGTAGATGCTTCAGAGACACAGCTGTTCTTGCGCCTCAGCAGAGATAGTCGGCGACCAAAGCCACCAGGTACTGAGGCTGTGGAAAGCAAGCGGTTCAAGAGGTGTGCAGGTACATGGCGGCTCTGCTCCAGGTGTTCTGCAATCTCTTGGGGAGGCTGGAACTGCATGTCTTCCTTGGCCAGACTGAAAATCAAGGAAAGGGTGTTCAAGGGAGCAGCTCAACCACCACAAGTTGCCATACGCTCTCACTCTTCCACTTTCCACCGCTATGGAATGACAATTCTGTGGTTGGGAATGGGAATCTGAGCATATTTTCACTTTTGCCACTAGAGGGCTTTATGTGTGTTGGATCAGTGGTTCCCAACTTTTTTCATTTGCATACCCCTTGGCAGCCCATTTCCATAAATTGTACCCATCATATTAGCAAATGTTAGTAATTAATATAGTTGCTGTTATTTCAAATTTGTTTTCAACTACTGATCCATGTCTGTTAATACACAATTTGATGACTAAAAACCAGCAGTTGGTGGGCCTGCTAGCTGCCTTCCTTCCTGCCTTGCCACCCCCACAAGGCATTCTAATACAGTCCTGCCTTTTTCTGCCATTATTCAATTTTTTTTTAGTCCCAAAGGTCCTGGCAAGTATCCCAGGGGTACGTGTACCCCAGGTTGGGAACCACTGTATTGAAGAACCCAGCTCCAGTCCTAGTCACAAGAAGGAAGAACAAAGAAAAACCTCCAGTTTTACTCTGTGAAAACTACCCTCCTGAGGTGTACCTCCCTCGCACTTTAAAAGCATAAGAATGTAGTCTCATATGAGAAGAAATCCCTGCCCTCTTGAACTTACGTCATATCAAAAGTGGAGCCCTGGAAATTTGGCTGATGCAACAGGAAAACAGTGGCTGCAGTGTATGGGGCTCGAGGGTTTGACGCATCCCAGTAGCGATCCTTCTCCAGGAGAGGTAGGTCCCCATACATTTCATCCACAGCCATCATGGAGACCTGTAGAGACAGGAAGGGGAACGATAAGAATCACTTCCAGAATAAGAGTGCTGGTTTAGGGGCTTAGACCTTGAGGAGGCCTAGGAAGTAGCACTATGATGTATTCTTGGGAGATTTTACAAACTGGAACTGGCACCCTTGTCTTGGATTTGCAACTGTCAGTCAATGAAGATTATCCACCATTTAAACAAGAGCAGAACTGATCCATTTCACCAGTGTTGCTTTGTCCAGTCCTGAACAGAAGAGTAGAGGGTAGAGTTACCTGTAAATTCCTGTCAATCAGTAGGTTGGTTTCAAAGTCATCATCATCTTCCCCAAAAGGATTGATGAGCTGCTCGGCCACCTGGAATGTTCATAGATCCACAGTAAAGAAAAGGAGGCTCACATGTCAGGCTGTGTGCCCATCCCTCCATATAGCCATGGCTCCAACTTTACAGACATGCCAAAAAGGAACAATATCTGCCACCCCTTTCCTTGGCTTCCAGACAGGGCTGACTGACAATCTCTCTGTCCCTGATCACTTTCTCGCCCAAACAAGATGCCCTTAAATAGCCCAGTTCATCTTAACCCACCTCCACCCTGGCATACCTTGAGCCATCCAACATAGAAGAAGAACTGCAGCAGGGTGAAAACAGGGACCCGCAGATCCAGATCATGTCCTTTGTAGCCCTGGTTCGGGTCAAGGAACTGCCGCCCAATGAGACAAGCTACAAAGAAGCTGTATACAGCAATAGTAACTACCTGTCAGAGCAATAAAAAAATGGTATAGGAATGGGGTTTCACTCTGTTTTTTGTTGTTTTTTTTTTTTGTTATTTAGACAATGAATCTGTGCTCTGCTCTTCAGCATGGGAGAGTTCACAGAACTAGTTTTTAAAGCAATAGAAAACTACTCGTGCAACAATAAAATCATAAATGAAGGAGGTAAAACCAGTTTAAGAATAGTTTCAAAAGGTTTCTTCATTGCAGTAGCCACTACTCATAATTCAGGGGTGGGGGCATTTGCAGAGCAGAATCGTTGGGTACGGGGAGTAGATAAGCTTCCCCTCAGAGTTGATTCTCCCCTACATCCTGGGCCATTTATTTTCTCCCCAGCTGGGCTCAGAAACCTGAAGTAGGCCCAGCTAGTGAGGGAGGATATGGTGCCTTGGGGGATCTTTCATGGGGAGAATTTGTGGGTGGAGGGGATAAGCACTTCTCCCTCTTTCCCACCAACACGCTCTCACATGCCCCCCCTGAAGAATTACCTCAGTAAACAGAGCTTTGGGAATGCATATTTGCTGAGATTTTATGTCCTGCCTTTGGAAGTCTTGGCAGATGAGAGGTGTGTAAACAACACAGTTTAGCACAGGTTCTCATGTGTCCTTTACATACTCCCATTAACTGATGGGGAAAGGTTCCATAACTCACCTGTGTGTAGACCAGTGGTACGCTGATCCAGTCATAGTGGTAGAGCATGCTGCAGTTGCCTCGAAAGAGATTCAGCTCCTGAGGAAACAGCCATAACTAAACATGACGTGCAGAAATCTCCACCCAATTTAAACTATTCTGTGTTCCCAAAGCAGGGACCAAATTGGAGAGGGCTTCTCCCTCACTACAATACTCAACATGATCTGGGCTCTGGAAGATTCCCTGAATCAGAAGCCAAGTACAGAAATATACAGTAGTTCAAAGAGCAAGGGAGCATGCTTCATTCCATAAGGGATGCATATTGAGAAAGGGTAGCTGCCAGTGAACGTATGCTGTCCTGGTTTAGCCTTAAATTCACACTGTATAGTTATGGTATAGCTTTATACCAATTTAACTGACAGGGCATTCTCACAGAATCCTGAGAATTGTAGTTTGGAGCACTGAGATTTTGGGACACTTAGCACTCATCAGACCAACAGTTTCCAGCACAACAGAAACACTGTTCTGAATGGTAGCATATGGAGTATGCCCTTGAACCCACCAATGCACTATAGTTCTAGGGGCAGTGACAAAGTCTCACATTGTACCCCATTTCCATCTTTGGAGGCACCTGGAACATCTGTGCAATGGTGCTGTACTGAACTTTGAGGGGCACAGTTTTATACAGATTAGGTTACTTAACCCATTAAAAAAATACAACAGACATTTTTTTTATTTTAAGATAAATACCACAATAGTGCTACTGAATATAATTAATTATAAAGTCTTATGAAATTTTTTGGAGGAGTGTAAGTAATTAGCCTTGCCTAGGCTGCAAAATAGCATGGCACCAGCTCGGTTGGCAGAGGTGATCAGTGTGACCCCAGCTGTTTCTCTATGGGAGATTGCTGACCTACTTGTTCCAGTTAAGCCCCTTTTGCTTTGCAACCTCCATGACAGACTGTGAACCAACTGGTGTAGCAAGACCTCACTGACACCTGCTACATGACTATCTGTCAGACTATTTGCAAAGGCACAAGAGCTCTGCTATGATGAGGTGGCTGGTAACCCTGATTCTGTTTTTCTCTTTCCGGTGTTGTTCTGTTTTTGAGACTGTGCAATAAGGCTTTACCTTGATCACACTTGGGTCTCTCTGTTAGCAGACACGGATTCCTTCTCCCCACGTTAGTGGTTCTTACGTCTGGCCTAAGGGTGGCACTCTGCAGAGGAGGGAGGAGCAAACCCTCTGCTAGCAGGACTCAGGAACTACAGCAGTTCACTCTCTGATTCCTCCGGCTCGGGGGGGGGGGGGGAGCCACCTATTTTCTGCTGCTGTGATATATAAGGCAGACAAATGGGGATGAGAGGGAGTGCAGCATGATGACAGGAATGCCAGGACTGCTGTACAGCAGGCACCAGCAATGATGCAAAGAGAACAGTATGCTGTTTGCAACCTTCAGTCTCGAAAGACTATGGTATCATGCTCTGAATGGTGGTTCTGGCACAGTGTCTAGTGTGGCTGAAAAGGCCGATTCGGGAGTGACAATCCCTTCCACACTGGGAGCAAGTATAGTGTGTCCCTGTTCTATCTCCCTGACTATGGGCCTTCCTTCTTTGGCTCTTTGCCTCAGTCTGTTGGCAAAGTGTCTCTTCAAACTGGGAAAGGCCATGCTGCACAGCCTGCTTCCAAGCAGAACACTCAGAGGCCAAGGTTTCCCATCTGTTGAGGTTCATTCCTAAGGCTTTCAGATCCCTCTTGCAGATATCCTTGTAGTGCAGCTGTGGTCTACCCTTAGGGTGCTTTCCCTGCACACGTTCTCCATAGTGGAGATCCTTCGGGATCCAACTATCGCCCATTCTCACGACATGACCAAGCCAACGCAGGCATCTCTGTTTCAGCACTGTATACACGCTGGGGGTTCCAGCTCGTTCCAGGACTGTGTTGTTTGGAACTTTGTCCTGCCAGGTGATACCAAGGATGCGTCAGAGGCAGCGCATGTGGCAAGTATTCAGTTTCTTCTCCTGTTGTGAGTGAAGAGTCCATGACTTGCTGCAGTACAGAAGTGTACTCGAGACGCAAACTCTGTAGACCTGGATCTTGGTATGTTCTGTCAGCTTCTTGTTGGACCAGACTCTCTTTGTGAGTCTGGAAAATGTGGTAGCTGCTTTACTGATGCGTTCGTTTAGCTCGGTATCAATACGTATGTGTGATTAAATGAGTGGGCTGCTGTAGTAGGAGCCATGTGCATGTGTAACCCCACTGATTGGCCCATGCAGAGCTCCCTTTGATTGGTCTGTGTGCTATAGCCTCCTAACCAGATTTGCCAGTTCTTGTGCTGTGGCAGGAAGCTAAAATGTCCCATGGAGTGCTCCTTGTGTGTTCCCTTCTGTGGCTGAATGATTAGAGAGCAGCTCTGTAGGCTAACCACTGGTTGATCTAGACTAGGGGTCTCCAAACCCTGGCCCAGGGGCCAGATGCTGCCCACAGCAAGCCTCTATCTGGCCCGCAGCCAGGCTCTTGTCCCCTGAAAGCCTCTGGCCCACTCAACTGAACACGACCAGAGCTGTGCTCTGGTTGTGTCTGGAGGGTGTTCTGAGGGCCAGAGAGGTTGAATGAATGAAGCCATTCATTCATTTATTCACTCATCTAAGTTCCATCTCTAGTTTATTTATTTAAATTTTATATTTAAATTTTTTTCCAGCCCTCAACACCATGCCAGATATTTGATGTGGCCCTCTGGCCAAAAGGTTTGGAGACCCCTGTTCTAGACCTACCTCCATCTCGTCTTCTGTCTCTGCCATGAGTGTTTCTGACCAGTCATGTAATAGGTGAGTGTGGTAGCCCCACTGAACCTGTGCCTGCCACTACTCCTTACTTGGTTCAACCTGCTGATGCTTCCCTGATTGGTGGGCGGTGTTGGGGTTTCCATGGATGCTGGTGGGTTACTGAGAGGACTGCATCACCATGGACGCATGTTTGGCCTCCTGTTTCCCCACACTCTTTGTACTGGATGGACTTAGGCTATGACAGACATTGCTTGGACATTTTGCTGATGCAACAGCACTGCTGGCACTGCTTGGGTGCAGAATAGCACTGTAAACTAATGTATTAGATATGCCCACAATCAAAGCACCAGGATTCCCAACCTCACCTCTGTGAGTAGTTTGAGAGCATTGTTATCACGTATACGACCCTCTTTGCGTGCCTGTGCAGCTAAGTTGGTAAACCAAACACAGGGGATCCAGTATTTGTTGTAGGAAGAGTTAAGGTTCTCATATTTCTTGCGCTCTTCCCTTGTCATGAACCCTTGAAGCAATGACAGAGATGTTAGAAATACACTGACTTTATGACCTCCAGCAGCATTTGTTAAGTAGGTTCAGTCTTATGTTCTCACTATGTTCACTCAATATGGCTGGGATGTAGTTAATGCATACCCAAAGTAGGAGCGTAACATCCATTTCTACCTATGAAGTACCAGAAGTTACACTAAAGCTACGTTCGTATGTATGATACACTGAAAAGCTGTTCAAATTCATGAAACATAATCCAGCCAAAATCAAGCACTTGTCATTTCCACTGATTTCAATGGGAGAGATGTAAGTGCATGCTGAACTGTCCTATTCAAATCAAAGGATAACATTAAACATGTCAAACTTTAGCAAGGCGAGATTATGCCCATGGTATCTAAATGGAAAATGCAGTAACCCCCCATTTCTGCGGACTTGGTTTTGTGGTTTCAGTTACCCATGGGTCATGAATTCCCCATCATGCCCCATCACCCCCCATCACACTCATAACTCATATGTCTTAGTTCCATTGTCCTCCTTTGCAGCCTTCCTGTTGCTGTCTCCTGTGCTGTTTGAGTCCTCTCGCTGTCCATCTTCGTTGGCCGACCTGCTTCCTGGTAGAAGGTTGGAGGTCTGCCAACAAAGACAGACAACAAGAGGACCCAGACAACGCAACAATGAGAACACTATCAGAATGCCTTGCAGCTTCCAGTCGCACTCCAGAATGCCTTGCAGCGACACAGTAAGTGGGGTTCACCGCTATTCATGGTTTTGGGTATCCATGGTGGCAATGGGAATGTATCCCCTGAGTGATGACTGTATGTGCATTTTCCAGATTGGAGAGCACCTTCTAGTGTTACAGTGAACTTTGGGGGTCAACATAGACCCTTCAGAATATCCTTCAGAAAGGATAGCATTTTTACTCAGCCCTGCTCCATCACAATTGTTTATTCTTGGTCTATTTCATAAGTGATACTTAAATCCCTCTTTGCATTTTCTGCGTCTATAGTTTGAATGTAAAGCTTATATTTTAATCGGAATCTATGTTCAATATACTCTTCCATTGATGATGATGATGATGATGATGATGATGATGATGAACAGTATTTATATACCACTTTTCAACAAAAGTTCACAAAGCGGTTTACAGAGAAAAATCAAATAACTAATGGCTCCCTGTCCCAAAAGAGCTCACAATCTAAAAGATGCAAAACACCAGTAGACAGTCACTGGAAAAGACACTACTGGGGTGAGGAGGGCCAATTACTCTCCCCCTGCTAAATAAAAGAGGAGCACCCACTTGAAAAAGTGCCTCTTACCCAATTAGCAAGGGTAATAAGCAATTTTTTATTCTCTTCTCTTCCATTTTTATCCTGCATAATGGTAGCATTCACAAAACAACACATTCCAGATGAACAACACAGGAAGCTGCCTTCTCCTGAGTCAGCTCATTGGTCCGTCTAGCTCAGGATTGCACACTCTGACCGGCAGCAGCTCTCCAGGGTTTCAGACAGAGGTCCTCAGCTTCTCTCTCCTAACTCTAACAAGGAGCTGCACTCACAGCTGTGGCTTGCTGCCTCCCCCCCAGCAATTTTGTCTCTAGAATCCTATCAGTGACATGAGAAGAAAGGTCTCCAGTGTTAAACTCACCTGCCTCCACCACATGGTCGATGGTGGGGAAGCGCTTGAACACAGCAATGCTGACGGAGCGCAGGATCAACACAGCTGAAAGGCTGCAGTACCGCATGAGAGTTCGCCGGTAAAGCCGTCCTCTCTCGTCTACACCATGCACATTCCCAGAGATGGCACACATCAGGCGATCTGGCATAGGCATGCAGGTGTACTGGCTCCACCAGCGGTTCACCACCAGAGTCACATAGAAACCTGAATTAACCCGGGTGATGGGAAAGCTTACATTACACTCGCTCTCACTCTTTTTTACATGCACACGAGTCTGAGCTAACATGAAGCTCAAAAGTAATTTGGAGCTCAGAACCAGAACCTGTTGTGAACATCAGAAAGCCAAGCTCAGTCCTGTAAACAACTGAAAGTACAATGAAACAAAAGTATGCTGTCTGAGCAACGGCAGTGTGTGTGTCTTCACTGAATTACCACAGTCAAAGATAATACATCCAGGATTAAGGAGACCAAGCTTCCTCACCTGGTTGGTTTTTCTTGTTTTTGGGAGGATGTGAACCCCAGCAACTGTCTTGTAAGTTTTACAGGTGGTGGGATTCCCATTCCCATTCTCATTCCCATTCTCCTTAATGGTGGGGATTCCCATTCTCCTTAAAACATGGTTCACATCCTCATGAACCCCAGAACCTGCCTTGGAAGTTAGCCATTTTCTAAAATGTGCGTGAATCACCCATGCCCTACCCAGTTTCCAGGGAAAGTGATTACAGCCCACAACATCCTCTGCCATGCCAGCAGTGGCGTCACTAGAGTTGGTATCACCCAGTTTGGAGGGCAGGGGGCGGAATGGGGGTGGGAGGGGACAAAACAGGATGGGGGAGGGGCAACAACAGCAGAAAAAATCTCCAGAACCCAAGTCTACCGAGTTTCCTGATGCGGTGGCCAGGTCTACCTGCCAGATACACCTGGCCTCCCAGTTGGCCTACCAGAAGTCAGCCTTCCTTGTTGTCCATGGGATCAGGTCTACCTATCTCGCAGCCAGAGTGAGGCTCCCTCCACCCACAAGCATGGCAGCTGTACTCAAGGCTGAGGTCCCTCCCCTCCTGCTGTCAGTTGCAGCACAGACTTGGGAGCCCAAGTCTACCAGGCTTCCCGAAGTACAGCCCAGATCTAGAAGGCCTTGAGAGACTGGGAAAAGTCAAACCTAAATCAACACCAGGAGCCATTTTTGGCTTTTATACTCAGAAGGTTACCCTGGTTAGTTTCATTTATATTGTTTAGCGATTGCAAAATCTCAGAGAAATAGTGTGAAAACCAGAAATCAAACAATAAGTCGCTTTTAAAACATGCAAGCATCTACAATACAATTATATTTGACTTGGTACATATCGTTCAGGCTTTTGTAACAACTCTTGCAAATGGCACTTCAAGAGTTAAATAGCCACGCCAGGGCACAATTTTCAGAAGCAAAATAGCATTGAAGGAAAGGGTTAACATTTCCCCTACCTTCACACTGTGGTTCTGATCCACAGCCATGAGTGGCTGCTACACAAAAGTAAACGAAAGACCTGAATTACACCCTCACAAGGTCAACTTAACATGTCATGTCAACACAAAAGTGATAGTCTGCTTACCCTGTATTGCCCATCCCCTTTGCAGCTGGCCAAGGGCAAACAAAAGCAAGAGCTAGACATATTGGAGGGAATGCCTGCTCCAGCACATAGAGGCTGGGATGGGCCCATGCATAAGGGAGGAGGCACGCAGGAAGAACTCACCCAGAACAAAGGATACAGGGATGAGATTGGCATAGTTGTCACAGTAAATGACCAGTTTTTCAAAGTTCCGTTTCTGATGCTCATCTAAGACATAGCTGTAGATGGAAATAAGACAGAGAAAAGGATTAAGAAGGGTGTGTGCATGTGAGGGGTTGCTCACACCCACACATAGAGGCAGGGACAGACTTGCCAAGATCCACCTAGCCTGAAGGGCAAGCACAGGCTGTTAATGGAAACCCGGAAGTAGCAGTTGTTTTAAAACGTTAGGGTGGAACCAGGTGTAAATATTGGGGCAATTTACACACTAGAGTGTTTGAAACAGGCAAATGCCAGGAGGACTCACACCACACACTTCTGCAAAAATCTAGGTTGCGCAAAGGGATGGGCATGTATCCCACACATACGTCTGTTAAAAGAAAGTGGTAAGCATGATAATATGTCTGCCAGACGTTTGATGCCGCTCCAGTTCTTCCAGTCACACAAGAGTTGCCCTAGTTAAAACAACAGCCAAACATGCAAAGCTAAGTCAGAATCTCAAGATATACTGAGCCAGCCACTATAATCTCACACTGAACTCTGGGTAAGCACCTATGTGCTTATGGTCAGAGAGGACAAACTATACAGCCCATAGGTTGAGGGTCCTTTCACACTTTACTCCTTTTACTTACACACAGCTGCTCCAATTTGCAACATGGCAAAATTAAATGGGAAGCAGGAGGAGTCATAGTACACAAAGTGCTTCTCATGGGGCCTCAACCCCAGACCTTCCAACACCTAAGGAGGCATACCAAAGCTGCCCCTCCTTGCCTGATGTTGCACTAGCATCTGCTACTCCCACTCTCCACTATTCTAGCTCAGCAATCTCCCTTGCTGAACATTTCCCCTTCCTCTCTGTCTCCCTCTTCCTTTTCCAATTCAGGGAGTGGAAGGAGAAGCAGTGGAAGCAGGTAGGCAGACACGAACAAGTGCCCTTCATTGAACTGCTGACTAAGGAGACCACTTCAGCTGGGCCAGCCCTGCTCAGTACTCTTCACTTAAACAGGCTGTGACTGATGTGGATCATTTCAGGATGGGTCAGAAGCAATCTAATCACTCATCTGTGAAAAAGAATGGAACTGGCTCATTGCTCAATGCCGTATTTATACATTTCTCTGTGTGCTGGACCCAGGTTGCGACAAGGACTGAGTGGAAATAACTTGATCAAAATGCATCCAGGTTTTACACACACACACACACACACACACACACACACACACATGAACACAACACACACACAGTTTCACAGAGCTAGAAAGTGGATTTAACCACCCCTGACTGTAGAAAGTTGACGACCAGAAGGTCTGTCCTTCTCCTACCCTGGGGCAGCGCTAGGATACCTTGACCAGTATTTGCCAGACCTTGACCTTGGACATGCCTCCCCATGTTGCCACTTACCGATAAGTGAGGCTGAGTCCCAGGTAGGTGACAGAGAAGACCAGGAACTCCTTGTAGAGCAACTTGTAGATACTTCCACGCCAGAGCAGCAGCAGCTTGTAGAAGCCGCCAAAGCGGGCATTGGCCACACGGGCTGTGTAAGTGACAGTCATGGCAGATCTGGAGACTCGGCAGAGCTGCAGCGCAGGAGGAAGCAGGGATCGGTCTCAACAACTGCAAACATCTCTCATCAGTAGCACCACCTTTTTTAGTCTGACAAACATCCTATGCAGCAGAGAAAGCTTCTCTATGTTTCAACAACACTCCTGCCCTGATACCTACAGTACCTCTGAGAGACTAGGGTCAAATTAATGATGAGCTTCTTCTTCCTGCAGCGTTCCCTATGATGAAGGAGAACACAGCTATGGAAATGCCCAGACTTTGGGATCAGGGCAGGTGGAATGACTCCATTACTGCTGCCTCAGCAGCTATCAAAACTACACTGTGGGAAAGACATAACTTGTAAACTGCCGCTCAACAGGATATAATAGGAACATTTTTGTAGAGCAGTTGCATGGATGCAAATGGGGGATTTTCGCTTGGAAGTGGTTACATTATATTATTTGCTACAGATCTCAAAATAAACATCAGCATTGTTGCGAAGTCTACTGAAACCCAAAGACCTCACCCTTGCACAAAGCCACTATCTGGAAATGAGAGGGAGATGGTCTCAAAGAACCACTCTTTCCATTGCAAAGAAGTTGCTTGACAATGGAAAGAAGTGCTGTCTTGGGCCCTCCTTTTATGCTCGGCTTGAACATTGGAATTCCTATTGCTCTCCACAGAATAAACACTCCTGAGCTCAACTGGGCAAGAAAATGGAACTCCTCCTTCCAATTTTTTGTTACAATCAGCATACAAAGCAACAGAGGGTCTTGTGGCACCTTAAAGACTTAATGTTTATACTGGCTGAAACATTTGTGGATTACAGCTAATTTTGTCTGGTACAGAAAGTGGTCACCTAAGCGGGTATATACCCTGAATTCAGAGAGAAAAAAGAAATGTGGTGTTTTTTTTAAGCCAAGTAAAGCCAAAACATCAAAAGAACAGTAGGCATGTCACAGAACTAGAGATAGCACAAATTAATACAGAATCCAAACGAGCTAAGATGTGACCCACTTCCACAGCGGCCACTGGGAACAAGTATGCACACAGCAATACTGAACAAATCTGAATACCAAATATCTGAAGAACAGCAGAAACCGGCACTTTTTGTCCATGTGAAGACTACACAGAGAGTTAAACCTACACAAGCTCTGAACTGCCAGTTTAGCGCTGGAAAGGCCCAGGGATATTGTAAATGCTTGAGCTTCCCCAGTGAAAATGTAAAAAATGAAAGGGTAGAAGAGGTGACCAAGTAATATCAAGGAAGTAGCATAGCACTGTTCCAAAGGTACACTTGTGAGCAAACATCTATATAATACAATCAAATTGAGGTCAATAATGAAGACTATTTCAGAGTCATCATATTAAACTCAATCAAGTTGCCACTGAAATAATAGCTCTGAATGCACAGATGCACAACTGTTGAAGAGGCAGTGAAGGCAGTTCCAGGATCTATCAGGTCCATCTTCCATCTTCCTGGTGAGAACATCTTCTATAATATGCTTCCTTTTTTCTCCCTCATTGGCTGCAAGAGAATGAGGGACTACCACTCCTTCCAGAAAGTATTGGAAAAGAAACTATTGGGGAAGCAGCATGTGTGCAATACAGAAGTGACATAATATGTATGTTTGTTCTGTGATAAGACCTCCAATTACATGTGATTCTGCTTGCATGGTGATACTGGGTAACAAACACTAAAGACCCTATCATTTAATCACATACACCTAGGCATAATATTCTGAGCCATTTATAGTGAGAATGTATACAATACTAATTCCAAAAACATTGCAGTTGTGCTCTGCTCTAAATGTAGCAAAAAGTAAAAGGATATGGTGGCACCTTAGAGACTTTAGGTATGTTCAGCAGCTTCCCGCATGCCTAGTTGTATAGTTTAGTGCGAAACTGAAACAGCAGGAAACAGAGCAGCATACAAAAAAGGTACACACAATTGTGAGATTCTACACAACAACTCAGCCTTCTTTGGACTGTGGTGACCTTGCCAATCCCTTGGCTTTTTGTTTGGCATTATGGAGATCAACACAGGAGCATGGGTGTGGTTTGTGGGTGCTATATCCATGTACCCAACCCCCAGAAAGCTTTTCTCTAGCAGTATCTTGACTAACTTATTATGGCATAAACTTTTAGAGACAATAATGCTGCATTTGATTATGTAAGCGGCTGTCCAAAAAAGATCACTTCGTGCTAACATTTGAACCCTATAATGTAGGATGTCCTTGAAAGCTTACAGAAAAAAATTGGTGACCAATTCTGCATGGTAAAGTGTAAGTTTTCCTAAACATTTTCCGAAAGATGTTAAGGGTGTGCCCCTTTTGCCTGCACTGATCTGGATGGACTAGTCCAGCAGTTCTCAGACTGTGGGTTGCAAATCACAAGTGGGTTGCAACCCAAACTTTGGTGGGTCACGGGGCTGACCAGTGCCTGGAAACTGCAAGGCATTCTGGGCCACACTGCACCCCAGAATGCCTTGTGGCTTCAGGGTAGTGTCAGCACACAACTCACTTTGTTGGCTGCATTGCGCCCCAGAATGCCTTGTAGGATCGCATTGTGGGGTGCAACCCAGAAGCTACAAGGCATTCTGGGGCGTGATGCAACTGCTGCAACTGACAAAGTGTGTCAAGTGTATCAAAGTGTGTCAAAGTTTGAAAACCACTTGACTAGTCATTCCTTAGAGAGCCTATCCTCAATTTGCACAAAAATTCTTTCTTTATACAACAATTCTCTGTCAAGGGAATTCCTCCCCTCCCCCCCAAACACACAATCTGATGGTGGCCTGATCAGGTCTGTCTCTCAGAAGATGAATCATCCATCCCTTGCCTCCTCCAATGCAGACCTGGCAGACCCATGGCTGGGTAACACTTTTTCAGTTGGTACATTCCACTGAGAGTTTTCTTCTGCTTGTTTTTCCAAAGTGAATTGAGAAATCAAACCCCCAACTGCACAGACTGCAATCAGAGCCTCTTGATCTAATAATGCTAGGCAGGGCCTTTGAAGGAAACTTATTTCCCACACCACCTAAATGAGTGCTTTCTTTAATGAATGCTTTAATGCTGGAAGCCCATCTTTCTCCATCAAAGATCTAAGGCTGGCTGTTATCTTAGTTGACCACTCAGTTGCTAACTCTCCAGAATTGTGTTTGTTTTTCCTTCCAGAGCAACTACCAGATAAAGAAGAAGAAGAAGAATGTAACAATGGGGGCGAGGAGAGCAGTGGAGGGGGATGAATGCCTTCTGGTCAAAACATCAGTTTTATACGAGCTGGGCCTGGCCTGAACTATCAGTTGCTCAGAACTAGGGCTGAGATAGTGTTCTGGTCAAGAGGCTTGTTCTCCGGTGGTCATACTGGAGCGCCAAGAACTTACTTTTCCCAGAATCAGAGATTCCAGGATTCTTGATCAAACTTGATTCTAGGAGTGTTGATCAAACAAAAATCTCCATCAGAGTAGCAGGTAACAGCTCTGTATGTTGTATTGAAGAATGGAAGAGCTGAACACTTTTCATCTGCTTGAAAATTTAACTCACAGGGGAGCAAGATTGTGCATACTTTCCCTGCTCCTAACGCCACATGGATAGGTAATCACTCACAGTGATCACACATACATAGTGTAAAAGAAACCCACAGTTAGGGATAGTTACTTTTTCAGACATTGTGCTAAAGAATGGTTTTCTCCCTGTCCTGTCCCCTTATGTCTCCCCAGAGAGGTGCAAAGAACCTAACTTCTCCATCTGCCTCAGTAATAGTCTTCTATTACTTTGTGTAACTGTTTCAAACACAATCCATATTTAAATAACTAGAATAGTCCACTAATAACAGTATTAGCCACACACTGCTCTTAAATAATATGCGACAGCAGCTTCAGACAGATCACAGACCCATAGGGAAAACCTTGCTAAAACGATCCATGAGCTGCTGGAGATCTTTGGCAGAGTGGGTAGTGACAGCTGCATCGTCGGCAAAGAGGAAGTCACGCAGACATTTCAGCTGGACTTTGGATTTTGCTCTCAGTCTGGAGAGGTTGAAGAGCTTTCCGTCTGATCTGGTCCGGAGATAGATGCCTTCTGTTGCAGTTCCAAAGGCCTGCTTCAGCAGGACAGCGAAGAAAATCCCAAACAAGGTTGGTGCAAGAACACAGCCCTGCTTCACTCCGCTTCGGATGTCAAAAGGGTCTGATGTGGAGCCATCGAAGACAACAGTGCCCTTCATGTCCTTGTGGAAGGATCTGATGATGCTGAGGAGCCTGGGTGGACATCCAATCTTGGGGAGAATCTTGAAGAGGCCGTCTCTGCTGACCAGGTCGAAAGCCTTTGTGAGATCTATGAAGGCTATAAAGAGTGGCTGTCGTTGTTCCCTGCATTTCTCCTGCAGTTGTCTAAGGGAGAATACCATATCAGTGGTGGACCTGTTGGCTCGGAATCCACACTGCGATTCTGGATAGACGCTCTCTGCAAGTACCTGGAGCCTCTTTAGTACAACTCGGGCAAACAGCTTTCCTACAACGCTAAGGAGAGAGATGCCGCGGTAGTTGTTGCAGTCACCCCTGTCACCTTTGTTCTTGTACAGCGTGATGATGTTTGCATCCCTCATGTCTTGAGGTACATAGCAAGGCCTGCCAAGATTTTGGACTGACAATCAGCCTGAAGAAAACACAGGTCATGGTTCAGGATGTGGACTCACCTCCCTGTATTACAATCTCTGAGCATGAACTGGAGGTTGTCCATGACTTTGTGTACCTTGGCTCAACGATCTCCGACACTCATTCTCTCGATGCCGAGCTAAACAGGCGCATCGGTAAAGCAGCTACCACGTTTTCCAGACTCACAAAGAGAGTCTGGGCCAACAAGAAGCTGACGGAACATACCAAGATCCAGGTCTACAGAGCTTGCGTCCTGAGTACACTTCTGTACTGCAGCGAGTCATGGACTCTTTGCTCACAACAGGAGAGGAAACTGAGCGCTTTCCACATGCGCTGCCTCCGACGCATCCTCGGCATCACCTGGCAGGACAAAGTTCCAAACAACACAGTCCTGGAACGTGCTGGAATCCCTAGCATGTATTCGCTGCTGAAACAGAGACGCCTGCGTTGGCTTGGTCATGTCGTGAGAATGGATGATGGCCGGATCCCAAAGGATCTCCTCTATGGAGAACTCGTGCAAGGAAAGCGCCCTACAGGTAGACCACAGCTGCGATACAAGGACATCTGCAAGAGGGATCTGAAGGCCTTAGGGATGGATCTCAACAAGTGGGAAACCCTGGCCTCTGAGCGGCCCGCTTGGAGGCAGGCTGTGCAGCATGGCCTTTCCCAGTTTGAAGAGACACTTTGCCAACAGTCTGAGGCTAAGAGGCAAAGAAGGAAGGCCCATAGCCAGGGAGACAGACCAGGGACAGACTGCACTTGCTCCCGGTGTGGAAGGGATTGTCACTCCCGGATTGGCCTTTTCAGCCACACTAGACACTGTGCCAGAACCACCTTTCAGAGCGCGATACCATAGTCTTTCGAGACTGAAGGTTGCCAATACAGGGAAAACCATATTAATGCCCAGTGTCTCTTCTCTAGGTTATTCCATTTGGGACAAATTTGTTTCTATATTTATTTATAATATTTTACCCCACCCTGCAGGAAAAACTCTCAGGGCAGCCATCCAATAGCAAAAACACTTTAACAGACAATTTACCAGCACGACTATGTTGTAACAAAAAACAATGAAGAGACATTAAGACTCTTTAAAAAAAAATACACTGTTGGTGGACAAAAGTTAAGGACTTTGCAGGAATGGACAAATTTATGACATTACTTAAAGAGAAATCAACAAAAAAATTTTGAAGAACTGGAAATCAGTTCTTGATTCTCTGCATGAGAAAGAGAACAATGAATTAATGAGTTGTGGATTTGAAGATTAGATTGAAAAGAACAGAGAACATTAATCTAACATAATAATTTGAAAAGGAATACTTACAATGAGAAGATAAGAGGAGCTGTTGGAGATATAACATATATATGGGTGGAAATTTACATTATTAAGATATATAACAGTAAGTAATTAGAACATTCGACTTTGCCTGTGCTACATTATTACAGGTATTCTTTGTATTTTTTATATTTTTTATGTATCTTTAATGTTGTTGTCTTTTTTCTCTTTTTTCTTTTTACTGTGTTTTTCCTTTCCTTTTTCCCGTATTATAAATGAAATAAAAAATACACTGTCAGCATAATAGTCCATCTCTGAGTCAACATATTCCAACCAATTAAAGATGCAGTTCTTTTTTAAAGAAAATGCTTACTAAGAAGAAATAACATTTTCCAAAAGTTTATCTCTAGATAAATATGTATTGAATAGGGTTGTACAGTAAAGCCTTTTTTACACTCCCACCAGTAAAGGATAGTCTAAAAATTTATTCTTGATACCACTATTGGCGCTTTCAATGTGTGTGTGTACCTTAAAATAGATATCAACAGGTTTTTTTCCTTATTGCAGTCACCATAATGTCCCATCAAGAGTCAATTTTTACAAATAGCAAACAGAGTCTGAGAAAACAGGACACTCAAGGTTATCCAGCAAGGCTACTGATCAGATTTTAATCCAAAATTAAATTAAATCTGAAATCTTGTTCAGCATACTATACTGGCAAATAGAGCAGACAACTTAAAGACATAAACTGAGACCTGATTTTGTCACTTTAGGTGCTCATTGGTAAAAAAGAAGACAACAATATGCTAGAAAAGCACACAGAATTAGTTGTATCCTTCTGTTCCAGACCTGCGTGCATATAAACCACACCATGTTATATTCCAGAAAGTCACATTTTCTCCTAATCACTTCACTGGAATATACTAACAGTTAAAGAAGCCACAGTTTTGCAATTGTATTAATGGAAGCAACATTCCACAGACAGTGTTAGTGAGAGAAATGCCTGGCTCTTTGTGGTACAATGAACCCAAAGGGAAAGGGTTTAACAGTTTGACACTAACCTGTGCAGAACGTTATCAGGTGCTTCAGCTTCACCCTCACTGAGGAAAATTGCAGGAATAGAGAGGTCCAAAGAGCACCAACCCCCTCTGCAATTATTCCCAATTCCCAACATTCCACCGGGGATGCAATTCTTAGATAAGGTGCAAAAAGTGCCTCAGGCAGCCCTTGCAAGTTTTTAAACACCTAAGCCTAGCCCTCCGTAGCCTGCCTTGGCCTTTTCCATCTCTTCCAAATATAGGCTCTCTGATTACCTGGCACCAGAATCTGAAGGGAGGATTGAGATGGGAGGGGTGAGAGGCTGGAAAGATGAGCTTGCAGGCACAAGGTGAGAAGGAAGATGCATCATCTTGTTGTCAGAGGAAGAAGTGGAAGAAATTTGAAAAGGGTGAGAGCCTAGTAGATGTGGGTTATGACAGCCCCAGAAAGTGGTGGGAATCATGGAAAGGCAGAAGGAATGAATGTATAGGCAGAAGACAGCAAAGACAGGAGTGGGAGTTTTATGTAGGATTGTAGCCTTAATGAGTGGAGAGCCCATTCTTCATAGGAGTTAGAACTGCTCTCAACTCTAAGGAGAACAGGTTTATTTGCGTGAGTCTGAGGAGAGGCAGGAAGATTGTGTTACAAACTACTATTCTGGAATTTCATTCCAAGCCCCCAGAGGAGAACCGGGGTCTGGATGTCAAGTTCTATTTGCCAGACAGATGAAATGGAAAAGGTGCAAAAGAGAGCGACTAAGATGATTACGGGGCTGGGGCACCTTCCTTATGAGGAAAGGCTATGGCGTTTGGGCCTCTTCAGCCTAGAAAAGAGGCGCCTGAGGGGGGACATGATTGAGACATACAAAATTATGCAGGGGATGGACAGAGTGGATAGAGAGATGCTCTTTACACTCACGCAACACCAGAACCAGGGGACATCCACTAAAATTGAGTGTTAGGAGGGTTAGGACAGACAAAAGAAAATATTTCTTTACTCAGTGTGTGGTCGGTCTGTGGAACTCCTTGCCGCAGGATGTGGTGACGGCATCTGGCCTGGATGCCTTTAAAAGGGGATTGGACAAGTTTCTGGAGGAAAAATCCATTACGGGGTACAAGCCATGATTTGTATGTGCAACCTCCTGATTTTAGAAATGGGTTATGTCAGATGCAAAGGAGGGCACCAGGATGCAGGTCTCTTGTTATCTGGTGTGCTCCCTGGGGCATTTGGTGGGCTGCTGTGAGATACAGGAAGATGGACTAGATGGACCTATGGCCTGATCCAGTGGGGCTGTTCTTATGAATGTTGCCAGTAAATAAAAGGCCAGAATGCAGCTGAAGAAGGTCAAGCTGGTTGTTAGAATGGAACTTGGGTTTGACTATCTGGATTTCTGGCACACAGGCTATAATTTTAAAATGCACACAAAATATCATAAGACAGTTTTTACAATTTTAGGCTCAATTTGGAATGTGCTAGTTCATGGTAGGTGGTGTATGTGAACATCTGACACACAGAAATGGGGTCTCTTCTGACTGTTCCTTATTCTCTGACACCCCCAGTTTATTACAGTGTCTGACTCCCAGTTCCATTTTTTTTTTACTGCAATTCTTACAAGCTACTACAACCTGCCAATTGTTGGCTCATGTAAGCATTCCTAATCCCCTCTCACCTATAAATCTCTTGAAACCGCTCTCCCTGCTGGGCATTTTGTCTTCCCATGTTTGACAAGTCAATAGCCTCAGAGGTTAGTCTCTGGAAAAGAGATGAACCAACCAAACAAGTACAAAAACAGCCCAAGTGCAGAGGAAACTAGTTTAGAGGAGAAAGAAAAGGTAGAAAATGGAAGGATTCCATTTGTTTCTGCAACAGACGTAAAAGACTGCCAGGGTCAAGATGCATGAAAGCCATCACCTCCTCCCCCACCCCCCCTGACATGAATGTGTATATGAGGCTGTCTGGGAATTAGAGAAGCTCAAATTAAGGGCTCCTAGTTTCCCCCAGACCACCTCCTAGCTGGAAGGCTGCTGTTGAAGGCAGTTCTTGCTGTTAATTCTTCTATGTGAACTATAGAAGTTCCCTCCATGCTTGCAGCTGACTTTGCCCTTCCTCTTTAGTGCTAATGAACTGTCTGTATAGCAAGCAAACCACAAACTATATTAGGTAACAAACTGGCAGCCAACCATGCTGCCCACAAGGTTCCTAAGAAGTGCAACGGAGGAGAAAGGGTGGAGGCTTTTCTAATAGGAATGAACCTGGAGAACTATGCCTGTCAAAGTCATCTCCTCATCCATGCTACACTCTGGGTTTCCAGCGTCTCTGGGACCAGACAGGTGCAGCATTTGTGTACCTGGGCTTTGGAGCAGATCACAGCAAGTCTTTGTCTCGATCCTAGAGAACAGTTGTTCCCTGTCTCTGTAAGACGGAGGTAGTTCAGAGTTCAGTCAGCCTAGGGAAGTGATTGAAATGTGAATAAAGCTGCATGGAGGTTTGAACCACTTTACCACTTCAAGGAGTGGTTAAAAATCAGCTGCTGGAGAAAATGTCTTCTCTTTTCTCATCCCGTAATGCAGGTATTGTGGGACTCAGTGGAAGAGCGCCTGCTTTTCATGCAGAAGGTCCCTGGGTTCAATCCCATGCAGTAACTCCCTGCAGTAACTTTTCATGCAGTAATCCCTGGGTTCAGATCATGCAGTAACTCTCAAGGTGAGTAAGAACTTGAACTTACATTCCAACTAAGTCCTCTTGCCACTGGACCTCACTAAGTAGGGTCCATTCTGTACTTATTAGAGCAGTGTCACCACCTTGAGCAGCGCTCACTACTAGATCTGGGTCCAGCACTTCAGAGAAGTGCTGCCATATATCACAAATATCTTCAACCCACTGCCATATATCACAAACATCTCAAATCCACGGGAGTTAGAAAAGAGCTAGAAGCAAACTTGCTGAGGGGTAATGGTTGGAAAGAAACAGAACACCCAGTTTAAGAAATTTAGCTCTGGTGAGTCATTCCAGCCCTGCTAGAGACCCAAATGTACCTGCTTTTCTTGTCATTGGTATTAATATCTAGAACAATCAAGACTCAATCAGACAATGTGTCTGTAAGAATGGAGTCTGCAGTGGGTGGTGTTTCACATGTCACCTATACTTACCAGTGAACCGCACATGAAGTGAATCCTGTTTGCTTGTCAGAATCCACAATGATACACTTTTATAGCTTGACCTGTATAACCTCTGGGCTCAGAAAATGGGAAAAGATGGTCTCCCGACCCAAAACCATCATTATGCCTTTTCACCCAAAGTTTACCACTGAACCCCCGCAGTCCTGACTCCTGACTGGCTGCACTAGTTGTCAGCCCACTCTGTCTTCTGGAGCAAAACATTACCCAGCATCAGTCACTAATTAAAGGCCAAGAACTAACTGGCTTTATATTTCACAATATGATGCTTACTCCCTTATCTTCTCTGTTTGAATTCTCCTGTGTTTTGTCCTAGGGCTTGGAATTAGGTGACATCTCAACATATCAGTTATGTGTGCACACATGGGTGTGTATGTTTATAAGCATATGGAACATTCTGTAAGTGTCTGTGTTGCTACTGGATGTGAAATATCCAGCTTGGCAGCCCTCAGAGACAGATCACTAACCTAGAAGGACCATTGATTGGGCAGAGTTCTCCTGCTCCACAGAACAGCAGTTATAAAAATGTCCCTATTACCATTTTATTTCAGTAGAGGCACACTAAAAATCACAATGAGAACTCTACAGCGTCCTGGCTTGAGATGAATCCAAAACTGTATTGCTTCTGAGATCCATTTCAAAGAAACACTGATGGGCACACCCAGAGCCTAGGAGAGGGGGGTAAAGGGGGTAATTTGTACCTGGGCCTAGGGTCAGAAAGGGGGCCCAGGAGCCAAAGGAGGGGGCCCAGAAAGTTCCAGGGATCTGACAATTTCCAATCTCACCCAGACTCACTGCCCACACGGGATGCACACGGCACATGGCAGAGACTACTGCCAGAAGCCACATGCACCAGGCCCAGGAATGCATACATTCCTTAACAGTATCACATCTGGGAGGAAGCTGGCCTGCTCCAGGAGCTCTTTGGCTTGTGGATCTGCTTACCATGGAGGAGTGGATGGGAGCTCAGGGACGCAGCTGCAGGGCTACAGCTGCTGCAGAAG
The DNA here is from genome assembly GCF_035046505.1 of Tiliqua scincoides. NCBI lineage: Eukaryota > Metazoa > Chordata > Lepidosauria > Squamata > Scincidae > Tiliqua > Tiliqua scincoides. Next base: position 169,070,840 of record NC_089822.1, on the reverse strand, counting down.
TGCTGCCCACCCCCATTGCCCCCCACTCTGTTTTACCCCCTCCCTCTTTGGGAAGGGGCCCCAAAGAAACTTTGTACCCCCTGATAGAATTCCTCTTGGAGGCCCTGGGCACACCCCACTAACTGGTTCCCCCCCCCTCTTTTATAAGTGAATACAGACATAAAACAAAACAAAAAAACCACATAAAAAAGAAAGGGTGGAAAAAAAATAAAGCATAGTGTTAATACACTATGCCCTGCTAACTGGGCAAAAAGGAATGTTTTTAAATAGTGCTCCACTTATATTTAGCAATTGTCCCACTTATATTTAGCAATGCCAACAACATGTTTTACCCAGTCCAGTGATTTCCAACCTTTAGGAGCTTGTGGACCACTGAAGAAAAATTGCAGTTGTGATGGACTGCATGCTGTAGGTGGTCTGGTCTCCTCCTTCTTTAGTGGTCCATCTCCCAAGCACTCCCCCACGAACTATCAAAAAGGATGGTGAATGGACCACCAACAGCCACAGCTGACACTTCAGTGGCTATGGCTGTGAGCAGTTTGTTCTCTGTCCTCTGTCCATAGGAGACGGCTTTCTTGACAAGACACTGGAAGTTATTAAAGGTAATTTTTCCCCCTAGACCTTGTGAATCACTTCTCAGGATCTCGGGCACCACACTGGTTAGGAACCAGTGATCTAGTGGCTATTTGCTGGTACTTCTTCCATGTCTTTTAAGATTGTAAACCCTTTTGGAACAGGGAACCATTTATTTCTCTGATTTTCTCTGCAAATGGCTTTGTGACCTTCATGTTGTTGTTGGATAGTAGTATTATTAAGCTAATTACCACTTTACAACAACAGCATGAAGCTCACAAAGTCATTTGCAGATAAAAGATTATTATTAAAATCTTTAAAATAATGGGGGGAACCATTGGTTTGTGAATGAATTTTATACAAATGTACTTGTTGGGTGTGTTGTTTTTATTTCCCCTCCCCTGACAGAAAGAAGAAAGAAGTCTGAAAGAAGAACTTGGCTTGCAACTGTATTCACCAGCTATTGCTGCCTTGGAATTTAATTCATCATGTTTGGTGCCAAGACTCCTTCTCCTCTAGTCTCTTTCTCCCCTTTTGCTAACTGTGGACTAGTCTCTCTGTAGCCCCTGTGTTGGTGCTACATGACAAGGGGATTAAGGGAAAAGGGGATTAAAAGGGGATTGGACAAGTTTCTGGAGGAAAAATCCATTACGGGGTACAAGCCATGATGTGTATGCGCAACCTCCTGATTTTAGAAATGGGTTATGTCAGAATGCCAGATGCAAGGGAGGGCACCAGGATGCAGGTCTCTTGTTATCTGGTGTGCTCCTTGGGGCATTTGGTGGGCCGCTGTGAGATACAGGAAGCTGGACTAGATGGGCCTATGGCCTGATCCAGTGGGGCTGTTCTTATGTTCTTATGACAGTATTTCACAGCTCTCTGTGTGGGTATGGGTGGAATGACATCTAGTCTATACAATGAGCCACATTGCAACACATGTGGCACTCTCTCAGCATATCCTTTGCCCTTCTTTGTTTCTTACTTTTATAAACCACTGTTTATAAGTGGTTTGCTTTTATTTTATTCCCTCTACCTCTTTAAGAAAACACTCAACTTGCTTTCTCCAAACATTGCCAGGGTGTTTCAAGTTCAAAGGCCCACAAGGGAGGGCACCAGGATGCAGGTCTCCTGTTGTCTTGTGTGCTCCCTGAGGCATCTGGTGGACCACTGTGAGATACAGGAAGCTGAACTAGATGGCCCTTTGGCCTGATCCAATGGGGCTCTTCTTATGTTTACACTGATATCTGCTGGATGTCCTCTCAGTAGCAGGCAGAGGTTATCTGATTTCTAGGCTCTGAACAGTATATAACAGCACATTTTTTGCATTAAAAAATACTTAAAGACTACTATCTTGAACAACCAGAAAGAAAGGCGCCTATGGGTTACATATGGACACATTTAGGATCAGGCTGTCAGCTGAAACAATGACCTCAGGGCAATGGCTCAGGTACTATCAGCAGCAATAGCAGCTCCTGAATGTGCAGATATCACAGGTGATGGTGCCTTCCCTCTTTGCATATTACTTTTGATGCAAGCCTTCTGAAATGACTCATTTAAAACTGCTGTCAAAAATTCAGAATAGTCAGCTGTAGCTTTAGATTTCTGGGTATACCACTATAATGTCAAAATTAACAAGTTATAGCTGGATTAAAAAACAACAAAAACTGCAGATGAGAGTTGAGCTGTATTACTTATGCACACTATACATGTTGTGTTTATGTTTTTTACACATCCTAGCCTTCTTCCAGCAAGGTCAGGGCAGCATATTTGGGTTTATTCCTACTATCTTTACAACAAGCCTGGATGGCTGATGAGGCAGAGATGATGTGGAGAATGTATCCCAGGCACACTGGCTCTTCATTTTAGTAAGTTGTGGGGAATCTTTTGTGACGGGGGAGGCGGGTAATCAAGAAATCTTGTCATGCTTCCCTGTAAATTTTTTTGGTTTTCAGCTAGTTGGGGAAAATATGAAGGGTGTATGTTACTAAGTGTGTAAAAAAAAATGTATTAGTTTGTCCAGCTATCTGTATATATAAAAAGTTGATTTTTTTTTTTAAACATAGGCATTTCAGGAATTCTGAGCCTCTGGTTTAGGAGTCAACATGTTTGTGTGCCACTTGCCCCTGAACTTTGTTACTAACAAACCTCTGTCACCATTTGGGTTGATGGAGGGTGGCATTTTCCCCTTAAGGAGTACAGCTGGGTCCTGTTGCCATGCTGTGCTGGTTTAGAATGTTTGGCTGAACTGTTGGTGCTAATGAGCTCCCCAACCTCTTGCTGGGGCAGACACCAGTTCCAGACAGCGCCAAAGACCAGCTTACATAATGCTGTTGACACCACCACCCCTAGGCGGCTGTCTGAGCTGAAGGATACACATACACAGCCACACACCCCTATGTGATGCTGGGTTTCATAATCATTTCATTCATATGCTAACAGCTGCCAGTTCTGGGAGACAGAGAAATGCAGGTCTAGGCTGGCCCACAGTATAAAGAAGAAGAGAAATGAATCTGTCAGTGCTGCCAAACACAGAAGTTACCCCAAAATTAATGGAGGGAGGTTGACCCTATGCCTAGATGTTTAAAAACTGTGCTAAAAACCTCTCTTTGCTCACCTGCCTTTGCATACCTTCCAGCACTCGCAAGCTAAAAATAGGCACAGTTCCTTTAAGTTATTTGGGGGAGTAGCAAAGAGCCAGATAAAGCTGCTTGCAAAAGAGCCAAGGCCCCACTAGTCTATTAGACTCCTTCATTTGCCATTCTCAACACAATTGGGAGCCATGGCTAAGCATATTTTTCATAGTTTCATAAAAATGTGCTTCCATTTACTATGTTTAGGGTTTACAAAACTATAGTGCAATTCTATACATTTATACTCAGTGTATTAGGGCTTACAGCTGGGATTGCAACCATAGCCTTGGTCCTAGAAAAACATTTATATCTTATAAGAAATGGAAAGTAAAATTCTGTACCCAATTCAGGAAGAAGAGTTACTCCATCACAGAAACAAGCACCCAAACATGTGCTGGCCCCAGGTTGTGGGAGGCCTTGGGGCTAAAGCCTTGTGTGGGTCTCCATTGGCATATTCCCCCCCCCCCATGCTTTGGAAAGCACAGCTTATGCTTAGCTACCCCTTAGGCATGCAGGAAACTGTCTGAAGATAGATGCGAATCCTCCTTCAGACTGCCACTTGCAGGGACTGTGACAGCAGCAGAGGAGGTCTCTGCTGTTGCTCTGGTACATGGGTGGGCAAACTTTAACTTTAGGGATCCTGGACCTTTAACAATTGTATAGAAGAGGGAATTTTAGCAAGTGCAGCTTGTCATCTCACAGATGTCAAGCTGAACCTGCTGAAATTCTTTCTCCTACACAATTGTTAAAGGTCCAGGATCCCTAAAGTTGAAAGTTTGACCAACCCTGTTCTAGCAGAAGCCTGTCGTCCTTTTCTTTCTCACTGATGCTGTGTTAGGGGGACATATGAGATTTGTAAAATGGTGATGGGGGAAAAAGAGGATGGTCCACTGCTGCTGTTCCCAAACCACCACCCAGTAACTATCTACATGGGCTCACACTTAGCAGGCAGTGATGGAGAGTAGCAAATTCTTGCTGCTTGGGAGTGGCCCCTTCAGAGCCACCCTGACCCTTGTAGGAAGGCATGTTCTTGACTGAAAATCCATTTTGCTTAGTATAATACCAAGGACTTGGCTGTCATCCCACTCTTGCTGAGCTTTTCCCCTTGGCTGTGAGCCCCAACCAGATCCTGTTGGCAGGATCAAATGCTGCCTGGATGATGACTTTTTAAAAATAAGGTCCAGCTATCCTAGCCATAAATAATCCCATTTCTGTTCTCTGCTTTCCCAACTGGAATAGGAGACAAGTGTGTAAGTCCATAGGTGCCCCATAAACATGTTAACTCACAAATAACAATTGAAGTCATTCAACATGGGGAATGAATAAGGAGCACAAATCAGCTGAATTACACCTATACTGTTATCAGAGATTTACACCCAGAAATTTTGCATTGCTTATTTGAGGAAGCTTTCTAGTTTCAACACGAGAGCTAATTTACAGAAGATTGATCCCTAGCTGAAGCATCCTACCAGTGTGCCCCCTAGGCTGCTCAAAGCTGAGCTCTGTACATCACAGAGCTCAATAACCCACAAGTTCAGCAACGATGTGTAATATCACGGAACATCCAAAGACAGTGTTATGACACAGTTGCAATGTTGCGCTGGAAGCACAGACCCCTTATATTACAGGGACAGTTGCATCCCACCCTGTCTTAGCAACCTCACTATCAAAAATGCATGCTTCATGTCTTTAATAAGGGATAGCTTATGATCCACATGCAGCTTTTTGACCTATGTGTGGCTCACAGAAATGTTGGTTGAGATCTTTTTTGCAACACAATTGCTAGAAAAGGTTAATAAAATATGTTCAAGCTTTATAATTACTTACCAGGTATAAACTGAAAGTCCACTGGATTAAAACACAAGTTTAATGTTCATTGTAAGTAAATAGATTTAAGAAGTTAAATGCTTCTGAAATACTGAAGCTCTCAAACATGAGAAGTTTCATATGTGGCTCTTAGTTAAGCAAGTGTGGCCACCCTGCTCTAGAAGCAGGCTACTGCTTCTTTTGCTTCTTTCCTCATTTTTGTTTTGGCATCCAATGCTGTCATACATAACAGCTGGTAGGTTTTGCAGCTACCTGTTTCTGCCTTTAGTTCAAGATTGTCTTCATTTTGTAATGCCATACTATCTGTTCACCACAAGAGGGTGAACAGTGTGACCATATGATATGGTACAACTTGAAAGATGTGATATACAAGAAAGATTTGGACCTCTGCTCTAGTCCATCCTGCAAGCCGCTTGTTTCACATCTGATGGGGTTTATAGCTTTTGCAGGTCTCTGCTTACATCCTGTTTCAATACCATTCAGTTGTGTAACACAGAACCCATAAGCTCTGGAATGATCCATAACTTACTTCCTTTACAGGCCTGTTCCTTATGTATATTTTGCAAGACAGTATAGTAGACTCACAGGGGAGTGTAACTGTCCTTTACCAGAGCATAGCATCTTTTAGTTGATGTTTCTTCTGCATTTTATTTTAAAAAAAGATCTAGTTACCTAGCTTTGTGATATAAACCATTTGGTGGACTTGTGTTTCTCAAACTGTAGGTCAGGACACACTAGGTGAATTGCAAGCCTATTTCAGGTGGGTCCCCATTCATTTCAATATTTTATTTTTAATATATTAGACTTGATACTACTATGGTACATGACTGCATTTGTAGAAATGTTACACAGGATACTATGTATATGCTTTTAACAACGATAGTAAATGGGACTTACTCCTGGGTGAGTGCAGGTAGGATTGTAAAAAATTTTTTTCCTGCTTGATGATATCACTTCCAGTCATGACATCACTTCTGGTGGATCCTAACAGATTCTCATTCTAAAAAGTGGGTCCCGCTGCTAAAAGTTTGAGAACCACTGATCTAGAAGCTATTTCATAGACATTCTGATGCAATTACAGGATTGCCTATTTATACACGGATTTTTTATACATGGATTTGACTCCACATGAATGGCCACTGCAAATGAGAAGGAATGTGCTGATCCCTGGACAAGGGGAAAATGAACCCCTTTAAAATCAGATTTAAAAAACTGAACAGTCCTTTAACAATAGCCTCGTTAATGAGAGAGAGAAAAAGAGAGAGCACAAGCAGCAGGCTGACAATCCATCAATCCTTCTTTCTCCAGGCAACCCCTCCCTTCCCCGAGTACCTGAAAGAAAGGTGATCACTTTGCACTGGTGAAGGGAGGGGCTGAGTGAAGCTGCATGGAAGAGGACTGATTGATGGATTGTCTTCTAAATGACTCTTACCTTACATCTCAAAGGTCAGCAAGGCTGTTTTTAAATCACCAGAGCAAAGACACTTTGTTTTTTAAATTGATTTGTTATAGTTCATTTTTTTGCCATCCAGGTGAGTGCTTGGAACAGAACCCAAGCATTATGAATAATGAGGCTCAATCTGTATACACAGCTCTGCTAACAGAAATTTTATTTCCTGACGGACAAACTTGTTTCCTACACCACCCCAGCAGGAAAAGGGCTATATATAATGTATTATATTACATTTTGCATTCTTCTTGCTCTCCACATCCCCATAGTCATGTCAGAAAAACATGTGATGCAGCCTTCAAATTCTTTGCAGAACTGCCAGTTAATCAAGACATGGCTTCAGAGCTTTAATTACGCCAGAACCGATAAGCTGTCTGCAGAACCTCCACAGTAACAGCACTTATAACTGTATTTCTCTTGTTGCTGAGGAGTCATCTGTTTTAATGGGATTACAGTATTCAATAACTGTGATTCCTGTTCTACAATGATTGCTCTGCCCATGTAATAGTTATGCAATAAGTGTTTGTTCCACAAGTGCTGCAATTACAAACCTGGGACATTTGGAAATACACACACCCCACTCAAGTCCCTGCCAGAGGCAAAAAAAAATAAAGGCAGAGTGAATCAGGTACTGTGGGAAAATGAGGAGTCTTTAGATCTTCCCATCTCATTATGCCACACACTGAATGCACATATAAAAAAAATCAGACACAAACAGTAACATGTAATGGAATCCTTGAGAGCCATAAGCTCTCAAGACAGATATTGCGTCCTCCAAGATGTGCACCAGGCTCCCAAGTCCCTTGCCTCTGAAAAAAATCAATGCTCAACAGGGCAGAGACCCCATCACTACCTGCCATTTTCCACAGACAATTGAGATTTCAAGACAGCCAGTTACCTTGTGGATTCTCACATAAAAGACTGTCTTGGTAGAAGACGTTTACATCACTAAACTTTGCTGAGGGGCAGAGAGGGAAAGCATCGTCCATCAGCTTATGCTTAATTCAGTTATGTCAAGGTAGGCCCATACCCAGGGTGTGACAAATGTATCAAAAAGACATACCTAGCAAAAAACATGAATATTTGCATATCCTAGCCATTATTAACAATCCTCCCTACTGTCATATTGCATCTTGTATGGCTATGAAATATTCCTTGGCATTTTTCAGTCACAGCCTCTTCCCCTTTGCCTCAGAATAAACCTGTCCTCAAACTTTTTACCAGTCATTTAAACCTACAAAGACTCACTCAGATCCATTGAATACCATGAACACTCAACTAAAATTTTAATTTGAATATTTGGTTTTCACCTTTGTAATTCAACCCAGCAAGCAGTAGTTTCAGCTCTGCATTGCTAAACAAACCAACCCAGTCCTCTCAGAGCATGTTTCTTCTTGCCAATCTTTGGGGACACATTCATAGATGCATCACAGATTGTACACACCATGAAGTTTCCTTCAGTTACTACAATAGATAAAGTTAATTGCTGCTCTAGGGCAGCGTATTCGAACTAGTGGGTTGCAACACACCAGCTTATGTAGAGGTTCCACTGCTCCTTTAAGGGGCAGGGGAAGGGGAGAGGCAGCAACATGATCCCTAGTATTGCATTGCTAAGGGGGGCACTTTCACTTACTGATGGCTGGTGCAAGGTCCAGGAGCCCTGGGCAGCCCTCCACAGGGCTCCCTGAGGCTTGGAATCTTCCAAAAAAGTGAGTACAAACCATTTTGTGGTTGCGATGTGAAACCATAAGTGACTTGTGCTTGCTTTTTCAGGACCCACCTGAAATTGGTTTGTGACCCACCTAGTGGGTCCTGACCCACAGTTCGAGAAACACTGCTCTAGGGGACTAAAAAATTCTTTGTCTGCAATCCCAGGGAACTTAGATTCCATTGCATGATCTAAAGCAGTGATTTTCAACCTTTTTTATCTCATGGCACACTGACAAGGTACTAAAATTGTCAAGGCACATCATCAGTTTTTTTTGACAATTGACAAGGCACACCATGCTCTTAGTGGGGGGGGCTCACATCCCCCAATGGCCCTACTGATAAAGGACCCTCCCCCAAACTCTCACAACACACCTGCAGCCCATTTGCAGCATACCAGTGTGCTGTGGCATAGTGGTTGAAAATGGCTGATCTAAGGACATGTTATACAACCACCTTGCAGAAGGTAAGCAGATCAAGGTTCTGTTAGTACATAAATGGCTGATTGTCTAGGAACCCCATGCACACTGTCAAGTTCTAGGTTGGAAGAAAGGTAGGATAGGAGCATAATAAAGTGTCTATATGGCTTGGGGCCAGGCTATTTGAGTGACCACCTCCTTCTGTATAATCAGAGAAGACTTTCTTACAGGTACTGTCACCTATAGAGACAGAGGAGTGGTGGCAAGAAATAAGGCCTTCTCAGTAGCAGCACTAACTTTATGGAACTCCCTCCCTCTCAGTTCACAAATTGCTCCCTCCTTAGATGCCTTTCATCAGACCTAAAAATGTTTATTTTCAGACTAGCTTCTGTGTTCATGGTTTTTAATTCTGGACATCTATCGGTTTTATGAGGATGTTTCATGCTGATTGGATTTATAAGCTCTTACTAAGAGGTTACTGCTGCTGGTCTGTGTGATGTTGTTTTAATGTCTATACTGTGAATTATGGCTTTAAGTGTGATTCTTTATGGCTCTGTAGGCCGCTTTGGGTGCCCCTTGGGGAGAAAAGCTGGATGCAAAATGAGTAAATACATAATACTGTTTCAAACCTCACCCCTCTGTTCCAATACCTGCAAAAACCGACCAGGGAACCAACATCTTTCCATAGCAAAATATGCTCCCAACCCTTGCAGAACCCCTAGTACTTCTCCTGCCAATTCCCATCATAAACAGAACTTGAAGAACAGAAACAAATTCATTTCCCTTACAGTTTATTTACATACTTCCCATTAACATTGATGGCATTGGTGGTGACAGTCTCAGTGTTATCACAGCACCCAACCAGGGCCTCAGACAAATTGGTCTCGGCCCCAGGATACACAAACCAGGGAGAAGCCAGAGAGAAAGAGAAACAAAAGGTGATTCAGGTTTAACTTAATGTTAGCTAGCTGGTCAGTGAGGAGAAGGGATTTGTTACTGTGGCTAGCTTTGGGGTGTTCCAAGGAGTAAAGTATCAGCATCAAGGGGGAAAAAACAAGTGAAATCTTCAAATTCTGCCTCTTCCAACCCCACCACAACCTTGTCAATCACATAATTTGAACAAATAGGAGGGGCCACTGAAACAGGAGGTATTCCAGTAGGAAAGGGATGGGGAAAGGCAGGCATGGAATGGTAGAGAGGGGAAATCTGTGGGAGCCAGTCCATAGGGCCTCACTTTGCACTAGGTGGCTTGTAGGGCTCCAGAAGCAGACTTGAGAATGTGTTGACTTTGTCAGCCCCTCGCACTTCATGTGGCAGCAACGGTAGCTTTACAATGTGAAAGTCTTCATAGAGGTCTTCCATCTGGAGGAGGAAACAACAGTTAAGAGCACCCAACCATCAGACTACCTACAAGAGATTGGAAATCAAGATAAGGGGAATCGCAGCAACATTTCTGCCTTCACTTTGCCACCTGTTGGCCAGAAACTGCACTATTTGCGCTCTGAAGAACCCCTTCTCACACCACTAGAATCATCACTACCAAACACAGCCCTTCGTCCAGTCCTAACTGAATGGCAGATATATGTCATCTTAAACGAGTTTCAAAGAACTTCACACTATCATATTTCCACTGAAACTGAGAAGCTAGTTGGTATGTTACTGAATTGCTATTGTCAGAATCATTAGCCATCTTACAAATCTATACGTTGGAAGCAATTACACTAGCTTAAATCTCTCATATACACCAGTCTACAGAGGGTGAACATACTTTGAATTATCTTTGCCAGCTTAAACACATAGCCTAAAATGGATATTCCAGATCTTTCTAAAGAGTACAAACATTTCCAGGCTCAGCATGGAAACCCAAAGACAGAAGGTGAAAATACAGTTTGAAAGAAGGGAGAGAAAGAGATCCAGCCATGCCCACAGAAAGAGGAATGCTGTTATTGTTGGTAAATTCTGTTCTCTTTCCATCCCCACTGCCTGTTACCTTCTCACCAAATGGAAGAGGAGGAAGCAGCTCCTACAAATGCCAGCTCAGGCACGAGAAAGAGAAATCTGCTTCCTGTCCTCTTTAGTTACACAATTACTAGGTCCATTTTTTAAAGGCACCAGTGATTACTGGACACCTGGATTTGCCCTTAATTGCAGAAGATCTTATTCAATAACAATTAAGAGGAACAGTATAGGAAAGAGATTCTGAAGCTGAAGGCAAAACCAAAGCTTCAGCAACATGTGAAGTTAAAGAGTAATGTTGTCATAACGAAGGCTGGGGAAGGGGGTTCACAAGCCAAGTATGCAGACATGAGGTAGATTTATGCTGACTTCTGCCATCTCCCCAAAGCAGACACTTGGATGCTGTGCATTGCCTATAACCATACCTGGTCAAGGTATTTGGACTGGATTTTGTGTCGGGCCTCACACATCTTGCAGGGCTTCTCTGGGTCAGGGAAGACTAACTGATTGACTATGATATTGTGGGTGTCGATCTTACACTTGGCCAGCTCCTGGATGAGCCGTTCTGTTTCATAGAGGGACAAGAACTCAGCAATACAGACACAGATGAAAGTTGTTTGTTCCTATGATGGTGACAAGATAAAGCAAAAAGTACCATTAATCCAGCGATACAAATAAGACTGCAAGAGACAGTTCCTCATTCCTTTTCCATACACCAGAGTTCTGCCCCCATCTAACCTTTAAACACCTCTACCTCTATTACTTCCCCCACCATTCACCTTTTAAAGGCAAAGAGATGCATGCACATGTGAAGGCAAAGTTGGGTAAACACAGGCAGAGCTGAGATTTCTTAAGAAATCTTAACACTCCCAGGGGAGGGGGAGTTTACAACATTGCAGACCTCTCCTGCCTTCAAGGCTTAGTTCTACAGTAGACCCATTGAATTTGTCAGGATAGCCAAGTGGTATGCAATTTAACAACACCTACTGCTTTTTGATCCTGATATAAGCGATGACAAGAACTCTACAACACTTTGGTCAGAGACAAACGCATGAGAACCAGAGCAGTAAGAACCATCGCTGATTATCAGTTCCCACTAGCTGAGAGCTGAAAGCAGAAAGGGCTATGCTGCCCTCTCTCTAGGTGATCCTTCCATTCCTCAGGTTGTTACCTATATCCAAATATTGGATATAGTCAGAATATACAGCTAAAAAACAAAAATAGACACCCCACAAGAGTCAGACTGATTGGAATGCTCAGAGTGCTTATCTTCTAGGACAGTGATTTTCAACCTTTTCCAACCTTTGACAATTGATAGGGCACACTATGCTGCCAGTGGGGGCTCACATCTCCCATTGGCCCTATTAATAAATGACTATCCCCCAAATTTCTGTGGCACACCTGTGGACCACTAGCGGCACACCAGTGTGCCAGGGCACAGTGGTTGAAAATGGCTGCTCTAGGACCTTACTGACATCAATGAAACAGATGACATGCTTAACAAAGACTGGCCTAGGAAGCTGAAGGTCAAGGCTGAACTCCAAGCTATATCATAAATTCTAAAAATCATCCCAACCAGTTTCTAGTCTGTATAAATGGACATTGCCAAAATGGCTGCCAGGAATGGGAAAAAACACCTAGACTCATATAATGTAGACTCATCACAACTCTGGAGAAGAGTGCAGGTGGAAGAGTCCACATATTTGCCTCTTCTCCATCATTCCCCTCTATAGTCAGAATTTAGTTACCAAACCCCTCGGGGCATGAAGCAAGGGGCACTTAGTTTCTAGGACTCTGTATAGTACTATATACACATTACTTAAAATAGAAGGTTCTTAAATACCCCAACAGCTTGTGGACAATATCTGTTTAGTTAAGCATAAATCCAGGCACAGTAGCTGCTCTAGAAAGGATTCCAACTGGAGTATCTAGTCACTAGCTACCAAAACAAGAGACAATTTCTCTTTACTTGAGATTTGCTGTTGTGGCATCAGATGCAGCACTAGGTTCCTTCTTATAGGCAAATCTATTATTCTGGGACCACACCCCTCAACAACCCTCCTTTGAAAAATACTTACCGGATCCTTGAACTGCTCACTGACTGAGCGGATAACAGGCAGGGTCTCCTCCAACTTGGAGGCCAACTGGTCAGCATTCATATCACCCAGGCCAAGCATGTTGCACATCTAGTAAAGGACACACAGGATACTACAATGAGGGGCTTCTACCAACAGAGAGCATATCCAATGCATAGCCAATTGCATGCCTGATACAATACTGTAAGCAGATGGAGTGGGATGGGGACCTAAATAGCTCAACTCATAAAGCCTCAGGTTAGCATGCTGTGACTAACAAGGGTTAAGTGGTAACAGTAGCCCTTTGATACTGCATCTTACAAGTAATTTCACAAGCCCAAACAACTGATCATATTGCTTCTGAACTTCGCACAAAAATACTAATGGGATCCATGTAAGAGCTATAGTAAAGTGCTACATAGTGGAACCTATTTCTTTTTCCACAGGCTTATACCTGAGCTCCAGATGGTGTACATACTTCCTCCCCTCCTTTCTGATACATGTAGGCATAACATAGCCCTTTGTGTATCATTAATTATATTTTATTACTATTGTACAATCTGTGTTTTTATTGCATTAACTGTACACTGCTTGGATTAGAAAAGTAGTTTATAAATCTTTTAAATAATCTAGTCAACAGGCAATTGTTGTGCTGCTTCTCCTCTCCTCCCTTTTACCTGCGATATGAAGGGACTGATCTGGTTCTTTATTTGCATCAGGCGGCCCAGACCCCTCTCCACGATGGTGGGGAAATTGAGGAGTCGTAACGTGTGCCCAGTGGGTGCTGTGTCAAACACCACCACGGAGAAATTCATTCCTTTCACCAACCTATGCAGGCCAGAGAGAGAACCATCAGCAGTCTTTGAGGGCAGAACACTGCATCTCATTAGAGATGCTCCTGATTCTTTATGCTCTGCTAATACTGGTCCCTTGCTGGCTTTCCTAGAAATCTTATTTCAAATGACAGTGACCACCTGAAATACACCTGCAATTCTTCTTAACAGTAAGTAAAGTGTCCGTAATGCACAATATCATGTGAATTTCCACATGGATATTGTTCTTCAGTATAGTCACAGAATCTAGGAATCTGATTCACATAGCTACAGTTTAACTGCAACTCTGGAAATTTAGGTTCTTATGAGGATTTTTGATAGTTCCTGCATAATCATGACAGTTCAAGTGTTCACAGTTTCCAAATTAGTCAGTACAAGAGGTAGTAGTGCACTCAGCAAAGGTTTAATCTCATGTCCCCTCATCACACTTATACCCTCTAATGTTCAGTGAGTGCTAGTGCTTTCTCCATTCTTTCTCAGTTTATGCATGGGGAGTCTGTTACATACAAAGTTGCAGGGCTAGAAGCTGCACAAATCAGTTCAATCTGCAACATTTATTGAAGGTACACAGCTGGAAACTCTGGACACCCAAGACTGACATACAGATCATACATACTCTTACTAGGCTACACCTACAAAGGGTGCCTTTCAGATCTGCTAACTCCAATCTCACAATAGCATACAAAGTAAAATTCCTTGGTTTTTGGTCATCTGCTTCCCAATACAGGCCACAAAAGGCAGGATGGGAACAGTGGACCCAATGTTCCAATCACAATTCTCACCTCATTACTTCAGCATAGCTCATGGCCTCATCAATACCAGGAAAGGCACTCATTGCCTCTTGCATCATCTTCTTGCCCATACTCAACATGTTATCCTCCTCAAAGAACTCATCTGGAAGTTCAGCCACACCTAGGCTAGGATCAATCTCCTGGGAAGAAACAAGCGACAACAGAACAGTTTGTACCACATTCACAAAACAGAGACAAAGTCATTGAACAGAAAGCAATGATGCTTAGAAAAAAGCGTTAAAATATCTGGTTTGTAGAACTAACCAATAAAGATACTTTGAAGGTATTCACAAAGAAATTTTCAAAACTCTCCCATTTATTGCATAGGACTCAAAATTACAAGAAACCACATAGAGCAGTTTCTCCTTGTGATCAGATACAACTTTAAAATTGTTTTTATTTATTTAAATTAGTTCACCTTGCAGAGCCCAAACATTACATACCATCTATGTCATGGTCTGTTCTAGGTCAAAATCCATCTCAAAACAGCAGTGTGTATCCCATGTACCAACTTTTTACAAAAAGATTAAGGCCCTTTTCTGATTTTTTGAGTAATCAGTGTTCGAGGCTAAATACGCAATAAAAATTACCTTGTCTCTGTAAAAGGACCCCAACAACTTATGCCCGTTTCAGTGAGCAAGACATTTGAATTGTGACCATGCTACAGTAGGTCCAAAAGACTTGAACTGGAATCACCATGTCTGTCAACTTGATATTGATACTGCTCCTCTACCTCCTCCTCACTTAAATGTATTTTAAGCAGTGCCGAAAGATTCATCTGTTCACCAGCTTTCCCCTCATCTAATCTCTTCTTCTTTTCAACTTGAGTCCTAGCTCCTTCCTTCTTTCTTATCTCATTAACACTATAAATATGCAGATAAGGTCTTATATTTTTTACTTTTTGTCTAGATAGTTGAAAAGTTTTACAAGATATTATTATAAGCAGTCTGAGACAAAGATTTAAATACCTAGCAAATAAATAAAGGGGTGGGAAACACTTCACTTGCTTAATTTCTGGGCATCAGGATGCTGTTAAAGAGCAGAGCCAGAAGGAAAAATGTTCTCAGCACTATCCCAGACTTTTATATGCATAACACAGAAGTAGACACAAGCTCTATCCAGAGGTTTCCAAAGTGTGCATCATGATGCCACAGGATGTCCCTGATGTCCTCTCCTACCAGCTCTCCTGGGGGCCACTATCTTGGATCACGTGAGATCTCATGTGATCCAAGATGGTGGCACCTAGCTAAGCCACGAAGAAGAGACTGCAGGGACATCATGACTCCAGTAAGTTTGGAAACCACTGCTCTATACAGTAATGCAGTAGTTCTCAAACTGTGGGTCATGACACAATTTTTGGTGGTTCACGAACTGACAGGGCAGATTAGGCTATGCACATCAAGGGTTAAATAACCTGCTACTTTGGGGGGAGCACTGCTGCCCAATCATCATTACAGCCACAGAGGCTTGAGAGGCTGGTGTAGTGAAATTGGGTTTGTAGAGGATAACAGAATTTAGGATTAAGAGGATTAGGAAATAACATCAAGAAATCATGGGAGAAGTGGGCACAGGACACTACCTAAAGAGAGATTCAGACCATGAGGTGCCTGGCCTGGCTCTTCCTCAGAGTTGCAGTCCACAGATTTATGGCTGGAGACAAATGGTAGAAAAAGCTCAGTTTTGGAATGCTGGAGATACTGTTTCAAACAGGGCCCTGGGACAGTATTTCTGGAGATAAGGAACCAGCTGTAGGCAACTATGGGGGGAGAGCAACAACCATAAAACTGTGGTTATTTGACCACAGCCCAAAAGGTGCAAATCCATCTTTTGGGAAAAAAGACATCAAAAAGTACCCATGTGAAGCTGATACATAGCTTAAGGCATGCACCAATTCCTTTGTTAGGGGAGCTGGGTTAAAAAAGGTATAAAAGAGGGGACGTAAAGTCTTGTCACTCCTTTCCTTCCTATGTTCCATCTTGCCTGCTGTCGGGGAACATGCCGTGGGCTCGCTGCTGGCAGGGGTCCATGGGCGAAGCTGTCCTTAATCACACCATGGGCGGATAACCAGAGATCACTTTCAGGAGGATCCAACTTTAGAAGCTAAGTACAAGGGAGTTAGACAAGACAGAATTTCTTACTTTGCTTGCTGTATCTTATTCCTTATAACCTTTTCCAATGAGTGAGGGCTTTGCTCTCTTTTTGTTTACTTATCTTGCTTTACATAAACTTCTCTGAATAGATTTGATGTTTATTTCCCTGGGAGGACTGACACACATTGCCAAGCTAATCTAAATACCTTCGGCTATTCGGATGTTTGCAAAACACAAAAGAGGAAAGAGTAGAAACTCCAAGTTCTTTAAGTTTCTAATTCAAGAAGCTCTTAAATTCTTCTTAATAAAAATGAATGCTCCTGGTCCATAGAGAACAGAGCAGTGATTTTCAACCTTTTTCATCTCATGGCACACTGGCAAGGCGCTAGAGTTGTCAAGGCACGCTGTCTTTTTTGACAACTTACAAGGCATTCCGCACTACTGGTGGGGGACTCAAATCCCCTGAAGGCCCTACTAATAAATGACCCTCCCCAAATTCCCATGTCACACCTGTGGATCATTCGCAGCACACTGGTTGAAAATCACTGGGCTAGGGCATCACTGCTGGTAAAGTGAATTTTTTTAAGGTGGATCCTGATGCAAAAAAGTTTGAGAACCACTGCAGTAAGGCCTTCAATAATACCACTTCTTTTAGAACTTTCTTACAGTAGTCTTCACCCTGGGTTGATTGACAGCAAGTTCAGTCAGTGAGAGCAGTGCATTCTGGCAGTTAGTGCCAGCTTCCTGCCTTATAGACAATGAGTCCCCTACAATAGTCTTTCAGACACCTTCCAAGAAATTTATCCTCAGCGACATTAGAGATATTACTGTACAAGACAAGTTGTTTTTGTTTTGACTACTCAGTCCTATTAGCAGCACTCTTACCATGGCAAAAAGGTTGTCATAGCCCTTTACTTTGGTAGGAACTTTGGAAAATTTCTGATCGAAGGCATCCGAGATGTTATGAGCAGGATCAGTGGAGATGATGAGGACGCTCTCCCGCACTTTGGAGAGCTGTACTGCTAGGCTGCAGCTGAGTCCAGAAAGTAAAACAACAAGCTGTTGTTAATATCACATGGTGGCATGGGGAAGCAAAGGAAAAGTAACAGCACAAGCTTTTCATCTACCACAACCACAGTCCTAACCAGTCAATTTGAATTTCTCCATAATGAAAGATTATGAACCCAGAACTACTGCCAAAATTTATATGGATATTTTGCAAACATTATGCAGCACGGAAGGTTACGATAAACTGAGAAACATGCTATACACTGAAGATTCATTTATTCCTAGTTCAATTTTGCAAATAAGCTAGTTTTTGGTGAACTTTTCTATTCACAACCTGCCTGTACGCACCAACAGCCTAAAAGCAATGAACTGATTTTCTACAAATGCTTTTCTGCCTGCTCACCTGGAGAGTAACTTTCAACTCACAAGCCTCCCTTATTTCCAGGTGTTTTATGCCGTAATAGCTCAAACCTATGCATATTGACTAAAAATGATTTTAACTTTAGTAGCGATAAAATAAATGTGCACAAAGCTGCAGCTTAAGACGTCTAACCTGTCCCATCCCTCACATTCAGAAAAATTACAACATGATAAAAATCAGTTTAATATCAGTAAACACAATTAAAGTAAGCTACATCACAGTAAAGATATTAATACTTTCAAAATATAGTACCAGAAGACAGACAATTTGCACCCCCCTCCCAGGTTCTTTTTTTATCATATGTTCATGGATATGACTTCAGGAATCTCTGGAGTCTCAACAGTAAGGCTGCTGCCAAGAATGTGCACTAACTATTCTTTCGAGGGCATTGCGGGTGGAGCTACAGGCTGGCTGTAAGGTATGGGACTCCTCATTATTTGGGGCTTTGAACACAAAACCAGCATTTGAAACTTGTGGCTAGGGGACCACCCAATCATAAGAACATAAGACCAGCCCCACTGGATCAGGCCATAGGCCCATCTAGTCCAGCTTCCTGTATCTCACAGCGGCCCACCAAATGCCCCAGGGAGCACACCAGATAACAAGAGACCTCATCCTGGTGCCCTCCCCTACATCTGGCATTCTGACTTAACCCATTCCTAAAATCAGGAGGTTGTGCATACTCATCATGGCTTGTACCCCATAATGGATTTTTCCTCCAGAAACTCATCCAATCCCCTTTTAAAGGCGTCTAGGCTAGACGCCAGCACCACATCCTGTGGCAAGGAGTTCCACAGACCGACCACACGCTGAGTAAAGAAATATTTTCTTTTGTCTGTCCTAACCCGCCCAACACTCAATTTTAGTGGATGTCCCCTGGTTCTGGTATTATGTGAGAGTGTAAAGAGCATCTCCCTATCCACTCTGTCCATCCCCTGCATAATTTTGTATGTCTCAATCATGTCCCCCCTCAGGCGACTCTTTTCTAGGCTGAAGAGGCCCAAATGCCGTAGCCTTTCCTCATAAGGAAAGTGCCCCAGCCCCGTAATCATCTTAGTCGCTCTCTTTTGCACCTTTTCCATTTCCACTTATGTCCTTTCTGAGATGTGGCAACCAGAACTGGACACAATACTCCAGGTGTGGCCTTACCGTCGATTTGTACAACGGCGTTATAATATTCACCTTTTCTAATGATCCCAAGCATAGAATTGGCCTTCTTTACTGCCACCGCACATTGGGTCGACACTTTCATCAACCTGTCCACCACCACCCCAAGATCTCTCTCCTGATCTGTCACAGACAGCTCAGAACCCATCAGCCTATATCTAAAGTTTTGATTTTTTGCCCCAATGTGCATGACTTTACACTTACTGACATTGAAGCGCATCTGCCATTTTGCTGCCCATTCTGCCAGTCTGGAGAGATCCTTCTGGAGCTCCTCACAATCACTTCTGGTCTTCACCACTCGGAAAAGTTTGGTGTCGTCTGCAAACTTAGCCACTTCACTGCTCACCCCTGTCTCCAGGTCATTTATGAAGAGGTTGAAAAGCACGGGTCCTAGGACAAATCCTTGGGGCACACTGCTTTTCACCTCTCTCCATTGTGAAAATTGCCCATTGACACCCACTCTCTGCTTCCTGGCCTCCAACCAGTTCTCAATCCATGAGAGGACCTGTCCTCTAATTCCCTGACTGTGGAGTTTTTCCAGTAGCCTTTGGTGAGGGACCGTGTCAAACGTGGGGATGCTGGAGAACAGCCAGTCTCAGAAAGAACTGCTGCATTGGGCTGGAACTCAAGGCTTCCGCCTTCAGGGCAGCCACACATCAAGTAAGTTCAAAACACCTCCAAGACAATCCTATGCATGCAAAACACACTGAACACACACAGACGCATACATATATACACATATGTATACATATACACACACATGCATACACACACGTATACTCATATACACACATGTGCGCGCGCGCGCGCGCACATCCATGTACACACAAGGGCATGCATAGACAGACGCACACCTGTGTGTGCCAGGCAGGCACAGGCAGGACCGCCTCCCTCAGCAACCAGCCCCCCCCCCGACACTGGTACACACAGGTGCTTGCCCAGGAGGGACTCTCGCGCGGGGCCTGCACGGAGACCACCTCACGGGCTCAGGCGCCCCGCTCTTCCCCAGGAGGCGCCTGCAGCCTTGACGGCCGCCCAGCTGGACAGGCGAGGCGCCCCCCTCGAAGCCCCGCCTGCCTGGGAGGGGGGAGAGGCAGCAGCCGCCCCGGCCCGGTCACCTGCAGGTGGTCTTCCCCACGCCGCCCTTCCCTCCGACGAAGATCCACTTCAGGCTGCGCTGCTCGATGATGTTGCTGAGCGTCGGCTCCAGCGGCTCCACGTCGGGGGCGTCCTCGAACTCGTCCGCCTCAGCCGCCAGCCCGGACGCCGCGGCCGCCATCTTGGAACAGCGTCACGTGACCAGACGCCGGCCTACACCATTTTAAAGGGCCGGCCGGGTCCTCCTCCGAGGCTTCCGCTCCTCAGCAGGGGACGACGGCGCAGGCGCAAGCTGCCCCCACTCCCGTCACGCCACGCGCTCGCTCAGAACGTTGCAAGTGGAAAGGTCCAACCGTACAACCACATACGCGTCCTTCCGCCCAACCGCCGCGGCGCCGAGACTCCACGGATTGGTCGACAGCCGCCCGTCCTGATTGGCCGTTAGTGCCACGGCAGGAGCCAAAAGGCCCGCCCCTCAAGCCTTCCGATAGCCGATGGCCACGTGACAGGAATGGACGCTCTTGATTGGTTGCCAGGAGTGGCAACCCGCACGTTCCAGCACCGCCTTTCTCTTTGACGTGCGTGACGGTCTCGCGGACGCGCACAGAAAAGCCTTGGCAACGGTGACTCCCCTGAGCCGTCCCGTCGTGCTTTGCGGCGGCGACAGGCGTTGACGTCCCCATTCCCCGTCGCGCTCCGTCGAGCTGAGGGGACGGCGCAAGATGGCGGCGGAGCGAGGCGGCGGCCCGGGCCCCGAGGCGGCGGGGCCGGGCGGAGTGAACGTCTTCGCCAACGACGGCTCCTTCCTGGAGCTCTTCAAGCGGCGCATGGAGGCAGCTGCTGCGGGGGGAGCTGGGGCCGAGAAACAGAGAGAGACCGAGCAGCGGCCGGAGCCGCCCGGGGAGCAGGACCCGCCGGGAAAGAAGCGGAGCGGGACCGCCCTTAGCTTCGTAAGGGACCCGGGCCTGACCTCCCCCTTCCTCCACCCCGACCTTCCGGGCAGGTTCTTTAGTACAGGCCGGAGGCGTCTGGCCTGATGCGAGGGTGCGGGCCTGGCTGTCCTGCCTGCTCCCCGAGCATCTGCTGGAGGCTGCACTGGGGCCCTCGGCCTGCTCCAGCGGGGCTCTTATGTTCCTTTCTCTGAGAGTCACTGCAGCTGCCATTGTTTTCCCCGACAGTCTTATGCTCTCTTAGTGGCAGAAGCCCAACAGGTACAGCGTCTCCCCTCCTTGTGAAGTGCTCGCCTGTGCGTCCTTTTGCCTCTGATGTTGGGGCCGCTGCCCCATGCGCTGACTGACTCTGGCAGCTCTTTAGCATGTCTAATCTGACGTTTCCAGGAACCTGTTACAGTCTCTGATTGCTCTGAGCCTCTTGCTTTTCTTCTCTTCCTGTCACCATAAAACAGATTAGGGCCTAGTCCTGTCCAGACTTCCAGTGTGATGCAGCCCTGAAGTAAGGGAGCAAACATTCTCTTACTTTGAGGAGGCCTCCATGAATGCCCCCCACTGCAGGATGCAGCACTCACTCTATTGGCACAGCTGCATCAGCACTGGAAAGTTGGATAGGATTGGACCCTTAGGGTGCCAATTTTCCAGTGCTGGTGGAGCTGTGCCAGTGGCGCATGCGCTGCATCCTGTGGTGGGGAAGCTGTCACAGAGGCCTTCTTGAGGTATGGGAATATTTGTTCCTTTACCTTGGCACTGCAATGCAGTTGCACCAATGCTGGAAAGTTGGATAGGATAAGACCCATAGATTGGGCCCATAGGGCCCAGTCCTATCCAAGTTTCCAGGACTGGTGCAACTGCAATGCAGCCCCAAGGTAAGGGAACAAATGTTCCCATACTTTGAGGAGGCCTCTGTGACTGCTTCCCCACCACAGGATGCAGTGCACGCACCAGGAGTTAAGTCAGATAGAGGTTAAAAGACCGAGGAGTTAAGTCAGATAGAGGTTAAAAGAGAAGATGTTTCAGACCTCATTGATAAATTAAAGATCAATAAGTCACCGGGCCCTGATGGCATACACCCAAGGGTTATTAAGGAATTGAAGAATGAAGTTGCAGATCTCTTGACTAAGGTATGCAACTTGTCCCTCAAAACGGCCACGGTGCCAGAAGATTGGAGGATAGCAAATGTCACGCCTATTTTTAAAAAGGGAAAGAGGGGGGACCCGGGAAACTATAGGCCGGTCAGCCTAACATCCATACCAGGTAAGATGGTGGAATGCTTCATCAAAGATAGGATCTCAAAACACATAGACGAACAGGCCTTGCTGAGGGAGAGTCAGCATGGCTTCTGTAAGGGTAAGTCTTGCCTCACGAACCTTATAGAATTCTTTGAAAAGGTCAACAGGCATGTGGATGCGGGAGAACCCGTGGACATTATATATCTGGACTTTCAGAAGGCATTTGACACGGTCCCTCACCAAAGGCTACTGAAAAAACTCCACAGTCAGGGAATTAGAGGACAGGTCCTCTCGTGGATTGAGAACTGGTTGGAGGCCAGGAAGCAGAGAGTGGGTGTCAATGGGCAATTTTCACAATGGAGAGAGGTGAAAAGCGGTGTGCCCCAAGGATCTGTCCTGGGACCGGTGCTCTTCAACCTCTTCATAAATGACCTGGAGATAGGGTTGAGCAGTGAAGTGGCAAAGTTTGCAGACGACACCAAACTTTTCCGAGTGGTAAAGACCAGAAGTGATTGTGAGGAGCTCCAGAAGGATCTCTCCAGACTGGCAGAATGGGCAGCAAAATGGCAGATGCGCTTCAATGTCAGTAAGTGTAAAGTCATGCACATTGGGGCAAAAAATCAAAACTTTAGATATAGGCTGATGGGTTCTGAGCTGTCTGTGACAGATCAGGAGAGAGATCTTGGGGTGGTGGTGGACAGGTCGATGAAAGTGTCGACCCAATGTGCGGCGGCAGTGAAGAAGGCCAATTCTATGCTTGGGATCATTAGGAAAGGTATTGAGAACAAAACGGTTAGTATTATAATGCCGTTGTACAAATCGATGGTAAGGCCACACCTGGAGTATTGTGTCCAGTTCTGGTCGCCGCATCTCAAGAAAGACATAGTGGAAATGGAAAAGGTGCAAAAGAGAGCGACTAAGATGATTACGGGGCTGGGGCACCTTCCTTATGAGGAAAGGCTACGGCGTTTGGGCCTCTTCAGCCTAGAAAAGAGACGCTTGAGGGGGGACATGATTGAGACATACAAAATTATGCAGGGGATGGACAGAGTGGATAGGGAGATGCTCTTTACACTCTCACATAATACCAGAACCAGGGGACATCCACTAAAATTGAGTGTTGGGCGGGTTAGGACAGACAAAAGAAAATATTTCTTTACTCAGCGTGTGGTCGGTCTGTGGAACTCCTTGCCACAGGATGTGGTGCTGGCGTCTAGCCTAGACGCCTTTAAAAGGGGATTGGACGAGTTTCTGGAGGAAAAATCCATTATGGGGTACAAGCCATGATGTGTATGCGCAACCTCCTGATTTTAGAAATGGGTTAAGTCAGAATGCCAGATGTAGGGGAGGGCACCAGGATGAGGTCTCTTGTTATCTGGTGTGCTCCCTGGGGCATTTGGTGGGCCGCTGTGAGATACAGGAAGCTGGACTAGATGGGCCTATGGCCTGATCCAGTGGGGCTGTTCTTATGTTCTTATGTTCACCATTGGCACAGCTGCACCGGCATTGAAAGATTGGATGGGATTGGGACCTTAGTTCTCTGTTTTGAAGGCTCTGTTATGCAAATTGTATTCTAAACCTAATTGGTGTGAATATTTAGTAGTGGTTCCTGCCCTCTCCAACCTGGGACCGGTTTCCTCTTGGGCATCATGGAAGTCAATTTAAAACAAAACACACTCTTGCTAACAATGCAGTGATGTGCACAGCAGCAGTTCCTGTGTAAGTTAATGTTATGCTGGGTTTGTTAGCTAGCACTGGCAGTGGTTTTATCATTGACTTGAGGGCTGGGGTGCT
The DNA here is from genome assembly GCF_035046505.1 of Tiliqua scincoides. Lineage (NCBI taxonomy): Eukaryota > Metazoa > Chordata > Lepidosauria > Squamata > Scincidae > Tiliqua > Tiliqua scincoides. The sequence goes on along the minus strand of NC_089822.1, from coordinate 169,046,819 downwards.
GCTATCAACATTATCCCTGATAAGAGGACAAGTATGCAGTCTCAATAGCACCCGTTTCATTAGTCCTAGTGTTGGAGACCCTAAAGCAAATTTTAAAATCTTTGTTCATTGTTGATCTTAAGCCATTTCTGCCCAACGCTGCATATACACAACAGGGATCAAGTGTGTACATCTGGCTGGGCAAAAATGGGTTAAATATGTTCAGAATGATTCAGTGTGATTTACTTCCAAGTGGATGAGCTTCAGATTTTAGTGCTAGGCTGCAATCCTATACATGCTTATCTGGGAGTAAGTCCAAGTCCATGGGATGTACTTCTGATTATGTACTTCATAATCCATAGGATTATGCTATTTGTCTGGGTGATGCTTTGTAGTCCAAAGTAGAACTTCCTCACATTAGAACTTTTTTCAAAAAAGCCTCTGCAGCCACCAAAGCTAAAGCTTTCCAAAAATATTATTGCTCTCTTTTATATACTGGATCCTAGTATGGAGTGGGTAGTTGTGACAGTTTAAGAGTTAAAATAAAAGAAGAATCTGAACATGCAAAATAAATAAATGCTACTCTGAGACTTCTGATAATCAAAAATTATCATGACATTTAGCAGGTCATAAAACGTGTCTTCAGATTGAAATTGGCAGATGTGATGACACCTTGTCATCTGTAAGTTAAATTCTGTTGAAAAGCAATATATAAATATCCCTCATATTTCAATGTAAAGCCTTGTTTTGAAGAACTGTTTGCTGGACTGATGTGAACACTGTGTCTATTACAAAGACACTGTTAAAGGAATTAGGCTGTACTGAGAAACTGGACTCAGTTATAAAGTGCTATTGATTAGATACTGTATATGAAAATAGAAAGGTTCTTAAAGTGAACTGGGAGTTTTTCTTTGCTTTAAACTCGAAGAGCTAAATAACTTACAGCGCAATACTGTGTGTATTTATATGGGAGTACGCTACTCTCAACACAATGACACTTCTTAATAGATGTGTTCTTTATCTAGATAGTTCTGAAGTCCCCAGTATGGGTTTTGGAGTAGAAATGAACTTTTCTTATCATGCTTATGGGGGTTGATAATTCTGAAGTAAGCTGCCACCATTCTGTTCACAGTAGCCCAGGAAGAGTGCAAATGTGATTATATTCTCCATCAAGCTTGACTACCATAATTGGAGTGGTGCAAAACCCAGTCACTATTCTAATGAAATAAGCTTTAAAACAAATTTTCCTGACATGATTTGAGAGATGGGGAAACTGGATTTATAATGCCTGTGGCATTGCTAAAGAAATAGATAGCCAAGGTTTTAGGGGCTAGGTATTGAAGGCATTGTAGGACACAATAGCATCTGTTGTGATCATCAGGAGCCCCTCTCTTGTATTTTAGTTTTTGGTAGAAACAGCCCCTATATTTACAAGAGTTGTACTTTAGATGAGGTAAAAATTTATTTTTTTTTCTACATTAAAGCTGAAAATTTGGATCTTAAGTCTCTAGGCCAACTGTTTTTAATGAAATTATAAGCTGCCTTCGTGACTCCATTATTGGAGTCCATAACCTTTTAAATGAATAGGTGCTGTTAGAAATCCAGGTTTCTTGATGTATCAGTGGGAAAAATGTGGGTTTTTCTGATGGCATTGACATCAACAGCACTTTTCTAGACCTGAAAAAGGCTACCATTCTTCTCACAGAGGACCACAAGTTGAAGTAGATCAGATTGATAATTACCGAGAAATAAAATCCTTTCATATGTGCTCTAGAGTAGACTGTGATATTGAAGGGAAGAGTAACTTCAGTGATGATGCTGTTTCTTAGCAGTGAGCCTAGAAAGAATGTCTTACACTTCCCTTTCTTGTTACGTGTCATGTCTTTTTATGTTTGGGCTTAACTGTACGGATATATTGCTGAACACTGCTAAGGTACCCTTTTACCCTCCTAGCGCAACGGTGTAGGTTCTCGGCAGCTCTGTACTGACTGACAGGTGTGATGGCGAGTTAAGATGATCTAATTGAAGGACATACCGTTATATAGTGGGCAACATTCCCCTTGCAGCTTCCAGGGCTCGTATAACGGTTGCAGTCTTCTATCCCTTCACCCAGGTGGGCAAGCGGAGAGGGGGCAGCAAACTAGCCCTGAAGACAGGAGTGGTAGCCAAGAAACAAAAGACAGAGGATGAGGTAAGTTGGGATAGGTCTTGTGGTAACGGGGTGGTCAGCTGTCAGTGTGTGAAACTGCATCAAGCTATTGCAAATTTCAGTGAGGGTAGCAGTACCTCTGATTTGTTTTTAACTAATGGGTGAAAAGAGAAGCAAAGACATTTTTACCCTCTTGTGGTCTAAGCATGGCTTTGATATTGCAGCTGGGGTATGACCCCAAGTTTAGAACCATTTCTACCTTTTGTTTTTGTGAAAATCTGCTGAGGAGCTGAACCTTGGTTACCTTTCTGCTGGCAGCTCAGAGGCGGTTCCCAAAGGGCATTCACTGGGGTGTTGTGGTAGGCCCATTGCCCAGCAATGGAACCACAACATGACCCTACAAACAGTGGCAGGAGGCTCAGCAGTTAGAACTCCTGTGCATGGTCTTTGCGTGCTTGAAAAAGCCCTTCTGCCCACCCTGAGCTTCTTACCACTGGCCTCCCAATCCAGAAGTGGTGATGGGATCATCATTCAGTCGCATCACAAATCATTGTCACTTCTTTCTGGGTGTTGGGGTATTGTGACAAACGTTTGGGAAGCACTGGTCTAAACCTTTGTGCGAGAGGGACACACAGTTGTGTTTCTGTGAATTTGCAAACAGCATTGTAGTAAAACTCATTCTGATCTGCTGCTGCTGCTGTATGCTCAAGGCAGAGCCCTTATCAGTGGAAAACGGCTATATGAATCCTTTGGAGAAATAGACAAATACTTAGACTTTTGTCCTCCTTAACTTGTGGTAAGGGCAAGACAGTTGAGAACCGGAATTGGAAATTAAGTTTCATATCTACTCCCTATTTGTAAAATGTGTTCACTTACCACATTTTCATTTTGCTCTATCTCCCAAGAAAGGCAAAATGGGCCTTTCTGTTTTTTCCTTTCAACAGTACTGTGCAATATGGTTCTCATACATTTAGCACTGGGACCCACTTTTTAGAATGAGAATCTGTTAGGACCCTCCGGAAGTGGTCATGATCATGCAGGAAATTTTTTTAACAATCCTAGGCTGCAATCCTATCCAGGATTAAGTCCTATTTACTATCAGTGTTAAAAGAATATACAGTGAGGTTAATGGTAGAGCAAGGTTTTGAAGCTGGGTCTTCCTGATTGAAGTTGAATAATCTGTGAACTACAACTCACTGATGGTCTAGAATAATATCCTAGACCTCTTGTTTTCTTCTGTGCTCTTGCCATGTTATGCTTCTAAGTACAAGAAATCTAGATGTGTAACCTTTAGTTTTTTTTCTCCCCTTTCTCTTTTGTAGGTTTTGACAAGTAAAGGAGATGCATGGGCCAAATATATGGCTGAAGTGAAAAAGTACAAAGCCCACCAGTGCAGTGATGATGATAAAACCCGCCCTTTGGTGAAATAACTTTCAGCCCCAGCCTGGACTGTCTCCACTGTACATAATTATTTAAAACAGCAAAGGAGTGTAGCTGTGCCCCACAGACTGAATGCTACCATGGCAAGTGACTTGCCATACTTTTATATCTGGGAATTTAAAGCCTCCTTCATTGGTTCATTTATTGTTTCCTTCTCTTTTTTCTGAGAACTAAGAACTTTGACTTAGTTGCAAGACTTTTTTATTTGTATAACCTGAAATAGTGGAATTGGTCTGATGTGTCTTTCCCTGAATCACCAGGCAACATAACTTGCCCTCAAGGTCTTTAAGCACTGAGGCTTTGTTTATTGTTTATATACACCTGAAGTTTCCACCATTGGATAAGCCACATGGCTCCCTCTTTGCCAAATTCATTATCTCTTGCTGTTCAAGGTGAACTTAAGTGCAGTCACAATAACCAATCTGCAGTGCAGGCAGTAGTAACCCCAGAGCACTTGGTTATTGTTCTCTGAAGATGATGGTGCTGGATTTCTTGTTATGCTTAACATCTAGCAATTCTGTGACTGCATTTATGACCTTGTTTATACTCTGTTTCACTGTACTATTGCAGTGCGTTAGGTGGTTTCTTAATTCAGTTGCCGCTACTTAAGTCTCTTTTCAGCCTTCTGCTGTGCATGTTCCAGTCCAGCGTTGGGGATTAAATGTGCCTATTTGTAAGCTAAAAATGTAGCTAGATTTGGTCTGCTCATACATGAACGTAGTGGAGAAAAACTGGCCATGATGACTACACAATTTACCTAGGACAAATGGATCTCAAGGCATCATGGTTCTAGCCTTTAACCAGCCTCCATGTCCCAGTCCTGGACTCTGTGGCCAAAGTTCCTGGGCTTGAAGCACAGACCTAGAATTGGGGTTGGTGACCATTGGTTTGGCAGTGTATGCTTGGGAACTGTATGGTGTGTGTCTGCGCACGCACACATTTTTTTTTTCATTTTTAGTGTCACCAGCTGGATTTCTTACACTTGCTCCAAGGTAGTGTGTTAGATCTGAAAACTCTGTTGCAAGTGATGCGAATTCGACTTATACGTGTGAGTGGTTGGACGCAACTTCATGGAAAAGAGCTCTGGTACATTCTGAGCAATTGAATTGGTCAAGAATACTAATGGTACCTTTTATTCTTTGACATTTCTCTCCCAATTATGTACTGAGGTGCAGCTAGTGCTTTCTTTTGAAACTTACCCTATTTGGGCCATGTCCTTTTAATCAAACGTGCCTGCGTTGGGAAGGATTGAGGAAAACATCTGAGCAGTACATGTAAACATGTACAACTCTTTCCCTGTGAATCAGATTGAAGATAAACCAGTTGAGATGTTATATCACCATTTGGGGAAGTTCTGCCTGAATGTTTAATGAGTGTGTATGAAACAGCTTATAGGCCATATCTTCTGTATGTAAATACTTTTTGTCCTAAAGAAGTCACTGCTTTCTACCAGTCAGACTAGCTTTGGCACTTGCGTAGGACACCTAAGCCCCTTGAAGGGGAAAAAAATAATGCTCTTGTTTAATGTTACATATGTTTGCTGGAATTTTAACCAACCTGGTTTGTCATACATGAGAGACTGTGTGCTGTTGAAAATCTGCAGCAACTGTAAAGGTTTAAACATTTCATTGTTGTCTGGTTACCAGCTTGCTATGAAGTAGTGGCAGTTTACTTTTACACTTGATCCAGATCTCTCTTGCTTTTGACTTCCACAGTCCAGCTTCAAGCACCCAATAATCATTCTTAATAGTAGCTTTTTAAAATAAATTTCTGTTGTGAATACTCATTTGTTGGCATTATTTGTCCAGATCATGTTTATATTTTTCTTCATCAGTAAGGATGTACCTACTGATACTTACAAAGTCATTTCAACTGTTTACAGCAGCTATGAACAGCATCTAAAGCTCTTAGCAACAGCATCAATTTTTTCCTGTTTTATGAAATAAATACCAGAACTCACTAGTAGTGATCACTTTGCAGAGCCCCATATTGGGATAATGTAATACTTTTGAATGAAAAGAGCCATAAGAGACTGCCCAATTCACAATTAAGAGTTAAGAGTTCTTAATGGTTGCACATAAGGTAGGGTGGTTAGTGGAGGTGGAACAGAATCCTGTTATCAGATTGTACACTATGTTCTGGATTAGTTTGGACCCCTCAATCTATAAGATCTCTTCCTTTTATTGAAATCACTATTTCACAAACAAATGTGTATTGTGAAATGGTAGGGAAAAGATCAGCAGTTTTACTATCTGAATTGTGTTGTTGAACACACACACAGCTCCGTTATTTGCAGCTAAACTGCCTCTTGCTGTGTCAAGAGCCTCCAAACTCCAGACCCAGGCCAGATCCAGTGTGCCCAACAATCACTTCTGCTGGGAAATTGGGGGGGGGGCAGAGCCTCCTGGGGTGATTGGCAGCAGAAGTGGCTGTCTGGGGCAAAGTCACAGCATGAAAAAGGGCTACTTCATGCTGGAATGGTAAGGCTGTGGCATGCCCGGGCCATAATTTGGAGACTGCTGCACTAAGGATGGTCCATGTTTGCAAAGGGGAAAGCAAAAATTCCATATGTACTCCTAGTTAGCTGTATCTGAACAGGACCACAAGCCGCACCTCTCCTGAGGGCATCTCATAAGAACATTATAAGATGAGCCCCACTGAATCAGACCAAAGACCCATCTAGCCCAGTTTCCTATATCTCACAGAGGCCCACCAGATGCCTTGGGGAGCACACAAGACAGTAACAAGATGCAGGTATCTTGTTGCTATTTCCTTGAATCTGGCATTCAAATTAGCATACTTCTAAAACCAGAAGTTTGCATATAACCATCACAGCTTATAACCTGTGATGGAGTTTTCCTCCAGAAATTGTCCAATTCCCTTTTAAAGGCATCTAGGCCATGTGCCATTACCTCATCCTATGGCAAGGAATTCCACAGATTAATTACGTGCTAGGTAAAGAAATATTTTCTTATGTAACCACACAGATGCATTCTTAGAGGAAATCAAGCCACAACCACCACAAACATCTTCAGGATTGACATTAAACCTCTGTTTGATCATAATTCTGTTAGATGTTTTATAACCACCTAGGCATCCAACCTGGCCTCTGCCCTTGTCAGGTGCATTTGAATGACCAATCAGCTGGCACATGCCAATCCCAGCAGGGAGGCTGATGAAGACCTTTTGTTTGTGGGGGAAAAAAATGAAATTTTGGACTGCACAAAGTGATCTGACTACCTGGTGTTGCTGAGGCTTTCCTCAAAGAAAATACAAGAGTTATAAAGAAGGGAGTAAGAAGACCTCAGTTGTCACAAGATGATCATGTAAGTATACAACAGACAAAAAGCACTGAATACTTATTTGACACAAAGCCAAATGCAGCCCCCAGAAGCAATTTATTCAGCCCCTGTTATAATTGGGCTCTCACAGCTTGATAATTGTGCTCTCTCACATCTTGAAAATATGAACAAGATTTGCACATTTTCTCTTCTGTCATTTGCAGCTTAATGAGTTTCTCTTTGAGAATGAAGTATTTCTGGCCATCAGCTACTTGCTATCACTTTCTGCTTAAGCCATTTCTTCCCAATGATGAACAGGGATCAAATGTGTACACTGTGGGCTGGGCTGAAATGGGTTAATGATGCAAATTCTAGCCCTCAGCAGGCACCATGAATGCTAACTTTGGCCCTCTGTATGAAATGAATTTGACATCCCTGCACTAAACCATGCATTTTGCTCTTCTGATAGAAAGTTTTGAAGAGGCAATTGAGCTCTCCTGTTGATTAATTCCCAACATTAGTAGCATATAGCTGCTATGAACAGGCTCTGATGCGCTGGGGTTTTAAGGCTCCAGAGAAGGAAGTTTTTACTTCAAAATTTTTTTTCTCATTGATCCACTGCTCAGCTGAGCAGAGAAGAAGACCTGCTGCTGTCTATAGAGGCAAGGTCAGACTGGGGTTTCCAGGAGCACCTGCCCTTTTAAGAAGACTTCTGCCATCTGACCTGCCTGCGAGGGAGGAGCTTCCAGGATATACCACACTGACCCTGCCTGGAACTACTAGAGAATGTTTCTCACATTGTCCTTTTGGCATACTGCTAAAAAGAGTACAGGGTAAGGTCTGACGGTAACAGGGATATGAAGATATACCTCCAGTTTTGTTGCAGGTAACTGGTTCATTTTCTAGATGTTCTTGTCCCTTTGAAAACACATCTATTATCTAGAAACTTTTAATCTTTGCACTATTCAATGTATTAGGGAAGTAGATACAGGTATAATCTAATTATGCATGCTTTATATAATTATATAATTTATATAATTATAATCTAATTATCCATTTTTACCTGCAGTTTTGTCTCAAGGCAATGAGAAGGGCTCTTTAAATTAAAGGAAAAAAGTCATTTAACAATAGCCTCATTAATGCAAGAGGGTAGCCAGCTGACAATCCAATCATTCTCTCTCCAGGCACTTAGAACAGCCTCACGCCAAGGTAAGTGTCCTCTCCCCCCCCCCCCAGCACATGAAAGAAAATCACTTTTCATTCTTTTCCAGTGCTGTGCTCTGGGTGAAGGGAGGGGTCCTTATGAAGGGGTTAAGCCTTTCTAAGCACCTAGAGAGAGAGAGAACACACACACACATGGATTGTCTGCCTAATGGCTCTGTCTTACATCACAAAGGTCAGCAAGGCCATTTTTAAATCACTGAGCAAAGGGACAGTGTTTTTTAAATGATTTGCTTTAATGCAATTTTTGCCATCCAATCAGTGGTGCCGACCTGCTACTCCTCTCTGTAGCACCATCCCATCACTACACCTACTTTTTCAGTTTCTACACACAACTGAATGCTCCAGTTTTGTTCCACATGCATTCTTCACATTAACAGACATCCCTTTGACTGTGGTTTAGCACCTTAAAGTACAATCCTAGCATGTTTACTCAGATGCAAGTCCCACTGTATCCCTTGTGAATCTGTTTAGAACTGCAGCTTTAATCTAGCATTAGCTAAATGGGATTCTGGGGGTTACACCATGTCTGCATTGCCTGCCCCCCCCCCCAATATTTTTTATTCTACTTTATGTATGAAACTACCTTAAACTGAGCTATGGCTCCATCTTGCTCAGTACTGCCTACTCTGACAGTGGCTTTCCAGAGCCTCAAGTCTTGCCCCATACCTTGTTACCTGGCATCTTTGGAGAACTGGGGATTGAATCTGGGGTATTATGCATCTGCCTTACTATGGAGTTGTAGCTTCTGCTTTAGGGCTCTATTAGCTTGCTGTTCTTTTTGGACTTTTGCTCTTGGTCTGTTTTTCCCCCAATGCTTTCCACTTCTCCCTACTGTCCCAACAGTGAAGCAGAAAGGTCACAACACCACTGTGTGCTTAGTACCACTGAAGATAGCAAGAGCCCATCTTGAAAATGTTTGCTACACTTTTTGTACCTGAATTTCCAAGGGAAGGGGACATTTTTGATGCACTAGCTGGGTATCAGGTTCTTTGCTACAACTGCAGGAGAGGAGGGTTTCAGGGATAGGGTTTTTCAGTATGAACCAATAGTTACCTATATTTTTTGTGTTGGAGACAATTTCCTGTTATTTCTCATCTGCCTCCTAGGACAACAAATACTATACAGTGGGCTGTAGCTGCCCGTTATTTGTTTAATTCTTTGGTGCTCAATCAAGACAATAAGGCTGTATTTTGGAAAATGGTCTATAAATGCCCCCCCCCCACCATCCTTGGGTTCACACTAATGGAGGAAAGCTTGTGATTTAACCGTAGAAGCAGCTGCTGCTGTTCCTTCCTCAGTGCAGTAGGAAAAAAGGGGACAACCTCACACCAAGCTTCAGTAGGGATCCCATATTCAAGTTATACATAGCAGCAGCAGAGCAGCTTTAACTGGTCACCAGTAGTGGGGAAACAGAAGCTGGGGCATATCACTAACGGCTGACTGGTAGAAAAATTTTCCTTTCAGTTTCTATTCTCATTTGATTTATTTGCAAAACATAATGGAAGAATAGGGCGAAGGGATCTGAGTGCTACCCACCCAGCCCAAAATGAAGCACCTTTACAAGGGATTATAGGCAATCTATTTTATTTCATTGCAATGTACATCAGTTTTACTTTCAAGTGCTAAATCCTTGTTAAGGACATACATAATCAGAAAAGCCTCTCCACTTGCAAGGCAATAAACAGCATGACTAAGGGAAGCCTTTCCAAATGGTGGGCTTGCTGCATGGCACTAGCCAATGGGCTGCGCGAGCAGTTTCCTAGGGGACAAGAGTCTTTGCTTAGATCTGTGTAAGGCAAACAGTAAATGTTGGGCAACAAACAAGCAGAATTTCTTCACCCTTTTATAATAGTGCACTTAAATGCCTTAATCCGTAGCCAGTTTTTAGAAGGGTTTCACTGGACCGTATCAGCAATGTACTATAAAATTATTTACAAATAACATTTCTACCTCTCTCATCTTAGAAGCATGCCAACAAATTGTCTAAAAAGTGTCAGTACTGCTTTTATCAGAGTTTCATGGAAAGGGAGAAACCTTGAATTGTGAGAAACATCTACATCTTTCCCCAAAAATCCAGCTGGCACCCAAATGAGAATTGTGTATAAGAAAATACTCAGTTTGCTTCTCCAAGTCTATTCCATCCATGTGACAAGATAAAATCATTCCCTCTTGACCCTGTGGAATTCTATTTTCCTATAAAACTTGAAAACATTCACAGAAGCTTCAGAGGTACCAAGAGATACCTCTTCAGAATGGATTAAAATTTCCCTCTTGATTGAGGGGGAAAAAACTTTAAAAGAGAGCAAAGAAATGCTGCCACTGTGGCCACTCTTATTTGCTGAGATACCAGCCTTCACAAAGAAGCACTCTGCTTCCAACTTACTGTTATAGAATCAAGCCTTGTTGCTGTAATGTTCCTGCCCCAAGCTGCCTCACAAAGGGAAAAGATGAGCTCTTAAGGCTTGTTTTCTGCATTGCAGCTTGTGTACTACTGGGTGACTTGTCAATATTAGACACAGCTGTAGTTGCTACCCAGTTAAATGAATCAGCATTTTGTTGGTGGGATGAAAGGGGGAATACTAAACAAAACAGTTTGATACCTCCTCCCATTCCACTACAAACCAACCAAAGCCATATCATGCTTCTAAAATTTCTTTCTAGATTTTAAGTCAAAAGATTTTTGCCACTAAGATCAGTTTTAAACTGCTTCTTCTGACAAAACAGTTACTATCCCATGCCTTCTTGCACAGCTCCCTAGGAGAACTGTACTTGCTCTCTCAGCAGGGAATGAAGAGGGACGTGAAGTAGTTTCAAGCACAATCCTGTTTTTCTAAGCAATTCATTTCTGGAGGGAGTGAAAGGACAACCCCGGCTTTGTCATTCCCTCTTTCCCCTTCTCCACCAAGTCTGGATAAAAATGCTCAAATATGGCACCAGTCACTCTTAAGCACAGCTAGCCAAGCCAGAATGGCTGTGCGTTGTCCTTAGGAGCTAGGAACAAAGGTCTTTGCCACAGGATTCTTTGGTGTCTCTCAGAAGTGTGCAAATAAAACAGCGTGCCACATCCCAGCCCCAACAGCCTCCCACATAGCCCAGGCCTGGAAGCGTTAACAAGTGCAGAGCACTGGAGCCACCTCAGTTGGTCTCATAGGAGGACAACAGAGCAGCATCAACTGGCTCCATGCAAGAGGGACAAGTGAATGATCTCATCAGCCAGTCATCAATGCAGTGTACATGGTAGATGTGCAGACAGGGCAGGAACCGGATGGGGTCTCCATATACAAAATCCAGCATACAGATCACACACCTGGAGCCAGGAAGAAAGAAAAAGAAAGCAAAGCGGTGTCATTAACCTAACAAGGCTGCAAGATTGGTCACAAACCCTTTATTTGTCCATTTTTCTCATCAAAATTTCATATAGGCCAGAAAAGAACTACTAGTTAGCTATTTACCATCTTGTCCTGTGTTCAGTGTTTTTAGACATCACAAGATCAGGTTCAGAAGTCATTGAGTTGACACATGTGAAAGTCTCCTTGTGTTACATGTCAAAGTGTACTATATTGCTTCTGGCAAAAGCTAACAAGGGAGGAAGATCTTCTCTACTCTAGGGTCTTAGAATTGTAGTATCAGAGATCCTCATGATCATCTGAAATGCTAGGCCAAGAATATAAAGTCAATTCACACTACCAGTTGGAGGCCAGAATACTGCACTTGGTGATTTTCCCTCCTCAATATAGTATTTGCCTGGCAAAATGACCTCATAAAGCCACCCCTTAAATGGCAAGGTAACTATCAGAAAGATGTTCACTAAATCCCACCCCCACTTCTTACAATGGCCAATACTAGTTACTGTACTGAAAAACAGACAATCCAGATAAAGCCCTCCATCCTATGCTGTTCATTCCAATCTTCCAAGTTACAGACTGAAAGGACATCATTCTGCCCAATCACCCTTTTACCTTGGGCATCCCCTATCCCAGCCAAAGCTGAGATGTCATATGTGATCTGTTCATTTCTATAATGCACATAGATAGTATTCTGTCTGCATAGCAAAGTATGCCAGAGGGGCAGGGGTATTATGTTTCATTTTAAATATGTTGTTTATTAATTTCATCATGTGCTCCACTGTTCTTGAAATTAAGAAAAAAGTACTGCCTGGGGGGAAAAATGCAGATACGCAACAGAAACCTAAATACCTAATTTTTTAAGGCATATCTTCTCCAACACAATTTCCACTTCATAAGATAAAAGGGGAGGCACTTACAGGCAAGCAGCTCCCTTGAAGTCACAAGATCAGCTGCAGTGTCAGTGCTGCTCAGTAACATACCTCAGTGGGGGGGGAAACCAGCAAAATAATCTTCTGAACAACAGTAAAGCACAACTCTCCCATTCTCTACCTATGAGGAGTTGGCTACTTCTGAAAACTCATAGTCCATGCCCAGTATGTTGTAAGCGATCAATTTGGTCTCTGATAACAGTTGTCAAAAATGAGAGCTGAAAACTGTTCTCAGGGAAGGATCTGGCAGAATACAGTGGACCCACCTTATCCACCAGTCTCGCATTCACGGATGCTGGGGTCCACTATTAAAAATGTTTTTAAAAGCCAAAATAAGTCAGAAAATAGCCTTTTCAGACTTATTTTGGCTTTTAAAAACACTTTTAATAGTGGACCCCAGCATCTGCCCGGGGGCGGGGGGGGGAAGACGGGGGACAGGACCGAACTCCTGTGGATGACTGTACTCATGTTACCAAGTGACCACAGCCAATGGTCAACTTCTCTCATCTGTCACTGCTGACCAAAAAGAAATCTGCTCCTTTATTCCACCCTCCTCAGTACACTATACTGATGAGGTGGAATGACAACATCCAGTTACTGTTCTTGAGGATAAGGATTGCTAAAAGCAGGGTTGTATCTGGGATTTGTGCATGAACAGATTTTTCCTTGAGCTGGAGAGACCTTCCTACCTTCCCCCCAAAAATCTCAGCCATCTTCCACACCTAGCTTTTAAGTCATTTTCTTCAAATCCTCTAATTGGAGAATCCTGAAACCTTGTTACTGTGCTATTCTCAAAAAGATATTTACTCCAATTTGTAAGTGGGAACAAAAGAGATTTAAGATATCTAAAAATGTGGGGCCAGCCATGCAAGGGAAATGATTTGCCTGTGCTTTACATCCAAGCTTAATCAGCCTAGTATCATGTTGCTGTCTCACTGCAAGTACAGTGCTCACTCAGGACAGCAAGTAGATTTTGTGCCAGGGCCACACTCCCATAGCAATTTGAAAGACACATTACTGCATACCAAACAGCAGCTATGTGGGCAAAAGGAATCATGATTAGGATTGTGGTGATAGAAAGGGGGTATTTAGCCAATGGAAAGCACCACTGAAAGCTTCCCTCATAGGACCAATAGCAGCTTCAGAGTATTATTTTCACTGGGCCAATAGCAGGAAAGCCTCCCCATCTCTGCACACCACAGCCCTGATCCTGACTGGGCCCTCTTGCATCAGTTGCTTAATTATAAAAAAGAAGTACACTGGGTCAAACCATGCATTTAATGTCAGATATAGTTTGGCTAAATTATGAGGAATAAGGGCTATTAATGCATCCATAATTGGGTATCCATGGGCATCCATAATTTACCCCTGCTAATTGGGTAAGAGGCACTTTTTCAAGTGGGTGCTCCTTTTTTTAGCAGGGGGAGAGTAACTGGCCCACCTCACCCCAGCACTGTCTGTTCTAGTGGCTGTCTGCTGGTATTCATTTGCATCTTTTTAGATTGTGAGCCCTTTTGGGACAGGGAGCCATTTAGTTATTTGATTTTTCTCTGTAAACCGCTTTGTGAACTTTTAGTTGAAAAGCGGTATATAAATACTGTTAATAATAATAATTATTATTATTATGGAGCTTGCAGGACTCAACCTGCGCTAACAGAATAAATACAAAGCATTGAAGTGGAGAACATACTCTTTGATTTTCTTTTCTGATGGCTCTGAGCCCGGATCAAAGATGCCTTTGGGAAGGTGTTGAATTAGCCCAATCCTTTGTGCTATTCGGATCTGCTCCTCTTCTGTTAGTTGTGTGGCGAGACGTGCCTGGCTGGGCGTTGGGTGATATACTGGAATCGGCGCATGTTCCTAGAAAGTCAGAAGAGTGAGCAGCTGAGAGCTTGCCACTCTTGTAAATAGCCAGCAATCAAACGCAAATTATAGATATTATATATATATATATATATGCGCTCTATGTAACTACAAAGGCAGCAAGATAAATAGCCCTGAAAGCTCCTACGCTCACATGCAAACAACTACTTAACAAGGGAACTCAAATTGTCATCCACTCTTCTGAACACCCCATAGGCTGATTCATAGTACTGTCATCTGTTTTAAACTGTTTCAAGTTATTCCAAGGGATTCAGCCAGCACAGTATACATATGAAGCCTCTTTATACCATTAGACTATTGGTCCATCTGGTGTCATTACTGGCTGCACTGACTAGCAATTGCTCTCCAGAGATTCACATAGGGGCTTGCTTAGCCATATCTGGAGATACAAAGACTTGAACCTGGGACCTTTCGCATGCAAAGCAGGTGTTCTACCACAGAACTACAGCTCCATCCCAGTGTAATTTGTAGAAGATTACCAATTTCTACATGCTCAGATGTTAGGATCTTCACAGGACCAATTAATATGCCATAAAATTATCAGTTCCTTTTCTTGGTCCTTGCAACAGGGATGCATCTAGGCTAATATCTGTTGTGAGGCAATGGTCCATTCATATATTATTAGCATACAAAGATCACGCCCAGTTCCACTCACACATTGTTTGATCTTGCTTAAGTTAACAAGCTGCAAATTGCTCCACGGAGATGCATAAATCTTTGCTCTCTATCACACACTGCATGACAATATAGAGCACTTCCCTGATCAGAAGCTCTGGACATAAGAATGCGATGGTGGGGAGGGGAGGGGCCAGCCAGCAGCCGAACAGAAGTGCCTTTCTCAGGCTCCTGAAAGGCACTCTGTTTTTTCCCAAAAACTGCAGATCCAAGGTGACCTGGGGATATTTGTCAGGAGAGACAGATTCCTCCATGTGATGGCATGATTCCTGAGATAAGCCCTGCGGCGGGGGGGGGGGCAGCGTCTGGCAGCAATGGTGAAGAATTCATGCTGATTCAAGCTGAAGGCCCCAGCAGGGAGAGACTTTGAAAGACTTAAGTAAGTGTTATTCCCTTTGTGGATGCCTGGCGTGGACTGATTGGCCTGATCTGGTTCTTTTTTGCCATGAAAAGAAGAGGAGGGGGGAGGATTCCCCCCTCAGCTGCTCATCGGTGTGAGGCGAAATCGTAGAAGAGATTTACCAAACTCGTTATGGATATATGAAAGTATAATTACAACTTTATAACTGTGAACTTTGGTGGATTATAAATTAACTGTCCTTGGATTAAGTTTGTGCATTGGAGCATTTATTGCCTTGGTTTGATACTATTGTTTGGGATTGCCGGAAAGAGCGATTGGATGTTTTGAGATTCTTGCGAACAGAGGAATGTGGTTGCCAAGGCTACAACTATAAATAAGATAAGAGAACAGAAACAAAAACAGTGCACCATTGACATCTAGTGGATTTAAAAAGACATTGCAAGAACATTGCAAGAAGTTCCAAACAACACAGTCCTGGAATGAGCTGGAATCCCTAGCATGTATGCACTGCTGAAACAGAGACGCCTGCGTTGGCTTGGTCATGTTGTGAGAATGGATGATGGCCTGATCCCAAAGGATCACCTCTATGGAGAACTCGTGCAAGGAAAGCGCCCTACAGGTAGACCACAGCTGCGATACAAGGACATCTGCAAGAGGGATCTGAAGGCCTTAGGAGTGGACCTCAACAGGTGGGAAACCCTGGCCTCTGAGCGGCCCGCTTGGAGGCAGGCTGTGCAGCATGGCCTTTCCCAGTTTGAAGAGACACTTGGCCAACAGTCTGAGGCTAAGAGGCAAAGAACGAAGGCCCATAGCCAGGGAGACAGACTGCACTTGCTCCCGGTGTGGATTCGAGACTGAAGGTTGCCAACACATGAAAGAACAAGATTTGGGTCTATAAGTGGAGCAAGGAAGATAATACACTGAGGACATCTAGTGGTCTTAAAGAGCATTGCAAACAAAAGATATTTGAGTTTCAAAGGAAGGAAGAACGAAGATGGTGGGTAAGAAAGTTCAAAGTTTGCCAGCATTGGAGATGGGATTTGGAAAATTAGTACAAGAGGAAGCGAAAGGGAAAGACTGGAAACAGATTATGTAAGACAACATGGGAAAACTGTTGGCAATGGTACAGCAACAAATAAATCAATCTGCACAGACCCAAGACAGCGTGTATGCTTTAATTAAATGATTAGATGAACTTAGTGGACACCTGATAGATGTGAAAATTACATCAGAAAGAGACAGACAAGAGATTGAGAGATTGGGAAAAAAGATAAGAAAAGACCAAGCTAAAATATCAGAGATAGAAGAAAATCAGCATGACGCAGAGACAGTGTTAATGGAAACTCAGATGGATACCTATCTGAGTGGTGAGGATACAAAATATTCCAGAAGAGAAAGGAGAAGATATGTCACGACAGATTGTCAGATTAATATTAGAATGGATTGATACACTGATGGAGAAGATACCTAAAGAACTGGATTCCGTGAGAAGAGTGAGCACTTTTTATCTGAGAAAATATGAATTACCAAGAGAAATTCATGTGAAATCCATCAGAACCTTTTACAGAGACAAATTACTTAAGGCTTCACAAGAAAATAAATGGACAGTAGATGACAATAAAGCTAAAATTTTGAGAAATGTTCCATGGAGAGTGAGGAAAAAGAGAAAAAAGAAGAATTGTCAAGGCAAGGTGTGGAGATGGGCTGGTGGACGCACCTATAATTAGATTCAAGATTTGGGGGAGACAAATAAGATTTTTATATGGAACAGACACCATTTGATAGACTATTGCTAGAAACAAAAGAACAATATACTTTAAAAATGTATATGTCTATATTGGATTTTGAGATGCAAGAAAAAATAGTAAAACAATGTATGATAAAATTGACACAAAGTATAAGCCATAATATCATAATAGATCAATGGGAACAGATCTGGAAGCATAATATAAAACTTATTAGAGAAACACATTTTTTTTTTAAAGTATATTTTTAGATGTTCTAGATAAAGACGGAAATGGACAGGTTTTCAAAAAATTTGGATCAACAACGAAAACCGACACCAAACTGAGCAATGGAAATTATTTTATGCTTGGCTGAAAATGAAGTTTTAGAAATATACGACAGGGCATTTAGATGATTGTATTACATATATACTATGATATGATATAATAGATGAATGAAAAATGATAAAGAGGTAAATTTAGAAGAGGAAACTGATTAAGATATGTAATGATCTATTAGTTTTAGTGATATATGATAATCGATCGTATTCGCCGCGACTTGGATGCCACATTGACAATGTCTGATGATGTCCCCTTGGCAACTGCTTGTCCAGTATTGTGGGATTCTTTTCAGCTTATGCAGCCTGAGGATGTGGACAGACTCCTTTGGAGTGTGAGGCCGTCTGCCTGCCTGTTTGTCCCTTGCCCAGCTTGGCTGATTAGAGCGGCCCGGGGGGGACTGGCTGAGTGGACGGGGAGGGTGGTCAACTCTTCTTTGATGGAGGGGACATTGCCGCTCACCTTGAAGCGGGCGGTGGTTCGCCCCCTCCTGAAGAAGCCCTCCCTGGATTCCACTGTGTTGAATAACTATCGGCCAGTCTCCAACATCCCGTTTCTGGGCAAGGTAATTGAGCGGGTGGTGGCGTCCCAACTCCAGAGGGTCTTGGATGAAGCGGATTATCTGGATCCTTTTCAATCTGGTTTCAGACCGGGCTTTGGGACAGAAACTGCCTTGGTCGCCTTGGTGGATGACCTACGCCGGGGACTGGACAGGGGAAGTGCGTCCCTGTTGGTCCTGCTGGACCTCTCGGCAGCTTTCGATACCATCGACCATGGTATCCTTCTGGGCCGATTGGCCGAGTTGGGAGTTGGAGGCACTGTTTTGCAGTGGTTCCGCTCCTACTTGGAGGGTCGGTCCCAGATGGTGGTGCTGGGGGATGCCTGTTTGACACCCTGGCCCTTGAGGTGCGGGGTGCCGCAGGGTTCAATTCTGTCCCCCATGCTATTTAATATCTACATGAAACCGCTGGGAGAGGTCATCCGGGGGTTTGGAGTGAGGTGTCATCAATATGCTGATGACACCCAGCTCTATCTCTCCTTTCCTCCAGACTCCAGGGTGGTGGTTGAGGGCCTGAAGCGCTGTCTGGAAGCAGTGAGGATCTGGATGGGGGCTAACAAGCTGAAATTAAATCCGAATAAGACAGAGGCTCTCCTGGTTCGGAAATCCTCGATGAAGGTGCTGGATTATCGACTTGCTCTGAATGGGGTTGCACTCCCTCTGAAGGAGCAGGTTCGCAGCTTGGGGGTCCTCCTGGACTCGCAGCTGCTCCTGGATTCCCAGGTGGCGGCTGTGGCTAGGGGGGCCTTTGCTCAGCTTCGGCTGGTGCGCCAGCTGCAACCGTACTTGGATCGTGCAGACCTGGCCACGGTGATCCATGCCACGGTGAAATCAAGGTTAGATTACTGTAACGCGCTCTATGTGGGGCTGCCCCTGAAGACGGTTCGGAAACTACAATTAGTACAGAATGCGGCGGCCCGTGTGGTCACCGGAGCTAGGCGGTTTGACTCTGTCAGCCCGCTTCTCCGGGGGCTACATTGGCTGCCAATTCCGGGCCCAATTCAAGGTGCTGGTTTTGACCTTTAAAGCCCTATACTGCTCTGGGCCAGGATATCTTAGAGACCGCCTACTCCCGTACAATCCGGCTCGCCCTCTCAGGTCATCAGAGAAGGCCTTTTTGCAAGTGCCGCCACCCAAGGAGGTCCGGGGGGCGGCTGCAAGAAATAGGGCCTTCTCGGTAGTGGCACCAACATTATGGAACTCCCTTCCCCTTGACTTGAGAATGGCTCCCTCTCTTGAGAGTTTTCGGCGAGGCCTGAAAACACTGTTGTTTAAACAAGCCTTCTGATTTCTGGCCTTTTTAACATTTTTATACATCTTTTAGTTTTTTTACAGGTTTGATTCCTCGGTGACTTGCTCTTTTATGCTGTCTTTTAATCTGACTACTGTTTTTATGGCCCTGTAATGTGTTTTTAAATGTTTTTATCTGTTATGGATTAATGTTTTTAAAATTTGTTTGTTTTAATATGTTGTTAGCCACCCTGGGTCCCGTTAGGGAGAAGGGCGGGATAAAAATAAAGTTTTATTATTATTATTATTATTATTATTATTATATGATAATGATATATGATTTCCTGCACCCCTTATTTTGTGTAGTGAAGTCTTATGTTTTTTGTGTTATGTGTGTTTGTTTATATTTGTTTTTGTGGAAAAAATTTTTAAAAAAAGAATGCAATGGTGGCTGGCAAAATATTATTGACAAAATACATACATATATGGTCTTAAATATAATTTTTATGAATTTAGAATTATTTTTATGCTGATGATATTTTGTTATTTACCTCTAAACCCCAAGTATCTATTTCAGAATTAATGAAAGTTATGAATGTTTTAGGAGACTTATCCGAATATTCAGTTAATTGGTCTAAATCTGAAGTGATGCCACTGCAGGACAGTATTTTACAGAATATATCCCAAGTTTGGCCATTTTGGTGGTGCCTGGATGTTATTAAATATATAGGATTTAAATTCCTAGAGATATAACACAGATGATTGGGTTAAATTTTAATAGACTGATATATTACATATCCTTGGAGCCGGATAGGAAGCACCTTTAATTTGTCCTTTTGAGGTAAGGTTAATACACTTAAAATGAATACAATACCTTGTATTATATATGTTATACATACCACAAAGATACGTTAATAAACTATGCATTTTTATGGGGCTCTGCACCATCTAGGATTTCCCTTAAAAGAATGCAATTATTTAACGAAAGAGGGTATGGACTTTATATCATCAAGTTTTTCTTTTAACCTGTAGTCATTATTGGGAGGACATTATATAGTCCTTTACAATTGAGAATTGCATCTAAAGTCATGGTAGGGACTTTTGCAGTAGACCCTCTTTAGAACTGGATGGTATTGGGGTCTACATATCTTTTGCCGTTGGGCAAAAAGGCGGGGTACAAATTAATAAAATAATAATAATAATAATAATACATATTATTGTATTATTATAATACAAACTAAGGATATCCCACTAACAATATCTAGTTAGATATGTGTGACGTATGATGGCATGGAAATATAAATTTGATCTTATTTCCATGCCAAATTAACACTGAGCTAATCCAGAATTGAAGACTGGGAAGAATCCTTTTGGTGGAAGATTTGGACAGTCAGGGCAATCTTTACTCTAGATCAGTGTTTCTCAACCAGTGGTCCTCAAAGTCACTGGTGATACTTGAGGTGGTGTCCAGTGGTACTCATAGGACCCCCAGACCCCTATTGCAATGTATCGAATATGCCACATTTGATATGGTCTTGTTCAGATGTACAATATTTTTTTAAGAAACTATGAATCGTATTAATGTTATATTGCAACAATCACTGGTATCTGTTAAATAATTCAATTATGTCCTTTTGAATTAAATAATTCCAGTTAGCACTGGATACAGTGCAGGGCAGGTGGCCTGGCTGCTCCAGCACTAGTTAGAAATAGGCTGTCAAATATTTCTAGCATTGGAGCAGCCAGGCCACTGGCCTACACTGTATCCAGTGCTAATTGGAAACCAGCTGGAGGTCTCCTCAGTTGTCATGAATATGTACAGTTTAGGCCTAGTAGCATGTAGTGCCGAACCAAAGTAAACCAGTAACAGAGAAGTGGCTTGCAGTTCCTAGCTGCAAGGATGTGAGTAACAACAGCCAAAGGAATTTACAGTGGGAGGTGATAATGTAGCACCTAAGCAGACAGAACGGCTCCCATCAAGGGGGAATGCAGCTGTGGATCTCCAGTGGGGAGGGTAGAGCTGAGAGGGTAGCATCCAGCCCCACTTCAGGAAGATTCTGTCCCCAAGAGCTTCTGATTGGACAGTTTAAATGAGTACAGAGTCACCTCAGTCCTGTTAGCATGAGAAGTATAAGAACAAAACCCAAGGGGTGTGTCTGGGTTCTTTTGGAGGAAAAGGTTGTGGGAGCAGCATCTTGCAGGGAGAGCCTGGTCAGACAGGGCCATGTGGCCTCATAGATAACCTGGCTGAAAGATCTACCAAAGAAAGCTGACCCAGGTGAGAGTAGGGAATAATAGAGATCGCCAGTTAGCTTTGTTATTTTATACTGATATGTTTCCTAGAAGTTTTATGCCTCTAGCATTTGCTGCCTTTTGTAACTTATGTAACCCTATGTATTTAATAAAGTAAAAATCCTTTTACTAAGTTTCATTGTCTGTTGGGGACAAAGGTTCAGAATCCTGCCTAGCTGTTCAGCAAGCTACCAAATACTCATTGAGGACTAGTAACTTGAGGACTGAGGCTTTAATTAAAGAAAGTGCTCAGTGCCTGCAAGGGATAGAATTAAGCCTAGAGGGTCTCAGTGTCCCTGGACTGAGACACTGGCACATACAGGGTGGTGGCGGTACTACCGAATAGGGGTCCTTGAGGGCTCTAGGGTTCAAGAACTAAGAACTCTGAGCACCCCAAAACCCTGGGAGTGTACAACATCAGTGTATGCCAATATTTTTCCCCCGTGCCCCAAGTAACACCCCAGTCAGTCCTATGGGGCTATTTCTCTGGCAGAAGTCCAAGTTCCTAACCCAGGAAGGGGGTTTGGATACAGCAGAGAAGGCCTCTACCAATCCCACTCCCTCCCAGGCTGGATTCAGCCCCCATTCTGCTCTTCCCCAATACACCCCCAAAATATCCCCTTCCCAAAATACCCCCCCTCCCTACCCCTGTGACTGCCTCCCCACCAAAGGATTCAGTGCACACTCCACTGGCACAGCTGCACCAGCACTGGAAAATTGAATAGGATTGGGCCCTAGGTTAATTCCATAGGTTAACTGCCTATTTTTGTGTGTGAAAAATTTCTGTTCGTCTAATCTTCTACCTATCAGTTTCAGCAGAAAACCCTGAGTTACTGTAGTTATACTGTGAACAATTTTTCCCTATAATGCTCCTGCCTTCCTCCATCTCACCTTCAGGCTGTAATTCTATAGCCTTTTCCAGGTACTTTTTTGGGGGGGATGGAAGTGGAAGTGTATTGTTTTATTCCATTCCTTTGCTTTTCCTAGAAGGAAAACAAGAGTTTGGTCAACCTATCTCTTGCTAACTGGGCAAAGAGACATCTTTTTGAAGTGGGGATTGTCTTATATTTAAGAGGATGAGAACCATAGTCCCTGTTCATTTCAGCATAGCATACCATCGGCTCCCTGTGGATGTTTGCTGGTGTCTCTCGTGTTTCTTTTTTGATTATGAATCTTGTTGGGACAGGGAGTCATTACTTTTGCTATGGAAATTGTTTTAAGGACTTTTTGTTGTTGAAAAGTAGAATATAAATATTTTAAATAGTAAAATAATATCCCATCCATAGAATTTCTTGGTGATGCACAGAAAAGGCCAAAGCAATCACAGTTTCCTCATGATCCATCCCCATCTCTTCTTCCTCCACAGGAGATGTGCCAGCCCACATTAGAAAATGCTGCCCAATGGAGACAGATCAGGCATGTAAAAGTTTTTAAAAATGCAAGTAAAAGTTTAAAAAAACGCAAGTGAGAATAAAACTTCTCTAAAATAAATATCAGACATCAGAAAGCAAAGATCAGATGTTACAAGAATGGAAGCAATCTATTGTATGTACAGGTAACTTGTTAGTGGAAAGAGACAGTGGTATACAGAATCTGACTTGCCCTGTCTTGATGCCACAGCTTGGAGCTCTAAAGATCTACCAGAAAATTGTGGGAGAACACCCATCACTAGCCCAGGTCTTGGATGCTGAGCTTGCATCTCCGACCAAAACACTAAATGAGCCAAGACTCTGCCACATCCTTAGCAAAGAAAGAAATCCCCTTCACATCTAAAGCATAGCTCATTCTACTGTTTCCTTTCATTCAACTTCAACTGCAGCCCTAACTTTGTCAAATTTCCCTGCAGTTGGCTCTCAACATCTCCAGCTCCCTCATGTAGGCCTAGCTGGGTGGCCCCTTTGTAGATGAAATAACCTTTTTTTTTTTTTTTTTTAACCCCACACACCATACTGGAGAGGGCTAATGCAGCTTCTGGCACAGTAATGATATGGCTGCTTTCTTATATGCACACATTTAATTATCTGAATTTATGACATTTGAACACTGGTGTTCTTCTGAAGTACTCAGCATGGAGTTATCCATGTATTTTATCCTCACAGCCTATGAGATAACTGATTGCAACTTATCCAAGGTAGCTCAATGAAGCCCATTTCACACATTATGTTTGTTCACACATTACATTCAACAGCACTGCTGCCAATTCTAGCTCTTTGACATGGATAAGCATGCAATATACATACTTGCAAGCATACATCTGTCACAGTCATTTTACATTTTTAAATGTACGCTTAAAACAACTTAGGGCGCAATCCTAACCCCTGGAAAGCACTGACATAAGGTGCTGGAAAGCGCTGACATAAGGGTAATGCAGCTCTGAGGTAAGGGAACAAACATACCCTTACTTTGAGGAGGCCTCCGTGAGTGACACCCAACTGCAGGAGGCAGCACATGTCCCATTGGCACATGTTCCAGCACTATGCCAGTTCTGGAAAGCACTGACATAAGGGGTTAGGACTGCACCCTTAGATGAACTACTAAAACAAGCAAGAAGCAGCTCTCAACTGCACAGGCATCCCAGGATTTGAACATATGTATCCCTTCCTGGTTCAAGTTCTGACACCTTTCTATTTTTCAGACCTTGACATGAGGTGGCATCTTCCACAACTGACCCACAACTCCAGGATCTATGGCACCACATAATCTCAACCCTAGTTTCTCAATTCACATTGAATGGCCTTTCCCCCACTCTGACAAGACAAAGCAGACAGACCCACCACAGCCTTAAGATTCAAGGAGCAATATGATTCTCTCAGATCAAGGTTAATAGCCTCTGCCCTGTTCCTAGCAAAACACCACGCACCCACTCCTGAATCCCTAAACTCACATTGGATCAAGACGACTGCATCAACCTCCAACCTTGCACCCTTGGCTCTAGTTCACGCGTGTGGAAGAAGCCCGTGCCCAACCACTACCAGTCCATCTCTGTCAGGCTGTCCAACGCTCGCCACCTGCCCGGTAAATCGAGCCCTGCTGCCCCAATCCTGGCAGTGCCCCAGACCAAGTGACGATGCCCGTCCCAGGTTTCTCGCCCCATATGGCAGCGCGCTGCTGCCTGCCCAGCACAGCCCCACAGAGTGCCTGCGGCCGAGCCCCCAACCCCAACGCCCAGCCCCTCAGCAGGCGAGCGCCGGGGGGGCTGATCGGCCCCAGAGCTCCGCGCTCCGCTGCCTGCCTTCGCCTCGGTACCTGGTAGGGGGGCGGCGGGGCCGAGGGGGGCGGCGGAGGCGGATCCCCGGGGCCGAGGCTCGCCCCATCGCCCGTGGAGTCGTTGAGCAGCGAGAGGTCGTCGGCCGCCTGCGAGGAAAGGCAGCCCCCCATGCCCAGCCGAGCCGCCCGCTCGTGGCCGCAGCCGCCGCCGGGTCCGGCCGGGGCTACCTCCCTCCGCCAGCTTCGGAAGGGGGAGTGCAGAAGAGTCCTGCGCGCCTGTCGGGAGTTGTAGTCCTGCCTCCGGGACTCCACGTTTGCGCAGTGCGAGGCATCCCGGCTCTGCAGGGGAGGGCGGTGCTCTCGCTGGGAAATGGGGGAAGCCCTGGGAGCATCCCTGCGGCAGGGCAGGTGCTTTTGGGACGGGGAACAAAGCCCGACAGCCCGAGCCTAGGCATGTCTACTCGGAAGTAAGTCCCATTAGAGTCCATGGGGCTTACTCCCAGGAAAGTGTGGCTAGGATGGCAGCCTCACAGCCCAACCCTCTGCATTTGCTGTTACAATAGGCTTTGAACTAAGCTTCAAATAGGTAGAAAAGTTAAGAGAATAGTTCATACTAAAGAGGTACAGCTCTAGATAGGCAGGGCTTCATTTTCCATTGCAGTCTCTGTTCCAGATAACAGAGATGTAAATCGGAAAATAGGGAGAAAAACAGTATTCTGAGGCAGACTTATGCATATCAGTAAGGCTTTTTTGAAGAAAGTATTTGGAAGAATCCAGCAGGAGTGTGGTGGGGGAGCAGTCTGACTTCAAGTTAAAATTTGATGAAACCTAACCAGTTAAACCCAGTTGCTAGAGGTGGGTTTTTCGGTGATAGCAACATAAAAACACATAACACCACTTTCTGCACTTCTCATTTTTGTAAAACAAGCAAACAAAACAAAACCCCAAATCTGGAAAAATAAAACCATTCTTTAACACAGTGTTTTTCAACCTTTTTCATCTCATGGCACACTGAACAAGGTACTAAAATTGTCAAGGCACACTGCCCTGACAGCAGGGGCTCCCACCCCTAGTGGTCCTACTAACAAATTATCCACCCCCAAACTCCCACAGCACACCTGGGGATCACTCACAGCACACCAATGTCCCACAGCATACTGGTGGAAAATAGTTACTCTTACATCTCTATGTGCATGTGGCTGCATCTGCTGACACTATACCACCTGGTATATCACCTGCCTAGTACACTTTTAAAGCTATTATAATTTATAAGAATGTGTTTTCACCCACCTCTACCAATCACACAAAAAGAATCCAGGATACATACTCAAGTATCCTCATACTCAAGCCATCTGCTTGATGGTCTGAACTTCACCATCACATGGTTTGCAAAAACATGACCTGACTTCTGAGGCCAACTTGATTTGGCAACAATCAGATGCAATATAAAACAAGGTAAAAAGTGCCTGTTTAATGGTGTGATTGTTGGTCATGCTTGTGGTTACCAAGGCTAAACCCCATCTCTTGCTATAAGATCAAGCATATACTTCTCAATTACCACCATGTGAAACTGCCTGTCCCTTAAGATCTTCAGGGAGGGCCTTTTTATTTGTTCCACTACCAACAGAAGTACATCTGGTGGCAACATGTGAAAGAGCTTTCTCTGTGGTGGTGCTCAGATTATCAAACTCTCACAAGTGGCGAGGTTGGCACCCTTCCTGATTCAGTTTCAGTGCCAGCTGAAAACCTTTTTATTTCAGTTGACTTCCCCTTTTGATTGTAGGGCTAGTTTGGTGTTTCTGTTTGCTGAGTTACGTCAGATTTACTTTTGGTGTTATTGATTTATTGTGTTTTGACTGTATTTTCAGTGATTTTATTGTTGTCCCTTCACAATATAAGATCCAGGATGGTAAGGTACAGCAGTTTCCAAATTGTGGGGTCTGTGGCCCACCAGAGGGTCATGACCCAACATTTTGTGGTTTGTGAAACTGACAGGGTAGATTAGGATCTACCCTGGATTAAACAACCTGCTACTAGGAGGGAGCATTGCTGCCCAATCACCATAATAGCTACAGAGGCTTGAGCAGCTAGTAAAGTGAAACTTTTTTTTAGGTGGGTCCCAAAGCTAAAAAGTTGGGAAACCGCTGGTGTAGTGGTTTGGAAGTTGGACTTAGACCTGCAAGATCTAGGTTCAAATTGCCACTCAATCATGAAGTAGGTTCAAATCGCTACTCAACCATGAAGCTTCCTGGGTGACCTTGGACCCGAAACTGTCTCTCTCAGCCTCACCTACCTCACAGGGTTTTTGTGAGGACAAAAGGAAAAAAGGAACCATGTACACCACCTTGAGCTCCTTGGAGGAAGAATGGTATACAAATGTGAAAAATAATAAATAAATAATATTGCAAGAATCCAGCCTTTCCTGTCTGCCTCCTTGGGAAACACTCTTGTTCGTGCTCTGGTAATCTCTCACCAGGGCTACTGCAGTCTCTTCATCAGGGCCTCTGAGAGGAATTTTATTGGAGGTACAAAATTTCTTTTGGGCCCCTTTGCAAAGGGGGGTGGGTGAGTGAAACAGAGTGGGAGAGGATGGTGAAGGGCAAGTGGAATGGTGGCAGGGAGAGGCCAAACAGGGTGTGGGGAGGGTGGAAACTGCTGGAAAAGTCTTTGGAAGCCTGGTTACCCATGCATATGGCATCAGCAGCTAGATACAGGAATACGGAAAACCAAACGCGCTCTCTCTAAAATCTTTTCAATATAGAAAATCATGCAGAAAATTATCATCATATTTAGGGTCACACTAGAATCCTGTGTGTATCAAAACTTGCTTCTGCAGCTGCTGTAGTCTTGCAGCTGTGTCCCTGAGCTCCTGAGTATGTCCCATACACTCCTTCATGGTAAGCAGATTCACAAACCAAAGAGCCACTGTAGCAGTCCAGTTTCTTCCCAGATTTGACACTATGTTAAGAAGTATCATGTATGCATTCCTCTGCCTAGCATATATGGCTTGCCAGTAGCTGCAGCCACAAGCTTGTGGTAGTGTCTCCAGCATCCTGTATGGGCAACAAGTCTGAGTAGACAGGAAAATGTAAGATCACAAGAAATTTCTGGGCCCCCTCCTTTGGCTCCTGGGCCCCCTTTTTGACCATGGGCCCCAAGTACAAATTACCCCCTTAACCCCCCCCCCTAGGCCCTGCTCTTCATCATCTGTCTTCCACTGAATCATCCTATTCCCTTTCCACATTCTTTTACTCTGCTGCTCAGGTCATTCATCTTGCTTGGTGCACTGACCACATCTTTAAATCTGTTCACAGACTTCCTGGATCCAAAACAAGCTCCTTGTCCTTACCTTCAGAGTCCCCATGGTCTTTCCCTGCCCTTGCTCTCAGTCCTCATATCCTCCTACTGTAATGCCCATAACCTTGTCTCAATTGTCCAAAAGTCTCTTGTTCCTCAACTGCCTCCCACAACGCTTGTGGTGCATTTCCTCACCCACGTGAGGCATTCCTTCTTAAATTCCTCCTTAAAATCTACCTTTTCTATGAAGGCTTTGGCACTGTGCTTTGGTCCACATTTGCTACTCTAAGTAGCTGATATACGTGTAACTGAAACAGTCACATATGAACATAAGAACATAAGAACATAAGAACAGCCCCACTGGATCAGGCCATAGGCCCATCTAGTCCAGCTTCCTGTATCTCACAGCGGCCCACCAAATGCCCCAGGGAGCACACCAGATAACAAGAGACCTCATCCTGGTGCCCTCCCCTGCATCTGGCATTCTGACATAACCCATTTCTAAAATCAGGAGGTTGTGCATACACATCATGGCTTGTACCCCATAATGGATTTTTCCTCCAGAAACTTGTCCAATCCCCTTTTAAAGGCGCCTAGGCTAGACGCCAGCACCACATCCTGTGGCAAGGAGTTCCACAGACCGACCACACGCTGAGTAAAGAAATATTTTCTTTTGTCTGTCCTAACCCGCCCAACACTCAATTTTAGTGGATGTCCCCTGGTTCTGGTATTATGTGAGAGTGTAAAGAGCATCTCTCTATCCACTCTGTCCATTCCCTGCATAATTTTGTATGTCTCAATCATGTCTCCCCTCAAGCGTCTCTTTTCTAGGCTGAAGAGGCCCAAACGCCGTAGCCTTTCCTCATAAGGAAGGTGCCCCAGCCCCGTAATCATCTTAGTCGCTCTCTTTTGCACCTTTTCCATTTCTACTATGTCTTTTTTGAGATGCGGCGACCAGAACTGGACACAATACTCCGGGTGTGGCCTTACCATAGATTTGTACAACGGCATTATAATACTAGCTGTTTTGTTCTCAATACCCTTCCTAATGATCCCAAGCATAGAATTGGCCTTCTTTACTGCCGCCGCACATTGGGTCGACACTTTCATCGACCTGTGCACCACCACCCCAAGATCTCTCTCCTGATCTGTCACAGACAGCTCAGAACCCATCAGCCTATATCTAAAGTTTTGATTTTTTGCCCCAATGTGCATGACTTTACACTTACTGACATTGAAGCGCATCTGCCATTTTGCTGCCCATTCTGCCAGTCTGGAGAGATCCTTCTGGAGCTCCTCACAATCACTTCTGGTCTTTACCACTCGGAAAAGTTTGGTGTCATCTGCAAACTTAGCCACTTCACTTCTCAACCCTGTCTCCAGGTCATTTATGAAGAGGTTGAAAAGCACCGGTCCCAGGACAGATTCTTGGGGCACACCACTTTTCACCTCTCTCCATTGTGAAAATTGCCCATTGACACCCACTCTCTGCTTCCTGGCCTCCAACCAGTTCTCAATCCACGAGAGGACCTGTCCTCTAATTCCCTGACTGTGGAGTTTTTTCAGTAGCCTTTGGTGAGGGACCGTGTCAAACGCCTTCTGAAAGTCCAGATATATAATGTCCACGGGTTCTCCCACATCCACATGCCTGTTGACCTTTTCAAAGAATTCTATAAGGTTCGTGAGGCAAGACTTACCCTTACAGAAGCCATGCTGACTCTCCCTCAGCAATGCCTGTTCGTCTATGTGTTTTGAGATCCTATCTTTGATGAGGCATTCCACCATCTTACCCGGTATGGATGTTAGGCTGACCGGCCTATAGTTTCCCGGGTCCCCCCTCTTTCCCTTTTTAAAAATAGGCGTGACATTTGCTATCCTCCAATCTTCTGGCACCATGGCCGTTTTGAGGGACAAGTTGCATACCTTAGTCAAGAGATCTGCAACTTCATTCTTCAATTCCTTAATAACCCTTGGGTGGATGCCATCAGGGCCCGGTGACTTATTGATCTTTAATTTATCAATGAGGTCTGAAACATCTTCTCTTTTAACCTCTATCTGACTTAACTCCTCGGTCAGGAGGGGCCGTTCGGGCAGCGGTATCTGCCCGAGGTCTTCTGCCGTGAAGAAGACCTCTATTTACCCTAGCCTCCATCCCCCGTCCCTCCCCTTGTCTCTCTTGTGTCAAGAGGTGTATCTAGATTTTAAGCCTTCAGAGTAGGGGTTGAGAACTGTCTTTTCACTCTTTGTATAATGCCAAGTACACCAATATTGCTGTTAATCATAATCATTTGATGGTCTGGGGTGCTTACAAAGAACATTAGACTGAACCAATAAGGTACTTCCATTCTTAACAGAGCATACCTAGGATCACAGATGAGTTGTGTTTTAACTCATTTAAGTGATACTATGCAGTCAAATGTTCAAATTTTTTTAAATGTAAAAATATGGATCTCAGAATACTAGTTTTAAAAAAGCTATGCATTACTGAAGTCAGTTCACTTTGCTGCGCAGAACACAGAAGCAACATCCTACCCACAGATTGTGCACTCTATATCTCCATGAATATTCTGAAAAACTTAAGTAATTGGAATTGAGTATAGCAAGCAAGAACTTCAGAGAAGGATTACACTTTTGCCAATATTTATTTATTATTTTTAACAGACTCTATTCCTTGAGCTAGATTCTTTACAACAGTATTCAAATATCAAATAAAATACACAAGACCAGTCTTTTCCATTGTCATGACTTCTATGAGCAGAACACAGTAACAAACTGAACCTAGAGCAGATACACAAGATTCATTGTACACAGGTACATACAAATAACTACATATGTGCAGTTCAAACATGCATGACCCTTCATGGAGCCTGAAATAAGTGGAAGCTGGTTGAGCTGAACACCCAGAAGCTCTCTATTTTTTATGCCAGGAGTGAAATTGCACCTCACAACTGTACACAGCATGTCTACGCCAATCTTTCGGCGTTGATGCATCAGTGCCAACAGGGAGGGGCATGGACTGCATCCTGTGGTGGTGGGGGCAGTCACAGAGGCTACTCAGGGTAAGGGAACATTTGTCTCCTTACTTCAAGGTTGCATTTCAGCTGCATTGGCACTGGAAAGTTAGATTGGGCTCTTTGTCTCTTTGCTATTAGGTTCCTTCTTCCCACACTAGTATTTCTTATTTCAACTGGCCTCAGGATGGGATTCTGTGAGGGAGGAAGGGCTTGTCTGCCGCCAAGGCTCAGAGTCTGCATCATCCTCATTCTTTGATTGGTTGGGTTTCAGTGGTAGGAGGAAGCCCTTTGTTAGTCATGGATGACCTGTTCTCTCCTGCTATGGTGTCTGAGGCAGACAGTTGTGGGGGGAATAGGAGGGCACCATGACAGGTATGCCAGGACTGTTATGCAGCAGGTGTCAGCAATTATGCAAAGGGCATGGGATGTGTGTTGATATGGCTAAATGGGCAGGCTGCTTCAATGGGGACTCTTGTATCACATGCATTGCCCATGTGATTAGATGGAGCCCATTCAGTGCTCCATCTAATTTATCCATGTGCTACAGTCTCCCAGCCAAGTGTGGCTGTTCTGGTTCTATGGGATGTTAAATGTCCCTTAAGTTGCTCTTTACTTGTGACCTAATGGCTACTGAACAGTTTTGTGGTGCGAGCAGTGTGGGTTTTAAAAGGGGATTGGATGAGTTTCTGGAGGAAAAATCCATTATGGGGTACAAGCCATGATGAGTATGCGCAACCTCCTGATTTTAGGAATGGGTTAAGTCAGAATGCCAGATGTAGGGGAGGGCACCAGGATGAGGTCTCTTGTTATCTGGTGTGCTCTCTGGGGCATTTGGTGGGCCGCTGTGAGATACAGGAAGCTGGACTAGATGGGCCTTTGGCCTGATCCAGCGGGGCTGTTCTTATGGGTTCTAGACCTGCTTTGATCTCTTCCTTTGTCCCTACCATGAGTGTTCCTTGCCAGTCATGCAAAAGGGGAGTTTGTTGCTGGTTATAGTAAGCCCCTTGGCAGGACTCAAATCTGTCTTACCTGGCTCCCACCTTCATCTCTGTTCTGTGGTATAGAAGCATTCCTGGTTTGCCTGAATTTTGTTGAGGTTCCCCTTATGGTTCCCTTGGCAAAAGGTTCCTTCTAGCTGATGAACTTCCTCACAGGGACTCAAACTCTTGCCATAATGATACTCAAATTCATATAGCTGTCCCTTCCCAAATGAGTTATCTTTCTTCCTTTAGTCTGTTGTAGTCAAAAAGGCATTTCTTGGAAGGGTGTGTTTGTGTGAGTGGCATAAGGGTAATGAGGGCACAATTCTATGCACTTTCCTGGGAGTGAGCTCCATTGAACTCAGTGGGGCTTTCTTCTGAGTAGACATGCATAGGATTGGACTGTTAAATCCTGGGTGCTGGGATTCCTAGCAGTTCTCTGCTTTTATTTTATTTTAATCTGCTGAAGCTATAGCTTGCTAGCCAGAACTTCAGGTAGAAATACCTGATATTTAAAAAAGTTATTATTTTATTGCATTTGTGTTTTTTTTTCAGACGAACCCCTGGGGGCTGGGGATAAGAATAGGCCCTCAGTTTGGCTGTACTTGTCCTAAGAGGCGACTAAACAGCCACTGGGTAGATGGGACTCGTTAGCCTGGGAAGGCAGCTCATCTGAGAGAAGGAAAACTCTGACCCCAAACCTCCACTGCCTTGTGGCTACATCCAGTTATGGAAAAGGCTTCAGGAGTCTACCTTGAGGAAAAATCAGGAGCCGGAGTCCCTGAGGCAGTTTGCGGCAGTATACAGTCATGCTCTGGCAACTCCTGTTACGCTGCTGGAACCAACCGTATTGGCTTCTGCCTTTCCATTGGACCATTTCAGCAACGTGGAGAGCGGGGATTTGCTGCATGGGTAACTATCCTCCATATCCACTTTACCCAGGCTTCGCGCACTGGAGAGGACACTCTGTTCCAGAACACTATTCAGAGTGTGATACCGTAGTCTTCCGAGACTGAAGGATGCCAACTCAACTCTGTTTTTTTAGGGCTGAATCCTATCCAACTTTCCAGCACTGATTCAGCCGTGCCAATGGCATGTGTACTGCATCCTGTGTCGGGGAGGCAGTCATGGAGGCTTTCTCAAGGCAAGGGAACATTTGTTTCTTTACCTCAGGCTTACATTGAGACTGCATTACAGTGCTGAAAAGTTGGATAGGACTGGACCCTCAATCTGTCTTGAGTGTTGTTAAATTTTTGTTAACTTGATATTGTATTAAAAATTGCCTAATGTATCTGAAAATATTGAAATATTGGGTCTAATATCATTTCACATTAATTCATATCCTTCTTTATACTGAGGTATATTCCCATTCTTTTCAAAGTCTATTTTTCTTAAAAATCCACCATTCTTCCAAATACTGCAATTTCATAAGTTTTCTACCATTAAGTTCCTCATAATAAAAAATAAAATAGGTGATATTTTGAAGCTTGCTTGACGTCAGTTTATTCCATTAGATATAAAAATATCTTTTAAAAATCTAAAAAATTAGTTGTTCAAAGCCTCTTTGAATGCCCACTTGGGAGCTAAAGTGGGATATAAATTTGTAAATGAATGAATGAGGGTCCAATCCTATCCAGTTTTCCAGTGCAGATGCAGTTATGCCAATGGGGCATGTAGTGCAGTCCTGCCAATGGGGCATGTACTGCATCCTTTGGTGGGGAGGCAGTCACAGAGGCCTCCTCAAGGTTAGGGAACATTTGTTCCCTGCATTGTGCCTGCACGGCTGCTGGAAAGTTGGATAGGCTGCAATCCTAACCACACTTGCCTAGAAGTAAGCTGCATTGACTACAGTGAGACTTACTTCTGAGTAGACATGCATAAGATTGGGCTCTGAATAAATAAATATTCCCACTGCCAATTGTGTTTTCAGCCATTTTCCTCCCTGAGGTAAATTCCAGATGGGTAGTCATGTAAGGGCACAATTCTATGCTTGTCTACTTAGAAGGAAGCTCCATTAGTCAAATGCATAAGTACATACAGTAGAACAAGATCACAGCCTTACAGCACAATCCTACATGCAAAAACTCAGAGGCAAGTCCCATGGAACTAATGCATAGGACTGCATGACAAACACAAAGAGATGTGTCAAGTTACAGACTGTGATTGATTGCGACCTGCTGTCTTCCAGTGTGTCTTCCCTCAGTGCTGATCCCATGAAAGGAAGGAACTCCCACAGGGAGGAAAAAGTGTGTGTGTGTGGGGGGGGGGGAAGCCCCCTCATACTTTCTAACAATAGGGACTGTCCCATTTCAGGCTGTAGGTGTGTGTGACCTTTTTAAAAAACACTTCCCCTATAAACGTGCCATTCACTCAAAGAGCCAGCGTATGGGGGGGGGGGAGTTTTCTGGCTGCCCCACAACCCAATCCGATGCATGTCTACTCAGATGTAAGCCCCATTAGAGTCAATGCGGTTTACTCCTAGGAAAGTGTGCATAGGATTGGGCTGTGACAGCCCAGCCTGTCTACTCAGAAGTAAGTCCCATTACAGTCAATGGAGTTTACTCCCAGGCAGTGTGGATAGGATTGCAGCCTGCAATGCTGTCCACTCTTACGCCTTCTCCAGTCTCCCGCCTCAGCACAGCCTCCCCCCCGTTACTCTTAGACAAGCACAGGTTGTGGCGCGGGGGTGTGACGTCTATTTCCAGCGCCACCGCGCTTGCGGCCTGGCGGGAGGAGAAGGGAGGGGGCGTGGCTACCGCCCTTTCTCTTGGCCACGTGACCCACTTTCCCTTACTTTCTTCAATCGCGTGCGCGACGCCCGCCCTCCCCCCGTTTCCGTCACGTGAGCGGCAGAGACGGCGGCCGGCCCGGCTCATTGTCCGCGTGTTGCGTTCGCTTCGTGCTGCCGCCCCCTCCTTTCTTCCTTCCCTCCCTCCTAGGCGGACGCCGCGGCCTGAACTTGGGCACGCGGGAACCGGGCAGGTACCGTGCCGGGGCTGTGGTTCCGCCTGTCTCTGGGAGCCCGTGAGGGGACGGCGCGAGGCTCTCCGGGCTCCGGCCTAGGCAGGCGTCGGGAGGGGGAGCCGGGCTGAGGCTCGCTTGGGTGCTGGTGGTCGGGGCGGGCGGGAGGCCGGCAGTGGGGCGGAACCGGCCGCAGGGAATGCGCGCCGGCCGGTGAAAGCCGCGTGGGGAGCGAGCCGGCTGGGCTGGCGGGAGCGCCGCCGGATGGGCTGGGCGGCGGGCCAGGCAGGCATGGCTTGGGGGAGGGGCAGGAGAGCTTCCGGTGGGGCCTCCGCCGCCCCCGGCAGCCGGGGCTCCTCCTGCCCCTCTGTGAGAGGTGCTCTGCGGAACCCACGGGGAGGGGTCGTGAGGCCAGGCTGCCTGCGCCGCTCGCGCCTCGAGAGCCCTGCTGAGCAGCTCCAGCCCCTGAGTCCAGCTGTGGCTGCTGCTCCCCCCTTAGAAACCTCAGCCTGGACGGACCCTTGGAGAGCTCCAAGACCAGGCATGAGGGCCTCCCTCCCCCCACCCCCTAAGCCTCCAACATCTGCCACTTAGAACTACGTTGCCTCTGACCCTGGAGGCTCCCATTCGTTGTCATGGTTAGTAGCTGTTCATGGAGCCGCCTCCTTCAGCATGTCTGTCTCTGCAAGTTTCTGTTTGCCTTTCTCAGTGCTAAAGATGCTGAGAAAGAAGGTCCCCATCTGACCTGTAGTGCTGGTGCCCTTTCTCTCTGGCTTTCACTGTAGAACTGGCTTTTATCTGTGGAACTCCTTGCCACAGGAAGTAGAGATGGCATCTTTCCTAGATGCCTTTAAGAGGGGATTGGACAAATTTTTGGAGAAGTTCATCGCGGCTTACAAGTCATGGTAGGTATGTGCAAGGTAGGGCTAGGCTGCCTCTGATTGCCAGATGCAGGCAAGGGCACCAGGACACAGGTTGTGTCCATCTAGTGTGTTCCCTGAAGCATCTGGTGGGCCACTGTGAGATGCAGGAAGTGGACTAGGTGGACCTTTGGCCTGATCCAACGGAGCTCTTTTTATGTTCACTGTAGCGCTTGCTTGTTTTCCCTTCTTATCTAGTGTGTGTGTTCAACATCACAGCTTACATGCAGTGGTGGGTATGTGCAACCTCTTGGTTTTAGAAATA
The DNA here is from genome assembly GCF_035046505.1 of Tiliqua scincoides. Classification (NCBI taxonomy): domain Eukaryota; kingdom Metazoa; phylum Chordata; class Lepidosauria; order Squamata; family Scincidae; genus Tiliqua; species Tiliqua scincoides. The sequence goes on along the minus strand of NC_089822.1, from coordinate 169,010,762 downwards.
GGCTACCTCAGCAGGCCAGGTGCAAAGCAGGGCACCAGGATGCAGGTCTCTTGTTGTCTTGAGTGCTCCCTGAGGCATCTGGTGGGCGACTGTGAGATGCAGGAAGTGAACTAGATGGACCTTTGGCCTGATCTAGCAGGACTCATCTTATGTATTTCTGTTCTTAACTGTGTTGTGGTATTGGCAACGTAGTTCTTTTAAGGCCCCTTTAAGTAGCAAGACACCGAAGTAGTGTGGGGACTTCAATGCAGAACAGGGAAGCAAAAATGCTTGCAGAATGGTGGGATGCTGTTGTGGATGAACTAGGCTGCCTTTTCGGTGCTGATCACATGTTTTGAAAGGAAGATGTGCACTCCTGCACCTGAGTGGTATAGTAGGGGTCTATTTAGCTTCTCATGAAATGTGTGTCAAGTGAGAGAACTTGCAACAAAAGAAAACTAAATACCAATTATCAATTGGGTAATGACTGTGCATTGTGGTAAGCATGTGCACATGCACATGAACATAAAAATAATGATGAAAGACATCTTGGCAGTCCATTGGTGTATTAATTAGTTTACTCTGCAGCAGATAATTTCAGAGTCTCAATCTGTTGAGAAAGCCAGTCACTTAGATATGTAGAGAGGTTGTTAAAGTAAGCATATCTTCCACAGGTAGTTGAAACTGGAAGAAAAAATTCCTTAAATTATGGGAAATATCTTCACTTCTTTGCCATGTAATTACTTTGCTATCTACAGTTAAGATATGCTTCTTTTGCACATTGTAAATAGAATCTTTTCAATGTGTTTCAAGGTAATTTCTCTACAATATATTTCTATGAGCCACATGTGAGTTCCCCCATGAGTAGATGTCTCTAGGATGAGTCATATATGGATCTTAACTGGACTGCCACAATTGGCTTCTCTAGCAGTTTTCAATTGCTTTTTCTTGGAGAAAATTTTTTCTTTATATCATAAAATTAAGTTACACTTTGTTAGACATTTTAGGCTTAATTTATGCCATCGTGCACATTTGTTGCTTGAGGGGGAAGTATAACATCTTTTGCATGTGGAGCCCTTGCAAAGTCTGGTGTAGCAGGCAAGTATTTTCCTTGTATAGAGGAAATCTAACTCATCTGTGAAGCTCTTACTAGCCTTGCATGAGTCAGTGTTACTTGGCCTAATATACCACACAAAGCTGGGGCTAGACTGCTACTCTTGAGTTCCTTGTAAAATACTAAAGCCTATCTGTGCTCTGTTAGGAAAGTCCCTGACTTTTGTGGATCTCAAATACTTGTCCTCTCTCTTGTGTGGGTACAAGCTATTGTGGACTGAAGCAAGGCAATGCACTATTTGCCTGGGTTACTTTATTTTGATTGAACATAATTTTGCATACATGTGCACAGAGTCTGTAGTTCTTCCTGATTGGGTGATGACTGAAATGCTAAAGTTATAGTCAAACTATTGATTCTGTTGTCATGCTGGTAATGTTTCATTTTACAGACAGGTAGCTTCCCATCATGGACTGGCAGCCAGATGAACAAGGCCTCCAACAAGTACTACAGTTGCTCAAAGACTCCCAGTCTCCGAACACAGCAACCCAGCGTATTGTGCAAGATGTATCCTTGGAATAATCAAGGTTGCTTCAGAAAGTGATTGATGAGAGAGAGAGAGAGAGAGAGAGAGAGAGAGAGAGAGAGAGATGGGAGTAAATTACTCTGAGGTTAAATACAGTACTAGAATATTGCATCTGGAGTTTTGAGCAGGCATTAATGTGTCATAGCCTTAGAAATTGAATTGCCTTGGTGTTCAAGGACATGTACTCTGACATAAACACCCATCATTTTTGGAGAAAAATTTTAAAAACCACAGGAGTAGATAGAGTTTTGAAATCTTTTGTTAGCAGGATACTTTTTTAGAATTTCTTCTTAACAAATGTTACAGAAACTGAAACAACTCAACCAGTTCCCTGATTTTAATAACTACTTGATATTTGTTTTGACGCGACTGAAATCTGAGGGTATGTCCATTAAATCTGTTTCAATGAAACCATGAGAAAAGGATTTGATTTTCCTTTTGCGGGATGTGTATGTCTGCTTGTCTAGTATTGGAGAACTGCAAACTTAGAATGACTATCAAAATCTATGATCAAATAAAAAGTTGGCTTTGAATTAATAGTAACTTTGGTTAGAGCAGTGGTTTGGTTTTTGGCCAAGTCACTGGCAGGCATTGGTCCTGATACCTTCAGAGAGTACTACCTGGCTTAGTTGGTTGAAAGGATTTCCTCATCCCTTTTATCTGGTGCTGAACTAATAATTGGGTTTGTTTGCTGTGGAAAAGTAGGTCATTGTTAAATGCCAATGATGGCTAGCAAAAATGGAGGGAAATTTGATGTATCCAGACCAGAACCTCTAGCATCTCTTTCTAGTTGCTGCCCATGATCTTAGCTTTTAGTAGAATGAAATGTAACTACTTTTTCAGGAGAGCAGTGTGTTAAGTTGTTAGGAGTGGTAATGGTGCATGTGCCTAATGAATGGGTGTATACAAGAACTAGGAAAGCAAGTCCATTGTAAAAAATGACAAAACTCCCAAATGATAAGCAAGGGATCTTGCAGATAAAGACATTGTGTGGTTATGATGACCACAGATTTCTAGCAGTTATTTGCTTTTGTTCATTCTTCCTGAAATAGGAATAGTTTGGATCACTGCAGTAGCTTGTAACAAACAGTAACTCACCCATAGTGGAATTTGGTGTAACAGGATGTTAGTGGACAAGTAGCACCATTAATTGCACCAGTTTCACTCTCTGGCTGAGAAAGAGCATATTTTCATTCTCCCTGATGACAATTCTGTGTAATTGAAGTATTGCATGCAACATAAGCTGGTCCAGTAGAAGAGATCACCTTAACTTTTACTGTCCAAAAAAAGCTGTTGATGTTCATGTCCAAAGAAGAGCACTGTAATGTTCATGTCCTGTTTTCAACAAAACTTTCTCCTGTAAAAGTTAACATTGTAACTGCTCAACAGCTTTCACTGGGACTCCATTAGCTGAACTTATCTATATGTACTTGTCTTAACTCTTTTGGTTCTCTGAAACTAGTCTTGTTCATAGTAAAGTGAACCTTTACTAACTCTGTCACTCACTAACATAGTGAACCTCTGCTAACTGAGTAAGAGGCACTTTTTCAAGTGGGTGCTCCTCTTTTTTTAGCAGGGGGAGAGTAACTGGCCCTCCTCACCCCAGCAGTGTCTTTTCTAGTGGCTGCCTGCTGGTGTTCTTTTGTATCTTTTTAGATTGTGAGCCCTGTTGGGACAGGGAGCCATTAGTTATTTGATTTTTCTCTGTAAACCGCTTTGTGAACTTTTTGTTGAAAAGCGGTGTATAAATACTGTTAATAATAATTAATAATAATAAAGTTCATTGCGGAATGTGGCAGAAGCTCCAAAATTCAAATTTGATTATTTTTTTATTTGATTTGTATTCTGCCTTTCTCCCCGAAGTGCACCCAAGGCGGCTATGTCTGGTGCTTTTTTCTTCTTGTCCTAATTAAATAGTGGGTAGTGTCCAATTACTTTTTTGGGGCTTATTGCTGGCTGTTTACTTTGGGAAGCTAAGGCCAATGCAGCAGTCTTCAGTACTGGGATGGATCCTAGTGTGAACAAGCTCCACAAAATCTTTTCATTGCAGTCTATCTGCAATGATTACCAGAGCAGAGACTAAACTTGGGGCTCATTGGAACATAAGTCATCTACCTTAGTGTATACTGAACAAATGAGACCATTATATTTTTCGATTATAGTGAACTGAAATGCACAGTTCCAAAATGCTGAAGAGTATAACATGGAAAATTTATTCAAGTTTATTCAAATCAGGGCAGTTTGTGGACATAACCCACATCAATATATAACAGAACTTGTTATCAAACTGCTTAAAATCAGCACATATATGAGTAACCACAAAGTCTTAAGTCTAAATGAATATCATATGTGCTAATACATTATATTTTCCAATTGATGCCACCCTGGTCAATGAGAAGCCAGTCATCTATTTTCAATGCAGTCGCATTCATGGCTGTCCTCCTGTTATGATCTTTGAAGCCAAAATAAAATGAAGACTTGTACACAAAGTCTTCAGCATACATGCTGGTTCTGTTCTGGGGTTTGGAACATACATAGGTTAAAACAGTGGGCTTGTATTGGCCTAGAGCTATTGCACCTTTGTGAAAGCACCACAGTGGATGGACTGTGTCTGCCTGAAAGTGCCAACACGGTTGTCCATAACTCAGGAAGCCAGTGTATAAGATGGTTGTGGAAAAGATTCATTAATAAAATCATATTTCATTACTTCCATAGAGCATGTAGAGTGGGTCCTTAGTATCAGTTCACGACCCTCCCCGCCAGATACCAAAATCCCCAGATAGTTAAATCCATGGGGTGGTGGTGCAGTGCTGCAATAACTTACGTGGGGGCTGTGCCTGGGCCTCAGGAGGTCACACATGGTCTCCTGGCCACCTCAGAAGGCCCCCTGGATGAGACAGTCACTTCCAGTTCATGCCAGTGACTGCAGGTTGTGACTGTGACCTCTCCGCAGCTTAGACCACCTCTGGATGTGACCAGAAGTCACTCTAAGGTCCTCCAGCCATAGGTTCAGTATCCTCAGATGCTCAAATCTGGGGATGCTGAGCCCATGGATAAGGAGGGCCCACTTTTGGGGGCTTTAAAATGTCTATGAACAATACAAGTTCTTCAGTTCATAGCAATCAAGAATTTTTGGTGATGATCCTTATCTTTGACTTTTTTGACATGATCACATCTTTCTGATTTCCTCCCATCCATATCTTCCTTGAGTAAAACATAATGAGTCTTGCAAATTTTCATTTAAACTATTTCTCTGAACAGATGAACCAACTCGTTCTCTGAGTGGTCTAATCCTGAAGAACAATGTGAAGGCTCATTACCAGAGTTTCCCTCAGCCTGTTGCTGAGTTCATTAAGCAAGAATGTCTTAACAACATAGGAGATGCTTCCTCTCTTATCAGAGCTACCATTGGTGAGTGCTGAAGGAGGGTTTTTAAGGGGGAAGGGAGTGTGTTTCATCAGGTAAGAAAATTTCTCATCTTGAGTGGCATTAGGCAGATTTCTCTTGCATTTGGTAAAGCTTATGGATGTATATAGGTTGGGGAAAATGTCATTCTTATGGTTCCCTAAGATAATCCTGTGAAAATGTTCTCATTTCCCAGTGAGAGGAAAGACTTTTTAAATAACTGATACTGTTATAATGTGAAATCAGAAATAGAAAGTGGAATTTACCTTGAGACATTCATTCAGGTACCCGATTTAGATTGTCTGTAGGGAGCACCTTTTCCTTTTTATACAGCTGCATGTATAAATGTTTGATAACATTTATGTGAATCTGCTTTGTATAGAACTGGGCCATTAGTCTTTCTAACCCCATTTTGTCATTCCTGATTAGTAAAGACTTTCCAGGTTATGGTCTTTTGCAACCATGATGCATGAAGTCCTTTCACATGGAGGTGCAGAAAACCTGAACCTAGGCATTTTAGATTCAAACCATGTGCTTTACCAGTTATCAGCCTCTTCTGTACTCATGAAATAAGCATGTACTTTAAAGTTGGCATAATTATTGTTGGGTTCGTGAGTACAAAAGAAAAATGTGCTTGTATGCTGATATTGAACTGCATCCTATTGCTGCTTTCTGTTGCAGGAATTCTTATAACAACCATTGCTTCCAAAGGGGAGCTGCAGATGTGGCCGGAGCTCCTGCCCCAGCTCTGCAACTTGCTCAACTCTGAGGACTATAACACATGTGAGGTGGGTGGGACATGGCATTGGTTAACTGAAGGTGTTTTTGCCCAGTTTTCTTGACCCATATGGTAGGAAACATGAATTAACTTGAATGGATAGAATAGAATGAGTGAAAGATAAATTAGTTTGGGTCTTGTTGTAGATGGGAGGTCAAAATACAAATCTAATGTAGTTTGCCTTCTGAACTTGAAACTCCCCACTGTACCCATTTCTCCCCACTCATCTGTCCCTACTCTGGAGGTAGATATTTCAGGAATACAGCAAGCTACCCCAGTACTTACTGATAAAATAAGTTTTTTCTCTTTTAAAAACAATCCTGTTGTCACTTCTCTCCCAGCATCTCTAGCTATTTAGGCAATTAGTTGGCACATTTCAGATTGTTGCGTGGGAAGTCTGGCTGAGGGTAGGAGGACAACACGTTCTTTCAAACTGGCAGCTTGTTATTTAAATGGCTTTCCCTTGGCACAGCCCTCATCAAAAGTGAATACAGTTCATGCCAGAATGGCAATTTGAGTATCAAAGCCTAGCTAGATTTGCAGGCTTTTGAATGGAATTGAACTGCCCTCTGCCTGCTTCCTAATCTCAGATGTGTGGTGCTAACTGTTGTCATGCTTTCTAGGGAGCGTTTGGTGCCTTACAGAAGATTTGTGAAGATTCATCTGAGCTCCTGGATAGTGATGCTCTCAATCGGCCCCTTAACATCATGATTCCAAAGTTCCTTCAGTTTTTCAAGCACTGCAGCCCCAAGATTAGGTAGGTAGCTGTTTTGCTACTGATTCCTGTGCTCTGTATCATAAACTGAACTAACAGCTACAGTCTTTGATATTATGCATGTGATAAACATGCCCCACACATGCCAGTTTTCTGGAAAAGGTTAAAGAAAGATGCCACCAAATTCTAGTTAGTGTTTAGGATCTAACACTACTTAAACTTTAATATTAGATTATATAAGAAGCGCATTGCTAAACTGAAATATTCTACCATCTGCAGAATTTGTAAGAAAAATGGAAGGATTTTTAATAAACCCACATGTAAAGAACTGATTGGCAGACTTGGCAAATGGCACACATGTTGCTGTGAAATTGTAAGACTAAAAGGGACAAAAACAGTGTAAAGCAAACTGTCAAATGGCATTCTTCTATAAACTTTGGAAGCATAATTGTTATCAAATGTATAACATGTACATTTATACATTTGATACATATATCAAATGTATAAATGTATAACATGTTATCAAATGTATAACATTTATAACATGTTATAAATGTATAACATGTATAACATTTGTTATCAAATGTATAACAATAAAATTATTGTTTTATTACAATAAACATTCAATTGGTCTGTAGTTTTTATCATTATATTAATTAAAAAATGGCAAAGAACAAGCAAATCAAGGATTCAGATGAATTGCGTGTTTGGTAATTTTTCTTCCCTTTAGAACTAGAGATGTAAAATTTAAAAAGATGTTGCATAGGCTTTCCACATGTGTGATACAGACTTCTAGAAATTAATGAAATTTTATTAGATGTCACTTGTTTCTTATTTTTCATGATTTGGAAATAATGTTAACACTTGGAAAGTGCTGTTTTCCCCAAAGGTGCATCTTCTCTTCTTGGGGTTCACAGTTGAAGATTATACTAATTGATTAAATTTAAAATCTCAAATGAATGAGATTTACCTGATTGGAACTAGAGTGAGGCTTGTTAAATTCATTTAACCTGATTGTGGGAGTAAGCTGGAACAACTTTACATAAACCAACAGAGTGCATTACTAATAGCTTGGGTCAGATGGCTGTATTCAGCATTTTTTCCTCCCTCTCTTCGTTAGGTCTCATGCCATTGCCTGTGTCAACCAGTTCATCATGGACAGGGCTCAAGCCTTGATGGATAACATAGACACATTCATTGAGGTGAGAGGGATGTTCTTGTACCAGTGGTTCTTCTTGAAAGTCAAGGCATTGAAGTCCATGGTTTAGGCACATGGTTTTCTGATTATATTTCTAGGGAATGCTTGAGAGTGGCCTGACCTGTTGGGCATCAGTGAGACCTTGCATAGTAAAATCATGATTTTAAATCACATGCAGTGTTCCCCTCCTGCTGCATGATGCAGGGGGAATGTTCTTAGTGAGTGAGCAAGCTATCTTTCAGAGGCACTTCTATCATACTTTGAAGAGCTTCAGTGTTTCCCATTGCTCAGTTTGAAAATCACCATATTAGGCAAATTTAGTAATCTCAAAAGTTAATTTAAGTCCAGTGTCTTCCGTGTAAAATTCTCCATATCTGCAGCCTATCTGCTCTTGAAATTGCTGAGAATGCCAGCTGTTGAAGCTTCTGACTTTTACTTAGTCAGCTCTACTGAAAAGAGTGTGGATTTTTAATGTTGGCATCATTGGCTTTCTTTGTCTTTTTGTTGCACTAACACATCCTAATTTGCAGAGCAATTAAACTTCTGTGCAAAATAAACTATATATTTTTGACAAATAAACCTGGGTATAATGCTTTATTATATCAGAATGAATCTCTCTGGTCAGTTGCAACAATCTGTAGAAGAACTAGCTATACTGAGAAGGCTGCTGGTTTGGGCCAACTGATGGTATTAGTAGTGAATTCTTGAATTAAGGATTTTTCGTTAATAATTTCTGTTCTTGGCAGCACCTATTTGCTCTGGCCGTAGATGAAGATCCTGAGGTTCGAAAGAATGTTTGCCGGGCATTGGTGATGCTGCTAGAAGTGCGGATTGATAGACTGATCCCTCACATGCATAGTATCATCCAGGTAAGTGCACTTTTGCTAAGTGAGACTCCATAAAGTTCTGTCTTGTGAGGAATTGAATACTGTGGGATCTTGGTCTGAATTCACTAAAGCTTGTGATACAGGCAAGGATTATAACTATGCAATTATAAGAGGCTTGGTCCACTAATAAGTTCTTCTAGCTTTTACTTCCTGTTTTGGCAGCCCCATAGTCAAGAACTCTGTTGGCTACCTTGATTTTGTTTCCTCTTCTGGGAGTACATGTCTAGAACTGCAGTAAGATTTGGCTGAAGGTGATGGGAACTGGTTTGACATTTCTGACATAATTCCATGGTGGTACTGATAAGACCAGCTCTGCTGGATCAGGCCGTAAGCCTATCTAGTCCAACTTTCTTTATCTCACAGTGTCCTACCAGATGCCTCAGAGAGCACACAAGACAACAAGAAACTTGCATCTGGAGGACTTTTCCTCTAGAAATTTGTCCAATCCCCTTTTAAAGGTATCTAGGCCAGTTGCCATCACCACTTCCTGTGGCAAGGAGTTCCAGAGACTAACTACACATTGAGTTCTACATATTTCTTTAAATATTCTTTTGTCTGTCCAAACTCTCCCAACACTCAATTTTAGTGAATGTCCCTTGGTTCTGGTGTTGTGAGAGGGAAAAGTGCATCTCTGTATCTATTCTATCTATCCCCTGCATAGTTTTGTATGTCCAGTTATGTCTCCTCTGAGGAGCCTTTTTTCTAAAGAGCCTCAAATGCCATAGCCTTTCCTCATAAGGGAGGTGCCTCAGCCCAGTAATCATTTTGGTCACTTTCATTTGCACCTTTTCCAGTGGGAAAAGTGATCTGGTGGGAAGTGTTGCACATCATTCATTGCATGGTTCACTCCCATTGACTGCTGCTGCAGTCAAGTGGCACCATAATATTTCTGCCTTTTCATTGTAAACTACTTGTTCCAGTATTCTCTGAGATGAACACTGCAGTACTGGGCAAAAGCAGTAGCTGTCTCTGAGCCAAAATTTTATGTTCTGCTCTTGTCTCATCCATAGTACATGTTGCAGAGGACTCAAGACAGCGATGAGAATGTAGCATTGGAGGCATGTGAATTCTGGCTGACTCTGGCTGAGCAACCCATTTGCAAGGAGGTGCTGTCTTCACATCTGGTGCAGTGAGTAGCTTAGCTTCTGCAGTACCAGCACTGTCCTTGTTCTGGAATGCAGGTTGTGAGCAAGAGACTGGGGTCTAACTTTAACAGCAGAATGTTTAGCTTGTCATGCTAGCTACAACCTTCTTGATGTGGGCTTGAATATAGTTATAATTTACTGTTGAATCTGTCTGTGTGGTAACAAAGACTTTAGTGTTAAGTAGTACATACATGTTTGCTGCAGTGAGTTTTTTGGGAGAGAAGGGGGTGTATCTGAACTGTCAAAAGTTTTTGAAATGCTACCTCTACATTTTTGCTCTTGTTTAGTAGTGACTGGGTGCAGCACCTGTAATGACTTGGGTCATTTTCTTTAAAAGCCCCATTGTTTGAACCATTTTTCCTCCCCCTTTTCTTGACAGATTGATTCCAATTTTGGTGAAAGGGATGAAATATTCTGAAATTGACATCATATTGCTAAAGGTATTTTTCTGGCTTGGGAGATCCAGGGTGCCTGGCTTCCAACTTTGTACTGAATCTTAATTTCTTTTCTCTCTTTTCTGAGTGTGTAATCTTCATCCACAGCATGTTTACTGGGCATAACAAATGAAAATAGCTGTGTTGGACTACAATTGGAAGATCTTCAGAAATTTGGATCTCATTCCTCCTTTTGACATTGGTAGTACTGATTGCTCACTCTTTGCTTGGCACCATGCTTGGAAGAATGGTTGGCAAGTCTATGCAACCCAACTACAATTTCTTCTGGTGCAGCTAGGAAATTGTCCATCTCCATCTGAGGAGATTCAACCTATATGGCTGTTAATTCCTTAATGAATATTATTCCCTACTCTGTTTTGTAAAAGTTAGCATATCAAGTAGCTATCCAAACATTTTAGTTCATTAAGTCATTTTTTTGCAGGGCATTTCATCATTATTGGCTCTGTTTTTACTGAGATGATCCAGATTATGTGGGCTAGGACTGGGGCTCCTGTGTTGCAGTTGTCATGATGATCCACACGCATATGCTGACTGAGATGCTCTGTGTTTTCATAAGAAAAGTGTATTTAACATGATTAGTTGAGTTTATCAATGATTTATATACTATAGTTCTCCTCTCTAAGGAGGAGACAGAATGTGCCATGATGTGTATATGTGTGTACACACCAAACAAATGGCCATACTTCTGCCTTCAAGGAAGTGATGCATAACCTTCAACCTGACAGCAATGATGGGTTGTTGTATTCATACTGTCTGATCCCTGGAGGCATAGAATGAAGGGTCTAGGGCAGGGGTCCGCAACCTTAAACATTCAAAGAGCCATTTGGACCCGTTTTCCAGAGAAAAGAAAACCTCGGGAGCCACAAAACCCTCTTGACATCTAAAATGAAGATAACACTGCATATATAGTTTTTTTTTACCTTTATGCTATGTATAAAAAAACTATAGTGTGTTAAAATCAATGGGATTTTGTTTGACTCCAAAGTGGAGTCAGGGGAGGGAAAAAAACCTGACAGATGCTGCTTTGCACTGAATCGAAGCAATGGGAAGACTTATGCAGGCTTACTTAGAAGTAAGCGCCTCTCTGATTTCCATGGGGCTTCCTCCTTAGTCAGTGTGTGTAGTATTAGGATCGCATCTTCCACCCTCAGACTTCTTTTGGGAAGTCTGCCCTGTCAGTTTCAGAGCGACTGACTTCCATGCTCAGGCGCACTGACCAGGAGAGAAATCGCACAAAGGCCAGAGGGGCTGATTCCGGAGTCGGATCCCAATCCTAAGCATACCTATTCAGAAGTAAGTCCCATTCAGTTCAATGGGGTTTACTCCCAGGAAAGTGTGGCTAGGATTGCAGCCTTGGGCTGCTGGAAGGGAGCTTGGATTTCGCAGTGTGCCCAGCCAGGGTGCTTTGGCTGTCTCCACTCCCTGCAGGCGCACTCCAGGGAGCTCCAGGGTCGGTCACCCCATCTCTTCTGCAGTGGGGGGGGGGCAACATTAAGGCAAAGGGCGTCAGGAAGCCTGCCAGACTCAGAGGGATGGAGCTGAAGGATCCCCCTGCCTGCTCTGTGCCGGGGGGGGGGATGGCGCCAGGGTGAGAAGAGCCCAGCCTGGGCGCAGGGGAGGCTCTGTCACCCCCTTTGCCACTTTCACCCGCCCTTCCCCGCTGAGCCCATGCGCCGCCAGCTCTCCTTGCCCAGCCACAGGGGTCCCTGCAAAGCGCCCCCCCCACGCCTGCCACCAGCGGCCCTGTCCCACGGTTCAGCCCCCTGCCCACTGCAGGGAGAAGGAAGGTAGGGCGCAGGGAAGAGGTGCCCGGCTGCCCCCGCGCCTGCTTGCAGTGGGGCGCCTGCGGGCGCCTGCTCACAGTAGGGCACGGAGAGCAGGTGTAGGAGAGCGCCGCTGCCCCTTCCTTTGATGTCCTTCCCTGCTGAGCCCATGCACGGCCACGCCAGCGCCGCCAGCTCTCCCTGCCCGGCCACAGGGGTCCCTGCAAAGCGCCCCCCCCTGCGCCCGCCACCAGTGGCCCTGTCCCGCGGTTCAGCCCCCTGCCCGCTGCAAGGAGAAGGAAGGAAGGGCGCAGGGAAGAGGTGCCTGGCTGCTCCCCTGCGCCTGCTCACAGTGGGGTGCGGAGAGCAGGTGTGGGAGAGCACTGCTGACCTGCCTGCCGAAGGAGCTACTGTGGGAGAGGGCGGCGCCCCAGCCCCCGCACTCACCAGCAGCCAGTGCCCGCAGCACATCGCACCGGAGAGAGGTGCCCTCGGGGCTGGGCTGGCTTGGCGGTGGCTGCGGGGAAGGCGCCCCGCTTCCAGCCCCCACTTGGGAGCTGCAGCAGATGGCTGAAAGAGCCCCGTGCAGCTCTAAAAACACAGGTTGCCGACCCCAGGTCTAGGAATAGCTTTGTCTTGTTTTTTCTCAGTGAAAAGGCTAAGCTTACTGTCTCCTTACCATTTATTACTTATGAATCAGTGTACTATAGAAATTGCTCTTCCTGTCTATGGGAGCTGGTGTCTGTGGCTATTTTGAATACATTCTTCTTTACTCATAGTAATCTAGTAGCAGAGCTTGTCCCTTTTAAATGACTGGGTATGGAGAGAAGTCAGTTTATCAGAGGACAAGAAATGGCACTGCCATTCATGGACCCATTTGCCGTCTTGTTAATTTCATAAATCTATTACACAAAATAACCATGAAGGTTGGGGATGTGGTATCATACTTTTATTGGGGCGACAACTGAAATACTTTACTTACTGCTTTGCCAGATTTTATTTTGCTAACAGGTGCAACTCTCCATATAATAGGATTTTACACATTGCCTTTCCTCAACTGTAGGGTGATGTAGAAGAAGATGAAGCTATTCCTGACAGTGAGCAGGATATCAAGCCTCGCTTTCACAAGTCACGTACAGTTACACTGCAACACGAAGAGGAACGGTTACAGGATGATGAGGATGGTGAAGATGAGGATGATGATGATGATACACTATCTGATTGGAATCTGAGTACGTAGACACAATAGTAAAGATCATTCTCTAATCTTGAGGTTAATAAGAACCAAGAATGAGAGTGCTAGGAACCAGTCAAGTTGAGCAGTAGGCATTTCCGTTTCAAAGACTGGAGGCAGATAGAGAGAGGGTCCCGTTCCTGGTCTGTTGCAGTAGCCTCTGATCAGCACAACTGAAGCTCAATTTCTATGAAATTGTTTCTTTAGCGAGCGTCATGTTCTCATTTCTGAGCTGGATGTAGGAAATGCTCTTATTCCTGTGAACCTAGTGATGCTTTCTTGTGATTGATTTTTTCTACCCATCCCATTTCAGTTAGAATCTGTATGGGGTGGGGAGGAGAAGTCTATCAATTGCTACTAGTTATGATGGCTGTACCTCCAGACAGAGGGGTTGTATGCCTTGGAATACCAGTTGCAGGGAAGCTATGGTGGAGAGCTATACCTCTCTCTCTCACTTGGGGGCCTCCCAAAGGCCATTATGATAAACAGGATGCTGGATTAGATGGCCTTCAACTCATTCAAGCATGTTTGGCTCATCCACTGTGTCTCGTCTATCTGTTGCCTTCATTCAGCAGAACTTTTTAGGAGGTGGAAGAGCATGAGCTTACTTAGTGGCCTGTTATATATATATTGTTGAAAAGATAGTTGTGGCTGGAATTGGGTGCTGGATTTATTGACCTCAGTTTTCTTCTACCACTGGAGCTACTGACCTGCAGGATTATCTTTGCCATCTTTTTTCCTGTTTTTGACTTAAGTCTGGTGTTGCTTTCACATGTTCTGATCTCTTTTGCTCTATGTACCTTCTTCCATATAGTCTCATATCTCTTACAGGGAAGTGTTCTGCAGCAGCCCTTGATGTTTTGGCCAATGTTTTCAGAGAAGAACTCCTCCCACACCTGCTCTTGCTGCTCAAGGGGTTACTCTTCCACCCAGAGTGGGTCATCAAGGAGTCTGGGATTCTTGTCCTTGGAGCCATTGCTGAAGGTAAGACCTACTTTTATTTGACTTATCAAGGAATTTGTGTCTGCCAGTTGTGGCAGGTGGAGGCATTGGTGGGTAGTCATCTAGAAATAGTAGTCATCTAATGTAAATGAAGAATTGCTAGCCTTTCAGTGAAATTCTGTGCATGTTTATTCAAGTGCTGCTGTGCTCAGTGGGGAATTAATCTCCAAGTGATGTGCTTAGGGCTGCAGCTGTAATAATTTCTCCTGATACTCCTAGATATTGTGCCAAACACATTCTTTTGCATTTCTAGGCTGTATGCAGGGCATGGTTCCCTATCTTCCCGAACTGATTCCACACCTGATCCAGTGTCTCTCTGACAAAAAGGCCCTTGTGCGTTCTATTGCCTGCTGGACCTTGAGCCGCTATGCCCACTGGGTTGTAAGCCAACCTCCAGACATGTATCTGAAGCCTCTTATGACAGAGCTACTCAAGCGGATTCTCGACAGCAACAAGAGAGTTCAGGAAGCCGCTTGCAGGTAACTTGCTCACCAAGCCTAATTTCTTGTGCTTTTAAACAAGCATGAATCTTGAAGTATTTGAGGCTTAGATGGCTGTTGCAGAGTCCCAGCCCCGCATAATGTATATGTACAGGTGTGCGCCACTTAAGGATATGTTCTCCAATCCCTGTTATGTGATTAGTTGTTAAGTGAACATTCAGCCCAGTCTGGTGGCTTTGTTGTGTAAACAGATACTCCTTGCTAGAAACTAGCTGGCTGCCCAAGAGATAGATTGCCTCTTCCTTGTATTAAGGGCCTCTTTTTTGTGTAAACAGGTACTCTGCTGCAGGCAACCTTTTGTTGTTTGACCACCATCATGTATGTGATCCATTGTTAAGCGGAAGGTTGTTAAGCAGTGGATGCCTGTATAAAGATAATGTGGGAAAGTGTTAAGAGCACTCTTAGGATGTATGTGAAGCAGGTTGATGTTTCAGTATGAGTGGCAGATCAATCCTTAAACACATTTCTCCCCCCCCCCCACATTTTCTTTGGATGTGATGAAGAACTTGAAGTCTGACCTGTATAATGATGGGTCATGTATTCATACTGTCTGATCCAAAGAAATGCCCTGATAGTTCAGAACAAAGGTGTTACAGATGGTTGTAGGTTAGTGTCTTGTGTGATGAAGCAGCTATCTTATGCTTCCAGGAGAGTAGAACTAGCTAGGTTTCTGTGACTGCCCATCTTCTATTTTCTGTTGCTGTCCTCAGTGTGATAAGTATCTTTTAAGAGTTCTGTTACCTTAATTTCAGTGCGTTTGCCACCCTAGAAGAGGAGGCCTGCACTGAGCTGGTTCCATATCTTAGCTTCATCCTGGATACTTTGGTTTTTGCCTTCGGGAAATACCAGCACAAGAACCTGCTGATCTTGTATGATGCAATTGGCACCCTGGCTGATTCTGTTGGGCACCACCTCAACCAGCCGGTATGTGTTTTGTACTATTGGTATTGACAGTTGAAAGTGTTAACATTTAACCACCATGATTGTCTTGTAAACCTCTCTTACCTACTATTGCTTGAATGTATTTCAATCTTAATTTTTTGATTGTAGGGAAGTAACAAAAGTGGTTTTTCCTTTTAGAATGTCTCACTGTTGTAGGGGAACAAAAGAGCACACTAGAGCAGTGGTTCTCACACATTTAGCACCAGGACCCATTTTTTAGAATGAGAATCTGTCAGGACCTACCGGAAGTGATGCCGTGACCAGAAGTGCCATCATCAAGCAGAAAATTTCTTTTTTGCTATCCTACACACACGTACCCAGGAGCAAGTCCCATTTACTATTGTTAAAAGAATATACATAGTTCGCTTGTTAAAAGTGTAGGTCTGCAACATTTCCCCAAATGCAGTCACATCCCATGGTACCATCAAGTCCAATGTATTAAAAATAAAATATTAAAATGAATGGGGACCCACCTGAAATTGGCTCGCGACCCACCTAGTGGGTCCCAACCCACAGTTTGAGAAACACTGCACTAGAGGTTTCTGTCTTAGACAGGGAATTAATGATTAAACCACATATAGCCCACCCTCTGTGATGTAGCATAAGAGACCCAAAGCAGAAACAAACAGTACAGTTGTCCCCACAAAACCTGTTTCCTTGAAGTTGAGATCATTGGGGTGGAATTTCCCACCTCATTTCACGGTTACTGTGATTGCAAAGGGAACATGGAAGACTTCTTGGTGATAGAAAAAAAATGATGTCGAAGCACCATAGCTTGGTGGAAAAGAACCAGTTTTGCTTGTTGACCAGTTCTCTAGCATCTCCAGTTGAAGGATCTTGTGTAGCAGGGCTGGGGAGTATTACAGGGTGCTCTGATCAGGAACTAGAACTTCCGAAGCAAGGAACATTTCGGTTTTTCTATGGTGGTGTGACACAGTGGTGTAAGTGGTCTTGGTGTCCTTCAACTGGAGTGGAGGTAGCTGTTGACTACAGTATGCTAGGAATTATATAATCAAGTAAACTCAGCTTGTAAGCCCTATCAAGATAGAAGATGACTCTTGTGTGTGCCATGGAAACCATATACAAATATTTCTTTCTAAGAGAGAAGAGCCATAAGCAGCCTTATATCTCAATCATATTTTTCTCATCCACTGTGTCTAATCTGATCTTTTATCATGTCACTTTTTTCACTTCACCATGTACAGTCTAAATATAATTGTATTATAAAGCCCCAGTCTGTCTTGCTTCCTTAGACACATCTACATTTGCCGTCTCGCACACTCTGACCTATGATATAGCATAGACTAAACTACAAATTGGGAAGTCCCTTGTTCAAACTTCTCCTCTTCCATGAACTCACTAGCTATATGTCTTGCAAGGGGTCCATGCTGGTTCGCAGAAACCTTCTTTTCTGACGTGAGGTTGTGTCTGTCTTGAAATAGCCTGCAGACACTCAACAATGATGCCCAACTTCTGGATTGCCAGGCTTTGAGCTGTACAATTCAGCAGAAGCCCTGCTCATTAGATGACTTTGGTCAAGCTACACCCTCTCAACATCAACTCACCATTTGCAATATTGGGATGATAATACTTGTCTTATGGGCTTATTGAAAGGATTTCCAGACAATATATGTGATGTGCTTTGAACATTTAAAAATTCTATATAATCTATAAAATGCTAAAAATGCTATATACATGTCATGGTAATGAACTGGTGTCAGGTGGGAAGCATTCAGAAGCTTCTGGTATGCTTTATCCCTGGTAAGTAGAATTCCAGAAGAAGCCTTTTGGCTGCCTATTGTGAACCCACAGTAAATTAAGTCATTGACCCCAGAAACTGTGATGACCAATGGAAAATACAAGACATTCGAATCCTGAAGCAATGTGTTGAGTGTCTTTCCATTCTGAAGGTTTCTGGGCTAGATTTGTGGTACTGGATGGAAGAAATGCAACTATAAAATGTAACTGTAACTTCCTTCCTTCTCCCCCCAAAGGAATATATTCAGAAACTGATGCCGCCACTGATCCAGAAGTGGAACGAGCTGAAGGATGAGGACAAAGATCTTTTCCCTCTTCTTGAAGTGAGTGGATAGTTATTTTTAATTTGGATGGACTTGCATGTTGGTGGAGTCTGTACCAAGCATGAAGTGCTAAAGTTTTCCGGTGCTTAAAGTTAGAAAATATATTGAATTTATATACTATGAATAAGGTAAAGCATCACTGGTGCAGTGTAAGAGAGTCCTTCCACTGTGTGGGTCCTGTTCCCTGGCATGTCACAAAGTTGGTGGTACATCACTGTAGTTAACTGAAAGAAACATTTTTAATATTACTTCTGTGATAGATTTGTTCTGTGTTGTGAATGGCTTCAGTGATTAAGTGCAATGAAATGTGAGCCAGATGGCAATCATAGAGGACCCTTTGAGTCATTGTTTTTTTTTTCTCTGCAGTGCTTGTCATCTGTAGCAACTGCTCTCCAAAGTGGCTTCCTCCCATACTGTGAACCTGTCTATCAGCGCTGTGTGACTCTAGTGCAGAAGACTCTTGCCCAAGCCATGGTATGATATGTTGGTGCCTACAAGAAGTGTGCTTGCATTCAGCACTAACAATGCCAGGAAACTTGGATTCCTGTTGTACTGGGAATTGGATGTGGACAATGCAACCACACTTGGGAATATATATGGACAGAAGCCAGTCATGTGGAATCCTTGATCCACTTAGCAACTGATTCTTGACCTCTTTTGTGCACTGCTTTAATAATGCAACCATTCTGTTCAGCCTGTTGGTTTTCCATTCTCCAATTTATAGATGTACAGTCAGCACCCAGATCAATATGAAGCTCCTGATAAAGACTTCATGATAGTTGCTCTTGACCTGCTGAGTGGCTTGGCTGAAGGTCTGGGATGTCACGTGGAGCAACTTGTGGCCCGGAGCAATATCATGACTCTGCTCTTTCAGTGTATGCAGGTGGGTGAGAGTTCCAATGCTGGATGTGCAGCTGCTTCTTTAGGCCCGATCGCAACTTCTGGGACTTGTGTTGTGCTAGCGCAGTGTAGGTTTAAGATTTCAACATTTTATGTTAAACAGCTCTATGAACTCTTGTTGAAAAGCAATTTATAAACCCCCTTAAACTTTTGATCTACTTGAGACTAGTGTAAATTCTGCAAAGTAAGCTTGTGAGCTTTTGAGTATTATGTCTGATGTTAAAGTTTTTAATGCCATAGCATATTATGTAGACAGAAGGAAGTAAGGACCAGAAGGCTAAAATAAGATGAGTTATCAGTTGGCTGACAAATCTCTTTAAATGTAAAATTATCCTTGTGAGCATATGAAAATGAGTTAAATACTGAAAATTATTTCAGTAGAGAAATGTGTCACATGAGAAAACAGAAAACTGGAGTACACTACAGAAGCATATTTTATATTGCTGAGATTGGGAGAAAGTTTGTCTGGCACCCTAGGACTTAGAAGGGGAGAAGAGTTGTTTTTTTTTGGTGGTATGTTCAAATGGACAATTAGACATCTGATTGGAAGATCAGATGTCTGAATCTAATATGGGATTGGATCAATGGCCAGAACAAAGTGGGAGAAATTGATTTGGGAATACAGGTTGAGCTCATTCGGGAGGGATGGCAAAAATCATATCTATTTAATCTATTTAAAAAACAATATCCCTTTGCCAGGATTTTAAAACAGCCTTGCTGACCTTTATGATGTAAGACAGAATCATTAGGCAGACAATCCATCAATCAGTCTTTCTCCAGGTGCTTAGAAAAAGCCTAGGCAGTGACCCCTCCCTTCACCAATGCAAAGTCATTATCTTTCTTTCAGGGGGAAGGGAGGGCTTGCCTTGAAGGAGAGAGAATGATTGATGGATTGGCAGCTGGCTCCTCTCTCTCCAATTAGTAAGGCTATTGTTAAGTGACTGTTTTCCTTTAATTTAAAGGGCTCTTCTCATCTCATTGAGATAGAAAAACCCATGGATAATTAGGTTATACCCCTAATTGCTTGCATGACTATCTCTCTACAACAGTGAGAAAAGCAACTTTTTAAATTGTGATTTTACAGGGATGCATTTTTCCCCTTCTCCAGGGACCGGCACATTCCTTCTCATTTGCAGTGGCCATTCACGTTGAATCAAATCTGTGTATAAAAAATCAGTGTATAACAAGGTTGGACCTATAATGCAGCAAAAAAATATTGAGTTCACTGCTTAATATTCCCACCAAAACTAGACTGTAAAAGATTTTCAATACTCTAGAGGCCACATAAAGAGCTTTGGGTGGGGAGAGCAGTTGTACAGTTTCAGAGTAAGGAGCATCTTACTGTCCTGGGAGCATGACCAGAATGAAGTTAGCAGAGGCAATTCCCAGTGTTGGGAGAGGGCTGCTCTGTTAATTGTACTGATCCACTACATTTGTTCAAGGTTCCCTATCTGGTAGGAAGCCTATGGATTGCCTATAAATAAAAAAGAATTGGATAGTGAGTTTATTTTTTAGTTACAATAGAATATTTCTATCACTCTTCAACAAAGTTACCAAGCTTGGCTTACTGTGCAAAAGTAATCAAGATATTTCCCTGTCCTAAAGGGGTTCATAATCTTAAAGAAACAAAGGAAATTAACAGGAAAAAATGGGGAAATTAAAAAAACAAACATGACACACAGAGCCACATTCATATGCCTGCCTTCCTCCAGCATACTAGATCTTGTACTGTTTTCCTTCTGCCAGTTAAGAGACTGGGTGTTTGCTACAGTGCCAAACCTTATGGGTCCTGCCATATCAAGATGGCACACACAGCACTGGTCTCACTAATCTTTCTTGCTCTCCTTGTAGGACACCATGCCCGAGGTTCGGCAGAGCTCTTTTGCACTCCTGGGAGACCTTACCAAAGCCTGTTTCATGCATGTCAAGCCATGCATTGGTAGGTTCCTGTTGTGTTCTTGTCCTATGCCCTCTTGCGTCTTGCCTTGAGAGAGGTGTAATCACTTTATTCATACTGTAGTTTAATCCCAAGGGTGGACTGGTGGGAAAGTGGCTATCCAGTGTAACCTGATGGATTAATTCTGTTGCTACAGCTTTTGAGACTTGCTGACACTGATACTTGGCTCTTGTTGCATTAATCTTGGACAAGAAATGACTAGGACCTGCAAATTGCATTAACGGAAATCCTCAAATGCAACTGCATTGTGTGAGGTGTCACCTTGCTGCTGCCTCTGAAGCAATTGAGGGATGCAAGTCTGATGTTGCCATATGTTGAGTGTTCTAATCCATAAATTCCCAAACTTGTCTGTATTTGTTTGCTTTTATCCTCTGGTTTTGAGTCCTCCTTGGATTCATGTTGTCATGATCTGAGGCATTCTCTTGCAACTAAGGACTGTGGCTCTCTTAAAATAAGCATTGAGTTTATTTCTCTCACAGTGGAGGGGGCACTCTTGGATGCTCATCCCACTTGTCCGTTATAGAAAAGACTATGAAAGTGAAGAATTCTTATAGCCCATGGAGGAGCTGCTCCCACGGTTCATTCCTGTCTCTTTCCAAGGGAAAGCATTGTGGTAGACCTTGTTTATCACCTTCACTTACTAGTGTTTTTGTTTCTCAGTAATTAGGTTCTTAGTATGTTACTGCATTTTTTTTCTGAATCCTCTCTAAGGCTGAACTTGAAATTGAAAGAGTGTTGCTGCCTCTTTGCCTATAAAGAACACAGTTCTGTAATGCCTTAGTCCAGTGATTACTAAACTTTTGACTGGCGACTCCCTTGATCTAATGGGCCTCAGTTCCCCATTAGAGCTACAATTCTATAAAATTCTGTTGTATAATTCTATAATTGTATACAATGTATAGGGTGGTGGGTTTCTTGTGAGGATTCCGCGGCTTCCCTGGCTGTTTTACGTGGCCAGCTCATAGTTTGAGCTGGGAGCTTTTGCCTTAGTCATTTTGAGACTAGCATTTGGTAATAAGGATTTGTTCCTTGCTTTGGTGATAATCATTGCTGACAGAATGCTTTTCTCTTCAGCTGAATTCATGCCCATCCTAGGGACCAACTTGAATCCAGAGTTCATTTCTGTGTGCAATAATGCCACCTGGGCTAT
The DNA here is from genome assembly GCF_035046505.1 of Tiliqua scincoides. Taxonomy (NCBI): domain Eukaryota; kingdom Metazoa; phylum Chordata; class Lepidosauria; order Squamata; family Scincidae; genus Tiliqua; species Tiliqua scincoides. Next base: position 168,989,034 of record NC_089822.1, on the reverse strand, counting down.
TGGAGAAATCTGCATGCAGATGGGTAAGTGTACCAGGAGCCCCCAGTGACATCAGTGGCTAGCCTTGTGCTACTGTGCCACTTGTAGTTATGCCCTTTCTGGCTCTTGTAATGTTCGTCACGTCTTCAGCATGTTAGAATTCGCAGCATTTTGTCTGCTTAAGAGACTCTTCAGCACATGATGGCTGTAACTGCAGATGTTCTTGAGCTGCAAGTAGCCACTAAATTGTTTCTATCACTGTCCTAATAAGGTCTCTGCTTTTCTCTATTCCTGGATTAATTCTTAATGAGATTGTAGTCATAGCCACCAAATATTTTAGTAAATATTTCACCAGTGAAATTTGTCTTTAATGGTGACCTGCCTTGAAGAGGAAGGTGGTTTCCCTGTGTGGGGGATCGCTGCTTTGTGCTTCACTCCCAAGGCTGACACAGGTTTTTCTTGACTTCTGTATTTTGAGCCAACAAGATGGGGGATATATATATATATATATATATATATATATATATATATATATAGTTGTGGGTAGAAATTCAGTTTTGAGGACCCAGACAATCAACTCAGCTGACTAATTTCTTCTTACCAGGGGCTGAGATGCAACCCTATGTCCAGATGGTCCTGAATAACCTTGTGGAGATTATCAATCGTCCAAATACCCCCAAAACCCTTCTGGAAAACACAGGTGAGCTTCTGGTCTTAATTCAGGTATCTTGTGCTTATTATAATGCCTGATCTGCAGATAAAGGGCTTTATGTACCCTTTCATGTGTCTGCTTTAGAAATAAGACCTGCCCTTTTTTATACTGGAGCACGTGAAGCTGCCTGACTCAGACCAATGGTCCACATAGTTAAGTCTACACTGACTAGCAGTGTCTGTCCAGGTTTCAGACAGGTTTTGCTTCAGTATACCTGGAGATGCCAATGATTGAACTTGGAACCTTCTGCATGCAAAGCAAATGTTCTACTACTGAGCTGCAGCCCTTCCCTTGCAATTAGCATATCAATGTATTTCAGTTTCAAGGATCTAGGGCTATTTCTTTAACATGCCATGACTAATTATAATCAAAGTCTAGAAACCAGTCTGAAATGTTTCTATTGCTGAGAGCTTATGAAGACCATGTTTCAGGATCACATAATTGAGTTGCTTCCTGGAAGCCTCTTCTGATACTTTCTGCATACAGCAGTCAACAAACATGGTTCTTGAGTATTAACATGTTTCATGCTGATGTTCTAACACTCCCCCCTCCCCTGATCCTGCTGCTTTTGGTACAATGCTATCTAGGTGCTATATGCCTTCATCCATTTTTCCTGCCTGTCTGATGCTACAGAACCAACAAGGCAGGCTTCTCTGAGAAGTTGTGACAAGCTCGTTTCTCTCCCTTTTCTAGCCATCACAATTGGACGCTTGGGTTACGTCTGTCCTCAAGAGGTGGCACCAATGCTGCAGCAGTTTATCAGACCTTGGTTAGTGTTGTACTGAGAAAAGAAACATGACTTCATGATCCTCATTTTGTAGTGGATGGCATACCAAGGCCACTGTCATGTTGTCTGACACTTGAGATTCGAGATGAAGTGTATATGCATCTCAAGACATTTCTATACAATGTTTTTTGTTCAGTAGATGCATATTTGCCTCCATATGTCATCCCCCAGGTTGTGCTCTTGTTGAAAGATTACCACATTTTCTGAGCAGTCTACAGTATTTTGTGTATGAAAGAATGTGGTACAGTTAACACATGCACTGCTGTTTGTCATAGTGAATGTGGTTTTCCAAGAATCATGGCCAATTGCTAGATAGTCTTTGACAGGTAATGAAAGCGCAGAATTGTTTTCACACATCTTGCACCTCTTGTCCAGTCCCCGGCCCCTCTTCCACACCTTGTAATTCTTTGGATAGCAATGTGTTCTCCCACTGTGCAACTAGAGCATAAAGTGCTCATGCAGCAGTATTTTAAGGAAAAAATTAATAAAGTACTCTAAAGTATATTCATTATCATGCAGGTAGATGCTAAAGTATAGTACTGGTGACATTTAATATTGTTTTCCTCTCTGCCATTCAAGTGTGTGTGTTTCAATTATTGAAAGGGGGATGAACTTGCATCCTAACTTCAACTAAGATCTAATCCTGAAACGAATTCTAAATACCCACAAAGAAATGCTCAAAAACAATACTGGCATGTAAAAGCATGGTTGGGGAAAAACACACACTGGACAGAGGTTATGGGAGAAATAATCTGATACTTAGCTCTTGAATAAATCTTCATTCTCCCCATGGTTGTTGTGCATTTTGTAGTTTGTCTTAGAAACGGTAAGCTAGTTCTTCTGTCTTTTGCAGTGCAATGACATATATACTCTGGCTCACAGGTGTACATCTCTGAGGAATATACGAGACAACGAAGAGAAGGATTCTGCTTTCCGTGGCATCTGTATGATGATTGGGGTAAACCCTGGTGGGGTTGTTCAGGTAACTGTATTGAGGTCTTTTTGTGGGGGGGGGGGGAGGTATTTATATATGCTGGCTCATTCTATAACCTTTCTTTATCTGTATCAAGAGAGGATACCCTTGAAGACCATGATAAGACTTTGAAAAGCCTTTTAGGAAACAGTAGAACTCCATGTAGAACCATTGATTAGCATATTGTGTGCTGCCCACTTGCTTCATCTAAGAAGGGATGTAGTATTACTAGTTTAAAAAGTGGGCAGAAAAATCCTTATAACAATCTCATTTATAGGCTTTTTATAATGGGGGTAGGGCACAACTGAAAGGAGAAATGTGATTTTATTGACATGTAGTGTGAATTATGGGGACAACTTTAACAGTAAAATTTGAGGTCTTTGCTGAAATTGACAGGCAGCAGGCTTTAAAACAGAAGTACTTCAAATACGTGGAATAGTAATGGGATGATGTGTGTGATACTGATGTTGAAAGAATTAGATAGGTACAGGATGGATTGACTTCAGTGACATTACAGTTACAAGAACAACTTGTTTATTCAGAGTTGGTATACCTCAGTCTACAGATACTGGAAGAGGCAATTTTTATAGCACGGTTGCAGACTTCCTTGAACGTGTGTCTTGGCTGTAATCAGATAATGCAGAGCTAGATAGACACTTGACCTGGTCAGTATGCCCACTTCTGACATCCATCCTGCTTTTTACATGCTCACTGAATTTATTATCTGGCTACATAGCATACAGTTGCTTATTCTGTTGGGGTTTCTTACTTGCTGAGCTGAAACAGAAGTTTCAACCCTGCCACATCCCTCTGTGGCCTACTAATCCTAGTTCTGTGCCTGAATACTCTGTTGGTGGAGGACACATCCAGAGTGAGTTACTCTCCTCCCAACTGCTCAAGAGGCAAGAGGATAATTAGTAAAGGCTTTGAGAGAACCTGGCCCAGAAAATTCCATTCAGTTTCCTGACCTGCTTGCTCCACACCCTGACCTTCAAGGTCTAGTTAACCCATTTCTTCCCAGCCCACAGGTGTACACATTTGATCCCTGTTGCATATATGCAATGCTGGGCAGAAATGGCTTCAGCTAGGATTTTTCTTTTTCTTTCATCTTCTACTAGCAATTTGTTTTCTTTTTTGGTCATTCCCTTATTTCCTACTTCCTTATATAAAGAGGGGGTTGGGATGAATTGGCTCCCCTAAAAACAGTTTATTTCTGGGGGCTTACAAAATGTTCTCTAACTGATCTAGGACGATAGGTAGTCTAAGTGTGAAAAAGTCCACCAAATCAGACTGGTCAAACTCAGATTTCAAAGTAGGAAGCTATATCTCTTTTGGAGCAGTATCTTTTTGACCCCTTTTTTAGAACTAACCTGATTCATTTTCTTCAGTGAGCATCTCTAGATGCACACTAGTTAGTGATCTCACAATTAATCAAGAGTGCTTGATAACCTCTGCACCATCATATAAGATATTTTGTCAGGCTGACATAGGTTAGATTTTTGAAGTGTAGCTGATTTTCAGATTCTGTGCTGTTTTAGAATGGTGGGAAATCTTTGCTTCTGATGCATTTGAATTTGTATTGAGTTACTCTTCTCTTACTTCTGTAGGATTTTATTTTCTTCTGTGATGCTGTTGCTTCTTGGGTGAGTCCAAAGGATGATTTGAGGGACATGTTTTATAAGGTATGTGACCACAAAGAAGAGGCTTAAATGGCAATAGACTAAAAAAGGGCTCTTATCCATGAGGGATTTGTTAATCTAGCTTGATGATGACATTTTTGTTGCATACACTTTTACTGCTCCCTAACACAGATTGCAGTTCCAAATGTTTCTCTTACTACATCTATCCTTTATTTGTCAGTGAAATTCAGTTGATAATATAGTTAGTTCAGCTAATATAATATAGTTCAATTAATATAGAAGTTGATGTATCATTTTAGAGCTTAGCTGGTTCTAAATGGAGGGCACAATCCTATCCTTAAAATTGAGTTATCAGTATTAAATAGTTGACAAAACACTTAGATTTTTGTATTGCAAGGGAAATGGGCAACAGGGACTACAAATATTTAGGATAGACTCTATGAGGGTGGATTGGCATTTTCTAATGTAAAACTGTAGTACTATGCTGCTATGATGAATTGGCTGAGAAGTTTGTATATTCAGGATATAATGTTGGAGCAACATGAACTCTCAATTCCTTTTAAATATATTGTGGTTCTGCAGTGAGGAAGATAGACCATTTCACCATTTAATTTATGCCCTGCATAATGCAGAAGGGGAGTGTAATGCCCCGGGGAATGTGTAATTATTAGAAATGGCTAGTTTTTGTGATGGATGGAGAAATATCAGAAGAAAACAGATATTATCTCAGTGTTTCCAAATAAGGCATGCATTAGGACAATTGGTAAGACATGGTAGATAGAGAGCATAGAAAACTAAAATATGTAATATCCATTAAGTAATCAGTAAGAGTATCAATTAGTAATTTATATGATCTGCTTAACAACAGATGCGTGCAATTATAAGAGTGATGGGAGAGATTTAGGTGAGGAAATGATTGGTTGAAATTATTCCTAAAAGAACGTTACGTATTCTAAGGAAGCTTCTTATAAACTGATTGGTAGTACAGTACTTGACTCCATAGAGATTATGACACATTTATCCAGGCAGTACAGGGAAGTGTTGGAGATGTGATCTTTCTAGAGCAGATATCTATCATATCTTCTTGTCCTGCAAAGACCAAATCGTTTTGGATTTCAGTATGGGAGAGATCAAATCGTTTTGGATTTCAGTCTGGGAGCTAATCAGAGATTTTATCAGTTACAAATTGCCAGGGAATCCATTAGTAGCTGTTTTGTGCTATGTGGTTGTGGCAGAAGATGTGGAAATGTTTGCTCATTTAATAATAGCAGGAAGGATGGCAGTAAGCTTTTCACTGCCAATTAATAATAATATTATTAATAAAAATATTAATTATTAATAAAAATTATTATTTAAAATTTTTAATTTTAATTATTAATAAATTAAATTATTAATAATTAAAATTATTAATAAATTATTAATTTATTTATTAATAAAATTATTAATTAGTTATTAATAAAAATATGTGCAGTAATATATCAAGTTGGACTTTGTTTTGTTTCATATAGGATGGTATATATGTTTGAATTGATAAATTAGCTTTTTTCCTGTTCCCTCTATTACCAGTTGAGGGGGGAAAAGAAATCTGTAAAAAAACAAAAAAACTTGTATCATGCTGCTGCCTTCATCAGGGTGAAAAAAGGCCACACTTTAGTGGTTAGAATCAAGACTCTTGGGGTCATTCTGAACCTGTAGGACTATAAATAGCCTAATACAGTCAATTCTCCCTATTCGCGCACTCAGTTCCCGTGCATTTGCTTATTTGCAGCATGAGTAACCAGAGTGTTGCATCGCTCCATCTGCTGCCTGTTCTTGGCTATCTATGGCTGTCCTGAAGCTCTCTGAGGTTGTACTGAAGCTATTTGTTGCATCTGTGGCGGCCATTTTGAATTTGTGGCGGCCATTTTGAAGCCATTCTGAAACTATGTATTCTCAAGCCAGTGAAGTCCTGGCAGGCCCCGGAATGCCTTGCAGCAGCTGAGTAATGCTACAGAATGCTTTATGGAGCTACAGCCATTAACAGTTCGCTGCTAAATTTGAAGTGTGAGAGGAATAGGGCTTGCTCAAACAAAGGATGCGTTTGTCAAGGGTGCACTCTTTATATACTGTATTTTTTACCCTGTACTGTATAATGTATCACATAGAAGTTCCATGGGAACCTTATCTCTTTGGATTAATGATTTGGTAACCGCAGTTTCGTATCTGCTGGGTTTTTCAGGAATCTAATCCTAGAGGATAAATGACTGTGGATGGCCGGTGTTACATTGTACCTTTCATCCCTTGCATTTATGATTGTCTCCTTCTTTCTCAGATTCTCCATGGCTTCAAAGATCAAGTTGGGGAGGAGAACTGGCAGCAGTTCTCAGAGCAATTTCCTCCACTTCTGAAGGAGCGACTAGCTGCATTCTATGGGGTCTAGATGAAGCAGCAAACCGTACTTGGTGAGTCTCAGATTTCGAATAATGTAACATTAAATCCCAAAAGTTGATGGAATGCGGGGTATGAGAAGAGCAAGCAATAGGAAAATGAAAAGTTTTAAGAAGGAAGTAGAGTCACTGGAAGTGAAATATTGTGGAGAAAGTGATCAAAGTGTGGGGTGGGAATTACTGAGGCATGAGAAAGAGGTTGGTCAGGTCAATTGTAGTCTTGGTGATCCTGAATCTGATGAGTGACACTGAATACATGCGATACAGAGTTTTGGTTCTCAAGAATGTGGAGAACACACAACAGATTTCCTGTGTAGGGATCATCTGATTGCCTACAGCATGGCTCAGGTAAAGGTAAAGGGAGCTTTTTGCTGTGCCACAAGATGGCAGTGAAGGAGGAATAACTACCCTCATCCTGGCATTCAGAGTTCAGCTGTCACTTGAATTGCACTGCTGTTATGGATAACTATACTGTAGCAGTAGTGCTTAAAAAAATACCTCTCACACTATGACCTTGGTCCCTGGCTGTGCTGCTGAGTTGTGGTTAGTCCCTACATGGTGAGCAGGTCCCTACAAATTCAGAGGTTGCCCTTGCTCAGAGCATACTAGTGCAATGGCAACTACTAACAGAAGGGTGTGAGTTTCCTTTAAGATTTGTAGAACTGAAGCTTGCTTTTGGCTATACCATACTATGCTCAAATAGCATATTCAGAATCCCCCTTGGACGTATTACTGGGTTGCATGAGCCTTGACCAGGAGTCCTGTGGACAAGCTGGTCAATGTTGGCTGTATCATTAGTAGAGGTGTTTTCTGGTGAGTAAGAGGACTGCAGCCTATGTCTTACTGAACCAATGGGCTTACTTCTGAGGAAGGTAAATAACATCATTTTCAAAGTGCTCTAGTCATTAGTGGTTGTAATGTTATCTATGGATTACTTTTGCTTCTGTTAATACTGTTACTTGTTTTTTTCCTCAGGTTCCTGTATGCGCTGGGAGGGATCCTGGGAACTCGTCCACAACTCGGTGTTGCAGATCCCTGTTAATGGGGGGTTAGGGAGGACGGGAAGAGCATTGTGGGACATAAAATGACTTCGCTTCCCATCTCCTGAAATTTACAAAGTTGTGGGGGGAGGGTGGGCCTCCGTGACCAATTTAAACAAAAATCAGGGTAACTCACTGGCAGAAGAGGAAAGGTCTCTCTACTCGGAGACCATCATTGGTGGACTGGGGTGGGGTGGGACTCAGCCCTTGGCTGAGAAAGGGGAGAAATCTTAAACTGCAACACTCTTGAGAAGGGGATCTAACTAGGGGCCATCATAAAGGACTAGCTAATAATAAAGGATAGGGTTTAAGATGCTAAAATGGGATTAAAAGCTCTAATGGTTTAAAACTTAGCTGATGAAGAGGGACGGGTTAAAGCTCAATCCAAGGGGGTTATACTACTGTATATTTCCAGTCACCGGTGTTAAGAGATCAGCTATTCTTCACCTTTTCAAGACTGCATGGTGACCAAGACGTAGACTAGCGAACCTGTGAGTAGCCCATAATGACTAAGTGTAAAGCATTTTCATCTAGGAATCTTAAGGAAACCCACAAACCCTTTCTGCCATAGTTGCCATGGCACTATGTGGTGGATGCGATGCTCAGAGCAAGGACAACCTCTGACCTTGTGGGGACCTGCCGGCCATCTAGGGAGCAGTCCTTATCATAAGAAATACTGTTGGAGAAGCATGTCTTTATTTTTTAAGAAGATGCCACAGTGCAATGAATCTTACCCTGTTGTTCAGCTGTTAACTTTGTGACACTGCTATTGCATTACTTCAGCTGTAGGAGGCAGGAGAGAGCAAGGGAGGGAAACTGAATTCCACCAGGGACTGAGAATGATTGTCCATGGGCCAAAGGCCGGCAGAAACCAATGTGCACTTGATGACTTTTGTATGGCACATGATCTGTTGTGGACTGCGCTCTTGTGGCCAGAGTGGCATTGTACATAATGGTAACTTACACTTTCTGTCTTAAGAGAGTTCTATGCTACATTCACCACTTTGGTTTACAAAAGGGGCAGTAAACATAACAAAGTGTAGAGGAATTAATTAAATGGAGCCCTCCGTGCATGGCCAGTGGAAGCTCATAGCTTTTGCTGCATGCTTAGTGAGGTTGTCTTAAGGAATTCTCATTATACCCAAATCAGTTTATAGTCCCTGGAAATAGAATCTGGGGTTTGCTGAATGCATTTGACTTAGTGAAGCCATAGCTTTTTAATACTAAATGGAGAACGTGAGAAGAGGAAGCAAGCCTGTTTCCCAAAGGCAGCTAGGATATGGGGGAAAGGGGAACTGCTTCACCTGATACGAACTTCTGGGGGAGCACTGGGAAGAAAATAGTCATCGGGAATATTCCGCAGAGTCAACAGGAATAGAGACTGTGCAAGAAGGAGTTTGCCAGCAGGCAGCATGCTACTGAGAGCAGTCAACTGAGCCACAACCTCGGCTTTCTTCAGAACAGATCCCAGTGGAATCTTTGGCAGCATCAGGATTGACAGCCAGACAACTGGGTTGAACTGTGCCTCATATCCTGCATTGCTCCAGTAGTGGTCAACACTGTGGTGGACTTAAGACACTAAAGATTAATGACAGAGGATGGATGCCCCTCTTTGGGGACAAGAAAATCTTTTATGACCGCAACACTCTGGGAACTGTGGGGTGAAATATTGAAAGTATTTGTGAAATCGCTCAGTAACTTAAACTTCACTGATGCTCCCTCCCTTCCCCATTTTCCTTACCATCCTAGGTTTCTGTCTCATATATTACTGTGCTTGCAGTTCTTGGAACTTTGTCATAGAACTTGCTGGGGCATTATTGTACAGGTTTGAGAGCCTGAAAATCTTTAGTTTGGAGACTGCACCCAAGTGAGAACTTTCTCCTGATCATTGGATCTGATGGGGGTGGGATAAGGGTCACCCCTGCACTCCTCTTGGATAGCAGGTTCAAAGCAATGCTAGTAAACTTGCAAATGCATTCCTCAATTTGTCTTTTTAATAGTGTGGAACTCGAGCAGGTCTCTGGAAGCAATCAGCTAGCTCTTTGCATTTTAATGGTTTTATTATAAGTATTCCCTCTTGTGCCTCATTCTCACCTTCCTCTGTCCTGAGAGGGAAAAAGCTGAGGGTTCTATTTGAGCAGCAATTTGTTTTTGAATGCATGGGCAAGAATTGTGCACAGATGGCAGTTGGTGTCCTGGCTTGTGCTTCTGAACTTAACGTGCCCAGGAATATAGAAAGATGGCTGTGAACTCTTCATTCGTCCAGTGAAGTTTAAGCTACTTGACCTGACTGCCTCTTGAAACGAAATTTGTCTTTTTTTGTACAAGTGCTTCTAGTATTGCCTCCTGTTCGTTAATCCTGGATTTGTATATTTGTAAATGTGCCGTAATGTTTCCAATGGTGGAACTGCAGTGTACCTAGTGTTGAAGCAGCTGCTTGCACCTTGCGCAAATGAGATTTTTCTCATTTTATGTATAATTTTTTGTCAACTAAAATTTTTTCTTGTGACTCCAGTTTCCATGTTTCTGGGCAGTGTGTTTTGTCTTTAGTGAATGGTGTTTTTTGTTTTATATTCCAGTAAAATGGTTCTGAATCATAAGAAGATTCTACCAGAGTAAAGAACCCTCAGTTATAGTAGAATGTGAAACATAATTTACTCATTCTTCCTCCAGCCTTTCCTGTTACAATGTATCTGATATTGCAACAAGGCAAGCCTCAAGCCCCCTTTGATTGGTTGTGACTCCTTTGACTTAAGTGAGTTTTAAATTGTTGCCATATAATTATAGACACCTTCTATTCTTCCTAGGGGTGCAATTTTCAACCACTGTGCACATTAGTGTGCAGTGAGTGGTCACAGGTGTGTCGTGGAAGTTTGGAGTCATTTCTTAGTAGGTCCATTGGGGGATTTAAGCTTCCTGCTGGTGTGCATGGTGTGCAAGCCTACTGCATGGTGTGCCTTGCCAATTGTCAAAAAATTGATGGTGTGTCTTGACCATTTAGTGCAGGGGTTGGCAAATGTTCAACTTTAGGGATCCTGGACCTTTAACAATTGTGTAGGAGAGAGAATTTCAGCAGGTGCAGCTTGTCATCTCACAGGAAATTCTCTCCTATGCAATTGTTAAAGGTCCAGGATCCCTAAAGTTGAAAGTTTGCCCACCCCTGATTTGTCAGTGTGTCATGAGTTGAAAAAGGTTGACAATCACTGTTCTAGGACCTTGGGCTAAATTCTCTAAATGGGTCACAATATTTGATTTGTGCTTTCCCTTCCCTTGCGCTTTCTTTAAACATTAATCCATCTTCCTTGCCAATCGGGGCTTGTTTTTGTATGAATAGTTACATACGGTGTTAACAGAAAAGTGTTCTAAATACCTAAACAAACTGTCCCACAAAAAGAAGAGAAAGTAGCAAACAGCCACTGGGGAAAAATGCTATGATGGGGTGTTCTGGCTGCTTCAATCCCTTTATCTGCATTGACTAGCACAGGGGTCTCCAAACCCCAGATGCGGCCCACAGCAAGCCTCTTTCCAGCCCGCAGCCAACCTCTTGTCCCCTGAAAGCCTCTGGCCCACTCAACTGAATATGAACAGAACTGCGCTCTGATTGTGTCTGGAGGGTGTTCTGAGGGCCAGAGAGGTTGAATGAATGAGCCCATTTATTCACTCATCCAAGTTCTATCTCTAACTTATTTATTTAAATTTTGTATTTAATTTTTTTCCGGCCCTCCACGCCATGCCAGATATTTGATGTGGCCCTCTGGCCAAAAGGTTTGGAGACCCCTGGACTAGCACCTTGAATAGGGCCCAGAATATAATGAGAAGTGCTCAAAAAGCATTAATGAAAAAAGGAACCTTGGAGGTGAGGTGACCAACTTTTGGAGGAATCTGCCCTGGCTTGAATTTTTTTGAGGAACTGAAAGCTGCAAACCTGTAGGGGGCCTTGATAGTATACAAGGTATTGCTATTCCTTGTTGGCTTATTTGAGTTTGGCATTTAAGTAGTTTTTGTATAGAATTGCTACAGAATTGTATAGAATTAACTACTTTTGTTGATATAGTTACCCAGCCAGGTTAATTCGGTTGTATAATCTTAATAATAATTCATATTTCTGAGCAACAGTTGTTTGTAATGGTTACAACTGTATTTTGGTCTGCTGGTTTGTGATGCTCAAACCATTTTGTTTACCAGAGCAAGGGCTGTTTCTGCCTCCATCTAATTCTGTGTTCACTTCAAATGCATGTTGAGCTATATTTTCTTTTTTTTGCATTAGCCTGCTGGTCAGAAAAATGAGAGGTAATGTGTATACATGCAAATGAAAACATACAGTGGAAAAAGCCATTATGAAACTTCCCTACAGTGGGGGGGGGGGACCTGCTGTATGAAAAGGTGTCTGTATGGCAGATGTTCGTTTTTTTACATCACTAGAAAATTGTTCCAAAGGAAGCTTTAGTTCAAAAAGGATGATAATGTTTTAAAAATGTTACCACAACTGAATTGGAGAATGGTAATTAAACCTGCTAGGGTACCTTACCTGTGGGAGGTAGACATGAGCCCTATGAAATACATATCCAATGTAACTTTCACCTGAAGTGGGGGGGAAGGCACATCAAATGCACATCAGGCGGAGATGGTTACACTGGTCTCTGCTCCTCCATGAGAGCCTTAGGCTACAATTCGCTTTTATGTGAATGCCTGAAGTCTCTGGGCAAAGATGGGAGAACTGGAATTTCTGGTGACAAGGGAAAACATTGACATAGTGGGGATAACGGAAACCTGGTGGAATGCGGAGAATCAGTGGGATACCGCAATCCCGGGCTATAAACTCTACAGGAGGGACAGGGAGGGGCGTGTTGGAGATGGGGTGGCCATTTATGTTAAGGAAGGGATAGAATCCAGCAAAGTAGAGATTGAAGGTGGGTCTGACTCCACCGTAGAATCTCTATGGGTTAAATTACCAGGCCTGTGGAGCAATGTAATACTGGGGGCGTACTATCCTCCTCCAGAACAGAAATTGGAAGGGGACCTTGAAATGAGGAAACAGATCAGGGAGGTGACAAGGAGGGACAGGGTTGTAATCATGGGGGACTTCAATTATCCTCATATAGACTGGATCAATTTGTGTTCTGGTCATGTAAAGGAGACCGGATTCCTTGACATGCTAAATGACTGTGCCTTAGAGCAGCTAGTCATGGAGCCCACCAGAGGACAGGTGACTCTGGATTAAATATTGTGCGGTACTCAGGACCTGGTTAGGGATGTCAATGTTACTGAGCCATTGGGGAACAGTGATCATGCTGCGATCCGTTTCGACATGCACATCGGGGGAAGAATACCGGGCAAATCTCTCACAAAAACCCTTGACTTCTGATGAGCGGACTTCCCTCAAATGAGGAGGCTGGTTAGAAGGAGGTTGAACGGGAAGGTAAAAAGAGTCCAATCTCTCCAGAGTGCATGGAGGCTGCTACAATAATAGAGGCCCAGCAGAGGTGTATACCACAAAGAAAGGGTTCCACTAAATCCAGGAGGGTGCCCGCATGGCTAACAAGCCAAGTTAGAGAGGCTGTAAAGGGCAAGGAAGCTTCCTTCCATAAATGGAAGTCTTGCCCTAATGAGGAGAATAAAAAGGAACATAAACTGTGGCAAAAGAAACGTCAGATGGTGATATGGGAGGCCAAGCGAGACTATGAGGAACACATGGCCAGCAACATTAAGGGGAATAATAAAAGCTTCTTCAAATACGTTAGAAGCAGGAAACCCACCAGAGAAGCAGTTGGCCCTCTGGATGGTGAGGGAGGGAAAGGGGAGATAAAAGGAGACTTAGAAGTGGCAGAGAAATTGAATGAGTTCTTTGCATCTGTCTTCATGGCAGAAGACCTCAGGGAGATACCGCCGCCTGAATGGCCCCTCCTGACTGAGGAATTAAGTCAGATAGAGGTTAAAAGAGAAAATGTTTCAGACCTCATTGATAAATTAAAGATCAGTAAGTCACCGGGCCCTGATGGCATCCACCCAAGAGGTATTAAGGGATTGAAGAATGAAGTTGCAGATCTCTTGACTAAAGTATGCAACTTGTCCCTCAAAACGGCCATGGTGCCAGAAGATTGGAGGATAGCAAATGTCACTTCTATCTTTAAAAAGGGAAAGAGGGGGGACCCAGGAAACTATAGGCCAGTTAGCCTAACATCTATACTGGGTAAGATGGTGGAATGCCTCATCAACGATAGAATCTCAAAACACATAGATGAACAGGCCTTGCTGAGAGAGAATCAGCATGGCTTCTGTAAGGGTAAGTCTTGCCTCACAAACCTTATAGAATTCTTTGAAAAGGTCAACAGACATGTGGATGCAGGAGAACCCGTGGACATTATATATCTGGACTTTCAGAAGGCGTTTGACACGGTCCCTCAGCAAAGGCTACTGAAAAAACTCCACAGTCAGGGAATTAGAGGACAGTCCTCTCATGGATTGAGAACTGGTTGAAGACCAGGAAACAGAGTCGGTGCCAATGGGCAATTTTCACAATGGAGAGAAGTGAAAAGCGGTGTGCCCTAAGGATCTGTCCTGGGAACAGTGCTCTTCAGCCTCTTCATAAATGACCTGGAGACCGGGGTGAGCAGTGAAGTGGCTAAGTTTGCAGACGACACCAAACTTTTCCGAGTGGTGAAGACCAGAAGTGATTGTGAGGAGCTCCAGAAGGATCTCTCCAGACTGGCAGAATGGGCAGCAAAATGGCAGATGCGCTTCAATGTCAGTAAGTGTAAAGTCATGCACATTGGGGCAAAAAATCAAAGCTTCCCATATAGGCTAATGGGTTCTAAGCTGTCTGTGACAGATCAGGAGAGAGGTGTTGGGGTGTTGGTGGACAGGTTGATGAAAGTGTTGACCCAATGTGCAGCGGCAGTGAAGAAGGCCAATTCTATGCTTGGGATCATTACGAAAGGTATTGAGAACAAAACAGCTAATATTATAATGCCGTTGTACAAATCTATGGTAAGGCCACACCTGGAGTATTGTGTCCAGTTCTGGTCGCTGCATCTCAAAAAGGACATAGTGGAAATGGAAAAGGTGCAAAAGAGAGCGACTAAGATGATTACGGGGCTGGGGCACCTTCCTTATGAGGAAAAGCTATGGTGTTTGGGCATCTTCAGCCTAGAGAAGAGATGCCTGAGGGGTGACATGATTGAGACATACAAAATTATGCAGGGGATGGACAGAGTGGATAGGGAGATGCTCTTTACACACAAAACACCAGAACCAGGGGACATCCACTAAAATTGCATGTTGGGAGAGTTAGAACAGACAAAAGAAAATATTTCTTTACTCAGTGTGTGGTTGGTCTGTGGAACTCCTTGCCACAGGATGTGGTGATGGCGTCTGGCCTGGACACCTTTAAGAGGGGATTGGACAAGTTTCTGGAGGAAAAATCCATTATGGGGTACAAGCCATGATGTGTATGCGCAACCTCCTGATTTTGGAAATGGGTTAAGTCAGAATGCCAGATGTAGGGGAGGGCACCAGGATGAGGTCTCTTGTTATCTGGTGTGCTCCCTGGGGCATTTGGTGGGCTGCTGTGAGATACAGGAAGCTGGACTAGATGGGCCTATGGCCTGGTCCAGTGGGGCTGTTCTTATGTTCTTAATCCTCCTCACACTTTCCTGGGAGTAAGCCCCATTGACTAAAATGGGACTTACTTCTGAGTAGACATGCCTAGGATTGGGCGTGTAGCCCGGAGGTTGCGTAAAGCAGCATCTTCGAAGCTGGCACGCGCCCTTTAAGCCGAGCCCAGCCAGCCTGCTGCAGCAGGGACGCGGTCATTCCCCACCGGAAGCGGCTTCTCCTTGGAGACGGGGCGCGTCGCGAGGTGAGGGGGGCCGGGATACTCCAGTTCAGGCCGGGGAGGGGGCGGCGGTGGCCGTGCGAGCCCAGAGCCGCCAGCCCGCTCGTGACAGAGCCCGCGGCGCCCAGTAGGCACCGCGACGGGTGTGCCGTTTCCTTCTGGGGGACGGGCTTGACGTTCCCCTTGGCGTTCGCCCGCAGTGCCTCCCGGATGAGGCGGGCGGGGGCCGCCAGGGAAGGCCCCGGAGAGAACAGCGCCTCCTGCAGGCCCCTCGCTGCCTCCGAGGAGTGCGCCTGAGCTGGGCTGTGGGGAGGAAGGCCTGGCCTGGTCTGGCCTGCCCGGGCGCCAGAGGGGCTCTGGGGTGAAGCGCCCACTGCGGCTGAGGAGGGCTCGGGGGGCAGCCCCTCTCGGAGCTGCTCAGCCGCAGTCGCCTCCGGTGTGCTGCTGCTTCCACACTTTCCTCTTCGGAGCTGGAGCAGAGCCGGTGTGCTTTCACCTTCCAGTGCGCCGGGGGACGCTGGGGGCTCTTGACGAGGTGCGGTGAGTAGGTGCTGCACAGCTGTGAAGGCCTGGCAGTCTTCAGCCAGCGCACTGGGCAGTGGCAGCGGTGGTGGGAAAGCGAGCTGGTGTTTGGGCCTGGCTTGGCTTTCAGCAGGAACTGCTCTGGGCCACGGTGGGTGGGGGCAGGCGGCAGGTTGTTGGCTGGGCGTTGCCTTGTCCTCTTTCCAGATCTGAGTTTTTTCTCAGGAGGCCACTGTGGTACCTGCCTGTAAGTAGGTGGCACAAGTGGGCAGGTCGCAGCAGCACCTGATCTTTTGTTCTTCCTGTAATTGCCATCTAGTCCTGTTTCCCTCCCACCACTGTGGCTCAGCATGCCCTTTGCAGCCTACTCTAGAGGAATGTGCACTTGCTAGTGAGTGTCAGGTTCTCTTATTCTCTCACTGCACTCCCATGCCTAACCCTCTGATGCCTACTGCCATAGCCAAACCAAGACAACCAGGCCCTCCCCACTTTCTTGCCTTCTTACCAATAGCCTTCCCCCCCACACACACATTAGCTCAACCAGCCCCCCCCCATGTTAGCTCAGCTCCCCTGTCTTGGCCAAGGGTCATGTCCACCTAGCCCTTCTCTGACAGGAATCTGACGACAGCCAGACCTGTCAGTTCAGCAGCCTGCCCCCCACTAGTATTTACCAGCCCAAGTGGGCACTCTGGTGGCCTACCAAGAAGAAGCAAGGCTTCAGGAGAGAAGGCCGCTATGAGAGCCAGGCCTGCACAGCAGCTGTGACTCTGTGAAAACTATTGTGCCCTTGGAGTAAAATTGTACAGTACTGCTTATCAAAATGGTGCATCACAATCCCAGTTTTATAGCTCCTTGCCTTAACTCTCTCTTTGTTCCACATACAGTCATGGATGCTGGTCCTGATTTTTCTACTGAAAACCAAGGTTCTGACAATGATTCTGACACAGAGTGCAAAGACGATCCAGATGCTCAGGCTCAGGAGTACATTGAACGTGTTCTTGGTTCAAAGAGGTCCGCCCAGTGCCTGCCCCCTGAGTCTCTTTCAATAGGTGGTAGGACCCGAGCTTCAGAGCACAGGTCTCCTCCGCTAGAGCTAAAAAAGTCTCCAATTAGTGATGAAACTGATTCACAGCTGTTGTCTCTTCCTCTGGAGTTGATCTTGGAGATCTGTTCCTACCTGCAGGCCAGGTTTGTTCTGGGTGTCCTTCCTTTGGTCTGCCGGACACTGAGGGACATTGTGCAGGATGAAGTCACTTGGAGAATTCGCTTGCAGAAGAGAATTGGTAGCTGCTACCCAGTTGTGGAAGGTGGGCTCCCTTTCTGTCTGTAGTGATTTGTCTTGTTAATCCAACTGCCTCTCTTATTAAACAGTTTCTCCTGTGTTTCATAAGTTTTTGCCTCTTAAGAACGTTGTAAGTGGTAGTTGTCCAGGGCATTGTTTCCCAAACTGTGGGTCAGGACCCATCAATGGATTGGGAGCCAATTTTTGGTGCATTGTGAAAACTTTCTGAAATATATTTTTAAAAACTTTGCAAGCACCTTTGCCCAGTTTGCAGAAGAAAATTCCAGTAGCAGACAATCCAGAGGGAAAGACCACTTTTGTGGCTGGAATGATATACCCCCAAATTAAAATGTAACATTTTTCCAATTTTCTGTAGTAACTGGTGTGTCTTAGATCACATGTGAACCCAGTTTCAGCCTTTTGTTTGACCTGAAAGTCCCTAATTGCACATCTTGCTCAGCCTTCTGGGTACCCTGGAATGATTGTAAAGGTTTGGGGGAAACAGTCCTTGAACTCCATTTCTAGGGACAGTCTAGCAAATGTCTACAAACATATACCATATGTAACGTCTCTAGCAGCCTTGGGAGCACCGGATCCCAATTATTAAATAATAATTTATTAATTATTAATACAAATGTTTCTTTCTGGATCTCTTTTTCATGTAGTAAAGCTACATGGGTCACTGTAGATTGTCGTTTTAAAAAGTAGGTCCTGTTGCTAAAAAGTTTGGGAAGCTCTGCTCTAGGGTGGGAGGAGAAGGATACTAAAAGATGGGTTTATTTTCTTGTACCTGAAAGGGAACAGGTGATATGGTTGTAAGCTAGCACTTGTCTGTTCCAGATTCTGTAACTCTTGGGCCTTCTTAGCCTTTCCAAATATGTACTATACTGTCTTTCTCCTGTGTTACAAGTAGAATACTGTGCCTTTTATTTTCAAAAAGCTGTAGCTAAGCTCAGAATTTGTAATAAAGCTGAGCACAGACCCTGGAATTAAGCATCATGTCCTTTCAGGGCTCAAAGTGAATTGATCACAACTCACTTATGTGAAGTAGCAGCTGTTGCGGCTTAATTTTCTCATAAATGCTTTTTAGCTAATATATTTTTTGATGTTTGAATTGTGTTGATTTTTTTTTATAAACCACTTTGAGAACACCTGCGTGGAAAAGCAGTATATATAACTATTGCAAATGAATCAAAGTTTTCTGTGTTGCTGGAGGTTGATCTACACAGCCTGAAGAACCCAAATCCCTTTCATCTCTCAACAGATGCTGAATTTAACTGGCCAACTGCCTGCATTGAACTAGAGGAGCACCTCCAACAATGGACAGAGAATGGCAAGAATGCAGAATACTTTTCCCTTGCTGATGGTCATTTTGCCTCCGTTGATTCTGTACTACTCCTTCAGGTGAATGCCACTCTCTTTGTACTGCTTTTATTTGTACAGGGGAGGGCCTGTACCTCGGTGGTGGAGACGTGCTATGTGCACAGAAGGTGCTGAATTCAATCCCTGATAGCATCTCCAGGCAGGCCTAAGAAAAGACCCCTGCTTGAAATCCTGGAGAGCTGCTGCCAGTCAGTCTAGACCAGGAGTGTCACACTAATTTCATACAAGCAGGCCCAATAGCATTCAGGATGCCTGCTGAGGGCTGGAAGCGATCAGTAAGTGACAACTTTAAGCAGATGATAGCCAGACATAAGCCCTTTGTTCTCACATAGGAACTCATAGTTGCAAATGACAGAAGCAAAAACATGCAAATCAGGGCCATATTTTGAAGATATGGGAGAGCCCAATTATCACACAGGCAACCTTTTTAGCAGTGCCATTTCTTCGGAGGCATCACTGCAATTCAGAAGCTGGGAAGTGCTCTGTGTAGTGACACCTCGGTAGAAGTAGAGCGGCTGAAAGGGCAGCCTGTGTGATAATTGGGCTCTCCCAGCGCCTCTTTCTCACCTACCTTGGTCTGCCTCTTCCCCCCTAGCATTCCTTGTCTACTGAGACCTCTTTCCATCTCACCCTCTGACAACTTTGGCAGAAGCAGCATTACTGAAAGGGCAGCATGGGGAGAGCCAAACTGTTGCATGAGTCAGATAAAGAGCTTCTGGGGCCCCCTATCCAGCCTGCAGCCCTTATGTTTGATACCCCTGGTCTAGAAAATGCTGACCTAGGTAGATCAGTGTTGTGACTCTGTAGAAGACTACTTCATATGTACAATATTGTTTTTGGACAACAAAGGCCTTTCAACATGAGCATAACCAGTCATGAAGTTCTGTTAGCAGGACTATGTTCTAAATGCTGTGTATTTTGTCAAAACTTCTGCATGATTCATCTGAAAGCATTCTCTCCCCCCCCCCCCATTCATCCAGCCAAATTCACCACCTCCAAGTGGAAGTTCCTGTTCCTACATCATTCCTTTTTGGAGGGAGGGGGGACATCTGGAAGGGGGGGAATTGAGGGCTGGTGCTATCATCCTTAGAATATTTTAGCTTGGATAATTGATAGCCAACATGCTGTGTAGATTGCAGTCCCGGCGCTGATAAGAACATAAGAACAGCCCCACTGGATCAGGCCATAGGCCCATCTAGTCCAGCTTCCTGTATCTCACAGCGGCCCACCAAATGCCCCAGGGAGCACACCAGATAACAAGAGACCTCATCCTGGTGCCCTCCCTTGCATCTGGCATTCTGACTTAACCCATTCCTAAAATCAGGAGGTTGCGCATACTCATCATGGCTTGTACCCCATAATGGATTTTTCCTCCAGAAACTCGTCCAATCCCCTTTTAAAGGCGTCTAGGCTAGATGCCAGCACCACATCCTGTGGCAAGGAGTTCCATAGACCGACCACGCGCTGAGTAAAGAAATATTTTATTTTGTCTGTCCTAACCCGCCCAACACTCAATTTTAGTGGATGTCCCCTGGTTCTGGTATTATGTGAGAGTGTAAAGAGCATCTCCCTATCCACTCTGTCCATTCCCTGCATAATTTTGATGCCCAACCTGCGCTCAGTTGGAAAATTACATGGTTGATGTCTGTAATGTTGGACTGAGCAAGACCAGAAGGTGCTTTTGCCAGTACTGCCCCTGCTGTTCCATCCAAGACCATGCCAAATTGTTCCAGAATGGATTGTTCAGGGATATGCATAGTTTTGGTTTTTGACATCTCACCCTTTGTAGTACCCCTTTTAAGGCTGAATTCATCTATTTAATGCATATATTTTTTGCCACTTCTATCCCATCCTTCCTCTAAAGAACTCAAAGCAGTATACATGGTTCTTTCCTTTTCCTTTATCCTGGGCTGGCTGAGAATGACTGGCCCACGTTCACCCAATGAGCCTCATAGCTGAGTGGGAATTTGAACCCAATTGCAAAGGTCCCAATTCAGCATTCTAACCACTGTACCATAACTAGGTATCAATTGTTTTTTCATTGTCCAGGGTGGGGAACTCTGTGTGTCGGGTTCTCGAGACCGAAATGTCAACTTGTGGGACCTGAGACAGTTGGATGGAGCACCAGAAAAAGTGTTGGTGAAGGCACTGGGAACGGAACGTAATGGCACACACAGGGTAACTTAAATTCAGTGTCTGACCCCTTCATTGGGATTGGGCATTATTATTTATTTTTAAAATGATCATACTATGGAAGTATAAAATATCCAAAACATTTTGATATTACTAGCAAAACTTGGGACAGGAAACTATCTTCATTTCTTTTGCTGTGTAAACCACTTTGAGAGCGTTTTTGTTGAAAAGCAGTATATAAATATTATAAATGTAATTTAGAATGCACTGAAATAAGACTAATCATATTTAACAGGAATCTCATAATGTTAGTCTAAAACTTCTAGCCACCCCTGCACCTAGATCCAAATACTCAAGTCTTCCAGTACATTGACCCTCATAAAGGGAGATGGGTTTCAGGGAGTGACATTCCACCAGTAGGACGTTTCAGATAACTTTAACACATTTTTCCTTTTCCCCTCTAACACTTCTACAACACATCCCCTTTATAGCATTACTTGTCCCCAGTCTTCCCTATCTTCTTTAAAAAGTATAGCACATACTTTTAACATTTAACAGAAAACCAGTTCAAGCTATCTCTCCAGACTGCAGTTTCTCCTTTGCAGCTAGCCATAGAGCCATTAGTCTATACAAAAGGGAGGAGATCTGGATAACCACTAATCTATCCTGGCAGGAAGCTGGTCCACCCTGCCCAGGAAGAAGATAGAGGTTGGAGTCCTTGCTGTCTTCTGATTAGTGAGAAACTCCTGGGCTTTTCTCCTAGAAGGGAAAGCCACTGTCAAGCCATCTCCAATTTAGTAGGAGGAACAGGAATGAGTCTGCGTAGGAAATAAATTTTAACAGTGACTGGTCCAGTCCTGGATCACAGAATTCTTGAGACACCAAGTCATAACATAAATATTTGAACTCTGGAAGTGGAGCAATGCTTCTCCTTTGTAAAGGAGCTATTTTCCCTTTTCCATACTGACTACAAATACAGGAAAAACCCACAGGGTAGACAACTGAAAAAATGAATTATGCTGTGTAGAATGAATTCTGCATAGCATGAATTGGTTATTTGTGCCTGTTTATAGTATGTAAGGCTGATTTCTGCTACAGGACAGTTACTATTTGGATTCAGCTGTTGGGTTGGACTCATTGTGTGTTCTTTATTTGTCATCGGAATGATATCACATGATTTCTAAAGAGTTGGAGAGGGCTGAAACATGACAGGTCTTAACTCCTCCTTTTTACTGCCTAGGGATGGGTTTGGTCACTGGCTGCAAGAGATGACCGGGTGTGCTCAGGCTCCTGGGACAGCACAGTGAAGCTCTGGGACATGGCTGCTGATGGGCAGCAGTTTGGAGAAATCAGGTAATGTGGCCCCCTACTGTGGTCTGTGCTTGGAAATCTAAAATAGGAGTAGCAGAATCTGGAGCTTTGCCAAACACTCAGCTGAAGAGGAGGCTGCAGGGGCATTCTCTGGAAATACTGACCTGTGAAAGCTTCTGCATGAACCAAAACCTATGTTTGGGCCGGGCCAGCCTTGCCCTGAAGCAGCCTGACACAACCAGGTGGCACTGTTGGAAGGGTGGTGAACAGCCAAGCCCCCAGCCATGTTGAGACTTGCTGAGAGCAACATATCAGAGTGACGCACGCAGCCTCCCTCCTCTGCACTGCTTCTCTTTGAAATGGAGAAACGTGCTTCTCAGGATGTATTGCTTCTATTTACTTCAAACAGAAGCAGCATAGAAAAGAAGTGAGACTGCACGCTGAGCTCCATTATGTAAAGGTAGAGGGGAGTGGGGGGGCCTGTCTTCCCCATCATTAGCCATGGGTACTCATCATGGGCACCTGCCTGCCTTCCTCCCTCTACAGAGATGCCACAAGAGCAGCAAAGGTGGGGGAATTCAGTGTCATGGTATAGGCTGCCACTGGTTTGGGTATGTA
Source organism: Tiliqua scincoides (assembly GCF_035046505.1). Classification (NCBI taxonomy): domain Eukaryota; kingdom Metazoa; phylum Chordata; class Lepidosauria; order Squamata; family Scincidae; genus Tiliqua; species Tiliqua scincoides. Next base: position 168,966,394 of record NC_089822.1, on the reverse strand, counting down.
AAAGAGGAAGTTGCAAAGGAGGACTAGAAGCAGGGCCATAGGGTACTAAATTGTGACTCTGAATAAAGGGAGTAAATTGTACAGGAACCCATCATGAAATATTTAAGATGGTTAGTCTATTCACTCTTAGTGGCACTGATCAACCAAGGCCTTCTAACCAGATTTCCACATTTGCTGGCTATTAAGTGCACCACCACCACTGTCTAGTGAGCAAGGCAAGTCTCAGACTTCCTCTCAACTTGGAGCTTTAGACAGAGGGACAGAAATTGTCCCTACAGTTATATTGCAGTTCCCTGCCTTGTCCCCAGAGACAAGTACAGAAGAAAAGCTGGGGAGTGTTTGGTCACAGGGCTTCTGAGGTGTGTTCCACCAATGGCAACAGATAAGTTCCTGTTGCTCTCCTCCAGCTTGGAGTTAGATGGAGTTAGATGCTTTGACCATTGTGTTGCAAGGAATGCCTTGCAAGTGCAGTAGTCGAATGACAAGATCCTAACCCCTCTCCAGGTCCAAGCTAGAAAGGAGGGCTGGGAACAATGTCTCAAAGCTCACCCAGGCTGAAACTGGTAATTGTCTCTGACCTTGCACTACATTTTAGAAGTACAGTATGAGATTGTTGGTTGAATGCCCCATTGGGATGTAGTCTGGTGGCCACAAATATTTGCTTGGTGAGCCAAAATTGGTAGACTGCTGCTTAGGATTCACTACAGAGACCAGTGAAAGCGGGAGGAAAGAAAATAGGATAGAGTGTGTTACATATACCAAGGCAATAAATTCTGAGTAGGAGGAAGCAGGCAGAAGGGGTAAGAGCTGGCTGATGCAGTATTGGACAGTGATGATGATTGTACTTGCTTAACTTTCCAGTCATCTTACAGGGCCCTGGGAGGCAGGAAAGTGAGAGCCAGCTAGCTCCTCTTTTGAAGTGTACCAGTCTAGAAATGGCATGAGTAGAGGCTTACTGGCTCAGTTGTGTGAACTTGAAGTGTGTGTTTTGCTCATCCTAGAGGGAAAGCAGCTGTGCTGTGCCTCTCTTATTTGCCTGACATCCTGGTGACTGGAACTTATGACAAGAAAGTGACTGTCTATGATCCACGAGGTTAGTGCCAGTTTTCTGTGGTCCTGATCTTTTGAGCTGTTGCTGCCAACCCCCTTTAATGCCCTTTCATGCTGGGAAGCTGCTCTGTAGTGCCATTTGCCACGATAGTGGCATTCCTTATTTTTCAAATGGTAGTTGCAAGCTGTTAATGTCTGTGTTAAGAGTATGGAGAGCTTGTGAACTCATGTTTTCCTTCTTAGTGGGAAAGAAGTCTTAGTTTTTTGGCTGTGCAGATAGCCAAAAAAGATAGAGGGGTACCCCTCTGACAAGTATTTTGTCTCTGAGGTCCCTAAGCAGCTACCAGTCACTCCAGACTGCCTTCTAGAGAATTTAGTGTAGTGGTTTCTAAAACTGCTTCTGTTAGAAGCACTGCTAAGAAATTGTCAACTGGTTGAGGGGGGCAGGTCACCTTATTTATTTCCCACATCCAGTATCTGGAAAGGCAAGGTCTGTTTCCAGAGTAGTCAGGAATATGAAATTGGAGACATTAGCCAGAGACCATCAGAGAAGCTCTTTCCTTCTGTTTAGTTATGGTCCATGGAAAGGAGGAGATCTTAGCTGGAGGATTGTGACCCTAAAAGGGAAGAAAGCGTGCGTGTGAGGTGTCCAACTAATTGAGCTATTTTGTTAGATACTTGCATTGATACCATTGTTACATTGTTAGATACCCCTATTTTGTTAGATAATTGCGTTGGTGACTGGGCTCTTGTGATGTGTCTTTTGGTTCCTTTGTCACAGCTGCTCAAGCCCTAGTGAAGAGCCGCAAGCTTCATTCCAGTGCAGTCTTATCCCTGGCAGCTGATGAGCATTATATCATCTCTGCCAGCGAGGATCGAACGCTGGTGTGTTTTGACAGGCGGGCCAACAGTGTCCTCCAGAAACTACATGTGAGCAACAGAACTTTTGAGTTTCCTTTTCCTAGCCAGAATTCCATGGAAAATAGTCAAGAGAATTGGAATGTGTGGATGTTTTTTCCTGAATTTTGTATGAAATCCTCCTGATCTTTCTTTAGAAATTTTGTTTGCTGGCTGTTCTGAATTGGTGTGAAGGTTGAAACTGTAAGCCAAACTTCTGGTATCTGTTGTGTCCAACTTAGTGCAAATATGAGTTTTTATATTAGTGCTCAGTGTGGCACTTTGGTGTATAGGACATTTGGTACAGACATGGTAATGGATTAGGGCAGTGGTTCTCAAACTCTTGAGTGCCATGATCCACTTGGTGCTTTGCAGAGGATTGCAACCAATGCTCAATGCTTCATTCAGAAAGCCTTTTTGGAAGTCCTAGAGGCTGCTTCCAGGTTGCACTGAACCTGCTACCCACTTCATTTGTCTCCATTGGTCCCAAATCACCTCCCAGAAGCTGGAGACACAAACCAGAAGTCACTTCAGTCACATATAGGAGGCATTCTAGGGCCCATGAAGTGGGTTGTGGCCGTGGTTTGACCTGGAAGCAGTCTCTGGAAGCTCACAAAGACTTTGCAGGCACCCCACCGAGCATTGGGTTGCAACCCACAGTGCCTCACGTTGCAGTTCGGGAAACACTGGTTTAGAGTTTCTAGCCTGCTTTTTGGGCAAAAGAGCAGCTAATTTAATTTTAAATTGAACAATAACAAATACAGATGGGACCTCTTAATTAGCAGATTTTTAACCACCACTGATCCCAAACTTGCAGCTGAAGACCCACTGAGCCTCTCAGGCAAGACTGTGCACAGCCTCCATGGGTCTTGGAAACTTCCTCTGGAAGGGCACTTCCAGTTTTCTGCAAAAAATCTAAGTGCCCTTTAAACACCTCCAGGGGGGTTTCTGAGGCCCATTTGGCCAGGTGTTCTGGGCCTCAGAACACCTTCTGGACATGAGCACAGCTTCTGTCACATGTGACAGGCCTGGGTGCCCTGATCCATGGATTTAATTATTTCCAGGTTTCAGCATCTGCAGAGGTTCTGGGAATGGAAACCCCATGGATGCTGAGGCACCACCTTTATATCAAAATTCAAAATAAAACAAGAATAGCAAAGAGAGGAGAAAAGTCAGATTAGAACAATGTATAAAAGTGCAATCTTTTTAAGAGCCTGTGCAAATAAAATGGTCTCCACTTGGTGCCAAAAACACATCAGGCTCTCTGCCTACCTGGGGAGAGTATCCCTGACTTGGCCAGAACTGAAAAGGCCCTGTCATTGATCCTGGGGATTGAGAGACTTGAATTTACTTGGACTCTGTACCTGGTCTTGCCCAACCTAACATTGCTGTCCTGAATCTTAACTGTTGCCTGAATCAAGCCCATGTAGGGAGATAGTCAAAATGTTAGTGTTTAACTCTTGCTGATCTCTCAGTATTTAGGGCTGGAAGTTCTTCCCCAACTCCAGTTGTATTGGGAAGTGGCTCTGAGCATTTTTTGTCTTCTGTGTAGCACATATGACTTACTTGCTTTCAGCCACCTACTTTATTAAGCCATTCATTACCTACATGAACATTTTGTTATGCTTTATTTCCTGCTATTGTTAGTGATACTTGTTCCATTCCTTCTCCAGCTGGATTCCTACCTCCTCTCCATGTCTTACCAGGGTGCTCAACTGTGGGCTGGTGACAATCTTGGGCTGCTGTATGTCTTTGAGAACAGAGGAGGAAGCTTCCAAAACATCCGGGTATGCTGAGAGAAGTTGGATCACACAGACACAAAGAAATATGGTACTTCTCTAACTCCACCCACAAAATAAGTTATACTTCAAACAGCATAGCATAAGTTGCTGCTTGCAATAGATTGTGGAGATATCTCTAATGCTGCTGGGATTTAGAAATCTCATGAGCTATGACAATTTGGGGCCATTTTTTTTATTTATTTTGGCTTCTGCTATCAGTCATGTCTGAACTGAAATAAGGAAGTATCTTCCACTGAACTGGTATAGAATTGGCTGGTGCTTAACCATAAAAAATACAGCTATTGTAAGATTAAGCAAACTTGCTCGCATTGGCTTCCATGGCATATTTTAAAGCCTCACCATTACTTCTCTCCACAGTACTTTGATGTGGGTCATCGCTCCCAGATCACCGGCGTTCAACACTCATTGGGCACACTGTATACAACTTCTACTGACAAGACACTGCGTGTAAGTTGTGATATTTAAATTACAGGCCTGAAAACAATAGGCAGATCCAGTTGACATGGGTTTCCCCTATCTTATATCTATGGGAGCATATCTTAACCAGTCTACTATCTTCCTCCATTTGCAGAGAGCAAAGGAGCAGTGATGCTCTTTGTCAGCTGAAGTCATAGCTAAAGGAGCCAAAACCCTTTGGTTCTGTCACCAGCTGTTGGAGAGTATAACTAATGGCTTAGAACAGAGATGGTAAATTATGGCTAGCATTTTAAAAGCTCTCTTTGCACCTGGTTCCATGTCCATGGCTCCACCAAGAACTATCTGTCTTCATCAGTTTAAAATGCAGTTCTTTGTTGGAGCTGGAGTGTGTCAGATTAGTTGCATAGGAACATACATCTTGTGGTGCTGGCCATGTGCTCTCTCCCACACGCTGTTTCTTCTCCTTAGCTCATTTGTATGTACTACTGCAAAGCAAGTTTTTTCTGTCAAGATTCCAGGTTCCAGGCCTAAATCTTCTTGACTTATTTTCCCAGATTCATGTTCCCACAGATCCACCAAAGGTTATCTGTACACGGACACACAGCTGCGTTCTCAATGGGGTAAGTGACGCATGTATGTGAATGCTGTTAGATGACATTTCAGGCATTTTGTATTTCATTCATTTATATCCTGCCTTTATTATTGCTTATGACACATTAAAATACATATATACATTATAAAATACACACACACACACACAATTTAAAAATTGAAGCAGCAGCAATAAAAACCATTGGTTATGGCAGGAATCATCTAATGCATTTTACTATGTAGGGCTAGGCACTGAAATATGCTTCTGGTTTTTGTGAGGATTGCTTAATGTGATAATTTTATTCCACCACACTGGCCTTTCTCTCATTGCAGATCAGCATTGATGGGAACGTGGCCGTGGCTGCCTCAGGTGGCTTCTCCTTGGAGGTCTGGAGACTTGGTGTGTGCTGATGAGTCAGCTGATGGTCCACATGTGCAATGACAGGGGTTCCAAGTCCTGTGCCTTGGACAATTTCCCCTCAGAGGCCAGAGTCCCAGTGCCCGTTAAGTGGTTGGTTTTATTTGTATGTTCTTTGGAGCTGTGAGGTCAGGGGTGGGAGGGGGCATTGAAGCTTCAGCCTGAGTTTGATTGAGGCTGCTGTAACTGAGAGGCTTGCAAAGAGGTCAATATACCACTGCATGTCCAAACCCCCCTCCCTGTTAGTTACCCACTTTCATTTTACAATAGGTGCACACATGCTGCACACTCACTTTTATCATTTCCAAGCCTGCCACACTTAGCACATAGGAACAGCTAATGTTGAGTTACATAGTGGGCAAGGAGAACTAGCTTAACCCTTCAGGTGAGTGGGTGAGAGTGACTTGCAGAATGTCAGCTTAAAGAAGAGGCGTTGTGGATATCATGGAGGCTAGAGGTTTTAATCAAGTTGGACTGACCCTTTAACCACCCAGTTCCTATTCATGTTTATAGTTTAATTAAAGATGTTCTGCGGCAGTGGCTGATCAGCTGCGATATCTTGTTTATTTCTCTTGGACAGTAGTCTCTCAAAGCACAATGCCTCATGGAACAGTTTAGAAACAAGAAAGGAAACTTGCCAACAAAGCCGTGCCAAATTGAGGTCCTTGAGCCTGCGCTCTTAAAACATTTATTTGGATACAAATTTCTTTGAAATGTATCGAATATATTTATAATGGGATTCAAACAAAGACACAATGGCCTGCTGGATTTATCAACCTCAGGGTTTTATTTTCCACCTCTCCCTATTCAAGAGCTCCCAGTTGGCAACATACAGTACATGTGTATGGTGATGCATGCTTTTAAATTATTTCACTTAAAGCAAATGTGCAACAATTCTTCCCCTTTGAATTTTTTAAGATTAGATTTTTAGCTTTGTCCACCCCTCAAGCTTAACATTGAAAGCAAAAATGTCTTTGGATGATCTGAAAAGGCCTGATAGGGTTCCAAGATGTAGGGACTAGGCAGTTTACTGATATAGTTAAAAAAAAAACCTAAATCTTCAATCATGCCTCTCATGCAGAGTCTGAAAAGGTTGATGTAGTGAGCTCCCATTGTATCACTAATGTCAGGCAACACATTGGTGCATTTTGCATCATCCAAGCAAAAGGTATTTCTTAATCTCCCTCGTTATACTTAATCCATAGAAGCCTCAGTTTCTTCCAAAAGCTCAGACTGAGCTGTTTTCCCTAACTCCCAATCCTTTACTGTCCAAAATTCAATTACAATTTAGGTTCAACAAGCCTGATTCTGCCCCATTCCATTCTTTTCTTCAGTGTTCACACATCTTAACAAAAGCTGGAGAGTTGCAATTTTTTTTTTTTAGTCTAGCTGTAATCTGGGCTGAAATGTTCCCTTGTATTTCCTGAGTTAGGAGAGCAAGGCCCTGTCTAACTGTTGTCCCAGTGGGGCAAATTTGGTCACTCCCCTTGTGAGGATGGAGGGAAGCTCTTGTCCTATAACTATGTTTTTACTTAAGTCAGGACACATCTTTGTTTTGCTCTTCATTCAATCCTCCAGCAGTAGCTGCCTTCTGGTTTTCTAGTCAAAAAAAATCTTCTACTCTCTAATGGCCTTGGATTCCTTTGAATCTTGTTGTTTATGTAACAGAATGTCACCCAGCATAAAAATAGTATCCACTGTGGGTGGATTAATAACTCTGTAGCATTCAGTCAGATATACCTCTTGCCCCAGGCTATCAACTGTTGCATAAGAGAGGCAAACTGATAGTGCTTATTTGTGGAAACACTCATATTAAGACGGAATTCCTAATGTTTCCTAGCTGGGAATTCTCCTGAGTGCCAAACTCTGCCAAACACATTTTTCCTAGCATGGGGCACACATCAACATGTGCTGATTTCTACCATCCTCCCTGTTCCCTGGCTTAAGTCCACTGGCACCTAACTACCACCTTCTTCCAGGCATTGGCATGGAAGGCAGGATCCTTTCTGGCACAGATGTGTGGGCATGCTCTTTAATGTTCACAAGCACTGCTTATTACTTGAATGTTTATATTTGGTACCTAGGTCTGCAACGCCCTTGCTTACCAACAACAGTTTGTGTATTTCCTATTTAAATCAGACACTGAGGCACCAACAGACAGTCTTGGTTTCCCCAACTTGAAAAGCTGGTTCAAGTAATGCTGTGCAACAGGTGCCAGGAGGCTCCTAGCTGATATATGACCTATGACCACATTCCAACCCTGTCTTTCACAAGAGTATAGGCTAGATTCGGTTTCATGAGAGCCACTGTGGTGTGCAGCAGCTACAGTGTTGGGGTTGAGTGTATGTAGCCCCAGATGCAAATCCCTGCTTTACCATGAAGTTCACTGACTAACCTGGACAAATTGCAATGTAACCTTTAGGGAAGTGGTTCCCAATCTCTTTTGATAGGTGGCTCCCTTGACCTACTGGACCATTGCCAGCAGCTCCCTATTAGGGCTACAACCCTATTCATTGTACAGGGCAGTGGGGTTTTCGCAAGGATAACATAGCTCTCCAGGCAGCCACAGCTCAGTTTAGGAACCACTGTTTTAGGGGAAAATGTTGCTCCTCTCAAAGTTGCTTATACCCCTTGTCCTCTGCTCATAAAGCAGTCACCTTCCTCTTGCAATCCCAGTTTTCAGGAGCTTCTCATGACAGGCTTTTTTTTATTACTTTCTGTTCTTGCCTCTTCTACATCTAAACTTGGTGATAGTGGGGTGTGAGGACTGTTGAATTGTAGCCTCAACTCTGCTGCTTACTCTCACTGTCCCACAGAAACAGTTGGGACGCTCAGCTTGGATCTTTCAGCCATTCCTGATCAGCTGGCAATCCTCACTGTGCTAGGCCATACATATATGCTCAGGATGAAGAGCTAACTTCCTTGTTTGGATTTTCCCAGGCTTCCTATTAAAATGCTTTGCTCCTTAACTCACCCAAACAGCTCTGACCAGTTCCATGCACTTATGAAAACATCCTTGTAGTCTCACATTTAGAAAGCAGTTTGATATCACTGGTCCACATACAACCCCATTTGTTTCTGTGACTGGCTCATTTTTATAGTGGGACCCTGGTGTTAAAGGAAATATTAAGCAGCTATCCTAGTTTAAATTCTGCTTGCACTCTCAAGAAGACTTGAATCATGAACAGCAGAGTCACAGAAATGATGGAATGTAAGCATGCCATTTTAACTTCAGTCACACAATAAACAGGTCTCTTGACTAAATCATGGTATTTACTCCTTTACAGCATTAACTGAGAATAAAGCTCCTAACAAGAAGGAATGTTACATTTGAACTGCTGCTGATAATAGATGAATTCCAAAGTGCCCTTGCAAAGAATTTTTGGTTCTAGCAGCTCAGGTAGAAGGAAGGAGGCTCTTATGTCTTAAAGACTTGAACCTCAGGCTAGTCCTACTGAAGACACAAAGACCAAGGTATGCTTATTGCTAATCAGATATTGCACCCCTTCCTGAAGACAGTGATCCCAGCACTGTGCTGAAGTGAGGTCTGCCAGAAGGTTCTCTGCTTCTGTGGCTCTCTGTTCTAAGTAGAATGATAATGATCAGGGAGGTGCCCCTTCTTCAGCCACATAAGATTCTTCCCTCCAGAGCTGCACAAGGCCTTCTGCTGCAGTAAGCAGGCAAGCCTCTGTTGGGTGGAAGGACAGAGATTGGACTGCACTCTTGCTCACAGATAGACTCAGTGCAAGGGATCCCTGTGAAGAGAGGACAGACTGTAGGCAGAAGGAAGTCAAAACCCAGAAGAGGGACAGATTGCATTTACTTCTGTATGCAGGGCACTAGACTTGGGCTTCGGTTTTGATCCCCACTCGCACTGCAGCAACCACTACTCGGGCACAAGAGAAGACAATGCAAAGCTGTAGTAAATGCAGCTACAGAATGGTAGGCAACAGATGACCATATCCAACTACTGTTGTGACAGTGACATTACCTTAAGTATGATGTTGTGAAATCTGAGGATCCCTAGACAGAAACCAGTTCTGACCAGGGGGAAGATGACTAGAAGATCAGTTAGAACAGACTAGCCTATAGCTCAGCATACGTCTTCTCTGCCCATGGCTACAAAATGACGACAGCAGAGTGGGGACTACCGGAGAAGCAATATCAGAAAGACTCAAGTTTTATACATCAAGCAGAGAAATGCCAGGCAATGGGAAGTGTGCATGCTGTGCATTTCCCTCATAAGACAGCCCCACTGGATCAGGCCATAGGCCCATCTAGTCCAGCTTCCTATATATCACAGTGGCCCACCAAATGCCCCAGGATAAACTCACTACCCAATGGATAAGCAATGCTACCTGCACAAATAAAGATACTGCACTTAGCTTTGAGACAAATGGCAGGGATCATGTTTTATCTACAAGCTTCAGGAAACACTAATGGTTAAGAGGCGAGAGGAAGGCAGCAATTTGATCCACTGGATCATGCCTCTTTGGAGGGGTGCAGGGGCTTGCTGTCACTTACCGGAGTCTGCAGCAGCCTCCTGGGGGGGGCGGGGCATGGGAAGCCCCTGCGCCAGCCACTGCAGGGCTCTTCACGCTGCAGAGACCCTCAAAGTTGTGATCCTGACCACTTGCAGTTTTGCAAATGCAAAATCAGGTCCCAATTGTGATTTTTGAGGGTCTCTGCAGTGTGAGGAGCTCTGCAGAGGCTGACGCAGTCACTTCCTTCACCCCGGGGGGGGGGCTATTGCAGACTCTGGTAAGTGGCAGCAACTTCCTGCGGCCCTCCAGAGGGGCACAATCCTGTGGATCGTATTGCTGCCTTGCCCCCGCCTATACTTACTACAGCTCCAACTTCCTGAGAGTTTGAGAACCGCTGCTGTAACCTATTATATTAACCAGTCATTTTACTCTTCAGTTCAAAAATTTTTGGAGCTCATCCTGCCACCAGCCTCACTTGTGCAACCAGGTGAAACAAATCCCCTGCTGTTCTTGCTCTCAACCAGGATACAGAGCAAAAGGCTACTGTTTTCCCAAGCATAAACAGTGTCCAGCCCTTTCAAGGGGATTTCCTTCTCCACAGTTCATTGCAACTGAAAAATCACGTGATGATTCAAGAACAAGACTCTCAACTTTCTGGGCAATTCCACTCACCTCAACCAGATCCCAGAAATATACCTTCCCATCCTCAGAGCAGCTCCCAACATGTGTGTCTCTCTCACTCAGGCAGCAATCCATCTTGTAAGCTGTATTCTTGTGGCCTGTATATCTAGGGATACCCAAGGAAATAGGATGAAGATGTTTCTCCCATGTGTGTCATCCACAATCACATACAGCCAGAAGCAGACTGTGGAAGCTTATTATCTGGCCTTTGGATTCTCCCAGCACCACCATCAGCTGCTATCAGCTACTGAACTGTGCTGAAGTAGCACTGCTGAAACAGCAGCCCACATGATAATTGGGATCTCCCATATCTTGAAAATTTGATCAAGATTTGTATATTTTCCCTCCTGTCATTTGCAGCTAATGTGTTCCTAAGTAAGAAACTAGTGCTTTCTTCTGGTCATGACCTGCTTGATGACATCACATCTGGTGCTCAGTATGCATCATTAATGCTATTCCGCTGGCTGTAAGAAACAAGTTTGACACCCCTGATCTAGACCACTCATAGCTGTTATCGGTTCCTGGTTGAATAAGGTGGTATACAGAAGATATTGACAGAATGGCTGTGACTCACATCCATGAGATATCTTTACAGATATTGTAAAAGATCCATGTTGTACTATCTCTTTGATCTCTTCCATATAAAAACTCTTCCATATAGTGAACCTGCAATTTAACTGACTCACTGCCCCATTCTGAATAGTGTGCGCTGGCTTACTGTGGTAATAGTGTGGGCCCTACTGCTGGCTGGCAGCTGGAGCTAGCCCAGTGCTGGGCGGCCGTGCAGACTGCCAAGCATTGGAGAGGTAAGTGGGAACGTGGGGGGGCAGGGAGGAGGTGTTCTAGGGAGGGGGGAAGCGGGCAGAGGGCAGGGAGGCAGCAGGGAGAGAGGGAGGCGGGACCAGTGGAGCAAAGCTCCACCAGATTCAGAGCCTTTGTATCAGGCTCACCACCCAACACGGAGGCTCTTGATTCTCTGCCCCCCATTGCGGGGCTACTCAGCTTACCTGGATGAAGGGGACTTTCGTCCCCTTCTTCCGAGGAGCCGCCGGCAGTCGCCCGGAGTGCGCAGGATGCTGCAGCAGCTATTTTTGGGCCCTGCAGCCCCGCACAGCTCAGGATTGGACTGTAAGGCTGCAATCCTATACACACTTACCTGGGAGTAAGTCTCATTGAACTCAATGGGACTTACTTCTAAGTAGACATGGATTGTGCTGTAATGCAGAGAAGGGGTGTCAGTCAATGCCAAAAGTCCAAAAGCATTTAAATCAATTGAGATATGCACAAGCAAAATTTATTACTAGTTTTTTAATGAAGCAGAAAATGCCCATTGCTTCTAAAGTCTGTTAAATCAAGGTCCATTAAATCAAAGGTTCACCACATTTGGATCCAGCCTTAAAGCCACTGAAAAAACAGTTATCCTTAACTACTACTATTTTCAGAAAGGAGCAGGGGAGAGCTCTTAATATTAGATTATAGGGTTAGACATAAAGATCCCATCTTTGACTGAAACTATGCTGAAAAGAACAGATAGGTACATCAAGAAACCCCCTGTTCCCACTAGTAGAGCACTAGTGGAGCACAGCAATGAAATAGTATATTGCTTACTCTCCCAGTAGCTCGCCTGTATCCTTATCCAGCAAGCGCAGTGTTGAATCCAAGCTAGCAGCCAGTGTACACTGTCCATCTTTGCTGAAACATACACATGTGATGGGACCTAAAAATGACAAAATGGCAGTGCTGGGCAGTTTTGTGTCAAGCAACATATTACTGTAGGAAGGAGCTGAGACTTGACAGTATTCTTCAAAATATATTCCTAGCACTGTGTTGATAATTTCTTCAACATTAAGAAACCTGAAGGAGAAAAACAAGGCACAGAGCAGGGATTTTCAACCTTTTTCATCTCAGGGCACACTGGCAAGACACTAAAATGGTCAAGGCACACCATCAGTTTTTTGACAATTGACAAGGCACACTATGCTGGCAATGGGGGGCTCACATCCCCAATGGCCCTATTAATAAATGATCTCTCAAATTCCTGTGGCACACCTGGGGATCATTCGCAGCATACCAGTGCGCTATGGCACAGTGGTTGAAAATGTCTGGCATAGAGGCTTGAATAGATCAAGTAAGCTGCATTCCACCACTACCTGAAATGGATATGATTGAAGATGCAAGCTGTGACCTTGTAGCAGACCTTCAATTTGAACTTGAAAGGAAGGGAAAAAACTCAGTTTCTCTTCTATAGCAGGGAAACTTAGAGGAAAAGGAAATGTATTGCACAAAGGAACTATTACCCTAAGAACTGTGCCTTTCATTGAATACAGACTGGTTGGCAATACTCACTTCCAACGTAATCTGAGTAGAGCTCCCCAGCACGCAGGTCATAGCGCCGAACATGGCCATCTACTGAGCTAACAAGAGAAATATCTGTACAGTAAATCAAGTTGAATCGGTAAATCAAATATCACCAAGCACACCAACTTGTGACCATGGGAGAGGGAGGAGTCTTAAATTGTATATTTAAGATCTTATACCACAGAATCCAAATTCTGAGATGGGGAGGTATTACATTTATTTTTTGCACACAAATTGGAAGTTCTTCAAAAGGGTTCATGTGTGTGTGTGTGTGTGGGGGGGAAGGGGATAGCATCAAAGACTGGGAAAGAACAAATGATAGTTCTGAAATTGTGGAACAGTTAACAGGAAAGGCCTGCTTCCTGTTAAGTCTTTGCAAGTGAGCAGAGGGATGAACCACCCATGGATGAGTTGGAAGCACTTAGCAGGTCCCAAGAGGACCTGACTCGGACCTAGCAGAGCAGGGAGATTGCCTTCTCCTACTACTAATTCTGCTGCTACTAGTTCTTTACCCCATCCAAATCTTCTTTACCCAGTAAGGATTTCATAGTCTGACACCTTCAGACTAGAGATGCCATCCTTGGCCTCATCCAGGATCTGGATAGGATCTGGTCTGCGTGAGCGACAATCCCAACAGCGGACACTGGAATCAATCGAACCTGTAAGAGAGCAAAGAAGCATGCCCTGTAACACTTTTAGAAAACTTGTCGCGTGACAACAAGAATCAGGGTGAGAAAGGAATCATTCCTTACCTGACAGGATCACAGTTGCTTCCTCATTGAACTGGACACAGTTTACCTTCTGCAGGCAACAGAAAGGAGAAAGTCAGAATGCCAACTCTCCCCCAGGCTAAATCAAACATCACCATCACTTACAAATCTTTAGGAGCCCACTGAGGCAAAAATTGGAATCATCATGGACCACATGCAACTCCCTGTTTTTTTTTGGGGGGGGGGGGGCTTGCATGTGGTCCATGATGATTCCAATTTTTGCTATTATCAAGATTTGTGGGTTGCTACTTTTGTGCCAGCTGTGGCTGTGGGCTGTCCATTCTCCGCCCTCTCTGGAGGTCTGTGGGGGAGCACTTTCTTGGTGAGACACTTGAAGTGACTGAAGGTGATTTTTCTTTCCTGAGACCTCGTAGACCACAGGTTGGGAACCAGTGGATTAGATTCATGTATAGAAGCTAACTTCTCTCGTGTGTGTGTGTGCACACAGTCACTCTCTCCCCCCTCCCCTTTTCTATTTCTCACCCCTTTCAATTCCTGAAATTCCCACAGATTTCTGTCTCCATTAGCACCCCCAGCAGTACAAGCCAAAGAGCCAATGTACTCTTATAGCCAGCATGTAGTACTTTGATGTTTTCCCTTCATTTCTGTCTTCATTCACGAAGCAAATGGTTTTGCATAGTTTTCTCATACACAGCATAGCCCCTGCTTGAACAACATGGGGTTCTAACTGCAAAGCAGGCAAACTGTAGAGGCAGTATTGTCAAGTGCCTACAATAGCACACATAGCTATTATCATCTCCTGGTGAAAGCTCTTGTGCATAAAGGTGGAGGCATGAATCCTTCAATCTTCCTGGGGCAGAAAAGGCAGAACAAGTCTTACCCCTGCATGGCCACGGAACTTGCGAATCACCTGCCCCGTGGCAACATCCCACAGCACTACTGTCTTGTCTGCTCCACATGAGCATAGCTGGCTATTATCAAATGATCTGAGAGAGAAGAGAGACAGACAAAAGTTGAGATGGAAACAGAAATCATTTTTCCTGGCTCCCAGATCTTCTCTTTTCATTAGTCCCTGCTCCCTGGGTTGTATTTGCAATTTCTCACTGACATTGTATGAGTACAGAATTTGGTAATAGATGAATTCACCATCATTCATTTTGAGAATCTCCAATTTTTATGAGGTAAGTTTCTAGCTTTTAAGACAGTAAAGATAGGTTTGAAAATGTGAGGCAAGCCTCAAAAGCTGGGATAGGGCATGAGTGGTATTTCCTGTGATCAGGGAGTAGAGTTACTGTGGGCACAAACCTAACCAACTTTCCAGCACCAAGGTAAGGGCAATGCAGCTCTGAGGTAAGGGAACAAACATTCCCTTGGTTTGAGGAGGCCTCCATGACTGCCACCCAACTGCAGGATGCAGCACATGCCGCACTGGCACAGATATGTCAGTGCTACAAAATTGGTTAGGATTTAGGCCTGTGTCATTCAGAACTTTTTGCTTTTCCTAAATTCTAGCAGAGACAGAAAGTTTTTCCCCTCCAAAGGAAGAAAATACATGCCAATTTGTAAAATTTATCTAACATCTACTAATGGGAGAATTCAAATTTTTGTGCGGTAACATTTTTACTTTCTAAACAAAAGAGGTGAAGATAAAATACCGTACAGACATTTTTACCCCCTTTAGTCTATCATGTTAAATTCCCTGACATTTCACAGTACGCATACCATTTTTCCCCCTAAAAGAAACTGATCCAGCTCTTACCCTGCTGCATCCAACACTTCATAGCCATGGCCACTATATGTTTTGAGAAGAGTTGCTTTGTAAGGGTTCCAGAGCTTGAGTGATTTGTCACTACCACAAGTGAGACTGTAATTCCCATCCACTGGGGGAGAAAAAGAACAGCTGAGAATTACTAAATATTACCCAATCTGACTCACTCCAGTGGTGTTCCTGAATACACTTTGCACTATACAGATTCCACTATGCCTCATGCAATCACAAACTTTCTTACCCAGGAAGCAAGGCATACCTTTTCTTCTTACCTATCATTATTTTTTAAAAATCTAATGTAAACTTGCAGTCCACTTTATTTCTCAACCAGAAAATAAAAACACAGGATATCTGCCTCTTCATGCCAAAGCTCTACTTATAAAACATCAGTGTCCCACCTTGTAGGCCCAAGGATGCACTCACCATTGAACCGCACCGCCCTGACAGCTCCCTGCTTACATTCCAGCGTGCCTAGCAATTTCTTTGGCAGCTCAGGCTTCTTGGGTTTTGGCTCAGGAAAGGCCATGATGGAGGCAAGCAACAGATGAGTGATGGTGCCTGTATCCCTGAGGACGACCCAGCACAATCTCAAGCACCAGGAACAGCCCAAGGTTGACTGATGTGCTCTGCAAATCTTTCTCCCTTTGCAGTAACAACTACTTTATGACAACACAATACAAAATACAAGGACCAAAATCAGTCCCCAGTTACAAGGCCATTCCAAGCAGCTTGTTCACCACAGTGAACAGAACTGGAGGCCACTGCTCTCCAGAGAAGTTGACTGGCAGGCACCAGCAAGCACGCACCACCAGCTGTGAGCAGCTGCCCTGTGGGTGGCCCTACATCACCCTGCAAACCAGTTAGCAGTATCCCTGCAGGGCCCACCCCCTCCTATGCACATCCAGGACTCCTTCCACGCTTCTCTCTCACACTCCTCCAGCACCTGCCAGCCCAGCTAGTCCCCCCTCACAGCGCCTTGCCCACAGCTTCCTTCTTAGAGGGAAACCACTGGGTGTACCACCCCCTCCGTTCCCCCGGGGTACAGCTACCGTCTCCTTAGTTCCGCCGGTTCTCTAGTGTCCCCCCCCCGCCCCAGACTAGATTCCCCTAGGATGGAGTGGGCGCAGTGGCGTAGCTGCAAGGGGGCGGAGCACTCAGGCTGGCAGCGAGGCGGGCAAGCGGCCTCTCCCTTGGGAGCCATTCCCGGCGGGGGAGGGGAGAGCAAAACGGAGACTTACGGGGGAATGGCTCCGAAGGGAGGGGCCGCTTGCCCGCCCCCCTCCAGCTACGCCACCAGGTGGGGGTGTCAGAGTCTCCCACCCACTGTGGGAGCTCAAGCCGCAACGCGGCCCCCCAGGAAAGAGGTTTCAAGTTGTGGAGTCAGAGCCTCAGCCCAGGCACGCCCGCTTGGGAGTGAGTGCCACTACAGTCCATGGGGCTTCCTCCCAGGTAAGTGTGGCAGCCTCAGCGTGGGCCCAGCCCGGAACTGGAACGCTCGAGCTCCCTGGCGTTACAGTCTCAACTGCCCCCCAGCACTGAAAGGAAGCGGAAGGTGAGAGGCTGCTTGCTTGGAGCAGCCGGGGAGGGTGCGATGTCCAGCAACAGCATGGCGGACCCGCGGCGGCCCAACCGCGTGCTCAGGTTAGCGGTGGGCGGGGGAGTCGCCATGGCAACGGCCTAGAGTGGGCCTGGGGCGCCACAGCAGGGAAGGGCGTGGCTTGGAAGATGGCCACGTAGTGGGGGGTTCGGAAGGGGGCGCTGAGGCGCACGTTCCACGGAGCGGGCGTGGGGTCGTCATGGCAACAGGGAGGGCTTGAGAGGGCCACGCTGTCGTCGTGTGGGCACGAGGTGCAGTGGGGGCCCTAACACGAGGAAGTAGCGCACTGCTGGGGAAAGGTTCAGAGCAGTGGTGCCTGGGAGCGAGGGTCTGCCCGGGGGACCTCAGTGTGCCCCAGTGGCAAGGCTCACTGCGAAGCAGGGGCGTGCAGTGGGTGGGTGGGAGGGGTGGCAGGTGAGGCAGAGCCTCCCCACCAGAGTCCTTCGAAAAGCACCGCCCCTGTGAGGCGCCCAAGCACCCACAACCCACATGCAGTGGGTGGGGAGTCAGGTGAGGCAGAGCCTCCCCACCAGAGTCCTTTGAAAAGCACTGCTGCCATGTGAGGCGCTCAAGCACCCACAATCCACATGCGGTGGGTGGGAGGCAGGTGAGGCAGAGCCTCCCCACCAAAGTTCTTCAAAAAGCACCGCACTGTGTGAGGTGCCCAAGCAGTCACAACCCACACACTCCATTCCTCCCGTTCCCTCCTCCCCACTCTCCCCCTGCCCCAGACCACCTCCTTCCCACCTCCCCTCACGCATCCACTCACCTCTCTACCGCCTGACGATCCAGGCAACCACTGAGCAGCAGACTGCCAGCTTCCTGCCACTGCTGGCCCAGTGTGGGCTCATGCTGGGCCAGCTCTGGTGCTGGACCAGCGCTAAGCCCTGTAAACATGCCTTACAGCACATTTGCTACAGCACGTGCCAGTGGTAAGCCAGCTTGCAGAGCTCAGGATTGGGCTCTTAAACCCCTATAATAAATGAGTGGTACTAGGTGCTAGCTGATTTTGCTTCATGCATCTGATATCCACCGTAGTTCACAAAAGCTTATGCTGAAATAAATTTGTTAGTCTTTAAAGCGCCACAGGGCTCTCAGCTGAGTGATATAAAGGATCAGCTGAAAAAGCTGCTAGGTAAACAGTGTTTCTCAAACTGTGGGTTGGGACCCACTAGATGGGTTGAGTAACACCTAGCGCAGCCACCATTGAAAAAACGAGACTACAGGATGCTGGAAAGGGGGGTGGTTATGTGGTTATTTTGCTTGTGTCAAGGTTGTAGATAGGTTTTTTTGCTCTGATTCACTTTGCTATTGGAAAATGGCTGAGAAATAACCCAACTTATTGCTGCGTTCTCAGGAAAGCAGCAGGCTCTGTCATTACAGTGACCACACTTCCAGCTTGATGATGTTACTTCCAGCCATGACATCACTTCCAGGTTAATAATATTACTTCTGGCGAGTCCTGTACGGATTGTCATTCTAAAAAGTGGGTCCCGGTGCTAAAAAGTTTGAGAGCCACTACTCTAAGATACTCCATGGAGGCTTGGTTTGAGATGGAGGATAAATCAACGCACATATGTTGAATGTCTGAGCTTCTCTCAAGACACTGCAAATAGCTTAAGATTCATAGTGCAATCCTATGTCTACTCAGGTGTTCAATGGGGCTTACTCCCAGGAAAACCTGTATAGGATTGCAGTCTCCATCCCCCAAAAGTTAGTTGTATTATATTGAAATCAAACAGTCCTGACTCACAACTGATTTAAGTCCTGTTGTTTTCAGGATTTCAACAGAACTAAGGAGTGTGTAAGTGTTGGTCAGGGCCCTGGTGTGTTCTTGAAATGCATATGATAGAACAAGGAGTTTATTCTTCTTAGGGGCAGTATTGTAAGCATCATGGCTGTTTGTGCATTGCAATATACAGATCCAGCCTTGTTGTACACGGATTTGACTCAACACGAATGGCCCCTGCAAATGAGAAGAAATGTGCTGATCCCTGGAGAAGGGAAAAATTGCACCCCTTTAAAATCAGTTTAAAAAACTGCTTTTTACTGTTGCAGAGAGATAGTCATACAAGTGATTACAGGTATAACCTAAGTATCCACAGATTTTTCTATCTCAAAGCTGATGAGAGTCCCATTAAATTAAAGGAAAACAGTAGTTTAATAATGCGAGAGAGGACAGCTGGCTGATAATCCATCAATCGTTCTCTCTGCAGGCTTCACTCCTCCCTTCCCCCTGAGCACCTGAAAGAAGGCTATTATCACCTTCTTTCCCTCTTGCTGGGGCTCCTGGTGAAGGGAGGGATTGCTGCCTTCTAGTGAAGCCTAAGCTCCTGGAGAGAGACTGATTGACTCTGTGCATTACAAAGGTCAGCAAGACTGTTTTTAATTACCAGAGCATAGAAACTTTGTTTTTTAAATTTATTTGCTATAGTGTGTTTTTTGCCATCCATTGGCTACACATATATTACACTGCACATTGACTGCATACAGTGAGTTCTTGGAACAGAACCCTCGCGAATAATGTGACTCAACCTGTATGTAGTCAATGTGCAGTGTAATATATGTGTAGTCAACATAATGGAAAACATTGAACACCAGCAAGGATGGCTTGCCATCTGGGGAATAACAAACAGGGAATAAATGAATACAGTTGTAACTCAAGACAGGTATAATGTGCTAACATCATGTTCTTAATGGAGAGATGCAAAATGGAGCATTAAAATTGCACATGTGGGGTAGTATGATGACTTACACTCATGCAACAGTGTAAGCAGGAATCACCCTCCCAACTGCATCTCTCCTTTCTGAAGTACCCAAAAGCCTAAGCTGAGAGTCAGGTAACCCTTAGCAGCATAAGAGGGGAGCTGGAGGGGAAGAGGGATAACTGGAAACTGTGAAGGGAACAGATGCCCTTTGAACTTCCAATTATTACTTCCTCATTTTGCAGCATTACCCCTGCAGCCCACAGGATAACGGTCAGTAAGAAAGATGGCTTCCACTTGTACAGTTGTGTGAGTGTAAGTTAAAATGCTACTCATAGATTGGAATCTTGTCAGACTGCACTGGAGTGGGACTGTCACAAATAGGGTTTTGTATGCTATGGGATAAAGGAGTAAACTACACTACAGTTAATTACTTAATTATATAACCTCACCCTTTGCCTTGCACCTGGGATAGGGACACTTTTTTTTTCCCTTCCAGGTTTATGCTGCAAATTTTCGATAGGTCAGTGGTATACAGTGAAGAACAGGCATGCATGCTTTCAAGTAGACATAGATTCTTTCATAAATCCCTTTCACTATCTGCATCATCTAATTGAAACTGGTATAGTATGATTTCAAAGTTGTATTGAAAAAGGAATACAGAAGGACTTTATGTTGTTTCATGTGCTTCATTTACTTAGAAAATTTAATTTTGCTAGGGCTGGAGTCAGCTAGAAAAGTGAGGAGTTTGTTTTGGTCTATGAATAACTGCAACCTTTCCCTTTGAGTCAGCTGGCTTGCGTTAGTTTTATGTACATGTGGCTCATACTCTGAGGTATGTTTCAAAACATGTTTCAAAACATGGTTATTTACAATAATTTAATCCAGGATACATCTTTAGGACTAACACACATACTTCACCTTGCTGGGGAATTTGACTAACTTTGCAGTCTCTAGAGAGAACTGCAGATGCTGGGTCAAAAGCAAGCCTTTTCAAAAGTCTGAAATGGCCAACTTAACAACAATCATTTTTGTAACTTAGGGGAGATGTTTTTATGGATTTGTAAGAGATTGGTATTGGAGATTCTGGCTCCACTTCTTCTTGCGTAGGCGCTAGGGCAACAGCACTGTGAATGTTGGTCCAAGTCTGCATGAAATTGGTTGACTAGGACAGGAAAGTACTGTGTCTTGTCCTTGATTTGATATTGCTGTAAATAGAGCTATTTTATTTTCAGGCATACTGTAATGTTTTCTCTTTTCACTATAATGGACTGTTTCATTTGTAGGTACAAACCTCCATCCACAGAGAATAACCCTACCTTGGAAGACCCCACACCAGACTACATGAATTTGTTGGGAATGATTTTCAGTATGTGTGGTTTGATGCTTAAGGTGAGAGCTAGAGTCCTGGACCTCTGACTTCATATTGATTGAGCAAACAAAATACTGATGTATACCAGCTGCTCATGTTGATGTAACTACTTAATTGCTACTCAACAGCTTAATTCTGCTAACTTTCTGCGGATAGTCTGTTGTCATGAACTTGTTGAATATTGTGAGGTAATATAGTGTAGCAGTTAAGAGACTGAGGGCACAATCCTAACCAACTTTCCAGCACTGGCATAGCTGTGCCAGTGGGGCATGTGCTGCATCCTACAGTTGGGGGGCAGTCACAGAGGCCGCCTCAAGGTAAGGCAATGTTTGTTCCCTTGCCTCAAAGTTGCATTACCCTTATGTTGGTGCTGGGAAATAGGTTAGGATTGCGCCCTGAGCTGCAAAACCAAGACTTCTCTAGTTTGAATTTCTCCTTTACTGTTAATCTTTTAGGTGGTCTTAGGCAGGTCACTCCTTCTCAGCCTCAGCTCCCCAGCTGCAAAATAGAGAAAAAATACATACTTACCTTATAGAGTTCTTGTAAAGATAACATCAAGATAGTACATGTAAAGTGGCTTGCATGCTCAAAAATTTTTTATAAATATTTATGAACAATCCCAGATTAATGGAATTTTATTGTAAAATAAAACACATGGATGGTGCAACTTTAAAGAGATGCTTCCATTAATGTTGATTCTTTGTCAAACCATTGTATTTGTTTAGCCAGATAGGCCCTCTAAATCTGGGGACAGTTTCTGAATTCACTAAAGGAGCAAAGTTGAGTGTTTATAATTATTTTTGACCTGTACCTAACCTGTATTGCTAAATTCTTGTGAGCACATTGAGACTTCATACCACATTACTTCATTGTGTTTCCAGTTAAAATGGTGTGCTTGGATTGCTGTCTACTGTTCATTCATCAGCTTTGCTAACTCCAGGAGCTCAGAAGACACTAAACAGATGATGAGCAGTTTCATGTGAGTCATGGTTTTCTTTTCTTTTTTTAGTTCTTTCACTTTTATTGGGTGGTAGGTTACTGAGTCTCTTATAACACTTTCATAAAAAACCTAAAGATGTTCAAAACATCTCAGCCATGTAGAATGCAATGTCCAGTTGGCAGCCAGCCCCAAATACCCTTTTTCAAGCTTCTACAAGGCAGGACGCATACAGTGCAGTTGCAGATTGAAAACCTGCTGTCTCTTCCATGTTGTGCAATCATGTTCTGATTGCAGAGAATGTTGTTTCTCCACTTCCTTCAGTATACATTATACTGTACTAACATGGACAGCTTGGTCTTTCACTTGTTTTTATTGGCAACTTTTCATCTAATAGGAACACCTGCTGCTAACACTGCAGTTGAAAGGAAAGGCTATCTCCCACCACCACTTGTTGCTTCTGTCACCTCTTGTTCTCACTGGCCTTTCAACAGTGTGTTGGCCCTCTGGAGGATGCCCACATGCTAAAGGGAAGAGCCCCAAACAATTGGAATGTAAAAAAAAAAGCTTTTAAATATATGATGATAAGGCACAGTACTTATGGTGTGGAAATGTGATATAATAATGTCATATGTTTCTGTTTCAACTGGCATTTGGGTAACAGGTTGAGGTCTGTCCTCTTGTTTTGGTTCTGCTGTGTGTTTTGGTTCTGCTGCCTCTCTCTGGACCAAATATTCCCCCCCCCAATGGTTTTATTAATCATTGTTTGTATACACTGTACATTTTTTAATGGAACTTTATAACCTGCCTTGGGCATTTGCTTCAGCAGGGGACAGGCAAAATATAAATTCTTTAAATAAAGTTCTGACTGCTTTTATTAGCATCCCAGTTGGTATTCTTTGGTCATATTTGGATTTCATTCTGCTGATACTTGGGCTATTATTACTAGTGTACTGTGGCAACTCTGGTCCAATTCTCTTTTCTTCTTTCTCTCCTTTCTCCAGGTTGTCTATCTCTGCTGTGGTGATGTCCTATCTGCAAAATCCCCAGCCCATGTCTCCTCCTTGGTGAAAGAAATGCTTCTCTCTCTAGAGCACCTCTTACAAAGGCAGAGGTGCAATTCCTGCTGAAGAGAGAAGGCATTTTTTTCAGGCAGTGAAAAACCATTTGTACAAGTGAATTGTTGCAAATTTTTTTAATGTCATTAAAGTGACGGTTATCAAAGTTGCTTTGGCTTATATAATTGCCAAATTGTCTTACAGTGCACTCCTGTGTGCTTAGTCAGAAGTGTCTTACTGTTTTCAGTGATAGTTCTCAGCCAAACAAAATATATACAATGATCTCTTACTTAGCAGATTTTCAACATTGCTGAGGTTGGTTATCCCATTGAAAATGAAAAACATCTTGTTCAGTGACAGCCTTCACAACTACCTAAAGGACACATCTGCCTTCTGTATCACCTATTATAGTCAATAAGTGCACAATGGAAATGAGAGCTTGGGAAACTTCTTTGAAGCTGTACATATCTCCAGAGTAGTTAACAGGTTCCGGCTGTGGCCTGCAGTTAAAGCAAAAGTGCTGTAGAGGCATGTAGTGCTGTAGAGACAACTTCCAACTTGTTCTTTGCTAAAGGCATATAGGAGACAGTGACCTTTCTCAGCATTGATCTTGTATGGGAAACCTGGATTCTAGGAAAGTGCTCCTTCAGGGGACCAAGAATCTTGAGGGTAAGAAAAGAATGATGTCTGTTCTCAAAACAGTATGGATTAGTTGCCCCTAATCTATTCTATTAATCTTTTTGTATGTAGTACCAACTTGGCAAAAAGATTGTTTCTACTCAATGTATATCTAATGTACAAGGCAACTATTCAAATTTGTGCTTTTGTGGGGTTTACAGTTGCTCTAAATTAAGGCTTTTGTGTTAGCAACATGCTTTACCCAAACAAGAATGATCAAATATATCATGTGAAAGACTTTTTGCCCCACTCACATTTTGCATCACTCACTTCAAGGCAGTGTTCTTTGGCTGAATTCCAAGAATTGGAATGCAGCTGTTGATTCATGCCTATCCCTTCCCCTTGCTGTTTTCTGGCTTGAGACAAATCCTCTGGACCACCTTCTGCTGCATAACTCCTTGTGAGGAGGCTGGGTTGGTCTGGGGGAGTGACTGAAATTAAATATGAATGGGGGGGCCTATAGTTCAGGAGGACTGAGGGACAATGCATGAGGTAGGGAGGAACACTGACTGGGATGTAGCTGTTGGGTGGGATCCTGGGGAATTTCTTTGGTTAGCATTGACGCATTCACAGAGCCCCAGGCAAAGCAAGTCAGGGCCGGATTCCTGTTCATGGGTTCTGTATATCATATCATATAAGGATAGCTTTAGGTTGCCACCTGCTTGATGTGTCTCTGCTGCTGGACTTTTAGCAGCACTCCAACAGGCGGAAATTAAGCAGGTGGTGCTTTCTCTGGTGGGGGCGGGGGAATAAAAGGGGTGGGAAAGCTTCACTTCCACTTTCTTGCTGCTGCTGTTGTGAGGAACAGAGACTGGTACCACTCTGGGTCTCAGCTGTTGAAGGACAGCAAGGGATTCCGTGCCCCCACCCTTCGGCAGCAGCCGCAGCTCTCGCTCAGAAGCGGCTGCGCCTGCTGGCAGCTGAGTGGAAAGGAGCAGGCTGTGACTGGCTGAGGAGGGAAGCGATTTCCCTCTTCACGGCTGGGAGCTTTCGCCCCGGGTGCCCTTGAGCAGTCCTTCCAAGGGGGTCAAGGGAGAGGCTGCGCGTGCACCGCGGTGCCTGGCCGGACGTGGGCGAAGCCTGTGCCTTTAAGGGAGCGCGGCTCCTTCCCGGCCTCCCCTCCCCCGCCGCAGTCTATTTTGGCTCGGCGCTGCTTTCATTTCCGCCTTCCTGTTCCGCAGGTGGTGCCAGGAAATTCCCCGCTTCCGCACTTGCAGGGCTGGAGACGGGGGCGGAGCGGAGGCCGCGTAGACTCTGTGGAATGCGGCTGGAGGGGTGCGGGCGGGCGCAGGCAGGCACCAGCACGCCCATTGCAGCGCGAGCCACCCTGAAGGCTCTGCCCCTCCCCCGCCCTGACCTACATTTCCCCGGCTTTCCCTGGACGCGGGCCGCCTGGGCTCGGCAGACCCCGGGGTTTCGCAGGCCTGCAGCTGCCCCCCCAGCGCGGCCTCTTTGCAAGCCCTGCGGCCCCTGGTTCGGCCTGGCCTGGCTTACGTTCTGCCCAACGTTGCATATACGCAACAGGCATCAAATGTGTACACCTGCGGGCTGGGCAGAAGTGGGTTTTAAGGCGGCCGTCCCACCTTCTGGGGGTGAATTATTCCCGCCGTGGGAATAATTCACCTACGTGAATAATTCAGGCTACGTGTCTGGCTAGGTGGTAAAGGGAGGGCACTCTGCACATGCTCAGAGGCTCTCTTGCTGCTTATTGCTGTTTCACATATTTGTGAGCTGGAATCCTGACTGTAGAAAGTTTGGCAAGCTGAAGGTTGAATGAGCCCTGGCCTCAAGAAATCCCTGGTGATTCCCCTCCATGTGAGGGGGGGAGAGAGAACTACTAGAGAGTCATTGCCCCCCCCCTTTTGTTCCAAGGGGGAAAGGACTACTGGCATGGGAACAGAGACTCCTGGGCCAACACTAATCATCAGGATGAGTATCTTTTCTCCCAAGGCAAGAGAGCCCTTTGATGACTGCACCACTGAGTGGTGGTGCAAGTGGGCAGACCTTTGCCCTGCAGGTTTTGCTGAATAAGCCAGTATTCCCACCTGCACCACAGCAGAGTGGGAATGATTATCCATTGGAACTAAACTGAGAACCAGGAGAGTGGAATCCACTTAGTGGATGATTGTTGTGTAGTCTGGGCAGGAGGTCTGGTAGAGCCTCTGTTAGCCCGAAGGTTGCCAATCTGAGAACACCGGCAGCTCCCTGAACAGCGAGACACTGCGTCTTGGCTGCCCTCCATGTGAGAGATGAAGGAGCTGCTTGTCAGCCTTCGTGGGAGACACTGGAGGCCAGAAGTGAGATCAGACCCTGAAGATCCATCTGAAATGTTGTGTGGTTGAAAGAGAGAACCATTTATGATTGTAAAAATCCCCTTGAGGGACTTAGAAACGCCTGCCTAAAGTCAGAGGAGTAATCCAATGACCAGAAAGGTGGTATATAAATACCGAGTTATTATTATTAGTGAAATATGCCAGAAACAAACAGCGTACATTTGGGATAACTCTCTCTCTCTCTCTCTCTCTCTCTCTCTCTCTCTCTCTCTCTCTCTGTAGTTTCAGGAACAAAGAAAAGTGTTATCAGCATGGGACACCCACTGATTTGCTGCCAGCTCCCCACTTGTTGCCCCTCCCTTGTACTTCCTAGCATACAGAGGGCAAGCGTCAAGGGTGGGTGATTCTGGCTGCACAGGAAGAAAAGGAGAAGTGACTCTCTGAGGCCTGGAGGAAACAGCTACTGCTTTTGTGCAGGAAGGAAGGCTGCTCCACCCTATAACTGTTGCTTTCCCCTCCTCTCTTCTCCTGACAGAATGGGCAGTACTGGCCCATAGGGAGTAATGCAAACATACACTCAGGGCTGCTGGCACCAGGTTGCGGAGGGACCTAGGGCAAAACCCTGCACAGGGCCCCTACCCATATCCCCTAAGCTTTTTGGTAGCAGTAGGTCACCAAATGAGTCGTCCTACCCTTCCTAACAGTAAGTGAGCGGGGTTTGGTGTTGATCAGTGGGAGCATTCCTTAGAGCAGTGGTTGTCAAACTGGTGGGTCGGGACCCACCAGTTTGTGTAACTCTTCCCCATCCCTTTAAGGGGCAGGGGAAGGGGAGGGAGGCAGCAACGCATGTTGCTGAGGGGGGTGCTTGTGCCTTACTTTGCATGATGCTGGGCTGCAGGAGGTGCAGGCAGCCCTGCACAGCGCTCCCCGACACTTGGAACTTGCAAAAGAAGTGGGCGCAAAGCACTTCCGTTTTGCAGGAAGTGCTTTGCGCCCGCTTCTTTTTCAGGTTCCAAGCTTTGGGGAGCACTGTGAAGGGCTGCCTGCACCTCCTGCAGCCTGCTGCAGCCCAGCATCTTGCAAAGTAAGGCACAAGCACCCCCCTTGCCCCCCCTTCCTGATGCGATCCTGGGGATCGAATTGCTGCCCTAGCCCCTCTCCCACAAGAACTTACTGAGGGAGTAAAGCTCCCTCAAAGTTTGAGAAACCCTGCCGTAGAGGCCTTGGAATGAGGCAGGGGCCTATGGGGGACACTCCCATTTGGGAATGCAGGTGCCAGGCACTGTGGCACTGCCAGTCTCTCAGCTGACTTGCACCTCCACTGTTTGGACTCTGAGGTTACCCTGCTCATCTGGTAGGGATGGGCCCTTGGAGTAGCACTCAGCCTGAGCTCTAATGCTGCCCTGCCTTCTTCATTCTGTTCATACATTCAGACTCCCCATTGCTGCTGCACTCCCTGTACTTAGTGTAAGTGTCATCCCTGCATAAAAGGTATTCCTCAGATTCACACTTTCACTGAAAGAGAAGAATCATCCCCAAACATACTTATTTATGTATATTACCCTTCAGACACACTACTGTAGTGAGCATGTGCATTCTTTTCCCTCCACCACTACTCAAGATCAAGTGTTGGAGGGCCAACCTCCATCTCCCCAGGTTACCTGCCAGTAAGTCCTGTTGTCATGGCTGCAGCTCCCACCATGCCCTTTTATCTGTCCTTTGCAAATGAGGAGATTACACAATCTGGGGTGAACAGGTATGACCCAATGGCCATTAGCTAATTACTCCTACACTACATGCACATGCATGTACAAGGACACATGCATAAGCACCACTTCATGCATGAATGCAAATTTATCCTGTCCAAAAAGGCAGCATTGAATTCTCTGATAGATTGAGTTCTCTAGATCAAAGATTTAGTAGACATAGACATAGATGCATAAATGCATCTATAGACATATATCTTATAGACTTGTAGACATAAATGCAAGCAGTATGCTGGATATTTATACACTTGAAGCAAGTTTCATTTGCACATGAGGTTTGTGGAGGGAGGGTGGGTGAAGAAGAGCATGGGGATTATATGCCTTGTCTTGAATGTAAACTGCTCCAGCTATTGTATTTGTATTGTATTTGGGAATGCAAATGTGAGAACAGTGCTTTGGTTGGTTTGTTTTATACCTTTTCTGAGGTGAGACTGGTTTTGGGTCATTGACAGAAGAAGGAAAAGATGCCTGGTGTTTTGACTGCTGACCTTCTATGGCCAAATCTCTGAAAGCTTGTTGAACAGGACAAAGATTGAAAGGAGAGACACTTGGGATATGTCTTAAAGGAGGCTGGGGAGTGGAAGAACTAAGTACAGCTTAAAACATTCTCTGTGTGTGTGTGTGTGTGCGCGCGCGCATGCGTGCATGTGAGGGTTTGACTGGAAGCTCCCTTTGACTTTCAAAACTGCTCTAGCTCTAATGATCCTGTTCACCTCACCTCTCCTTGGCTGTTATCACGGGCCAAGACTCCTGCCAGCCAGTCTGTTGTTCCAACGTGACTGGCAATATACCCATGCTGAACTGTGCAAGTATCGCCCTGATAGGGTGAGGGACAAAGAAGAGTCAACACATTCCCAAAGCACCTCCCTAACCCAGCACCTGTAAACACTTGGCACATGCACCAGTGTGGGAAGGGGAAGGTGGAGTTTCACAATGAGAGCTGGGCTCAGTAGTTCTGAGGCAGCAGGGACATTATTACCTAAGCTGGAAGGTGATCAGATCACTTTCTGCCATGTCTACCTCTAGGGATGCAATCAGTGAAAATCAGACAAAATTGAACAGGGAATCACATCTGGGCAGGAGAAAAGACAGAGTGGCTTTCAACTCCTAATACCGTTCCAAAGTACACATAGATTTCTCCCATGTTATTCAACCAACTGTGTTGCTGCTAGATGGCATTATATTCTGCAGTGTTTCTCAAACTGTGGATCAGGACCCACTAGATGGGTTGTGAGCCCATTTCCGGTGGGTTCCTATTCATTTCAATATATTAGTCTTGATGCTACCATGGTGTATGACTGCATTTGGGGGAAATATTACAGACCTGTATGTTTAACAAGCTACTATGTATATTCTTTTAACAATGTTAGTAAATAGGACTTACTCCTGGGTGAGTGTGGGTAGGATTGCAGCCTAGGATTGTTAAAATTTTTCCTGTTTAATGATGTCACTTCTGGTCATGACGTCACTTCCGGTGGTTCTTGACAGTCTCATTCTAAAAAGTGGGTCCCAGTGCAAAATGTGTGAAAACCACTGTTCTAGCAAAGCAAGCATCTTATACAGTGCATTTCAAAATGCAAACTATCAAAATGGAAAGCAAGGGCTTTCTTGTCCCACCAGCCTCCAATAATAGGTCACACTTTTTATTTTATTTACCTATGGGGTAGTAGGACAAGATACAGCAGGTTAGAATCCCAGTTTCCCATACATATGGCATAGGTGAAAATGAAGTTAGTGTTGTAGTCTTGCTAACCTTATGAAAGACACAACCAGAAGAGGGAGGTGACCCTGATTACACTCGAAATCTTGCTCTAACACTAGATTTCTATCCAGAGCTCATGACATAATTAATTCAACAGACTTTGCCCAACTACTTTTGATTTCAGCGTATGCTTTTCTCTCTTTTCCTGTTGGATGCTGATGCTTTCTGACTGTGTGCTATAATTTAACTGTATCTCTATTGTATTTTTAAATTCATATTGTGAGCTGCCTTGAGTCTCTGGAGAAAGCAAAATATGTGTTTTGGAAAAAAAAACACTAAATTCCAGGTTTCCATTTTAGAACATGGTTGATTGATGGGACACTGATTTAATCAATTACAAAAAGGGTCAGTTCTCATCCAGGTCCAAGTCTAGTCTGATTTGTAGTTCCTTAGGAGTACTAAGCTAGGTTAGAAGAAGTAGTAAAATTAAGTAGAGCAGGATATGGAACAGCAACCAGATTTTCTGCTTTGTGACAAAAGTAAAAATTATGCTACCTATACAAAATGCTCAAAAGGTGTTTTAAATCACTACAGTTTTGCACACTGCAAACACAGTGCATATGTTCCTAAACAATCAAGGTGTACTAGTTATAGTCTGCATTCTTTGCACAAGACAGTAAGAAATATGAGAGTAAATGCAAATTTACGACCCTCACCTCATTCAGGTGGCTACTACATCTACTAAATATTTTGTTTACATAATTATCTCTTATCACATACAGTGTAGTGTGGTAAAAACAGAAGGTGACATAATTGCTGTCATTTTGTTATATATACATAGGTATTTATATCCTGCTTTTCTCTTTTTTTAAAGATAGCATTTCAGGTGATTTACGTGGACAGGCTAGTCTAAATCACTATTTTTAGTGGAGTTTTTACAGTATGTTCCATGAAGATTATTGGAAGGTCTTTAACTGCAAAAAAATCTAGGGGGGTGCTGGGCCCCCTTGTAAGTTTAGCTATGCATGCACATCTTCCACAGTTTGAGATATAGGGCCTAAAGTTCAGAAGTCAATGATACAACAAACATTGTGCTTCTAAGCTGACTTCCAACTATTCTCCATTCTAACCCACTACATTTTGTTTCCATTTTTCACATGGGGGGATGGGACTGAAGGAGACCTGATTTCTAGTATAACCTGCTCTAGCTACTAGTTTATGCAGCCTGTCTACAAAGCAGTTTCCCATAGGTGCCAATTATTCTGAGGTGTGGTCCATAATTGCCCAAGTTGGAGCACTTTAATGAGGCTGTCTGGCTGCTCCCTGCCCACGATAATATCCAATAGTAATTCCACATGCTGAGTAGTATAGTAATTGTGGAATCTCAGCCTGCCCCAGAAACAGGGCAGGGCAGGAGAGGAATAGGGAGGGTGGACCACTCACAGGGTGCACGTGTTACGGGAATCTAGGGAGAGCAAAACGGCTCTGAATGAAAACCACAAGTAACTTCAGGGGTTGCTTCTAAGTTTTCAGCTAGACCAGCTGCTGTGTCACAAGAAGCAGATACTGTTGCATAGGCAGAGGCACATGCTAGTTTGTTCTAGTCTGAACTGGGGGGGGGGGGAATCCAAAAGATCAGAAAAGAACTTCAAAACCAAACTTGTTCTGAATGGGGCCTGTTGAGAATGGACAGAGAAAGGCATGAATGGTAAATTCTGGTTTCTGTCTCTAGCCTTCAAATACAAGCCCGCTTGGAGCTCAAGTCTGTTGCTACCTCTGAAACCTGAAGAAACCAATTTCTCCAAAATCAGAAATATTACCCCCCCCCCACACACACCTCACATCTGGAAAAGACTAGATGGGTACTACTAAATGCCTAAGAAGTATGTGCATCATGTTTAAGTGTGAATAGCAGGCACCAGAGATGCATGTCATTCCTGTATGGTTTATCCCAGTATAAGAGGGTCACTACCCTCCTATTGCATGTTCCAGCAGCTTGCTCTGTTTGGAGTTGCATGTATATCCAGCTACTAGGGAGATCTGAACTATGTTTCTTTCTAGCTGCAATATAATGAAGGGAAACTCAGTGAAATCAGAACGAATATAGAATTTCACCCCAATTAAGCATACTTTGTCAGCCAGGGAGACTAGGAGGAAACTGAGGCCAGTAGTCCAAGAATCTCATCCAACTGAGGTTGCATAAACAGTCCCAAGGTGCTGCCCCCTCCCCTCTTCCCGTGAGAACACAGGAACTTTAGCAGGTGCCAGATACAAAGAGCCTTCTGCTTCAGAACGGAACAGGCCATCCGGTTTGGTATCCTGTCTCCAGGGGTAGCTGATGCACAGGAAATCAACCTGACTGCATTTGGTGAGCTAGGCCTTCCTTGCTCTGCAACCCTGTATCCTGGTTTAGACATTTTTTCCCTGTCTTTCAGCCTGTGGGAGTGGGGGGGAGAGAAGAGTTCAGATTCCTGGCAGAGAGTCACAGTGTGAGTGGGAGCCATTAGCTATGCTGCCTTTGTTCTGCTCGAGATGTGCTTGGGGCGTTATCAAAGACCCTTCTGTCTATTCACAGGGGGAGTGTCTTGCAGAGGCAATGGCGTGACAGGGCCCCCAGGCCTAGGTGCAATGCAGACTTGTCTGGGCTCTCTGCAGGTTTCCCACAAAACAGGGCAGAAATATTGAGGAGAGGAAAGAAAGCCGGAATTCACATACATCTTTAAGTAGTACAACTAGTATACAGTAGTGTTGAATATCAGGATTCTATTAAAAGTAGTGTCATTTTTAACCCAACAGTTACTTTATGGAAAACAGGGCTGGTGCCATGTTGTGACTATATTACATAGCAAACATTTAACTTTGGTTAGAGACCATATTCCTCTGCTACTCTTTTCATGCTTGTATGGAGCAGCCTTAGCCTGAAGCAGATTACTAGCCCTTTTACAAGGGTCATTTCTGTTTGGCAGTAACTAAAGTCTCCAAGGTATCAGGTAGCTATCTGAGATCTGCATATGCAAAGCATGTGTTTACCACTGAGCAGCCCCTTGCTGCTGGTGCCATCCTCTGTTACTCTTAATGGGCTCCTGGGCAGCAAAAGGAAAGTTTTCATGGTTTTCAACCCTGCATTTTGAAACCTCAGCCCTTCCCAAAGTGTAAGTTTATTACTGGGCAGGAGGTCTGGTCTAGAGGGTAGGGCCTCTGTTTGCCTGAAGATAACATCTGCAGGTTGCCAGTTCGAGGCCACCTTGAAGCAGCTGACAAGCTGAGCCACGTGGGAGGATGGAGGCCAGAATGTGAAACCAGATCAGAAAGAAACATCTGAAATGTTGTGGTTCTTGAAAGACAGAACCTTCTTTCAATTGTAAAAATCCCTACGGGGATTTAAAAATTGCCTGCCTATGTAAACCGCCTTGAATAAAGTCTGAGGAGAAATCTGACAACCAAGAAAGGCGGTATATAAATACCTGTATTATTATCATTATAAATTATGTAGGTTTCAGAGAAACCACTGCTCCCCCCCACCCACTCAAAGGAATTTCCAGGCCACACAGGGCAAGTGTGGAAGACTAATAGGCATAGCACCACCTGTAAGGATGGAAAGGCTTCTTACTTATTTAGCAGTCTAGCACACAAAGGCCCAGGCATAGCATTGAGCAGAGCAAACCTGATCTTGAGCAAGATGCTTGTATCCACACTTCCCCTATCCTTATTCGAATCTTCAAGGACTGAGCTCAGGAGGGGAGGGTGGGTATGGCCTGGAAGACCATGTCCAGATCCTAACCCCCCATCCCAAGCAGCCTGGCATTACACCAGGCTGCTTGGATTTGTGTGGGCAATTTTCCTGGCGCAGATCCAAGTAGACCCCATTAAGGTGGCTGCTACAAGACGGGGGGGGGGCCAGGGGAAATCCCCTTTCTAGGTTGTGAGGAAGCCACCTCCTACCTTGCAATGGATACAGCATAGGCCAGTCAGCCTACTTGTTCCAGCACAGGACAGGATTGGGCTGTTAGGCTTTCAAGTTTCACAGTAATGTCAAGTACTAATTTACATATGCAGTGTTCCAAGCTACTTAATAATGAACTTTTAAAAAAAACCATAGTGTCTTGACCAAGAGGACGCAGAACTTCTCAATCCTGCAAGACAAAAAACTTATCAGGATTCATTCTACTAGTGCTTCCCCTCCCCCATCCAATTCTGGTAGCTCAGGGAAAAATACATGACAAAGACTGACTTCAAAAACCTGCCCTAACTTGTCCAAAACCTAGATTCCAACCTACCATGGCTCTATAAAGTCACAACAAAAGTGTATAAGAGAATTTAAGGTCTTCCACAAACACATCTCGTTGAAGCAACATGAACAATAAACTTTCCAGGACATCTAAGTGGGAGCATCGGAGTCTAGCCAAACTTTAAAATGCACACACCATAGGAAATAGACAGACTTGGTATGAGGCTTTCTAGTTGAATATTGTCAAAAGCCTAGCAGCAGTTCTTGAGGGTTTCAAACTGGAGTCTTTCCTAGCCCACAACAGATTCCAGGAATTGAAACTAGAATTTCTAAAAGCAAAGGGTGTGCTCTAGGCCATGGCTCTTCCAGATCTTTCTAGACTCTCTTCAGCACTCCAAATCCTACTTTAGGGGAAGACAATGATTATACTCAGGTCAGTATAAGCCCTCAAGTTGGGTACCTTGCCCTTACATTGTAACAAATGTCCATCATCATACAAAAGTAGGTCATGGTCCTATATGATACCACACCAAGTCACTCTGTGAATAGTGGCAAAGCAGCCAAGCTGTAGCCGAGACTGACTTTCCAGCTGACTCATTGACAAGGGTGGAGTGGATGTGTGTGGGAAGTTCTAGAGTTGGGCTGAACTCGAGGCCTAATTCTCACCGAGGTGGTAAACTCATCTGTGGTGTACTGCTGCAAATTGCTAGTGGGACACACATGACTGAGTGCTCCTTCATGCATCATTTTCATATGTGAACATGTGTTCACATATTTCACATAAGTGTCTGGGAGAAGGTTAAGCTAGAACCCTTCTTCAGGACAACAAATTTTCTGCACACAGAAATATTTGTATTGGCAACCTTCAGTCTCGAAAGACTATGGTATCGCGCTCTGAAAGCTGGTTCTGGTACAGCGTCTAGTGTGGCTGAAAAGGCCAATCCGGGAGTGACATCCCTTCCACACCGGGAGCAAGTGCAGTCTGTCCCTGGTCTGTCTCCCTGGCTACGGGCCTTCCTTCTTTGCCTCTTAGCCTCAGACTGTTGGCAAAGTGTCTCTTCAAACTGGGAAAGGCCATGCTGCACAGCCTGCCTCCAAGCGGGCCGCTTAGGGACCAGGGTTTCCCACTTGTTGAGGTCCATCCCTAAGGCCTTCAGATCCTTCTTGCAGATGTCCTTGTATCGCAGCTGTGGTCTACCTGTAGGGCACTTTCCTTGCACGAGTTCTCCATAGAGGAGATCCTTTTGGATCCGGCCATCATCCATTCTCACGACATGACCGAGCCAACGCAGGCGTCTCTGTTTCAGCAGTGAAACGAATCTGCATATTCAGTGTTCAGTCATGCAAGTCTCCACCTGCAGTAGTATAGCCCAGACACAGGTTCATCCACACAGTGAGATACATGGTCTCCTGCAAATGGTAACCTTAAGCATTACAGTAAACAAACAAAAACATCATGAGGTTAACTAGTGTCAGCCATTCCCATTCTGGAAACCACAAGCATTTTACAGCTGCTGAGGAACTGGTATATACAAAGGACTGAAGCAGGAGCTAACCGGATTGTTGTAGAGGAAAATTACCAGGTTATGCCTCTGTCTGGCAGCAGCTCAAATTACAAGGAGTAAGTTCCTCAGC
Source organism: Tiliqua scincoides (assembly GCF_035046505.1). Taxonomy (NCBI): domain Eukaryota; kingdom Metazoa; phylum Chordata; class Lepidosauria; order Squamata; family Scincidae; genus Tiliqua; species Tiliqua scincoides. Next base: position 168,931,246 of record NC_089822.1, on the reverse strand, counting down.
CCTGAATCACAGCAGCTCCTTTAGCCCTCAAGGCCCAGTCACCATTGATCTCATCCAGCTTGCTTGCTCAGCAGTCTCCCACAGTATCCACTGAAACCAGAAATGTTTCATGGGAAGTGCTCAGAAAATGAATCCTGGGTGCATTGCCTTTTTAACTACAGAAAAGTGAAATGCTAGACTTTGCTCCCAAGTACAAGTCCTTAGGATAGTGAATTATTGAAAAAGGCTCACTTGTGTTCATTAGACTACCAACATTAAAAACTGGATGCCCTCATTCTCCAATATACTTTATCTTTAAATGCATCCCTCCTGCATATGAAGTTAAAAAGTTTTACTTTTCAGAGGGGTTGCAGTTAGATTATTGCAGCAAATACAACATTTTTACATCATACAGATTAAACATGGTGCTTTCTATAACCACACGTGACTTGATAAATGGGAAGCAAACAAAACTACCCACATCTTACTCTGTTGATCATTAAATTCAGCCTTCCCTTACCCAGCTAAAATGTGTATGCATACTTTCCTGAAAAGTTTCCATTGCTGAGGATTATACAATTGGAGATTTGTAATGGTACTAAACACCCTGGGGGTCCAGTCTGACAAACTATATTGTGCCAACAAATCCTGATGACAAGGTTTCCATTATATGATCCAGGGACTGCAGACAAGCACAAGACGCTCCCTTAGGGATTACCTTTGAGAGGCTGCAGCTGTTAATGTTTTGCAAAGTGCACACACATCCCAGCTCCTGGCTGCTAATGCTGTCCAGCTGGCTACCTGCCCATGTTTATGAAAAGGCTATTTTTGTTAATCATAAACAAGTTTACAAGCTCTGTTACTGGAGTTCTAAATATAAGCTTCCCATGCTCTCATGCCCATCCTGAAGCCACACACCATTAAGCAACTCAGTAGTTTGCCTCAAGCTATCTGGCAGGGAAACATGAAAGGCAATCCATAAAGTGGATTGCCAAACAGAGATGAACAACCATACCCAGGCAGGGGTCAGCTTGCTGACCTGACCCTTCCCCCCCTCCTTCTTGAGACAACCATAACACTAAATTTTCCCCCAGGAACTGAACATGCTGTGGCTCAAATACACCTTGGTTAGTCACACAGGCTTCTGGACTAGTTTTTGGTAAACTTCCACCAAAGTGTTCATTCCATATCTTACAGTTATAACAATGTAAGGTTGCATCAGAAAGACCAGTGGAGGTCAGCTTAGAATTCTGGTCCTTAAAATGCTGCTGATCAAGGGAGTTACACATGTCCTCTCCTCTGTCAACAGTTTGCTACCTTCAAACCCTTTTCATTCTCCATTTCCTTATCTTTTGCATAATGACATAAAGTTCTTAAACACAGCAGGGGCCTTCTCCCCACTCCCACATCCCTCACCTCCAAGACAGAACCCTCTTGTTTCATTCTGCCAAAGAACCAAACACCACATGAGTTTAAAAAAGTCAAATGGTCTTTATTTCAGTGACCAAAAATTATTAACATCATGAAGGTAAAAACAGGAACCAAAAGCAGCCTGTCTTTCCTTCTTCAAGGCAAGAGAAGATAAATGCAAAATTACAGTTAGCAATACAAAGTACGAGTACCTCAACAGTGGCCGGTCTATTGTCTGTTTTGAAAGCCAGCCTTTTCATGAACACATTGCCATAATGTTCCCACCACTTAAGTATGCCTGCACACACTTGGCTTCTACTGACATTAACACACACTAGATTTTAAACAAATCAAGACAATAGGAGCTATTTAACACATTTAAGATTAGGTGGAAGAAACACTTCATGAACAAAGGCAAGAAGGGTATCTTGGAATCCCACAGAACAACATGCTAGCTTTTAAAGACATGAGACATAGCAGAAAACATACGAAATCACTAGAATATAGGTTTTGTTGCCCACATTCTCTTCACTTGGGTGAGAAATAATCCAAGCAGGACGTGAGTGGAAATAAAAATGTTTTCTGGATGTAAACACAGCATTGCTCATCCCTGTTCAATGTCTCTCTCAAATGGCTCCAGTCATCTAGGAAAATAATCAGAAAGCCTCCAAGATGACATCTTCAGAAAAAAAATACCCACATCTTCCTCCCCCACCTTCAAGTCATTCAAGGTTCCACCCACACCTAAAAAAAAAACAACCCAGCAGCCACACATACTCAACACACAATGTGAAGGCAACATGAGCAGGAAATCCCCTGCACTCTTGGACCCAGTGTAATACAAATGCTAGTCATATGAGAGATGTGTCATAACTAGTATGACTGGTTGGGTTTCCCCCCCCTTCTCTCTACTTCTGGTTCCTGCCCTCTCTATACACACATTGGCAAGACTAATCTGGTTGAGATCTTCTCTGGCACAAAGAAAGAGGCCACTTCATCAGCCTTAATTACTAGGTAAGAAAGAGGGATGGCCCTGAGGAGAAGAATGCTGGGTAGTAGATCTCCCACACCACCCCCCTTGGAGGAGTGGGACTGACAAGAGCTGCCTTTTCTTCACCAGCACTCAGCAGAACTTTTAACCCTTCAGGGGAGTTGCTGCAGCTGCCAAACAACCCTGAAGTCCCCCCCCTCTATTTCCACGTCAAAGGAAAGGGGGGGGAGGGAAGCACACCAATACAATTCACCCAGAACTGGCCACAACTTGAGTGAAGTTAAGTTAGAGACAGGGTAGCCACGTCCTAATGGCGATGCACCAGCACCACCAAGAATGCACCTAGTGCAGAGGGAGGTCGCCTCCTGCACGTCTGAATGCAGGGGAGTCGGATGTAAAGTCCCGACTGGTTGCAAGTCTCTCTCCCCATTTTCTTGGAGAGCGTTCACTGTCCCGCAGTGTCCGTTTCTTGTGTTGAATTCGCACCCGTCCGCACTGACACTCTTGCCCGCGCGGCCAGTCCTTTCCCCGCGCCAGAGCTGCGTACATGCGGGGCTCCAACGGGGGCGTCCTTCTTCGCCGCGGCCGCCGCTTCTCCCGCCGCGGCCGCCTTTGTCTCGCCTCGTCCCAGCCACCAGTGTCTCTCGCTCGCCCAAGCCCGCAGGGAGGGAACGGGGGAGGAGGGCCCCCCTGCGCTCTCCCGCCCAGTCCACCACCAGCCTCCCGCTGCGCGTCTTCCTGGCGCCCAGACCCGCCACCGAGGAGAGGGCGCTGGGCGGCGTTGTTCAGCTCCTCTGCCCGGAGAGGCTTCGCAGGCGCCGCTCCTCCGTCGTGAGAAGTTTCCAGCCGGAGTCCGGCGCGGGCGCCCTAGAAAGCCACGACCGCCCTCACCGTGATGCTCAGCACGCCCTCGCCCTGCCTGCAGCTGGCCGTGGGCTCGTCGGCGCCCCCGGCCGGCGGCGGCGGCAGGATCAGTCCGGAGAAGCGGTCCTGCAGGACCCTGGCGAGGCTCGGGAAAGGCCCCTCCTGGCGCTGCGGCTGCCGCTCGCCCTCCTCCTCCTCGGCCAGCTTCGCCTTCTTGCTGGGCACCAAGCCGGCCTCGGCGGCGCCGATCTTGCCCAGGCTGCTGCTGCGGCGCTTCCGGCTGGGCTTGGCGGCGCCCGGCGGGGGCCCGGAGGCACCTCGGCTCCACGCGGTCTGCGGCGCGGCCGCGGCGCCGCGCTCCTCCTGCGTCTCCATGGGCTCCGGCTCCGCGCAGGGAGGCGGGGGCAGCGGGGTGGCCGGCGGCGGGGGCTCCAGCGGCGCGGCGAAGTCCTCGGCGGCGGCGGCGCCCGCGGCTATCTCGTCCTCCTCCTCCAACTTGGCCGAGAGGTAGAGGTCCCGGGCGTTGCGCATGACGAGCGACAGCTGTAGGCTGCGGTGGAGCCGGAGGCCGCCGCGCTGCATGCGGGAGTGGTACATCTTCCACACGGACATGGTCATGATGCGCTGCGCCTCCTTCTGCACCTCCATGGTGGCGGGCGGGCTCACCTCCTCCGGTTTCTCCCTCCGGGGCTGCGCGGTCCGGGCAGGAAGGCGAAGGCTGGACCCCCTCCCCTCGTCTGGCTGGCTTCTCTGCTTGCTCAACGCGCCCTCCCCGAGCAGTCCGTCCTGGAGTCCCGCGCCCCGACTGAGCGGGCCGCGCCCAGCGCGCGCGCTTTTATACCGCCGGTGATCTCAGCGCCCGGGCCTCCTCCGCCCACTCGCACAGAGAGCCGCATCCGGCCCTTTGCAGCGCGCCACTGGCCGCCTTCTCCGAGGGGGGAGGGGAGAGGAGACGGAAACATCGGGGAGGGGGAGAGCAAAGGGCCCGGCCGCCGAGGGGGGCGCCACGGCCAGGCCCGGGAGGGGGAGGAGGCGGCGGCGCGCACAACAAAAGAGCTTCCAAGAGCCTGGGCTGCCTGTACAGTTGTCGGCAGAAAGTGCAGCTCCTGGGAAGACGGGGGGGGGAGGATAATGGAGAGCAGAGCAGGGCTGTGCAGGCGTCTGTTTCAGAGAGGAGCTCTTGCATTCCCGCAAGTGTGGGTTCGGCTGAACGTGGAGCCCTAGCCTAGGCAGCTCTACTCAGAAGTAGGTCCCACTACGGTCAATGGGGCTTACGCCCGGGGAAATGTGGATAGGATTGTAGCCTTGCAGCCCAATCCTCTCCACACTTTCCTGGGAGTAAGCCCCACTGACTCAAATGGGACTTACTTCTGAGTAGACATGCATAGGGTTGGGCTGTCAGTGGGCTGACTTGCAAGTGCATTTAAAGGCTGCAATCCCACACACACTCACCTTGCAGTAAGAGCCCCATCCCATACTCAAAAGTAAATCTCAATGGGGCTTACTCCCAGGTAAGTATGGATAGGATTGCAACCTGAGGCTTCAGTCCCAATCCTGAGGCCCAATCCTATCCAATTTTCCTGTGCTGTCAGGGTGTGCACTGCATCCTGCAGCGGGGAGGCTGTCACAGAGGCCACCTCTTGGTAAGGGAACAAATGTTCCCTCATCTTAGGGTTGCACTGCAACTGCACTAGCACTGGGAAGTTGGTTAGGATTAGGCCCCAAGTCCCCTTGAACTTACTTTTGAGTAGTCCTGTATAGGCTTGCAAGATAAGACTCAAGATTGGGACAGGTACACGCATGCCTGTTAATCACATTCACAAGTCCACCTGACTTTGTTGGGAAGTTGCATCTGAAGTGAGGGCCATATAAAATTTCTGTCTAGGCTGGCCCATTCATGCCTGTATGCAAATCATCACTAAATGGTGTAGTTCTCAATTGAAAAAACTTGCCCTAGAAAGGTTGTGTGGGCTGGTGTACATCTGTGCACATATGCCATAAAATAACCACAAACCCATAATGAAATATGGTTGCTTCCACAAGTGCTCAATACTTGCAGTTAAGAGCACTGCTGCAATTGCCAATATTACTATATACTAATCTGTTCCCTGCAAAGCAAAATCTCTTTTCTGCTCCTGCAACAAAATCTCTTTTCTAAAATCTGAAAGACTGGGGAAGCAGAGGTTATAAATATAATACCAGCTCCATCCTGACCCAGTTTAGCCCAGTGTGGAAATAAGTGTGCAAAGAACCGCCACCTGCCTTAATTTGTTTTTGCATTCTTCATTTTTACAATATTTTAAAACTGGCCAGAATGTAGCTTTGTTTTTAATGCTTCTCTTCTGCTTTCTAAATTGCATTAACAACCAAGGTCATCCCTAGTAGTGACAGGAGTTCCAAGGTTTCAACCCCCTTTTTTTAAAGTGTACACTTCCCTTACCACCACTTCCTCCTTCACCACCCTGGCTGTCTCATCAAAACAGGCTGCTTGGGAGGAAGTTGGAAGCAGAAAATTCCTTCTATTCCCAGCAGCCTGCCCAGCCTGGTTTAGAGAAGTAGCTGGGTGGTGGCAGAGAAAGCAGGAGGTGGCAGTGGTCATACTGAGGGAGGTTGCAATACTGTTTCAATCACTCTGACAACAGCAATCAGAACAGGATCACACTGGCCCCTTACCAATTTATCCCTTGCTACTCCTGTAATAGCAGCAGGGCTGTTGCTGCCCTGATTCTCCTTTCCAAGTGTGGGGCCCCCAATTGCCTTGAGTTGCCCTATCCAAGGGGCAGTTCAGTTCACAGGTAATGCAATCCAGGCTGTTATTAGGACCCCAGACCTAAGCATTTTTAGGTGGAAATAAGTTACATTGATTTTAGTCAAAGATATATATATTTTAAGAAGCAAGTTCATAATGAAAATAATGAAACTGCTTTAATTGTAATAATTGTTGGATCCAGGGGATAAATGCAACAACTCCCCAGTTTTTGGGGTTCCCCTCTCTTGGGAATCTCAGTGTATACTATTCTAGTCCTACTCTGTATGGGCCATCTGAGGCAAGAGAGGTCTGACAATTATGAAGCACTTAATTGCCTTGGAAACTCACTACTATACACTTATGGACTTTTATTCTACAATAAATCTGTTTTATCTTCATGTGGGGTTACAAACATGGGCTAAAACAAATCCAAACAGCATATGCATATTAATGCATATGACTTCACCATTTTTAATTTCATTTAAGCTATTTAAAATTTCCTTACCAGATAGATCAGTCACAAAGATCTTTGACTGCACTGCATTTGCAAGTTATCGCTTGCAATCCCTGTCTTTCATCCAAAGCTGATTGCCCTCCTGGCTATGGCAAACACCAAAAAATTTGAATTAGAAGTGATGTTGAAAGACCAATATATTCAAAACAAAGCTAGCTGCAATATGGAAGTCATTGGAAAAGGCCTCTGTAACTTCAAAACTAAAGCAATACAAACATTCAATAATGGGTGCCATAGAGTAGACAAAACTACATAATGACTAAGGTACACTTTCTAACATCCCAAGCTCTTGTACCTGTAAGTAACTTTGAGGATATGAGAGCAGCATCCATATTTGGGCAAGCACCAACTTCATGACACTTTCAGCCTTGCCTTCAAAGACGTGATACAGTACTTTGAATATCAGAGTGCTCACTCCCAAATCAAGCGCAACAATTATTTCTCAAAGTATGAGGAAACTGCAGCATTACTCTTTTAGATCTCTCAGAGGTGTGACCAGAGGTGCATGCAGAGTTTCTTCTTCTGCCCAAGTCTGATCTGTGATCTGGTAAGCATAACAACAGATTGGTCAGCTACAGGATGCCATTGTTGATATGGCTCTATCAGAGTTCCCAGAAATGAGAGACATTGTACATGTGCAAGAACTAAGGGCCTCTGTACAAGACATGGCCCTGTGCACTTTCATACAGTAAACCAGCATTCAGGGTTGCTTAGTGCAGCAGAGCACTCACTTGGGCAGTCCAGTAGCAGGGTCTAGTGTGGCCAGCAAAGCACATGAGTGGGAGGATGAGCCAGAGGGGGTGGTTTTTCCTGATTTACTGCTCTTATTACTCAACCAGGGGAAAAGGAGAGTACTGCACTAGTCATGCTTTCCCTCCCCAGTAGCAGTATCTGTTTGTGGGGGAGGGAGCTTCCCTTTTCCTTCTCAGCTTGTGGTTGTTTCCCTCTTCTGGCAGTGTCAGGGGGAGGGGAGGACAGAGGCTTGTAAGCAACTGAATGTCTTTGGGAGGGAGTTTGAAGAGGGCAGACAAAGGGGGAGGCCCTATATATCTGTTGCTCCCCATGGCGCAGGAGGAGGCAAAAGGCTGAAATGTCTCCTCCCTCAAAGTGGTTTCTAAACAAAAACAAAAAATGTGGAGACTGGGAAGAAGATTGCAAATGAAAAATCTCAACTTTGTTGGTCTTTGTAGTCAAGTTCACTTTTCAGTGGTTGCCACTGAATGCCATCAGCTTAGCATTTTTGAAATGATCATTCCTCATTCAGACCTGGCCTCTTCAAGCCAGGGAAACCCATACCTCCATTTCAGTTTCTGTGACCATGTAGTCTTCTTCTCAGCACTGAGGAGGAGGAGAATTAAAATGTTGTTCCACTACTAAGTTACTTATGTGTACAAAACTACTTCCTCTGCAGAGGAGAGCAAACCAAACTGCAGTGAATCGTGACAACACTCTTGTGGATACAGTACTAGCAGTTTCCACAAGACCCCCACATGAATTTCTGGTTTATTCACTGGTGGGGGGGGGGGGTTAGCACCAGGGTGACCAGATACAATGGAGGACAAGGTGCCTATACCTTTAACCATTGTATGGATAAGGGAATTTTGGCAGGTGCAGCTTTTTAAACCCTTCCACATTGAGCCACACCTGCCAAAATTGCCTCCTCTATACAATGGTTAAAGATACAGGCACTGTGCCCTCCACTGTATTTGGTCACCCTGGTGAGTGCCAAATAGCATTCCTCAAACACGGTTTTGAAACTCAGAGGCCAAGCCTTTGCTTGTCTACTCAGAAGTAGGTCCCATTACAGTCAATGGAGCTTCCTCTCTGAAAAGCGTGGAGAGGATTGCAGCCTCCTGTCGCTCCAGCCTGTGCATGTGGGTTTGGAACTGGGCTCCAGTGTGTTCAGCAGAGCTGGTGGTTCCCAGTTACACGTGCACAGGATAGCAGCATCCACCTCGCGTCGCAGCACACCCCACTGGGGCTGGACGTGACACCATTTGCACGCACCGCGGTTGACGTTGGCGGCATGCACGCCTTGCATCTGCAATCCTTAGACACGAGACCCCAGCAGCAAACGTGGCAGTGCTTTGACGCCACCGGGGAGTGGGCTGCGCTTACTACGGCGAGCAGACCGGCACGGGGAGCAAACACTGCGCCCCCACCGATTTTCTCTCCAGGGCTTTCTCCCCCGAAAAGGCTCCTCCTCGCTCCACGCACATCCCCCTCCAGCTGCCTTGGTGACTGCTTCCCTCCCTGCATTGTTGGCCGATGACGCCAGGAGGAGAGGAGGAGGAGTCGCAGCCGCACTTACCAGCGGCCCGAAAATGCTGACGTGGGCCAGAGCCTTCGCTTCCTCTTTCCATAAATGGGCACGAGGACGAAGGCTTGAGCTGCGCTTCCGGGAGCCGGTCCAAGGCCGGCTTTTGCCCGCCGCCTGTTTAATAATAATAAATAATAAAACTTTATTTTTATCCCGCCCTTCTCCCTAACGGGACCCAGGGCGGTTTACACTGCGCGCAGCGAAGGCAACGCGGCACTTTGTGCACAGGTTGCACGCATCGTGCCACGCGGAGCCCCCCCCCCACAGCTCACCCTGCACACCCTCTGTGTGTGCGCGCAACTCCTTCCCCGAAGCTCCCTGTATACACTTAAAAGGAATGTCTTGCCTCTCCTACTCACGATGCTAACCTTTCTTCATTGTTTCCACTCAACTTTTCCCGTAATCTGATCTGAACAAACCCACAACGCGCCCTTCCTTCTGGCCACTTTCCTGTAGCTGTCTGATAAATGGTTATCACTAAACTCCCACGTGGTCTGTCTGTCTGTCTACTCCACCCCGTCCTCCCAAATTGCCCCGATAAACAGTCTCTAGAGCCAAGGCACGGATCACAGTATGCCTGCTCCCTTACTCTCTCAGTCCCATCATATTGTCCCAACGTGCTCAAGTCCAAGTCTTATGCTGAGTGTACACAGGTCTGGACCCGATCCATCCAGCTAAAGTTACTTATGAAGAAGAACCATCATATGCTTCACACTTACTAAAAGGTAATCTCACTGAACAGACTTGCGTAGACTTGTCCTGAACATCCCACTGAAATTGAGCAGTAACTCACTTTAACTGGATCGGACAGTTCATTGTTTGTAGTGGTTTAAGGGCCCAATTCTATCCAACTTTCCAGCTCCCGTGTAGCCACAATGCAGCCCCATGGTAAGAGAACACGTGTTCCCATACCTTAAGAAGGCCCCAGTGTCTTCCCCTCCATCTCAGGATGCAGCACACGCTCCGTTGGCACAACTGCACCAGCAGTGAGTGTCTGACTAAGACCCGTTTTAAATCCCTACTGAAGCTTGGTCCAGCCACTCTCCTCCTCCGGCCTAACCTACCTCACAGGTTTGTTGTGAGGTTCAAAGGAGGAGCCACGTACCCTAGGAGTGGAGTCCAAGATCTCAAACGTTATTAGGTTGTATAAGGTGGAAATGATTGTGAGCCCAATCCTATGCGTGACTACTCAGAAGTAAGTCCCATTAAAGTCAATGGGGTTTACTCCCAGGAGAGCGTGGGTAGGGTTGTAGCCTGTATCAGGAGGCCACGAGGGTGCATCCACCACTATTTGGGGTCATGTTTTTGGTGCGAGTGACCATTTTCCATCTTCAGGAAGAGGGCAGTGCCAAAAGACGAAGGCACGAAAAAGTTCCAGGAATTCCTCATTTCTCCACCCACCCGGCCACCCAATGCAGGGGGCTTTCCGCCCCGCGGCTCCTCCTAGCAAAGGCCGGTTCCACTTTCGTAGGAAGAAAAGCGAGGGGAGGAGGAGCTGCCCGGAGTAAACTTGGCTGCTGGGCGGCTTCAGCGCAGGGCGGGATGGGACGCTTCTCTCCTAGGCTTCTAGCTGAGCTTCGCCCACAGACGCTTCTCTGCGGCGGACTGGACTGGTGGGCGGCTCGATCGCTCCGCAATGTCTCTGGAGGACCCGTTCTTCGTGGTGAAAGGGTGAGTGGCTGGCAGCCAGTCCCACTGCAGCGCAGCAGCTCCGTCTGGTTTGCCCCGACGGGGATCGGAGCCACAGAAAGCAGCACCGCCTGTGGTTCTGCGATCCTGGGAAGACTGAGTAACTCGGGGGATCTGGAGTCTAGAAAACTTATGCATTGGCTTCCTCTACTTCTGACGGGCAACTGTGTGTTTGATTGCAGAAACTTCTATTTTCAGTTGGTCCTAATATAAATTATTACTCTACTTTTTTTGGGGGGGGGGGAGTTCTTGCAGACTGACTGGCCAATCCTATCCACACTTTTCTGGGAGTAAGCCCCATTGACACTAATGGGGCTTACTTCTGAGTAGGTATGCATAGGATTGGGCTGTAAGGCTGCAATCCTATCCACACTTACCTAGGAGTAAGCCCCATTGACTAGAATGGGACTTACATTTGAGAAGACATGCATAGGATTGGGCTCTAACACTGCAATTTGCCATTTATGTATCCTTAGGGGGGAAAAAAATCAAACTTTCAAAGCAATCCTCACTGCATCACAATAACACAGTCCAACCCATTGATTTCATAATTCCCTATGACCCTGTCTAGATTTGCCACATGTCTGTATTATTTTCGGACTGCTCATAGTTGTGGAACTGTGGATGTCAGGAAATATATTATGGAAAAAAGTTTGTCCACGCCTTCCATGAAGGCAGTATTGTGAGTCTAAACAAACTTCAGTCCTTGCAACCTTCAGTTCCCAAAAGACATGCTTGTGAAAAGGCAGCCTGTAGCAGACACTTATATTTAAAATTCATCTTTAATGAATAAGTGATTTTTGTGGTAATATAATGCATAGTTTTGTTGTTTTGCTTTTCATCTCCACTTTGAAAACAGAATGGGTGAGTAAGGTAATAAGGGGCAATGGGGACCATCAGAACTAGTGACTTGTTACTCCATGTTTTATAATTAACAGACTATTACTAGAACTTCACGAGTGTACTGGGTCACAACTGTGTCTTCTGATCTCCTACCCATTTGGTTCCACCTATCCAGTGAATAGTTTGCTAGGTTGAAAGGTGGTAATCAGCCCCCACAGATGAGATCCAGAGTGCCATTTCTTGCCCTCTCCTCAAACCCACTGCCCTGGGACTGTGCCTCCCTTCCACTCCAGTCACCTGGGCCTGCTTTTAAAGAGTGATGGCAGTTTTAATAATGAAGAAGGTGCATCACTGTCCTTTCATTCATTGTCACAATAATCTTCCCATTTTGTGGAAAGGGAATAAATAGTAGAGGCTGAAAGAAAAGATAAGTTGCTTAACAGCACAATCCTATGCATATGTACTTAGCACTGAGTTCAATAGGGCTTATTCCCAGGTTACTGTATAGGACTGCAGCCCAAGTCAACCATCACATTTGTCTCTTAGGTACAAGCCCAACACTCCAGACAGGATATACTAAGCTGGTTCTGTTGTTCAGATTCCCACTACAGTGTATTCCTAAATGGAGAATAGAAACAGCAGATTTTCCAAGCCAGTGGCTACAGTGCAACACAGTGGGCTCAAGAGCCCTTAAGGACTACAGCCAATGTATCTGGGTGAATTGGTAACCCCAGATTTAAAGGTGAGAGGAAATCCCTGCAGCTTACCTTGAACCGTAGCTCATTCCTAGAACTATTTCTGAATGATAGGGATCTGGGAAATGGCAAGTAATAACACATTTAGGGTGCAATCCTAACCCCTTATGTCAGTACTTTCCAGCACTGGCATAGCGGTGCCAATGCGACATGTGCTGCATCCTGCAGTTGGGTGTCACTCACAGAGTCCTCCTCAAACTAAGGGAATGTTTGTTCCCTTACCTCAGAGCTACATTGCCCTTATGCCAGTGCTGGAAAGCACTGACATAAGAGGTTAGGATTGCGCCCTTATTTACTTAAAATGTTTTTGGGCCATATTTCGACAAGGAATTCCTATGCAGCTTACAAATGTATATGTATTTAAAAACTATTAAAACCTATTCAAATTTAAGAAATCATAATAAAAATAGCAGATAGCGCTAAGACCAGGACAAAAAAAGTAATAGTAAAAGAGCAAACCAGAAATAAAACCAGAACTTCCAGAATTAAAATTATCTGCTAAAATTTCAGGAAAATAAAAAGTTCTTTACCTAATGCCAAAAAGACAACAAAGTTGGCAGCAGTCATATGTTCCCAGTGAGGACATTCTGGGGCGACCTCAGTTCTTATTTTGTGAAAGCTGCCCATTTATTCTTCCTCCTTTCTGGTTGTTTAACCAGTTGCCAGTACATAAAAGGGCCTCTTCTCTTGTTCTATGACCATCAAAAGCCTTTGGTAAAAGGTCTTCTTGGAAGGTGTTAGGGCCCAAACCTACCCAGTTTTCCAGTGCTGGTGTAGCTGTGCCAATGGGGCATGTGCTGCATCCATTGGTGGGAGGCAGTCACAGAAGCCTCCTCAAGACAAGGGAACAAGGTAATGTTCCCTAAGGGGCTGCATTGTGGCTGCACCACTACTGGAAATTTGGATAGGATTGAGCCCTTAACCAGCTCACCTCTGTCCACATGTCTGTTGACACTCTTAGAGTACTCTAACTAGTAAGGCATGTAAGTAAGTACCTTTGCAAGAGCCATGTGGATACTCCTTCAGTGAGGTACATTCTTCTATATGTGTAATAATTTTATCTTTAATTTTGTATTCTACCAGTCTACCTGACAAAGATTCAAAACTGATTGGTCCATCATTTCCTGTCATGGTCCATGTTACATTCTGGTCTTCTGACACAGAGGCTGATTTAAAAAAGGTTACATATTTTTGTTAGAAGATCTGCAATTTTACAGTTGAGTTCCTTGAGAATTATTGGGTGGATGCCATCTGGACTCAGTGATTTGTTTTTTAACGTTTCGATAAGATCTAGAACCTCATCCCTTTTCACCTCTGACATAGAGCACAATCCAAAGCGCTTGATTGGCCAGTGCAGGTTCCTTGCAGTGGCCCAGAAGTGTCACAAAGTCACAGTATAAGGTTGATGGCTTGATTCACCATGCGTGCATGCTTCCTGTCCCAGCTCCTGCCTCATGTTCTCCCCCACCTCTTCTTTGTGCCCTACAGCGAAGTTCAGAAAGCAGCTAACACAGCAAGTGGGCTCTATCAGCGCTGGTGCCAGCTACTTCAGGAGACGCCTGTGGTCAGCAAAGAGGAGTTTGACTGGACTACAAATGAACTACGTAACAGCTTGCGCAGCATTGACTGGGACTTGGAGGACCTGGAGGAAACCATTTATATCCTTTTGAAGGCTCAAGTGCCCTGTTGGAAGGGGCAGTGAGGTATGTGTTGCCTCTTCACGTCATGCATTTTCTATATAGTCCCTGCCCGCTGTTATAACTGGAGTAGCAGGGAATTGCCCTGTTCTTTCCAAGGCCTTTAACTGGAAGGGGAATACACAGGAAGCTGCTGCTACAGGTAGAACCCCTGGTAAATGAAATGCCAGTCTAGGACTACTGAGGTTTTTTAGCCAGTCCCTCTGGACTTGGAAGGCTCAATGCTCCAAGCTTTTTGCACTTAACCCATGCTCACGCATTGTGGAGTCCAACCCACGCAAGTTCAAAATTGAGCCCAGTGAGGTTGCAGCGCGGCGTTCTTTTGTCACAGAGATGCGGGCATCAATCAAGGTGAGTCCTTCTCAAATATACCCACTTCTATTCGTATGGTATTGTGACATGTGCAGAATCAAAGACTCACTGATAGTGATAGTGTGGTCATCCAACTATAAATGAAATGCCTGAGAAACAATTTGGAGGTATTCGCACATACTGTATCTGGATACACTTTTTTTTGGAGGAGGAGTTAGGAATTGCATAGTTCTTAGAACAGGAATAATAATTAATGCTAATAATATTCTGATTACTAGAAGGATTGTGAAGCAGGTCTTCTGGATTCAAAACCAGCTCTTACCGGGGTTGCGTGAAAGATGAATGGAAAAGGTGGATTTTTCCAATTTTGGCAAAGAAATGAGGTTAAGGGTGCAATCCAAACCCGCGCTGGAGCAGGCAAGCCAGGAGGCTTGCACTGCATCCAATGCAGGTTTGTGGGCAGCAGCGGCTCAGCCAGAGGCAAGGGGAAACCCTTCCCCTTACCCCTGGGTCAGGGCCGCTGGCCCCAATGGGTCTCCTCGGACCTGCGCCATCTCTGGAGGTAGTGCAAGTCAGAGGAGAGTGGAGCGGCTTGAAGCTGCTCCATTCTCCGCGGGGATGGGGGTTGGGATCCGGCATAACTGCCAGGTCTCAGCCCCGCCTCTGGCTCCCTGCGCATCCGCCCCCAAGGATGCCCATCGCCCGCCCTCCCCCTGCCCAGAAACGCCTCCTCCCCAACCCCCCACGCCTACCTTTGCCGCTTGTGCCGGTTCAAGTGCTCCGACACAAGCGGCTGCGGGGAAGCCACAGCGGAGGCTTATGCCAGCCTCTGCAGGCCGGCGCTTCTCGGAGCGCCGGCCTGGCTTCCCTGTGAGGAGGCACAAACATGCTTTACAGCACGTTTGCGACCCTCTTATGCTGGCCCAAGGGACTTGGGTCAGCATAAGGCGCCCTTTGGATTGCACCCTAAATAGTTGATGAGATTGCATTTTCTAGGCATTCATTTCTGCACCTTCTAATGATCCGTAATGAAGCATCTCTCTTCAGTTTCATTTGGTTTCTTAGATATTTATTACCTTGGGACTTAGCAGTGGCAGTCCTGGCAGTTTGCCTGCCAGGGGCCACTATCCCACCTGCTGCCCCCAACCTGGAAGTAATCCTCACAGCAGTTACCTTTGGTGCGCTCTCTCCTCTGTTCCCCATTTGAAAGAAAGGGGGAGGGAGGAGGCAGCCCAGGCTCCAAAGGATCCGTTTGCATTGCTTCTAGTAGCGCAGAATGCTCCAATTGAGCTTTTTCATTGCACTGGAAGGCTCCTAGGAGGTGAGCACTAGAGGCAGCACAAACACTAGAGGCAGCATGAATGGCCCCTTTGGAGCTTGAAGAGCTGAACACCTCCTCTGAAGTTGGAGGAGACGTGCCTCTTTTTGCTGGGCAGGCACTTCAGCCATTCTGAGGGCCACCTTCCTCTCCTCCCCCTTCTATAAAGAGGAGGAGAGGGGAGCAACCCTCATACACGGTTGGGAACCATGCTAGAGTGGCTGCAGAAACACAACCACTCTAGGTGTGGTTCATCATTGATCTAAGGGCTGTCACCTTTCCTCCCCTTTAAAGAAAAGGGAGGGCGACCCTCAGATTGGCATGGAACTGTGCCAACAGTGGGTCTGCTCCTGCAGTGGTAGAGGGGTGGGTTGTGGTGCTGTCCCGCATGTAAATTCCTAGTGCCCGGGGCATTTGCACCCACTGCCCTTCCTGGGTTCACCACTGGCTCTTAGAGTGGGTTACACACCATAAGGTTATGCAAGTGATCCTACTTATGAGAAGATCCTACTTATGAAGAACCCTGAGAAAAATGCATCCTTATTTTTATGGTGACACCTTTATTGTCTTTATCCCATTCTTGTCTTTAGGAAATGCGGGATCACATATCCAGCCCAGAGGCACAGCCTTTTGTAGAGAAGAAAAACAGAGAGGTAATCCCATTCTATAACCCCTCTTTTATATACCTCTATAGTGAACTGGGCATTTATTATCTGAGATAGGGACAATCATCTAGAGCAGTGCTTCTCAAATTGTGGGTAGGCGGGTTGCGAACCAGTTTCATGCGGGTTCCCATTCATTTCAATATTTTATTTTTAATGTATTGGACTTGATGCTACCACGGTATGTGACTGCATTTGGGGAAATGTTACAACTCTGTACTTTCAGCAAGCTACTATGTATATTCTTTTAACAATGATAGTAAATGGGACTTACTTTTGGGTAAGTGTGGATAGGATAGCAGCCTAGGATTGTTAAAAATTTTCCTGCTTGATGATGTCACTTCCAGTCATGACTTCACTTCTGGTAGGTCCTGACAGATTCTCATTCTAAAAAGTGGGTCCTGGTGCTAAATGTGTGAGAACCACTGATCTAGAGAAAGTGTTGCATTTGGAAATGGCAGTGTGTTTCTATATCCTTGATTGCCTAGAGCAGGGGTGCTCAATAGGTGGATCGCGATCTACCGGTAGATCACAAGGCAAAATGAGTAGATCGCGGAGTGCCGACCCCCCCCTTCAGGTGCCTCTGGGAGGAAACGCTGGGAGTAAGCCCCATTGTACTCAATGGGGCTTACTCCCAGGTAAGTGTGGCTAGGATTGCAGCCTCACAGCCTAATCCTAGGCATGTCTAGTCAGGAGTAAGTCCTGTTATACTCAGTGGGGCTCAAGGTACACCAACATACATTGTACACATAAATGTTATACATTGTAAAAAAAACTCTGGTAGATCTCCGGGCCTTGCTGGGTTTCAAAGTAGCTCTCGAGCCAAAAAAGTGTGAGCACCCCTGGCCTAGAGCTTCTTTGTCACAAAAAACTGGACTTGGTTCAGAAACCAGGGATGAGGGCAACCTTCTTCATCCACTTCTCTTGTTGATTAGCTATATGTTCTGATCTCTCTCTGAGTGAAATGTTTGTAGGCTTGCTGTCAGTTATTTGTTCTTGTGGCATGCATAGGTTGTGCCTCAGAGTTCTTAAAGGAAAGAGCAGCATCACACTTGCTGATTTCCTCTTGGACAAATAAATTCACCTAAGAGCCAATGCCTCCTGCATATTGCAGACTTGGATCTCATTTGTTTAAATGAGTAATTTAACTGCTTGCAGTGATTGCAGTGAAAACGTTCTCTCTAGGAAGGAACATTTCTTATGAAATGAAGTCAGAAAAAGACTTTTGAGTTCCACCCCATTCACCATTATTCTGTAGGCCTTCCCCTGCTTCCTGCAGCTCTTCTGTGAATGCTTTGAATTCTGTCTTGCTCAGAGATTTCTTTTCCCCTTTCATGCCCTATAGATGCTAGTGGGAAGCAGGGAAAATTACAGGCTCTTGGATGCAGAGGACCTAACAACAGCCAACTTGCACACTTTAGAGGAGCAGCAATTGCACCAGAAGGTGAGATTAGAAGATGGGGACCACCCTCTTCAAATTAGAGGCAATGGGTCAATATAGCCCATTGTTTCCTCCACAGAGACAAAAGTGTGTCTTCTATCTTGATACCTCTCCTGAGAGAAATCTTGGACTCTAACTTCTATTGCAAACAAGGCTGGCCCATAGCATCCACCCCCACCCCTATTCTCTGTATTCCCCCCCCCCCCGCCAGTACAAGGATATTTGTGTTTCCTAGTTAAATGTGTTCCTGTCATTGGTCATTCATTATAACTGGTCAACAAACCCCATGTTATATATCTTAAGCCTCTTATCCCAACCTTAGCCCTACCCCTACCTTTGTGTTTTAAAAATAAAGAAGTACATCTAATATAAATATACATATATTGGGACACAAATGTCTGGGACACAAACAGAAGGGACACAGCTGTCCAGTATTGGGATGCATATGACTGGGACACAGTTGTCCAGGATGGAATGGTTCTATCAGTCTCCTCCAAGAAGTTTTTATTTGTGCACTTGGGGATAATTTGGACCATAAATCTAAGTAAGAACTTGTGTGCTATACCTAAACCATAGCTCTTTGCCTACTGGTGATTATTATGCCATAGCCTACCAAAGAGCTGTTTAACCTATTGAACAAGTCAGCAGAGACCTTTCTGTAATAGATGGATGGGGAAAAGTCCTCCAGCAGTTGCTGCTGCTCTTGAAGTGGTGAATTCTTTCCAGAGTTGTGTGATGGCCAGCATGTCAGCTCGTTGACTTGTGTGAAGGAATGTTACCTATAAATGTGGATTCATTGTAGGCTTGCCTGTGATCATTGGTGCAAGTGCACACAAAACAGGGACTTTTACCTGTTGGGAACCTCAGCAGCATTAATAAGTGCTGCTCAGTTCCCAGAATTTCTATAACTGAGTTGCCCTCTGAAGGCCAGGGCTCTCTCAGTTGCCCTCTCAGACTGGACTCATCATTATGTTGCATCATGGACCCTCTTGGCTCCTGTCTGATCACTTGGAATGCTTCCTACAGTCTTCTCGGGTGTCTCTCTCTCCCTCCCTGACAGCTGATCCTTGACAAGCAAGATGAGCAGCTGGAGCTGGTCTCTGGGAGCATTCGGGTGCTGAAATACATGTCAGGGCGGGTCGGAGAGGAGCTGGATGAACAGGCTGTGTGAGTGCAGGCAGCATGGTGGATTCTTGCAGTGTGGGGACAATGCAAAGGAGTCATGAGGGGGTTGGGCAGGGAAGCTGGACCCAGTGGATAGAGATGGCAGCTGAAGAGCACAAGGAGTGTACCTGGAGAGCCTGGTTCTAGCAACAGCTGTTTCTGTCTCCTAATTCCTGTAGGCTGGATCAGAGGACAGAAGCCAGGAGTTGTCTGTCTAAAATTGTGCTCGGTGACTCCTTTTTTTAGTGGAGGACTTATTTTAAATTCAACAAATGGGAGGGAGGAGGCCTCTATTTGTGACTCCCTCCATTTGAGGCAAAACAGCAACCCAAGAGAATTTTAGTCTCTTCTTCCTCAGCAGAAACAGCAAGAAAGGCTTCTTCAGAGTTCCCCCTTATGATAGCTGCTTGCTCTCATTTGCATAGTTGTGGCTTGGGCATGAAGGTGGCTTGGGCATGAAGGGCATGAGGTGCACAAGGAGCAAACTCTGCCAGGACCTCTGTGCTGTGACAGTAGTGAAGCCTATGTTTTGTGCACAGGTTCAGTCCCTGAAACCTCCAGGACTGCAGGTAGCAGGGCAGGAAAAGACCCTCTGCCAGAGATCGTGGAGATTCTACTGCCCATCAGAGAAGACAATACTGGACAAGATGAACTAATGGACTCAGTAGAAAAGGCAGCTACTTAAGTTCTGTTCACATTGGGAAGAAAGGGTTTAATGATTCCTTTTAGCTTGGGAGAAGGCTGCTGACGATCTTTTATTCTGCATCTCTATTAAGGTGGGGGCCTCAGGATCAAGAACAATGTTGGGAGCTAATTGGGAAGCCATGTGGGGGTCAGATTGGATCACCTATTGCCTAGCCCTAATTTAGATTATTTATTTATTATTATTAGCTTGAATGACTGGAGTTTAAGCTCTACTAACTCCCCCAAAAGAAAAGAAAATCTTCCAGCAATATGGTGCATCATGTCATCATGCCCGGCTGGCAATCCCATGCATGGTGAAGCTGTACATTTGAGACAGAGCCTTTAACGGACAGTTGGGGTGACAAGACAGGCTTGTAGGCTCTGAATTGGAGAGGGCTGCCTGGGGATAGCTACCACTTGAGCTGATTGTGCCTTTACTGACTTTTCAGGATGCTGGAAGACTTTGCCCATGAGATGGACAGCACTCACAGCCACATGGATGGGGTGCTCAAAAAGATGGCTGGAGTCTCCCACATGACTAGTGGTAAGGGGAATAACTCCCTGGTTCACCTCTGCAAGCCAAGAGAACGGACAAATTCTGTTTTCCATATCCTCTTCTACTTCCCTGGGCCCCCATCTGCATTCCAGAAATCAATCAGTAGCACAAGGAAGTTCTGAGCGTTCCCTCAAGTTCCTCAGCCTTCTGAATTTAAAGCCATCCTCATCTTTTATCAGCTTAGGGCAGGGTGTGTAATCCAGTGATTAGGGGAGACATTCTAGGCTGCAGCAGGCTTGTGGTCCATCCTAAATACATGCCAAACCTGAATCTCTCAACTCCATGACTGTTTACTGGCTGATCTGGCTATTCTGGCTTTCCCAAAAAGCACTGTCCAGATGTTTATTGCAGCCATGTGGTGGATTCTGCCCCTTCACCTACTTCTTCCTTACCACTTTCTTCCAGCTATGGCTGTGCTTCTCCTTTCCATTCCTGCTGCTAGACTGGCTCATGAGAGTACAGACCATTCTCATGAGGGAGCAGTGGCATCACTAGGATTCGCGTCACCCGTTGCAGGAGGCCTGCGCGTCACCCCATGCAGTGGGTGGGGCAACGCCCCAGGTGGTGGGCGTGGTGATGTACCATCGCCCCACCCCCACTGGGTTTTTGGCTGTACCTTTTGTTAGAACACAGATATTTCAATGTGGTTTGTTTCATTGCATTCTGCATGAAATTACACATTGATTGTTATAAAGCATGATGGGATTATTCCTCCAAATTCTGATTTTAGTGATTTTGAAAACTTGTAGTCTCTCACACACACACACACACACACACACACACACACACACACACACACACACGTGTCAACTTACTAACACCTTATTGCAGCAGTTCTCAAACTTTTAGCACTGGGACCCACTTTTTAGAATGACAATCTGTCCAGGACCCATTGGAAGTGATGTCATGGCCAGAAGTGACATCATCAAGCAAATTAAAATAAATAATTATAAATAATTAAATTAAAATAAAATAAATAATTAAATAAGGGGAGCCAGTCCTGTTCCACCAAGTGAATCTACTCTGAAGTAAGTCCTATTGTGGTCAATGGGGCTTACTCTCAGGAAAGTGTGGGTAGGATTGCAGCCTGTGAGCCCAATCCTATGCATGTCTACTCTGAAGTAAGTCCCATAGTGGTCAATGGAGCTTACTTTGTAGCCTGCCTGCAATACCCCCCCCCCACAAGAAAAGAATCAGTGAGATTTCCAGCCCTCCCAGTGCCCAGTTTAAAGTTCTTGTATTTCAGGCATATCAATACAAAGACCCTCCTGGCTTCACAAGTGCAAAATAGAAAACTTTCCCCTTACCAGCTGAAGCCTCTTTTTTGTCCTTTTTAGTGGTGGTGGTGGTGGGAGGCTGCCTTCTGGAGCATCTCCAGCTCCATTGGATTGGGACCATTCTGGTGTCCTCACATTCCCCTTTGCCTGGCCTGACCAGCAGCCAAGGCACGTCTGCCTACTCACAAGTAAACGCGATGTGAGTCTGCTTGCTTTCCATAGGGCTCAATAGACTGCCACTGGGAGGGAGGGATCTCCTTCTCCCTTTTCTGTTTTTGGGGGCTGCATTCATTGGATCAGGACCATTCTTGGAGTCCTCTCAGCTGCCCTTTCCGACGGACTACTTGCCAGTAAATGCACCGGCTCAGGCTCAGACTCACAGCTGGGAGGGATGGGACCTTCTCCGGTGTTTTTGGGAGGCTAAATACATTGGATCGGGACCATTCTGGTGTCCTTGGATTCTTCTCAGCCTGCCCTTTCTGATGGACTATGGCAAGTACGCCTACTCACAAGTAAACACACAATACGGCTCACTTTCACTTTCCATAGGGCTCCATTCATTTTTTCCAAAAGTTTTTTGGCCATAACTTTTGAACGAAAGGAGCAACTTTGATTCTGTTTTTTGCACTGCACTCCGCTGGCCATTCCACATCCAATGGTGTATAGCATGATGCGGTAGCCACGAAGTTAGCACGTCACCTGGTGCGGCCCGCACCCCCTAGCGGCCTTCCTGGCTCAGTTGTTGCTCTCCTTTAAGCGCACTGTGAAAACGTATCTGTTCAAGCAGGCATTTGTGGGGCAGGAAGGCTTATTAGTGCTGGACTGCAGCTGCATAGGGACTGCAGTTTGTTTTGGTTCTTATTTTTCCTATTGCACTCCTGCAAGATCATGGATTTTTGTTATTTAATGTTAACTTTTTGTAAGGTGTGTTTAGGGACTCAAAATTCAGCATGCTTACTTTATCACAGATAAACCAAAACAAATATGCTGAGGAGGTGGAACAATGATGATGAGTTGAGCTGAGCAGTTGTTTGGATGGTTTTGTTTTTTGCTGTCTCACTCTCCTCTTCAAAGAAGCAAGTACAAGGAGACAGCACTGCTATTCAGGTGCCTTTCCTCTGCCTGCCTTCCACTCCTATCAGTCACTGTCATCATCACCACAGGTGATGAGGAAACCAAACAGAGGGCAGCAGAATTTTACTGCAATAAACAGTAATAAGGTTTTGGTTAGGCCTCTGACATCTGTTTCCACAGTTAACACCCTCTCTCATTTTCACAATGAGCTCAAGGCCTCTGTGGTAACCAACCTTTCTGGCAAGCACAAGTCAAGAATGCAGTATTCAATAGCGCCATCTAGTGTACACAACACATAGCCCTTGAGCTATAGCCCTGCTGGTCTTTAATCCATCTTGGGTAAGGCATTAGGAACAACAGGCTTGACCCTACAACATTGCCAGGCCGATAACACAGGCCAACACACATTTTGCTTCCTTAAACGTTACACCAATTCCTGGGTATATTTGGAATGCTGATTCCAAAAATGGCATCCGTTTTGCTCTATCACGTCTAGTTTTGGAGACACAGCATAGCCTCTTTTGTGAATGGTTCAAGCAGCTTCCTCATGAGGAAGCCTACACCATGGCTTCCTTGTGAGGAAGCTGCTTGAACCATTCACTAAAGAGGCTATACCATATCTCCAAAACTAGACGTAATAGGGCAAAACGGATGCCATTTTTGGAATCGACACCCCAAATTCATATGAAACCACCATAAAGTTTGGGAAAAACTTTTCTGATCCTCAATTTTGTAGGCCTGTGTAACCTGTCCAAAGGAACCACAAACACCTTGTACATGTAGTATCTGGGCTGGTTAATTAGGCTAAGTATTGCTCAACCAGCTCCCTGGGCCCAGGCTCAACATTTTTATCTGGGCATGCCTGTATTCTATCCCTTGCAATAGGCTTCTTTTAGAATGTCACATATTTGAGAAGATGTTCCTAACACAGTAGCTATTTTTCATATGGCAGGAGACCAGGGGCCACATTCTCAGCTGTGGAGAAATAGTGCAAAAATACCCACCTGGAGGACAGCCTTTCTTGCAGCATGACAACTTTAAAGTGCAGCACATCAGGAATGTTTCTTGCTTCTGTGGGAGTGTTTGTGTACTGGCCAAAGGAGTGTGGCAAATGACTCAGAAGTTTGGGGATCCTCAAACTCTGATCCAGTTTGGGGCTCCTCATATCCTTTACTTCCGGTTTCATTTAAGGCCACCCTCCCTACTTTCTATGCTTATTTCTCATTAATTTCAGCCAGCTGGTGCCAGCTAGGAACTGTGGCTGGCTCGGGCAGGATGAAGTTCCCACTGTTTTTTTTTAGGGTGCAGTAACTAGGATGGAGGGTAGTCTAAAACACTAAAGTTCTAAGAGCCACACCCACCCTCGAATATAAGAAGTGGTGAGTTTCTGACTGTGTTTGGTCCCCTGTATTGATCCTGTCTCTCTCTGTGCTTTGTCCCATCAGACCGGCGTCAGTGGTGCATCATCTGCCTATTGGTTGTCATCCTTGTAGTGGTGGTGGTTCTCCTCTTTGCTCTGTGATCAAAGAGCAGAATGGACATGGGGAGAAGTGGCAGGTGTCAGTCACACTTGTTGAGTGGAATGCCTAGAACCACCTTGGACAATTTTGTATCCTGTTCAAGAGTGGAGAAGCCTCACAGGGTGGCAAGAAAACAAGTCATTTCATTGGAAGAGCTGTCAGCTTCCAGCTGGGCTGGTCTCACCACACTTTGCTCCTGTTTGGGGCTGCAGATCTGGTAAAAAAGGACTGGACTCTGGATGTTAGTAGCTTTATACAAGGAACCTGCAGAGTATCCTTTGGACCTGTACCCTCTCAAGAGATGGGTTAAGTTTACGCACAAAAGTCTGTGCTTGCTCATATGGAGTCCATGTTGCAATATCGGCAACACAAACCACACATGCCAACTAGCAGCACAAGCTTCCTTTTCATGCATAGCCTTTTACTCCCATCTCCCGCCATCAAAGAGGTAGGGCACTGCCCCAGCTGTTGAGCCTTAGTGCAGCTAAAGATCCCTGTTCTTCATGCCACCTCTTTGGAGAAACAAGCTGGCTCCGTGCTGAATGTGTTTGCTGACTAAACATCATTGCCAAAACTGGTGCCAGCTGGCAACTGTGGCTGGCTCGGGCAGGATGAAGATCCCACTGGTTTTTTTTAGGGTGCACTGGTTTTTAGGGTGCAGTAACTAGGATGCACTAAAGTTCTAAGCACCAAAGCACTAAAGTTCTAAGACAGTGGCGTCACTAGGGTTCGTGTCACCTGGTGCGGGATGCCAGCGCGTGGACGGGTCAACACCCCAGGTGGTGGGCATGGTGATGTACCATCACTATGACCCCACTGGTTTGTGGGCTGTACCTTTTGATAGAACAAAGATAGAACACATTCTGCATGAAATTACACATTGATTGATATATAACATAATGGTATTATTCCTCCAAACTGATTTTAGTGATTTTGGTCCCTAGTGGTGTCACCCCCCCCCCAGGGTGTCAACTTACTAACACCTTATTGCAGCAGCTGGGACCCACTTTTCAGAATGACAATCTGTCCAAGACCCAGCAGAAGTGATGTCATGGTGGAAGTGACATCATCAGGCAAATTAAAATAAATAAGTATAAATAAAGTAAAACAAATAATTAAATAAGCAGAAGCCAGCCCTGTTCCACCAAGTGAATTTCCTTGTAGCCTGCCTGCAATAACATCCCCCCTCCAAAATCAGTAAGGTTTTCAGCCCTACCCAGTGCACAGTTCAATTGAAGAACTTATGTTGAAAGCAGATCACTGTCAGGATCCACCTGGCTTTGCAAGTCTCAAAAAAGTTCACCTTATCAGCTGAAGCCTCTGTTGTGATCCTTTTTAGTGGGGGGGGGGGGGCTGCCTTCTGGAGCATTTGTTGAGCTCTCTTTCCATCAGATCAGGACCACTCTGGTGGCTTCATATTCCATTTTGCCTGGCCTGACCACCAGCCAAGCCACGTTTGCTTACTTGCGAGTAAACACAACCGTGAGGCTTGGTTTCATTTTCCATAGGGCTCAATACATTCGTCTGGAGGGAGAGACTGCCTTCTCAGGTGTTTTTGGAGGCTGCATTCATTGGACCATTCTGATGTAGTTGAATTCCTCTCAGCCTGCCCTTTCTGATGAACTAAGACAAGTTCGCCTACTCACGAGTAAACACACAATACGGCTCAGTTTCACTTTCCATAGGGCTCCATGCATTTTTTGTACTCTGGTTTTTTTGGCCATAACTTTTGATAGAAAGTAGGAATTTCTTACCTGAGAATTCCAGTTCTGGGAAAGGAAGGCTGGGATTCCTACTGCTGGGATGCCCCTCCTCTTGGAAGGTAGGATCGGAACCTCTATGAACGAATACTCTGCCCACGTAGGGGGCGTCCTATGGTATTCCCCAGTCCGGACTTGACAAGCAGGAAAAGACCTGATGCCCCCTGCTCCTCTGCAGTGGCCTGGCCCTTGATTTGTGGCGTGTCCGCAGCGAGGGTTGACTATGGCGATACCTAGCCAACTGTAGGAGTAACTACAAACAAACCACAACAACCAACCAACCAACCAACCCCAACAACCGCGCAAAGAATACCCGCTAGGGTTTCCTGCCCCCCCATGGGGAGGCCTGAAGTTGCAGTATACCCCCCGAGCTGGAGAAGCGGCGGGCAGAATGCCATCCTTCCTTTCCTAGAACTGGAATTCTCAGGTAAGAAATTCCTACTTTCTCTGGGAAGGAAGGCTGGCATTCCTACTGCTGGGATATATCAGAGCCAACCAGAAGGGTGGGCCAGCAAGGGGTTGCTCACGGCCTCACCACCTGTCGCAACACCTTATGCCCCATAGCGGCATCTGATGAAGCGGCTGCGGTTATCTGGTAGTGCTTGGACCGGACACTTTGGTGTGCACCGAAGACCATGTCGCCACCCTACAGATTTCAATGAGGGATGCGTACCTGTCCGACGCTGCCGAGGTGGCAGCGCTCCTGAGGGAGTGGGCCGTGATCCCTTCTGGGGGAACTTCCCCTATGGTCTCCAGCTGTATGCGTGCCTTTAACCAGCGTGCTAGTGAGCTGGCTGAGGCCTTGTGGACTTAGTTGGAGCCCTTGTAGGTTACAAACAGGGATTCCGACTTCCTGAAGTCTCTAGTGTGCCTGGTGTAATAACGTAAGGCCCTACGCATGTCCAGAGTGTGCCATGCCTTCTCCCTGGGGCGCACCGGCTTGGGGCAGAAGGATGGGAGAATGAGTTCCTGGGCCCTGTGAAATAGGGAGTTGACCTTTGGGAGAAAGGTCGGATCCAGGCGGAGTACCACCTGGTCCTTATGGAAAATGTGCAGCTTGGGGTTGATGGACAAGGCCTCAAGCTCCGAGGTCCTCCTGGCTGAGGTAATTGCCATCAGGAAGAGAACCTTGAACGTGAGGGCAGAGGCTCGAAAGGTGCCTGAGTGAGGGCCTCCAGAACCCTGTTCAGGTACCAGATAGGGAACCTGTGTACCGTCAGAGGGTTCAGCAGTGCCACCCCCCTCAGGAACTTGAGGACGTGAGGATGGGATGACAGGGATTCCCCTGAGCTCGCTTGCAGCATGCTGTCGAGGGCCACCACCTGCCTCTTGAGTGTGTTGGTGGACAGACCCTTGTCCAGGTCCTCCTGCAGGAAGGCCAAGACGTGCTTTACCCTAGCTATGACCCCCCTAGCCTCCACCCACCTAATAAAGGTGGGCCAGGTGGACTGGCACCTTCCGAGTGGAGGACTTACATAAGGCCAGCAAGGTGGCCGTGACCCTGTCAGAACACCCCAGCCTGACTAGCATGCTCCGCTCAACCTCCATGCTGTCAGATTGAAGAGCTGTGGCTGAGGATGTGCCATCGGGCCCTGGAGCAGGAGGTCCTGCTGTAGTGGGAATGTCCAATGGTTCTGTGTTGACAAGTGTAGGAGGCGTAGGGAACCACGGACATCTGGGCCACTTGGGAGCGATCAGAATGACTTTGGCCCTGAGCTGCTTGATCCTGTAGAGGAGACACTGGAGTAGCGGAACTGGTGGAAAGGTGTACAGAAGACCCTGAGGCCAGGGGTTGCTTAGAGCGTCTATGGCCTCTGCCCCCTCTTGTGGGACCCTTGCGAAGAATCTTTGGATTTGTGCGTTCTCGTGGCAAAGAGGTCCACGAGTGGGGTCCTGAACCTCTTTCTCACCAGGCTGAAGACCTGTGGGTATAGCTGCCACTCTGTCTCCAGGATCCACCGCCTGCTTAGCCAATCCGCTGAGGCATTGTCCACTCTGGCCACGTGTTCCGCCCGTATGGCTATGCGATGGGCTTCGGCCCAAGTGATGATGGCTGCCGCCTCTTTGTGGAGGGCCATGGATCATAGGTCTCCTTGTTTGTTCACATAAGCCTTGGCGGTTACGTTGTCCGCCCTCACTAGAACTTGCTGGCCTTGGATCAGGTGGGCAAATTTGCCCAGCGCCAGACAGATGGTTCTGAGTTCAAGCAGGTTGATGTGCATGTGGGACTCCTCCCTGGACCAGGCTCCCTGGGCAACTGCCCCCCTTGTGTGTGTTCCCCACCCCAGAGGGCTGGCGTCCGTGGTGATCACTGTCCCCTCGGGTTGCAGAGTGGGGAAACCCTCTGCCAGTTTGGAGTGGCTCCTCCACCACGTCAGCTCCTTCCTGACCTTGAGAGGGATGGAGGTCTTGTAGTGGACGTTGTTCTCCATCTCTTGCTGAAAGTGCAGGAGGAATCTCTGAAGCGCCCTGGCATGGCAGCGTGCCAGGCATGGTATAACATCCTGGCAAGACACCATCATGCCGAATAGCCTGGCTAGCACCAACACATCCTGTTGCTGTGTTGCGAGCAGTGTCTCCAGAAGTTGCCACATCTTCTCGCGCCTCTCCAGGGACAGAGAGACCCTGTACTCGGTAGTGTCCAGGAGAAGGCCCACGTGCCCTCTTGAAACGGCGTTTTCAGAGGAACTGGTTCAACCACTTGAAGTCGAGGACTGATCTCGTGCTGCCGTTCTTTTTTGGGACCAGGAAGAAGGTGGAGTAGACTCCCTTGCCCCTGTGCTGGTGGGACTGGCTTGATTGCTCCGATGTCCAGCAGGTGGCGAACCATCACTGGTGCTTCTCCTGCACCTTGTACTGTGGCACCCTCCAGAAATGGTTCCTGGGCTTGGTCTTGGACTCCAAAGAGTAGCCCCTGGTCAATATCTTCAGCACCCAGGCGTCTGTGGTAACTTTGCTTGGCGGCCCTGTGGGAAGAGGAAGAAGAATCTCCTTCCGCGGGAGGGGGGCAAGACTTAGGGAAGAGTTTAGACTTGGTCCATTGGGATTTGCGGGGGGGGGGTGGAGTCCCTGAATGAGCCTCTAGGTCTGAATGTGGGGCGTTGTGAACGAAAGGGCCGGCCTGGCCTTGTTGACTTGCCTGCCTCCTTGTGTGCAGAGGTCAGCACCTCACACTTGTCCTGCTTTTTACCAGCAAGGGGTCAAGGGCATGACCAAACAGTTTGGACCCCACGAAGGGAAAAGCTACCAGATGTGCCTGGGAGGCCTGGTCTGCGTCCCAGTATTGGAGCCAGATGTTCCTCCTAGCCACTACATTTGCAGCCACCGCTCTAGCGCTGAACTGCATGGCCTCCAGGGATGCATCTGCTGAGAAGGCTGCTGCTAGCGACAACTTCTTGAGAGTGTTACATGTGGGCCTAGATAGGGACTTGTCTGAGGCCATCAGATCCTCCACCCAGACCATAAGAGCCCTTGTCATAATGGAGGTGGCGGCTGATGCCCTCATGGCTAAAGCAGAGTCCTCAAAGTCCCTCTTGAGGGCGCTCTCCACCTGTCAGTCGCAAGGCTCCCTAGGGCCCCCTCCGAGGGCAGCACGGCTGAGGAAGATAGTGCTGCAACTCGGGAGTCCACGCTCGGGACCTTCAGCTGCTCCATAACGTCAGCTGGCAGACAATAGAATTTATCGCAGAGTGTGGGGTACACCTGAACCTGGTGGGTGCCCCCCATTCAGCCTCTAGGGCCTGCCTGAAGGGGTCTGGGAAGGGAACCATGGCCTTGGTGGTGGCCTTCTGGGGATGGAGGACTTGGAGCTGGGTCTGCGAGGCTCTGAAGCTTCACTCGGTTTCCCCTTCGTTACCTAAGTCCAGGATGCCTGCTGTCTTGGCCAGTAGGCGTGGGTACAAGTCCAAAGGGAAAAGCTTGCCCCTACTTTGCTCTGCAGGCCCTTCGTCGTCACCAGTGTCCTCTCTGAAGTCCTCTCCTCTCTGGAGTCCTCAGACGGGTCGGGGGTGACTGACTCCCAGGGGTCTGAGGAGGCTGCCCTGCTGGGTTCCTTGCGGCGGTTGGGCTTGTCTGACTCGCCCTTTGCACCCTTGACCATATGCCGCTTGCGTGGGGGGGGCTCCCTCTCGGGGCTGCTGGAATCGGAGCTGGATGATGATAGGGGGCATTTATGCTTCCTCTTGCCCCCTGTGGGCCTGGGGCTGCTGGCTTCCCCCAGGATCCGTCGCACCATGGCCTCAATTTGGACCTGGGGCAGCACAGCCATCTCCCCCTTGGACTGGCCCATACTGGCTTATGGTAGGCCCATGTCCCCCTGGGGTAACTGCGGTGCCAGGTGGGTCCTGGACCTCCTCCCGTCCACCTTGGGGCTGTGGCCCCATGGTGCTGTAGGTTCCCGTCCTCCATGGGGGGGCCTGCGAAGCTGTAAAACTGGAAAAGGTGGGGGGGTCAGCTCAGCCTGCTTGGGCACTCACCCTACCCCCTGCCATACTTCCCCCCCTTGCCTAGCGGGCCTGTCCTGCGGGGTAGGGAAGGTAGCCCACATGGGAGGTGCTGCCTGGAGGGGGGGGTCTTCGTTGTGACCCGCCTGGGAGGGGTACCTGCCCTGTGGTAATCGTGCTGTGAGAAGTGCGGTAGCGCCGCCCACCTGGCGCGCTACCTGTTGGTGTTACTGCTCCCCCCCTGCACTCACCCACCACTGCAGAGAAGGGGTGGCCGCGCTGTCTGGGGGCTTAACGGGTCCGCTGCTGCTTTCGTTACTGGGGGGCTGTGCTAGTTGAGGGGGGGACCCTGCCGCCTCCCCGCCACCACCACTGCACTGCCGCTTGGGGGGGAGCAGCAACCGATGGGCGCTTTGCTTCCCCGGTGGGCCTCCTGTGGGGCGCAGCGTCACTGGGGCCTGCGGAACTGCCATTACTAGAGGTCTGCGGGGGCTGCACCAGGTGCAGAGGGGACCCTGCCACCTGCTGCCTCCTTGCTGCTGCCGCCACTCCTGCTTGGGGGGGAGCGCTTCACCACCCTAGTGAGCCTCTGCAGAGCACACCACCGCTGGGGTGCCACCAGCCTGAGTTCCTCCTGTGGGGAAGGGGGAGAGGGCCCAAGATGGTGCCCGCCATGTGGCTCTGGTGCTCCTTGCTGCAGCTGCTGGCGTGGGTCCGCTGCCAGCTCTGCGCTGGGGAGGGGGTCGGAAGCCTCCCACACTGCCTCAACCCGCCGTTCCTGCCTGCTCTAGTGAGGGGGGAGGCAGCGCTGCGTCCTACCAGCAGACAGGCTCTGGCTGCTGTTCAGAGCCTGGGAGGCAGGGGGGGGAGTTCAACCCCCCCTGCTCCAAGGAAGAAGGGAGAAGAAAAAATTTAAAATGGAAAAAATACTGATGTCATGCCATAGCACGACAGAGGTCCGTCCTCATTCGTAGAAGGTAGAAGTGGAACTGGGGAATACCATGGGATGCCCCCAGTGTGGGAGGAGTATTCGTTCATAGATGTTCCGATCCTGCCTTCCAGGAGGAGGGGCATCCCAGCAGTAGGAATGCCAGCCTTCCTTCCCAGAGAAAGGAGATATTTCACTCTGGTTTATTTCATTGCATTCCATTGGACATTCTGCATCCAATGGTATATCACATGATGGTATTACTCCTAACCACTGCGATTTTAGCAAGTCACCCTCCCAGTGTGTGCCACCCAGTGCGGCCCACACCACCCGTACCCCCCTAGCGATGCCACTTTTCTAAGAGATTAATTTTGCTTCTTGGAACTGGGACTAAAATTCAGAAGTCTCACTGCAATCCTATGCATGTTTACTCAGAAGTACATCCCACTAATTTCAGTGGAATTTACTCCTAGATAAATTATGCAGGATTGCAGCTTATAAATCCTTCTCTTAGCCAAATTTCAGCTTCCTCTAGAAACAGCATGTAGGACTAGAATTCCATCAACCAAACCTATGAATGTGCTTCAGGATACAAGTGGTGCTGATGGATGTAGTGGTTTGGGAGGTGGACTTAGACCTGGATGATCCAGGTTCAAATCTCCCCTCAGCCACAAAGCTTCCTGGGTGACCTTGGGCCAGTCACTTTCTCTCAGCCTCACCTACCTCACAGGGTTGTTGTGAGGACAAGAAGGAGGGGAGGAGCAGCTGTGTAAACCGCTCTGAGCTCTTTGGAGGAAGGGCGGTATAAAAATGTGAATAAATAAATAAATAAATAAATAAATAAATAAATAAATAAATAAATAAAATGTCTAGGTTTCAGCCAAGTTTTCCAAGAAAACCAATTTGCAAACAGGAAATGGTTTAATCCTCTCTTCCCATCTCAGTGCTGGGTATAGATCTGTCCTTCCCTGAAGTCTAAATCTCTGCCAAACACTCTGCTAGGACCTTCAGGCAGAGGCTACTTTAAGCCAAGTCACAGTGACCTATAGCCTTATCCAGAGAACAGGAAAGGTCTTTGTGTCAGCTCATTGTTCATGTCTCACATGTGGTCAAAAGCCATTCTTCGTTTCTATTGGTATAGTGTTATAAGATGCTAAAGCAGGGGTGCTCACACTTTTTTGGCTTGAGAGCTACTTTGAAACCCATCAAGGCCCGGAGATCTACCAGAGTTTTTTTTACAATGTTCGCGCCATCATAACATAACATTTATGTGTACAATGTATGTTGGTGTACCTTGCATAACCGCATGAGCCAATATTGCACAACACAACATAATTAACTATAAACATTTTTTGTAACTACTTGAGTTTACTTTGATGACTTGCACTGAAGTGAATCAGCCAAGGATGCAGTCCGGCCAGTAGCTGCTGACAGCCAGCCTCAAGCACACTTCCAAATGTTCATCAGTCATGGTGGAATGGTACTTGGACTTAATGATCTTCATGTAGGAAAAGGCTGACTCGCATAAATAAGTGGAGCCCTTCCTGCCTCAGGTGCTCTTATATCCCTGAGGGCCCTATTGCCTTCAAGTGACTGCAGCTGTGCAGCACACTCTGCTGGATGCCCAGGCCTTACCCTTAAAGGGGCCACTGCTGACACCACATCTACCTCCTCACCAGATCTTCCTCAATTCCAATACAAGTGGGGGGGGGGGAGCAGATCTCTATGCAGACCAGTGCAAAAACAGGGGAAAGGTGTGGGGGAGGGAAGATCTTTATATAGACATCACAGCAAGACCAGTGCAAAAACAGGGGAAAGGTAAGTCAGCCCCAGTAAAGGGGGCTCACTCCCAGGGATGCGTGGACGGGAGAGAAGCCTGCCAGCGGCTCCTCTCCAGGTCTACTCACGAGTCAGCCCCAGTAGAGTAAACGGCGCTCACTCCCAGGGATGCATGGATGGGAGAGAAGCCTTCGATCGACTCATTTTGCCTCGCGATCGACCGATAGAGCACCCCTGTGCTAAAGCAACTTTAAAAAGTGAAAATAAACACCTGT
The DNA here is from genome assembly GCF_035046505.1 of Tiliqua scincoides. NCBI lineage: Eukaryota > Metazoa > Chordata > Lepidosauria > Squamata > Scincidae > Tiliqua > Tiliqua scincoides. The sequence goes on along the minus strand of NC_089822.1, from coordinate 168,898,243 downwards.
ATTTAATGCACACTTTAGTTCTGGGATATTTTTCTTTTCTTTTTTGGAAAGGTGGGGCTTATGTCCAAAAACATAAGAATTGAATGAACCTTGTTCTGATCCAACTACTAGTCTATAATAATAATACAGGTATATCACTGATGCCACTGGAAGCTGAGAAGAAGGGCACTAAGACAGTAGGAGCCACCATCCATTTGGACCTCAGTTTACCCAATGTGGAGAAAACTACCTCTGAATATGGAAGCCCTGTTTAGCTGTCAGGACTAACAGCTATGATTAAACCAATTCCTCTGTGATTTGATCTAATTCTCTTAAAGCAAATTCAGTTCACGTCAATTCCTCTTCTCCTGTCCTGCCCCAACTTGAACCTACTGATAATTGCTTTCATTGGAATGAAGCTGGGCCTTATGATTTTGACCAGATGAATGATTTTACTCTCTTAGTAAAGTCAGATTTTACTAAACATTTCCACCCTAGTCTTAAGAAAGCTCTGTATGCATCTCAGATGCAATCCAGATCCCTACAGAATACATCTCATTCTATAGGGCCCTAGATTTTTCTGCTAATAGATGTTCCACAACGTGATTGATACCCTGAAATACTCCAGATTGCCACCTTTATTTACAGGTGACAATCTGAAGCTCTCTATAGCATCAGCAACATTGCTTCAAGAAGACTGTTATTTGTCTCTTATCAGCTCTGAAATGAAACGGTCAGGCACGCAACTGTTACAAACTTTTTTTTATTAACATTTCTGAATTCCTTTTTTTTTTTTAATCTTTACAGTAGTTAATGTGCAATTCTTGATACTCTCAGGTCACAGGGATGAGGGAGTCACAAAATTTTTCTTGGCACTTATAACACAGAACAAATACTGGCATTATCCAGGGGTGAGGGGGTGGGTTTTAAGGTCAAAGCAGGAAGTGCTGAGGAAGCTGGGAAGGACAGGGTGGGAAAGGGGAGGTTGCTTTTGTTATTTTATTTTAAAGGATTTGTTTTTCTCTCTGGAAGGATTTTACAAGGGGCAGGGAAGGGAGGGAGGCTGATATTGGAGCAGCTGCTTGCGTAAACCCAAAGCGCCTGGAAAGGATAAGAGAAAGTCCATGCTGCATCTGCACAGAAGTTACATAGTCAGGCTTCATTAGTGCTTATCAGTGTACATTTTTAAAAATTGTTTACTCTAGTTAGAAAACAACAAAACCAAAATGAAAAAGATGACAAAAATGTGGGTACAACAAAAGACATAAGAAGGCCTCACTCCACTCCCTCATCCCGGAGTTATTCCCATCCTTAAAAGAAAGCATATCCAAGATACAAATTTGCCATTTGGGAGAATTCCTCAGATGATTAGAAGGGTTTCAGAGCAACAAAGCAGGCTCAGACCTTTTTGAGGAATCAGACGGTCCTCACAGAAATGCTCCAATCTAGATCTTGAACGTGGGCATCAGGTGTATCAACAGCACACCTAGTGGGTAGACAACATTTGCGATGTTCTGTCCCAGGTTGTTGGTTATCCCCATCTTACAACCCCAATAAACATCTATAAGACTGGATAATTTACTGTAAGCTGCTTCACAGTGAGCCTTCCAGGATTTGTTAAAAAGGGAACATTTCTTATTCCAGAATAGCAGTCAAAGGAGATAACAGATGGCCTTATTTCAGACATTCTTTCTCCAGTGTTCCTTTGTTTTTGAAATTCTAATCTGGCATTCTTGCCTTGGAAAAGATCCCAGCTCACAGCCCTGCCTTGGTCGAGATCTCAGCTCTCTGACATATATTGAAAGGGTTAGGAATCATCAAGGAAAAATTATCTCCCCATCAACTTCAATTTCAAGGCTAGCAGATGCTCCAACCAACTTCCATAGCAGCCAACTCACCAAGTGAAACAAATGAATCCTAATCTAGCCTTGTCCTTGTGATCTGTGTAATTTCAAAGGTTATTAAACCTGCTGCAAAAAACCTCACCACACACACAATGTGGAAGGCTATTCCAATCTATGTTCCAGTGTAAACAGAATTGCTCATTTAAATTCAGCCACATTAGAGTCACTGCATTCCAGGCCCCATACAAACTGTCTTCTAGGACAGATAAATAGAGGGATATTGTGACTTTTCTTCTTGCTACTCTGCTTAGAAACAGAATCTCACTTCTCCCTTCTTACAGTGCTAACAGTACAAGACTGTATGTGAATACTCAAAAGTAAGTCCCACTGAATTCATTGGGACTTGCTCAGGTAACTGTGTGATGACTGCAGTCTAAATCAAACACATTTTGTGTATCAGAATCTCAGTAGAATGGCTGATCTTTCCCCATAGATGCCACTATTTTTGCACAATCCCACCCTTCCATTTCCCCCATCTGCCAAGAGTCAGTGTTCACCATAAGGCTACCTAAAGTTCTAACTCAAAATTAAGATGCACTGAAATAACTAGTCATTTGTACACTTCTATTCTGTCCCGAATTCAAGGCAGGTTTTCAGAAATGTTCTTCTAGAAGCATAAACCAGATATGCAGGTAGGTCAGAGGATAATCAGTACAAAGTTGGTTGGGTCAAGGGAATGGGATCAGAGGCTGAAATGTATTTCATTCACTGAGGCAGTGGTTCTCAAACTCTCTGGGAGAGTTTGAGAGCCACTAAGTGCTTGCGGGGGTGGGGGGGAGGCAGCGGCGTGATCCCCAGGATCGTGCCGCTCGGGGGGGTGCAGGGGCTTGGGTGCACTTACCCAAGCCTCCTGCAGCCTCCCAGCGGTGCGGGGAGCCCTGTGCGACCTTCTGCAGGGCTCCCTGCAGCAGTGAAAGTGAAAGTGGAGCGCTCGCACTCTGCTTCCACTTTAGCCTTCTCCCTGCCTCCAGGCTACTCCTGCCCCTTAAGGGGGCAGGGACCAGGGCCCACAGGCTGGGGCGTCGCAACACCCCAGTTTGAAAAGTCCTGCACTGAGGGATCAACCAGAGACTAACTTTCTAATCTAATCCAGATCAATAAACTGCATCAACTAAATAGCTCCTCCTTCCCTTTCACAGATTAACACATGCTGGGGCCATAATGTTTAAGGTGGGACAAAAAGCTATAGTTGTGATCTGTTTGCATACATCCTTCCAAATCAAAACAGACTAAACTTAGGTAAAAGAACTATGAGTCAGATTTTTGGGTCTTGCACTGAGATCAGTAACACAATGAATCATAGGTTTTGTCTAATACCACCTGCAAGTGTTTCCAAATTCTATTGATAGATTTGGGTTGCAATCCTGCATAGCAAGACTTACTTCTGAGTAAACATGCAAAGGCTTGTGCTGCAAATAGTGTTCTTTGCAAAGTTTAACTTAATGAATACCTTCTCACAAACCAGTCTATTGGCTCCATCAAGGAATCAAACCGATCAAATGTAGTGCTGATATGAGCGTCTGAATGACACTCAGCCTCCCAAACTCTACTATTTGGCCTCTTGCGTTTGCAACATCCAGATGATATAAAAATGCCACTGAAATGTAATCGTAAAAAGGCTATATTAAAACAACTTTGAAGCAAAAAGGAATGTATAGCTTAATTCCCAGTCCAGACTGCAACTCCTCTCTTACTAAAAATGGCTTTAGGACAGCCTGATGTTATTCCTAGTTTTATATAACTGGAGAGGGAGGAGAAAGGAAAGATCTTATTAAAGAGGAAATCTAAATAAAGCTAGTGGAAACAATCGAAGCTAATAACCAAGGTTGCTTCTTGTATTACAGTGGCCAAACATAGTTTCCACTAAATATACAGGTGGAAGGATGGCATGGTCAATCCTGACTCACTAGTATCTGTGCCCTTATCAGACACATGGTGAAGATCATATACTTTTCATAGACACTTGTTATATTTTAAAGGGGTATATCTAAATATGTAATGTGACCACATTTGGGAAGGGGAGTCAATGTACTGGGAAGAGTAATCATTGCTGATCCACCAGTCACTCTAGATCAGCATTTCTCAACGTTTGTCCCTTGTGGTAACTTTGCATGGTCCACCTACTGAAAGTACCACCAGAAGTAACATCACCAGTAACATCACCATACCTGGTGGTGCCAATTACACCACAACTGGTGATGCCAGTCACTTCTGCATTGGGAAGCCAGAGGCAATGTGACAAACACTGGTAAGAGGCTCAGGGGGGATGGGAAGGTTTTTTAGAGTGCACAAAAAGCACATATTGGAGTTCTGCTCACCAGGCTGAGACTTCTACTGCTGCTTGTCACATTACACTGCTGGTCTTGCTGCCAGGCGGTGGGGGTTTACGGGTTCCACACATACCACCAGACACCACCTCAAGTACCACTGGTGGTACGAGTACCAGTTGAGAAGCTGCTCTAGAATTTGAAAACATTTTTAATCAATTTGATTACAAAAATGTTGATTACTTTTTGATTTAAAAAATCCTGCCCAAAATTCTTAAGACAAATGGGAAATTTTAGATCTTGCCTGGCTTTTGTAAGATTCAGTTTACACCTCTGAAATGTCTGTTTTTTGTTAGGAAAAAGTGTCCAGCTGGAGCATGCTGGATGAGGCAAGAGAGTATTCCAGCCACAGCAGATTCTGACAGAGATTCTCCTGATGATGGTCTGGAGATGAAAGGGTAGGGAGGTGTGTATGCACATGGGTGCAATGAGGGGGCATGTTAAAGCATTCCAACTCTGCTAAATCCACACTTACTACAGTAACCTCCAAACCAAATATAAGCCACCCAACCTTGATTTTTCCCACTTTATACTTTGGCTGCACAGAGTATAACTATGTCACACATTCCAATTCAGGTATTACAGGTAATAGGAATGGAGGAATCTTTGTAACCATTCAATTCAGAATTTTTTTCAACTGAATGGAAGAGATTCTTGGCTAGAGTGGGGAGGGAAGAGAAGAGTATGTGTATCATTCAGCATGTGCAACACAGGGGAAATTGAGGAGAGTTACTAACAACAGACACATACTCAGAAGCAAGTCCTACTGTGTTTGCACAGGGACGCTCAGTTAAAAGTATACAGGACTGCAGCCTGAGATCTAGACACAGCGTTAGAGCAAGAAGGGGGACTTGAGCCCAGTACAACTGTAGATGAGTGTGACTAGTTACTGACATTGAAAGATTTCCTTGGATGCATTCTCCATTTGCATTAACACTCATCCTGCCAGTTCAACAGGGCTCAGGTCATCAATGCGATATGGATGTGTGTCCATGCTAGCAATGCAAGTATAGGTATGTGCATCTTTCTTGCTGGACTGCAGTGACAAATGTTTGGCAATCTAGTTAAGGTTCTGTTGCTGTTGAATAGTCACATTCTCTATGATTTGACCAAAGCCAGCCAGCAAAAGCTCATTAGAATGATCTTTTAGAACTATTGGAGACATTAGAGTGAGATACACAGAGTGCCTTACTTATATGTAGCTTATATCCTTTTGAAGTCATGCACTGCTCACCCTATTCTTAACTGAAGCATGACAAAAGTTTATTCAGTACAAGTAAATAATGAACTATACACACACAAACCCCTATTTGGTTTCTAGTAAAGGTCTACAATTTTTGTTGAAAAGACACTTTTCTGTAATTTCAACTTCTTTTGGGAAAAATACAATAAAAATTAAAGTGAATGGATTAAATTATATAGATCACCATACATGCATTAGAAAAGCCTGAGCACACTAGTGGCTGATGACAAAACACAGTCCTACAGAAAATAAGACGTTGGGAAAGAGAAAAACTGGCCTCGAAGAAAGTAAAGACTTGAGCGTTCAGCTTGAAAATGTGTGAAATGACAACAAGGTTCCATTTCCAAATCCTGGCAAATTGCAATCCATTTCTCCAAGCGTAATGCCAAATTGTTAACATACTATGAAAAAAGCATGGCTGTGGCTGCACTGCAAAATTAAATGAGCCTATTTATAATGGGCTTCCACCATGGGAACCACTGGAACTATAATTCTGCGAAGTGCTGAGGAAAAATTCTCTGTACCCCCACAAAACTACAGTTCCCAGTATTCAGGAACACCATGACAATTAAACTAATATAAGTCATTACATTTGTTTTGTATTGCAGATTTTACTAGAATAAGATAAGATCATCACCTGTTCTATTAGCAGAAACATAACATGGCAAATCATTCCCCTGGACAAAACGAGGGGTACCCTGCATCCCACCTAGTTTGCTTGAGCTCATGATCTCCTGTCAGCTAAGCTTTCTCTGCAAAATGTGTACTGTACTTAAACTTTTCTGAATAAATATGAGAACATGTAGTCATCTCTGGCTCCCTCCAGTGACCCTAGAAGGAAAAGTGGTTTGCTTTTTAGTACCAAATGACTCTTTAATAAAACACAACCAACCAACTAGGAACGCCAGCTATCCTGACCGAAGAAAATCAGTAAGTCCTGATGTCGAAACCAATCATTTTAGGATGAAGCAATGCACTGCATGTCCTATACACATTTGAAAGGGTTACACGGCTTCTTAAAATTTCAAATTCCACACTGGGATCCCCCAAATCAGATGTTACATCCCAAGCTAATACTGAGGAAAGTCAGCCTGTCTGAAACCCTGGACAACTGCTGCAAGTCAGATCAGACAATCCTAAGAGAGATTAATCAAGAGACTGTGGGCCCAATCCTATCCAATTCTCCAGTGCTGGTGCAGTTGTGCCAGTGGGGTGTGCACTGCATCCTGTGATGGAAGGGCAGTCACTGAGACCTTCTCAAGATATGGGAACATGTGTTCCCTTACCATGGGGCTGCACTGTGGCTATACCAGAGCTGGAAAGTTGGATAGGACTGGGCCCCATCTCTGTAAAAGGCAGCATCTTATGCAACAATGGTGAACTCAGGTGGATGGTGGTGGCCATTTTGCCAGATTATCTGAAGAGAATTCTGATCAAGTACCTAAATGCATTATTTATGACTCAGATATTTCCCCAGAGCTCAGGAATATAAGCAGAGTTAGTTAACCCATTTCTGCCCAGTCCACAGGTGTACAGATTTGATCCCTGTTGTGTATATGCAACGCTGGTCAGATATGGTTTAAGAAATAAACCTTAATTTACACTAATATGTGAAAGGGCCACTAAAAGATATGTTCCTTCTGTGTCACAGAAATAAACAAGCCACAGTGTCCTCTGGGCTCTTTGTGATAAGTGAAAATGGTATGTCCTTGATATACAGTAATAAACTGCCAGTGCCTAAGAAGACAGTTTCACACGTTTACTAACAAAAAGCCTTCTGTAGATTCTGGGCTGACTGAGCCCATTTTGTAGCAAGAACATATCTTCATTTTCAGTCACTGGTTGACTTCCACCCATGCTCCTTAATAAAATTGGCTGAATCTAAATGTTGCAATACTAACTGAAACACACCCAGCGAAGTTGATCCTATGCACTGTAATAGTTTATAGAGAATTGTAAAAATGTTATTTCACATGAGGTAACTGGGCCTACTTTTCTAAGAGTCAGTGCCCCTTTATAAACAATGATAGCGAACTGAATGGCACCTGCTAACACTTCATTAGAGAAAAGAGCCTTTTTCAGATTAATTTGTTTCAAGAGGAGTTAATAGCATACATGAGGCACTCTGACAGGGATTAGCAGCCTGACTTGAAATAATAAACCAGTGAACCTCTAAAGTACCGCAGCATTTGTTGTCTTTTTGTTGCTAGAGATTTAATACAGTTACTGTTCAGGACTTTATTTCCACGGAAATTCAAGGACAAGGTTTCTAGCATTAAAAATATTTTAATTTCCTTTGTTAAAAAGAATGCTGCCCACTGCCTCGTTCCACAATTTGAAGGAACAGTTTGATTGCTCAAAGGAAGCCTAAGTAAGTATCGGATGCAACAGTGATTGTGAGAAGAATCTTTTTGGAGTATGTGTGTTTGCTGGGAGAAATACAGGCTTTGATTTCCAATAAGAATAATCAGTTCATTTGTCAAAAGATTTCCAAACAAGAGGTTACCCCAGGCTACCAAGAGTTATCATCATAACAAAACAAACAGAAATACAAAAGAAGGGAAAGGAGATTGACTACGGTCATGCCATCCAGCCAGACTAGAAACCAAATGTTCCAACTTTCTGGTTTGCTCTGCTTATTTTCCATCACCAAGATGGAGGCAGAACCCATGACCTCAAGTATGGTAGTTCTTTACTGTGCATCAAGAGCATTTGGAAGCACATAAAAGCAAAACTGAGATGGCTGGGGAGGAAGAGGTGAAGTTTCACATTGTGATTAGTTACCTGTTGTTGGAGAGGGGAGCTTGGCCAAAGTTTCAACTACTGACAGAGACACTGGCCTTAGAGTCCAACAGGGTAAACTTTACTTTGTCTGCAGATTGGGAGGCTGCACTGCAACACCCTCATGTGCAGGGTAGCTTGTGGCACTGATAGGAACAAGAAAGTGATGCTTTTCCCTTAGCTCTGCGCCTTCCTTCAGAACCCGACTCTCAAACCTCATGACATTTTATTGTGGCAACCTAGTTGAAGTGGGAGAAAGGGCTGGGATTAAAATCAGTAGTGCTGCTATGTATTCCACCGTCATCCAAAAACTGGGACTGGAGGAGACCAAACTTCTAGCCACCGGCACTATAAGAGCAACTGTTTCTGTTTGCATAAGAGCAAATGTTTCAGAACATTACAAACTTGCTTTCATAGTTTGCCCCTAAAAATGGTAGCACTTCAGGATGCCATAAGATACAGGTGTATAGGGCTAGAAAAACCTGAATGTTTTGAAAATTGCATCCCATTTAAACTACACCACCATAGGAAGGAGATCAGGCTAGAAGAAACTAGAGATATTACAGCTATATTAGAGCAGGGGTGCTCAAACTTTCAACTTTAGAGATGTTGGACCTTTAACAAGTGTTTAGAAGAGAGAATTTCAGCAGGTGCAACTTGTCATCCCACAGATGACAAGCTGCACCTGCTGAAATTCTCTCTTCTATACACTTGTTAAAGGCCCAGCATCCCTAAAGTTGAAAGTTTGAGCACCCCTGTATTAGAGGATGCCAGTTACTGTATGTTGGGTCAGTTAGTGCCCAGTGAGGGTACAGTGGGGCTTAGTAATGACCACCACTACATCATGTTAGTAATGACCACCACCACATCCTTGTTCCCGTCTCTGACTCTGTGCCACTCAAAATATCTGAAGTCTTCTCTGATACATAGATTTGTCTTAGAGACCACCCATTTAATTGGTCAGGGTAGTCTAAGCTAACAGACCAACAAAAGGGCTGCCATGGAGAGGGGAAGGTGCATAGGTTTAGAGGGCATGAAAATCTTCTGTTTTCATGGCGAGGGTACTGAGGATAGCAAGGGAGGAATTGCTTGCTGTGCAAGACCTGAGCGTACCTAAGTAAAGGGGAGAAAGGACAGGTAGGGAGTTGACAAAGGTAAGGATGACATGACAACAGCACTGCAATTCAGTCCTTCCCTGAATGAGTCTATTATGGCCTTGGGGGTTTTCTGCTCTCTGGTATGGTACTGAGTAAATGATGAGCAACCCAACTTAATGGTCAGTCTATGTTACAGCCCTGCCTGGGGAGAACCAGATCTTATGAAGAAAAGGGCAGTGCTCCGGGACAATGCTTCCCTGGATCATGGCCTCCAATTGCAAAAACGATTTGGCTTTTTAAAATTTTCTACTAAAATATATATCTAAAAACAATTAATAGCACAATGAGGACAGAGGGGAGGGGGAAGAAAATGCCAACCAGAACTGCCAAGATGGCAGCAGGACCTCCCCTCTGAGCTTGTACTACCTGTGGTGCCTGAGGGATCAAGGCCCATGTTTTAAGATTTTTTTGTTTTAAAGGAGATGGCACAACGCTTTCTTTCCCCTCTGCCAAAACAAAAACAAACCAACAACGAAAAAAAGGAAATGAAAAACGTGGAAAACGGTCCTACAAAATAATCAAATTAGGAAATAAAAACCATCAACTGGAAAAAGAGAGGTGGGCCTGTTTTACTGTAGGCCCTCAGTAGAGGTGCCTGCGTCGCCGTCGTGGCTGCCTGTCTCAAAGCTGTGCTCCACACCCATGATGTCTGGCTCCATCTTGCCAGTGTCGTTGATGAAGGTCGTGTAGGTGTCGCCTTCGGCCATCAGTAGTTTCAGTTTGGGGATCCAGCTCTTGCGGACAACTCGCCGTGCGTTTGTGCACATGTCAGCAGCAATAGCATTCATCTCACTCTCCTTGAAGTTGGGGGCAAAGTTCTGACAATAAACTGAGGAAAAGGAAAGAATGTGAGCCTCAATCAACAGGTATCCCACACCTCTGCTTCTCTAGGTTCCTGACATCAACACCTGCCTGAGATGGAAAAGACCTTAAGAGGTACCAGTGATACTGTAAGCTTAACCGATGCATGACCAAGCCTAAAGTCACAGCATCAAATGGAAGAAAATGACCTGTTTCAAAGCTTTTACACAGAGAATTAAATTAATCTCTTCTGCTGTGATCATTACAGACCTGTCCCATTACACAGATGGGACCAAGTGTGATGTACAGGCCTTTGTCCTGAGGGTATCCAGCAAAATTTCCCACCTCCCCCTTCAAAGACAGCAATGATCCACTTCTACTTTCCCCAGAAACAGAAAAACAACAGACACTCACACTTCACAGCATGGAGCACCCTGCTGTCAAGGGGTTTTCGACTAGGGTCATTGGTAGAGGAGCGTATTCCAGTGCCACAACTGTTGGCAAGAGTGTTCCTAGGAAGGGGTTAAAGAGAAAGCCATTTAAAAATGTACTGAATAACATCTTACTGTATCTTTCTTCTGATTCCATCCCACCTTGGCAGATTTCCCAACAACTGTCCTGCCCCCTGCTCAGACTACTCAGGCTAAACTAAAGCCCAGGGGTTCTGCCTCCAAAGAAAGCAAAAATTATACTACTACAATTATTTAAATACCACTTTTCAACAAAAAATAGTTCACAAAGTGGTTTACATAGCCAAAATACCAACAAATGGTTCCCTGTACCGAAAGGGCTCACAAACCGGGGGCAAGAAGGGATGTAGATAAAAAGGAAGAACTCCTGTCTGCTTTCCTACTCACTACCGGAAAACACACTCACCGGTCAAAGAAGGATGCTAATAACCGTCTGAGAAGCACTTTGTGCCGTGTCCCAGCACTGACATGACAATTCATCAACTGGGCACGAGTGATATACACATTGGTACCTGGGCAGGATTGAGAGACAAAACCTGTTGTGAAAACAGAATACTTCTCAACTGGATAGAGATCAATATAACTATCTTACTAAATATAGACAGTACCTGATGCTTTTATGAAGTGACAGAAAACAATGGTGATATGAAGGGATCTGTCCATCACCATTCATCCTCTGTCCATCCCCATAAACAACATATTCATGCCAAATCTGAGGCTGGCTAACAGTGATTAACACGTACATCTTTAGTGGGCTTGAGCCCACTATTCATTCATTCACTCAGCTGCATAAGTGATCTTCAAAACACTGCAAATAACATTCCATTTGTATTATCAGGCCTTTGGGAAAAATGCTTGCGGCTGCCAACTTTGGTAGCTCAGGGATGTTGGGAAGATACATTCAAACAGGTCATTTGGAATGGCCCATGGCGATGCAAGCTATGCTGACATTGAGATTAGACTACTATAACATGCTCTATGCAGGGTTGCCCTTGAAGATGATTTGGAAAGTGCAGAATGTGGTGGGTCACAGCCACAGGAGGTTAGCAGTTCAACTCTGTTGGTCCGCTGTTCTGGTGGCTGCACTAACTGCTAGTTCATTTCCGGGACCAATCCAAGGTGGGTAAGAGAGCAAAAAGGGGGGAAGGAAGGCAAGGGTCTTCTTGGTAGTGTCCCCAAATTTATGGAATTCCCTCCCTTTTATTTTAACTGCTTCCTCTTTAGAAGTGTTCCAGTAGGGCTTAAAAACACTTATTTTTAAGTTTGTCTCATTTTATTACAGACATTTTTATGTTGGAATGCTACGGGTACGTTTCATTGATGTTTTGTATTTTATACGCTTTATTCTTTTACGATGGAGGATTGCTGCTGGGTTTTTAAAAGTTGTTTTTAGTCATGTTTTAATTATTATGAATTGTTTTCATATATTTTATATGCTTTTGTAAGCCACTTTGGGTGCTCACCTAAAATTAATTAATTAAACAAATACCTTGGGGAAGTTGACTTCTTTGCGAAAACCAGTCGGGAGGCTTGGCCTATTAGATCTTCAGTGTCTCAGATTCTAAGCAACCCTTCTGGGTATGTGTTTGGTCAAGGAAGGCCAACAGCAGCAGCAACTGAATCTCCCCAAATATCCAGCAACAACCACGCTGAAGACAGACCATTTTCTCTCCTGCCCACCCCTATAAAATGTAGCAGTGCTTGAAATCTCCAGCAGGGCAGTGATAAGAGATGAATTAGCTCACAAGTAAAGGAGTCAAGTTGAGAAACCCATTTCATTTGAGCCCAACTTTTCTGGCTCTGTTGTCAACGGCATTTAAACAAAGCTCCTCTCTGCTAATTCAAAACATTTGTTTCAAGGACTGCATGCTTGCAGAGTTTACTTAATCTAAAGTAGAAGGTATTACAAGGTCCCTTTCAGAAGATTTTAAAGAAATGATGACAGAGGACTTTTTCCAAATTCCAGCATCTTGTACCAGGACTGCCCTATTCCTGGATGAACAGCTGATGTAGGACTAACCATGACCACTTTCATCAATAAGATCAGCATCAACCAGATCAGTATGATTGTCTGTAAGATTTTTTTTTCCCAGGCTGGAGCAAGTATGAAACGTATGCCTCTCCCATGCATTTTACCTTAATTGGCTGAGGCACTAATCCTACCTGTCACAAGTTCCAACTTCTCAGCTGGATCACCCTCATCATACAGCTTGGGATGGCACCGGTTCCCTATCTGGTTGATGAGCTCAGCAGGTAGCGAAGCCAGGTCTTGCCGCACCCGTATCCGGTTACGAGACTCTGATGCCACCTGGTCTGGCAGAGCTTCCACTTTCTCTGCTGGGCAGAGGAGGGGAAGAAAAACAAGAAAAAAGTAAGTGAAAAACAAAAGGAAGAATGGAGGTTGAAACAATGAAATCTAGAAAGGAAGACACAATTTCTCTGCAAGAAAGCTTCTGAATCTATGACTCATTCACCCTGACAGTATTGCTAAATCAAATGCTAATGTATATTCAAAGCCTTCTTAATTTCCGGCCCTGAGACTAGGTTACTACCTCCTATTTAAGAAGGAAGCACAACCATTCCACCCTCTAACAAGACCAAAAAACTCATTTTGGGGTTCTGAGGCTGGGGCTCAGGGTTCTGAATCTGATCCAGGGTGATTCCTCTCATTTTCCCCTCCCTGCAAGAGGATGCAGTTGGTTGGATGCTGGTGTTGATCAGTGGAAAAGCTCCACAGCCCAATGGGGACGGGATAGTGTGAGTCCAGCTGCAATATTTATTTCAAGCAACAGCCTGCTCTTCTTCTTCATCACCATCATCATCAAATGTCACATTTATATTACATGTTTATATTCACATTTATATAAGGGCTTCATACACATTATCTCAGGCATCCTTAAAACAATCTGATTGTAGGATAAACCAGCCACTGCAATAACCATTATTATTCCCATATTAGAGACTGGATAGCTAAGGTTGACCAAAGCAGTTTTCCTAAGGCTACAAAAGACAGACCGTTGTTAACCTGAGATTTGGAACATTTATGCCATGGCTCGCAGCCTAAGTTAAAAAAAAATTATATTCTACTTTACAGCAAGATGCAAAGTGGCACAGAAAGAGTTAATACACTAAGGATCAAATCCTAACCAACTTTCCTGCACTGGCATAGCAGTGCCAATGGGGCATGTGCTGCATCCTGCAGTTGGGTGGCACTCAAGGAGGCCTCCTCAAAGTAAGGGAATATTTGTTCCCTTATCTCAGAGCTGCATTGCGCTTATGTCAGTGCTGGAAAGTGGGTTAGGATTGCACCGTAACAAATTGAAACCAGTTGATAACAAACATAGATTTGGCACATTAGAAGTAACTCTAGTACTAAAGGCAAATTAAAAAAAAGATAGTTTTAAGGTACTTCCACATGCACCTACTGTGGAAGAGCAGTAATTTGTGAACCACCTTCAAGGGCAGCTTACCTAAAGACTAGGTCACCTAGTCACCTAAAGACTAGGTCTCTATGCTCTTAGACTCAATGCTATAGCTGCTCTTTTCAATTCTCAAATATTGGCAATCAAACCTCAGAAGCAGCCTTTAGCACTTGAGAATGGGGCAGAGAAGAAAAAGAACAGCTAAGCGGTCATAAAGTTACCTTTACCCTGCATGGACGTGGACTGTCACATGGTGGGACCCCAAGGAAAATCACTAGTGGACAATCCAAAGTCAACCTAGATCACCCTTTCCTCACTTGCTCTCTGAGGAAGTTTTCAGAGTCCTGGTCATTTTTTTCTCCACAAGCCACACTTTCATTGTGCAGAAGTTATTTATGGCATTTTATGGGATTGCCAGTATATGACTTAGAGTCAACATTTCTCTTCAGTCATCTCAAGATTAATGTGAGTTCAGTCAAAGCACCTTATTTAAAAGATTATCCAATTTAATTCAGAAGATGTATAATCAGAATAAAAGCCAAGAGACAGAATTAATGCCAGAAGTGCTCCTTTTACTGATAATTTTTAACACTGACATTGTTAACTTCTCAGGCTGTTCCACATATTAGAGAAGAAGCAGATCACACTAACTAAAAAATAGCATGTATCCAACATGCAAGACTGCTACATGTGAAGTCCTGAAATACATACTGGTTCCATTCTAGAGGTCTGTATGGAAGTTGGAACAGATCTACCTCAAAACAGCTGGTCCAGCAGTATTGCGCCTGCGTGAAAGCACCACAAAGGATGTTCTGCGGCTGTGCCAAAGCATCAACACAGCTATCCATAACTCAGACCTCAATACCTCAGGCAGGCAGTGTGCCACCTTATTTTAGTTTCACGCTCTACGCACAATCTGGAAATGCATATCAGGGAATCAGGACTAACTGGAGCCCCTACTGCACATTTCCACTGTCTATATCTGTTGAAAACAAGACATGTAGCCGACTTGCGTGTTAGAGGGCAGAAGCATTTAAGACGTGTCTCCTTCTGTTGCTACACGCTAAGTAAATTGAACTCTGTTTCATTGTAACGCTTGTTTCTCAGTCTCTACACCTCCCTTTTCTGCACTCCCGGATTCTTCCATCAAAACATAGGCAGACAACTTGAATACCACGCTTCTTTAGACAGAGAGAACAGGACTACTGCCCATCAACAATCTGTACTCACCCGTCTGTCCTACATTCATCATGCTGTACATGGTATACATGTTACAGATCTGCCGGTATTGCTCATCAGAGCCTTCCTCAGGAGGATCCTCTTCCTCATCTTCCTCGTTGTGGTAAGAACTGGGGCTGTCACTGGTGTAGGCACTGGAAGTGCCGGGGCTTGTCTGGTCTGATGTACTGGGACCACTGACGACGCCTGCCCCAGCAGCTCCTCCTGTGAGCGCCCCCTGTTGCTGGGCCTGTTGCTGCTGCTGCTGCTGGACCTGCTGCTGGGTCTGTCGGCTACCGCCACTCAGCTCCTGCTGGGAAGAGATCTTGGCCATTTTGCGGCTACCATTACTACCGCCGCCTCCCCCTTCTTTCTGGCTGCTTTCCCAGAGCCGCTTAACCACAAATGTGCACTGGACAGAGTCCGATTCCTGCTGTTCCGTCTTTACACGAGAGACCAGGGGCAGGGGTGTGTTGCCTGAGGGCCAGGTGGATGTCTGTGCCACAGGGCTCTGTGGCTCAGATGAAGGCGCCTCCTCAGTGTGCAAGCCTTGGGAGTCACAGCTGGGTGAGCTGACCTTCAGGAAGAACTCAGTCCCCTTCTCCATTATCTCCTGGATCTGCAGGAACCCTGCTGTGTACATCAGCAGGAACTGGTCACCCACATTCATGCTGAGGCGGCCAGTGTAGCAGAAGCTGAGGATCTGCTGGAAGGACTGCGGTTGCACAGCAGCAGGAAGCTCCACCACCGTACTCTTGCTGTTGTTGAAAAGGTCCCGGAAGTAGCAGCTGCTAGCAGCCAGCACAGCCCGGTGTGCCTTGAAAGCATGGCCTTTCACTACTACTGAGACATCACAGTACAGACCCTGCAACCGCTGCTCATTCAGGCACTCCAGGATGCTGTTACCGAAGTTGGGAATCTCCATCTGGAGAATCTGAGCCATCCTCTCCTTCTCCTCACTTGTATGGATGTGCTGAAAAGAGACGAAGGAGAGGTTGTATGAGGAATCACCAGACTGAGATTGAAGGACAAAAGACAGTCAAGAGAGAAAAAGAATGAGAGAGAGGGAAGCAAAAACAAGGGAACAGGGCAAAGAAAGAAAAGGTTAGTTTACTATCTTGTATGTTTGTTTCCCTTCATGCTGTAAGGTCCTGAAAGGGCCAACATAAGAGATGGCAGGGAAACTATCCTATTAGCTATTCTACATGCTTTCTAAAAATGGTAGTATCACTTTATATTATAGTTGTTTTCCAGGCTTCAGTAGCCAAAGGTTTGGTGACACCCCAACTGTGAGGTTGTAATAGGGCTGAACTTAGTCATTATAGCTCAGTTAAAAATGTTATAAATCAAAGGGCGCAATTCTAACCAGCTTTCCAGCACTGCCATAGCTGTGCCAGTGGGGTATGTGCTGCATCTTGCAGTTGGGGGACACTCACAGAGGACTCCTCAAGGTAAGGCAATGTTTGTTTCCTTACCTTGGAGTTGCATTGTCCTTACCTTGCTGTTGGAAAGTTGGTAAGGACTGCGCCCAAAGATACAAACAAGCAGTGAAGTTATCCTTATGTTGGGAATGAGACTATCCTACACCTTGTGCCTGGCCTCATTTCCCACACAGCTCAGACTCTGGGTGATCTGCACACACTTGTACAATGATAGTTGCAGTGTGCACATTACCAGATGTGTGTGTGGATTATTAACTACTGCACATAACTATATGTGCGGGGGGGGGGTATTAACTACTGCACATAACTATAAATATCTCATATATAAAACACAGTGAGGAGTCAGTGGGATGGCAGGAGTATATTCACAAATACAAAAGTGAAGGTTTGAAATTCAAAGAGTTGAAGGAACAAAAAAGAAGCAAGAATAATTCTTGTACACTCTGGGTTTAAAGAACAGTGTGAATAGCAGGTAAGTGTGCAATAAAGCACATTTCTGTACATGGACATGTGTACTAGAAAAGAGGTCTAGAAGTTTTAAAAATAAGTAGGGAATGTGGCAGCAAGTCATCCACTTCAGCTGGCAGACAACTATGTGAAGAGTAAACTGAGACCAAGAGGACATTTTGCCTTGAAAAAGGGAAGGACAATTTTACATCTTGAAAAGCTGAGCTAAAAACAAAACAAAACTGAAATACACATATTGCTGCAAAGAGAGGTTTCATTGGAAGCGACTGGTAGATTATCTGGTCATTCTGAAATCTTAATCTTCAAATAGTTAATTTTTTCAATATTTTGATTCCAAGGATCATAACAATAGAAAGGAAGCAAGAAGGTCTCTGAAATTCAGCCTCTTACACTAAGGCAGGGCTTCTCTATATACAACTTCCACAACAGACTGGTCTAGTGGTTCTCAAACATTTTAGCACCAGGACTCACTTTTTAGAATGACAATCTGTCAGGACCCACCAGAAGTGATGTCATTAACCTGGAAGTGACATAATCAACCAGGAAAATTTCTTAACACTCCTATATAACAAAATTGAATAAAGTAAGTAAATTAAAAGTTTACAGTAAGTAAGCAGTTGCTGATCAGTTAAAAAAAATTCCCCAAATATCCCAAAGGTTGCAATCTTATCCACTCTTACCTGGGAGTAAGACCAATTGACTATCATGTTTAAAACCATATACATGTTAAAAGTAAAGATCAATAACATTTCCCTAAATGCAGTCATATACCATGGTAGCACCAAGTCCAGTACAACATTCACTGCTCCATTCCCGAACATCCTGTTTGATTTTTGCATTCAACATAGCCTCATGTTGAGGCTCCCCCCCCCAGCAAATGAACAAGTCAGCTGAAGAACCATAAA
Organism: Tiliqua scincoides; assembly: GCF_035046505.1. Classification (NCBI taxonomy): domain Eukaryota; kingdom Metazoa; phylum Chordata; class Lepidosauria; order Squamata; family Scincidae; genus Tiliqua; species Tiliqua scincoides. Next base: position 168,880,126 of record NC_089822.1, on the reverse strand, counting down.
GAAGCAGAAAGTTGTACAAGCTAATGCAACCAGAGAAAATAGCTGTAGCAGGCATTAACAAAGGAAATCTTGACAATGCGGGGTACACAGTGCATATAACTACCCACCCATATAACTGCCCATCCACAAAAGAGTGTTGTGTATATCAGAGGAGACTGCCAGCTCAGTCCTACGGTTGTTAAGGCCAGCGTAGCAGTCGCTGCACTGGCATTCGAGTTGCAAATGTGCCATAAAGCATGTTTGTGGCATCGCACAAGTAAGAAGTGCCAGAGAGAAGGCCTGCATTGTCCCACCTGTGCCAAATCTGGATCTATGGCTGCCAGAGCATCTAAGAGCTGCTCCATGAAGCGCAGGGGCAGAGGGAGGATGGAACGGAGGCAGGGTGGGGTTGTTTTAAGGCAGGAGGCAATTCAGTCCTGAGAGGGGGTGGGACAGTGGAGGAGGCCTCCGCTAAATCCTATTCCCCCTCCCGACCTGGAAGCCCTACATGGGGTTACTCAGACTTGCACCAGTGATTTTGCTTTCACAGATCTGAGTAGCTTCATTGGGTAGGCTGGGGCTTAACATGTGGAAAGGGAACAAGTGTTCCATTACCCCAAGCAGACCTCCAGCCTGCTCACTTTCAGTGCTGGATACTGAGTGGGATATGTAGCCATGCTACACCAGTGCTGAATAGAATTGGGCTGCCTCTTTTTTCTGAAGCAGCATGTAGTAGTAATTTTTTTTCAGTCCACTGCCATATGAGGACAGGCACATAATAACCCTTTTACAGTTCTGTAGCTAGCTCTGTAGCTATTACCAGTGAGGAGGCATAATACTTGTCGGGACATCTTATTGTGCGATTCAACATTTCACACCAAACTGATGCTGACAAACTTCAACAGTTAGCTGTCAAGGAGACACACTACACCACAACATGGGAAACTGCAGAGCTGCTTTCTCTGCTGTTTATCATGAGTGCAGCGGGAGCCAGGAGACGGAGCCCCAACTCAGGACTTTCCTGGTTTGAATCTTGCCTCTGTCATGAGCGTATGTGGTGGCTCCTTTACAAACTTAGGGCCCAAGCCTATGCAACTTTCCAGCACAGAAGAGCCATGGCAATGGGGTATGCTTCATGCAGTGGTGTAGGGGCAGTCACTGAGGCTTCCTCAAGGTAAGAAAACATTTGTTCCCTTACCTTGTGGCTGCATCAGTGCTGGAAAGTTGCATAGGACTGGGCTTTCAGTTCCTGAGCAGCAGCATGGGGCAAAATACTACTACTTGCTGGCCTTACAGATTTGTTTTAAGGACGATATCAAATAATACATGCAGTGCAGTTTCCAAGCTCAGAATGTGATATACAATACTGTTATATTACCAAGCATGGCAGAGGCTGTAGAAAAGTGGTAAGATTCAAAAATAACTCTCCATTAGTCCAGGAAAGGGGTGTGGGGGGGGCTATTTGAAAGGGGGGAGTGACCTCTGGCAAACAGGCAACAACAGAGCAGTGTCAACCTGCAAGTCCAATTAGGCTTTCCTATTGTCAGCTCTAAGAAGTGATAGAACTCTGTGAGCACATGGATCTTTCCTTCCCTTAGCACATGGGCTCTGAATCATGGGTACTGTCTGCTTAAGACAAGCAGCATGTGTGTTCGAGATAAGAAACACTATGAATTTAAATGAAAGCTTTTGCTAAAAACAGGCCAAACAGTCACGTGCGTCTTATTCCTTCGTACTTGCCAACTGTGGAGGCAAGTTAATGCTGGGCTGAATGTTAAATTCTAAAAATGAATGTAAGTTTCTATTAAGGAAATATTGTGCCTTGCCAGGGATCATATTTTCCTAACAGTTTGCTTTAAAATGTGTGCCTGTGAAAAGAAAACATTAAAAAGTATGACTGTGTGAGAAAGGCTGTTCTGATAGAAAGGGCTGGAGAGGCAAAGAGCACATGACAGGCTCTGGAAATACAGCACTGCAAAGGGTATTTTTCAACTCTCCACATACACAAAGGGCAGGGTGTGAAACACTGATTGAAATGTTATTTGGGAAATGTTTAGAACAGAATGACATTATTAGACTTCACCTTTTATATCCTGCAAAACAAAATTGTGCCAAGTTGGTGCTCAAAGTGTGGCTGCTGGGTTGAACCAAGACCTATACATGTTTTCACTTACTATTGGATAAAGCTGAAGTTTTCAAAATATTAGCAATTTTTGGAGAATGGAAAATCTTCTTGCAGATTAGTACAAATGGCAATAAAAAAATCCTTAGAATTTTAACGACCATCTTTTAGAAAAGCAGTGATATTCCGTTGTATGGGGAGCCATACCCCATCTGAGAAGGGAGGCATGTTCTATAAGAACTTCATGTAGATTCTCTGTACATGCCAGTGTGTATGTACATATGTGCCAATGGCAATACCCTTTAAAATGCTACAAAACACTGTTGCTGCCACAAATGAATATAACAACCTCTCTGGAAATTAAACTTCATGTTTTTGCATCCTTTCAGGTTCTACTCAAGAGATAATCAATAAACTGTTAATCTTTGTCTCCCGAGGTCATATGGAACATTTCTAAAACCTTTGATCATGTAAAATAATTTGGGGGACCCATTTCTACAACTGGCCCATACACTCAATTTCTGAAAATACAAAATCCTCTGAGTTTTGTTACTTGCTGACTGCAGTTGAAGTCACCAGTTAGTGAAAATATATTGAAAAACAAAACTCTAAAAGGCGTGTAGCCTCCCACCACGGAGAATTATAAAATCAGGGGCACACTCAACTTGCAGGAACAGTGATGTAGATGGAGGATCTCAACAGAGTTTGTTACAGCCCTGTCATGAAAGAGGACGGGGACTTCCAGCAACCACCCATTAATCCAGGGCAGTGATGCCTAGTGCCAAGCACTTACTCCCTTCCTATCCCCCACTCTTCCAATTGGTTTAACGTGCAGCTTGGTGGGACAAGACCTGGTAGATCTAGTCAGCTTCCACCAGCTCAGGAGATCTGGTTCCCTGAGAGGTTCCCTGGGCAAAACTCCTACCCAAGAAAGCTGTTCAGTGTTGTCAAAATGCCCTTACTCTGACTGTAATATCTGCAGAGCAGGGAGGCTGACAAATCCACTGATCCCAGAAAACTGCAGAGGTTTTAAACAAAAGGTTTAATTGAGAAAAAAAACAAAACAATTTAAACAGGCTTGGTTTCTTACAGGTTACCTGCAGCTGAGGTAACTAAGAGCTCCCAACGACTGGATGAGGAGAACAAACTAACATAAACAAAACCTGACACACCTATCTTATTTTTGGTCCCTTCTCTATTTCCCTGGGACTTTCCCCAGCAGCTTTCACTCTGCACACCAGAGTGGGGTCTCCCTCAGTGGTGGACATTCCGAGCCCCGCGCCCAGGGACAAAGGTCCGCGATGGCATCCCCCTGTGGGATGTCACAGCCCCCCACACAAATCCACCCCCCCCCCACTCACTGCAACATTCTGGAGCCTCGCACGACTCCAGGTTGCACCAAGGAAGCCTCCTGAGGCCTCCCTGCACTCTTAAATTGTGCTTCCAGCAAATAGGAAGCACAATTTTTGACCACATTGGGAACCTCAGTGAGGCTTCTGTGTAGTCCCCCACGCCCGGGGCATTTGCCCTTTTTATTTAATGGCAGATCCACCACTGCTCTCCCTGCCTTGCACCAGAGAAGAGAGAGAAAAATCTCCTCAGTCTTGGCAATCTCATAGACACAATCTGAACTATTTCATCACAGGCTCTGATTTCTCCCCTATCCAACCAACACAAGCCCTATAGGTAAGGGGCATCAGAAGAAATGGAAGACCTATGCATGTGTTCTATTATTTCCATGCAAGGCACAGAGTAGGTAGATGGAATGAAGCTATGGGAGGCATGCACAGACCTTCCATTCCTCCCAATGTCCTATTATACTGCTTGCACATATGCCACTACACATGTGTGGGAGGGGGAAGGGATGTATAGAGCCTCTCTGGGATCCTCTGTGGCGTGAGTGGATTATACCTTAAGAATGTTATGGTGTCAAATTTTTCCCATTGCTGGCTGTAGAGAAGCTTAGGCTCCTAGCCTGTCTGGAAAGTGGTCAGAATGTAAGAATATCATGTTTCACTACAATACAATGATTTAAATATGGCATAGCCTAGAAGGAAAACAATACATTGCCTTAACAGCATTTAAAAGCACCTATTCATGAAATGGAAACGTCTGAACCATGCAGGCTCTAATCCAAAGCACACTTACTTCCAAGCAAATATATTTAGGATTGGGCAGTTTTTTCTTTCCCATCATCAGGAAACGAAAATGATGCAGTTGCTATTTTAAGCAATATACATATTATTTAGTTATATATTACTTTCATTTATCTCAGGAAATATTGTTAAAATACTGGTTTACAGGATGGCAGACTTTAACAGTATTTATGAGTTTTGTTTTATTCTAGATAATCTGTATCAAATGTGATATAAACTTAAAGTGTAAGACAGAAAGTGCGTGTGTGGCTAGCCATCTTGTGATTTTTGTTTTGCAACACTACAGTTTAGCAGTTAGTTGGCAACCTTCAGTCTCGAAAGACTATGGTATCGCGCTCTGAAAGGTGGTTCTGGAACAGCATCTAGTGTGGCTGAAAAGGCCGATTCGGGAGTGACAATCCCTTCCACACTGGGAGCAAGTGCAGTCTGTCCCTGGCCTGTCTCCCTGGCTATGGGCCTTCCTTCTTTGCCTCTTACCCTCAGACTGTTGGCAAAGTGTCTCTTCAAACTGGGAAAGGTCTTGTTGCACAGCCTGCCTCCAAGCGGGCCGCTCAGAGGCCAGGGTTTCCCACTTGTTGAGGTCCACTCCTAAGGCCTTCAGATCCCTCTTGCAGATGTCCTTGTATCGCAGCTGTGGTCTACCTGTAGGGCGCTTTCCTTGCACGAGTTCTCCATAGAGGAGATCCTTTGGGATCCGGCCATCATCCATTCTCACGACATGACCGAGCCAACGCAGGCATCTCTGTTTCAGTAGTGCATACATGCTAGGGATTCCAGCACGTTCCAGGACTGTGTTGTTTGAAACTTTGTCCTGCCAGGTGATGCCGAGGATGCGTCGGAGGCAGCGCATGTGGAAAGCATTCAGTTTCCTCTCCTGTTGTGAGTGAAGAGTCCATGACTCGCTGCAGTACAGAAGTGTACTCAGGACGCAAGCTCTGTAGACCTGGATCTTGGTATGTTCCGTCAGCTTCTTGTTGGACCAGACTCTCTTTGTGAGTCTGGAAAACGTGGTAGCTGCTTTACCGATACGTTTGTTTAGCTCGGTATCGAGAGAAAGAGTGTCGGAGATCGTTGAGCCAAGGTACACAAAGTCATGGACAACCTCCAGTTCATGTGCAGAGATTGTAATGCAGGGGGGTAAGTCCACATCCTGAACCATGACCTGTGTTTTCTTCAGGCTGATTGTCAGTCCAAAATCTTGGCAGGCCTTGCTAAAACGATCCATGAGCTGCTGGAGATCTTTGGCAGAGTGGGTAGTGATAGCTGCATCGTCGGCAAAGAGGAAGTCACGCAGACATTTCAGCTGGACTTTGGACTTTGCTCTCAGTCTGGAGAGGTTGAAGAGCTTTCCATCTGATCTGGTCCGGAGATAGATGCCTTCTGTTGTAGTTCCAAAGGCCTGCTTCAGCAGGACAGCGAAGAAGATCCCAAACAAGGTTGGTGCAAGAACACAGCCCTGCTTCACGCCGCTTCGGATGTCAAAGGGGTGTGATGCGGAGCCATCAAAGACAACAGTGCCCTTCATGTCCTTGTGGAAGGATCTGATGATGCTGAGGAGCCTGGGTGGACATCCAATCTTGGGGAGAATCTTGAAGAGGCCATCCCTGCTGACCAGGTCGAAAGCCTTCGTGAGATCTATGAAGGCTATAAAGAGTGGCTGTCGTTGTTCCCTGCATTTCTCCTGCAGTTGTCTAAGGGAGAATACCATATCAGTGGTGGACCTGTTGGCTCGGAATCCACACTGTGATTCTGGATAAACGCTCTCTGCAAGTACCTGGAGCCTCTTTAGTGCAACTCGGGCAAACAACTTTCCTACAACGCTAAGGAGAGAGATGCCACGGTAGTTGTTGCAGTCACCCCTGTCGCCTTTGTTCTTGTACAGCGTGATGATGTTTGCATCCCTCATGTCTTGAGGTACTCCACCTTCTCTCCAGCAGAGACAAAGGATTTCATGCAGCTCAGTGATGATGATCTCTTTGCAGCACTTTAGGACTTCAGCAGGGATGCTGTCTTTTCCAGGTGCCTTGCCAAAGGCAAGGGAGTCCAGGGCCACGTGAAGTTCTTCTAGGGTTGGTTCACTGTCAAGCTCCTCCAGCACAGGCAGGCACTCAATGTTGTTCAGCGCTTCTTCGGTGACTACATTTTCTCTGGAATATAGCTCAGAGTAGTGCTGCACCCAGCGTTCCATCTGCTGCGCCCGATCCTGGATGACCTCGCCTGTTGCAGACTTCAGAGCGGCAATTTTCTTCTGTGTTGGACCTAGGGCCTGCTTGATACCATCATACATCCCCTTGATGTTGCCCGTGTCAGCTGCTATCTGTATCTCGGAACAGAGCTGGAGCCAGTAGTCGTTAGCACATCTCCTGGCAGTCTGCTGGACTTTGCTGCGAGCAGTTCGGAGGACCTGCAGGTTGTGCTCACTGGGACAGGCCTTGTATGCTGCTTGAGCTCTCCTCTTTTCCTCAATGACTGGTGTCAACTCCTCAGAGTGGGCTTCAAACCAGTCTGCTGTCTTGTTGGTCTTCTTGCCAAATATGGACAAGGCGGTGTTGTAAACGGCATTCTTGAAATGTTCCCATCTGTTGGATGCGTTTCCATCGACCGGGCCTGGAAGAGATTCCTCAAGCGCTCGTGCAAATTCCTCCACTTTTCTCTGATCTCGGGTCTTGCTCGTATCAATGCGAGGTCTTCCTTCCCTTTTCGTGTGATACAGTCGCTTTGTTTGCAGTTTCACTCTGCTGCACACCAGCGAGTGGTCGGTGTCACAGGCAGCACCCTGATAGCTGCGTGTGATCTTGATGCTGGGAAGGCTGGAGCGTCTGGTGAGAATCAGGTCGAGCTGGTGCCAGTGCTTTGATCTTGGGTGTCTCCAAGAGACTCTATGTTGGGGCTTCGTGTTGAAGAACGTGTTGCTGACACAGAGACCGTGATGACAGCAAAACTCTAGCAGGCGTTGGCCATTTTCGTTCATCTTCCCAGTGCCAAACTGACCTAAGCAAGTGGGCCACGAACTGTTATCAGCACCAACTCTAGCGTTTAGCAGTATGTTTCAACAACAGTTTAGCAGTATGTTTCAACAACAGAGTATTTTTTGAGACAGTTGATATTACATGTCATGTTTGGTTTTAGATAAAGGTCTACCGATTTTCAAAAGGGACAGAATCTACACTGCTTTGCAAATGTACAAGCGAAAGGGTATTTTTTCTCTGTAACTTCTCTGTGACTGCTGAAAAGTTTTATGGTTAGTAGTAATACTACTTGGTAAACAGATTTGCTTTATGCAACAAAAAATTGCATTATTGTAGCTGATCATCCTTTACAAGGTAGCCCTGTCATGACAACAACTATGGATGCAAGAGTGCCAGCGGCGTCACCAGGGAGTGCAGACCGCACCGGGTGACACCCTAAGGCAGCCATTTTCAACCACTGTGCCGTGGCACACTGGTGTGCCACAAGTGGTTCCCAGGTGTGCCACAGGAATTTGGGGGAAGGTCAATTATTAATAGGGTCAATGGGAGATGTGAGCCGCCACTGGCAACATGGTGCGCCGTGTCAATTTTCAAAAACCTGGTGGTGTGCCTTGACCATTTTAGTGCCTTGTCAGTGTGCCATGAGATGAAAAAGATTGAAAATCACTGCCCTAAGGGGTGTGTTTGTGTGACACCACTAGGCCAAAACTGTGAAAATCTTGGTATTTTCAACTAATACTATCATGTTATATATCATTCAATGGGTAATTTAATGCAGAAATGCAATGAAAAACTGCATTGAAATATCTGTAGTTAACAAAAGTTTTAGTCAAATAACCAGAAAAGGAAAACACAACTGCCTTATGAAACAAAAAGTAGATTATCTTAACTCAACACTGACCAATGAGACTGATAGTTCTGAAAGCCAATGAGGTGTTATTATGACACAGCAGGGAACCAGTAGGTTAGTATGAGTTAGCTCTCATATCAGAGCTTATACTAGAACTTTTATTCAGTTCACTCACAAAACATCAAGTTGGCCTCTGGTTTTATTACTGGTTACTGATTTGTTGGGCGACCTGTACTGTTATATTAAAATAAACACATAAATAAAGCTAATGGAGGTTACACCAACCCCAGTGATGCCAATTTTGTGCATAAGATATCATGATTTATTCTATATGGTTTGGTATGGGAGGAGATCCACCATGGGGGTGAAGCAATGAACTTTTGTACTGGATGATGCAAAGTCTAGTGATGCCTCTGACAAGTGCTGAAGTACACTATCACTACACTGTATGATTACAGAGTGCGGTTGTTTTGATCTCAGACTTTGTCTGATATGTTTAAATTAAGTTTCTTATTAAAAGAGAGAGGAACTTGCACTTCTCCAACAAATCAATTCTGTTTATAGTTTATACTGACAGATCCAGTAGTTTTTCTGACAAACTACCAGATTTTTCAAAGTGGTGTACAGAAATTATCAAGTTGCTGAGAAGGGGTCAGAGACAAAGAGAAAAATATCATGAGGCATCTTTACAGAAGCCATGAGTTTAGGCAGCAGTTCCCAAACTTAACATGGTCACAGCCACCTTCTTTCATCACAACCTCTTCTTCTTGGCTCTCCTGAGTGCCACCATCTTGGATCAAGTGAAATCCAAGTTGTGGTGCCCAGGACTGCTGGGAAGAAGAAGCTGACAGGAACATCCCATGACACACATTTTGGGAACAATTGGTTTAGGGGAAAAAACACTTAAAAAAAACCTATGGAGTATGCAGAGTACTCGTATGCAGGAGGTATTCCCAAACTACGTGACCCACCTGTAGCTTGCAATTCCTGAACTGGATGTAAAAAAACACTAGGTCCCTTCTGTTGCATTGTTCCCACCACTATCTGTTCATGGCTTGGTGATCCTGGCAGAGATCTGAGACTGTGCCATTTTCACACCACTCTCACAAGTTCCACGAGAGTAAAAAGTCTGAATGAGCCCTGGAAGGACAGACACAGAATGGGTCACTATGGTACTATACCACATCTCTTGGCATCCAAATGAGAGCTGCTGAAAGGAGAAACAACAGGGATAGTTGCAAAAAGTTCTTTATTCAGGTTAAGTACCCTTTCCATGGCAATTTATAAATAACATCTATAACTTTCTACTTAAACTTCCACACTGGACATTCAGCCATTTTGCCTGTCACAATTTTCCAGTTAAGATAGTTGCTGTTTTATACTGGATGGCTGTCAGTAATATAGTAAAGGAGGGGTGAGCATAATTTGCCCCAAACCAGGAAATAACCCAGAAATCTGTGTTCAAAATGAGTATGGGATAGAAGTGCTCAGTGAAGGGTGGGGCGTGCATGTGTGCCACTGTTACGTCCCTGCTGTTCTTGGCACCCCACTCCATCTTGTTAGCAACACTGCTACCTCAGAGTCCAATTGAATCACTCAATATCTTGCTGTCTAAAGAGGCCTAATAGCCAGAGCTTAGGACCCAGAAACTAGTACTCCATCTCAGCCCTAAATTGCTTGTGTCACCTGGGCCATGTCATTCATTTGCTCTGTGCCTCAGATCCCCAGCAAAACACGACAATATGGCTGCCTCACCTAAGGGTACGAATAAAATAGTCAAAATTTTAGAAGTTTCTCAGAAGAGGCAGAAAATGTTTATTCTTGGGATCCTTTATTTCCAAAAGATACGAAGAGATAAGCACAGACGCATTTCACAAGAGCACTGCAGCAGTAACATCATCTGCTATGTCTAGCAGGGACCATTAGAAACAGGAGCTCTCCTCCTTAGGGAACTGCCCCAGATCATGGAGTTCCCTACTGAAGACATGCTCAGGCTTTCCTTCCCTCCATCACCTTCATTTATCTTAGAAAAACTGGAAGCAGAGCTTACTTCAGAAGAAGAGTGAAAGATATTAATAGAGACACCACTCCCCATTGAACATTCAATGTTTTAGTGGAGTTAAACAGCATCAAACAACCTTATCATTATCTCTGGTAGTTAATTCCACCACACAGATTTTAAATGAATGCTGTATTTTACCCCCACCCTGACACATACTCAATTATCTAGACTGCCCATGAAACTTCCTTGTTTTTATAGCAGGAGGGGCAGAGCTGGATGCATATTCTTTAAAAAAAAATTTTTTTAAGCTGTATTTTCCACATAATTTTACAGCACCAAACTTCAGTTCCTTATTTTTGCTTTGGCACCCCTGGACAGTGTCTTGCATATTATTCCCCTTCCTGAGTTCAGGACAGTTTCCTTCATACCCAAGGATCCAAATAACCTCTAATCAGGGTACTGTTCAGACCTACACCTACTTAGCCTCAGCAATGATAGAGCATCCAATGCTGCCACATAATTTGCTGAGTTGGCTCTGAGCTCCTCACCTTTGCCTAAAGGTAGTTCTCTTTGCAAATACAAATGGTGTCATGCAGTACTGAAAAGATGGTGTGTATGTTTTTCATCTCTAAAGGATGGAGGTAAAGGTGATTAGTTTGCTATCTGCCAGGGCTCAGCCAACAGCTGTCAAGCAGGCCTAACACACAACACATCCTAGAATAGATTTCTTCAATGTAAGGAAAATCCATCTCTCTCTCACACACACTCTCACACACAGTTCCAGTGTCACTCAGGAAGCCTCTAGTTTTTTGTACCTTCCATGCTGGCCACCTGGCTCAGACACATGATACACCCTGTTCTTCAGAAGGGAAGGTGTAATGGAACAAGTGGACCAGTGAGGATTTATGCACTCAAGCAAGACGAAACCAAGGAACAAAAGAATGGGCTGCCAGGGAAAATCCCTATGGATCACTGTCTGTGTTTGTTCTCTCCCAATGTGATCAGGGGTCCATCATGACTGACACAGCTCAGATATCAGATGAGTCAAGGAATGCCATCTAAAATCTTAGCTGGATGTTACTCTCAGAAATGAAGCAGCTCTTTCTGGCTAGGAAGAAATCCATTTTATTAAACACTGATCTGACAAGATACAGATAGGGTTGAGGCTTCAGGAACAGAGAGCTGCTTGAACACCAAATAAAGAAACTCTCTGGCTTTCCATTTCCACTCCAGCCTATCAAAAGCCTCTGTCTTGGGGGGCATGGGATGGAACACTTCACTTTTAAAAGACCAGGACCCTGTCTTTCAGAATTTGCATTGAGCAACTTTTATTTCCTTCTTTATTTCATTTTTATCCCATTCTCCTTCTAAGACAGCAATTTTCAACCTTTTTCATCTCATAGCACACTGACAAGGTGCTAAAATTGTCAGGGCACATCATTGGTTTTTTGACAACTGAAAAGGTGCACCACACTGCCAGTGGAAGGGTTCAAACTCCCCCCAATTGCCCAAGTAATAAGTGACCCTCCCCCAAATTCCCATAGCACACCTGTGGACCATTCACAGCACACCAACGTGCTGCAGCACAGTGGTTGAAAATAGCTGTTCTAAGGTGTTGAGGGAATATATGGTCCCCAACTAATTTTTTATTCTTATAATGATCATGTAAGGTAGATTAGGACTTTAGCCAGCACATTCAAGAGGGTCCCATTGCCTAAGGAAATGTTACCAAACTCTTGGGTTCAGGAATTAGTCCAGTCCAAGGAGTTAATCCTGTACTGACAAGATCATGAAAGAGCTTCCAAATTCACCTGGTATAATTGTGAGTTAAAACCCAGATTTTAAAAAAATCACCACTGCATTTCATAACAGCCAAACAGATTTTAAAACATCCTATTTTCTGATGACACTTGGGAGTTGTTTCCCACCAGTTTCAGCTTCTGGCTCTCACAAAATTAAGTTCACTTCTGCCAAAGTTAGGTGTGGGTTCTCAGACTTTGCCTTCCAAGCAGAGAAGAGATTTGCTTTCATTCTGAAATGGCCAACTAAGCAAGGCAAATTAAAGGTATTTAAATTGATTGTACTTATTCCAGTCATAAGAACAGCCCCACTGGATCAGGCCATAGGCTTATCTAGTCCAGCTTCCTGTATCTCACAGCAGCCCACCAAATGCCCCAGGGAGCACACCAGATAACAAGAGACCTCATCCTGGTGCCCTCCCTTGCATCTGGCATTCTGACATAACCCATTTCTAAAATCAGGAGGTTGCGCATACACATCATGGCTTGTACCCCGTAATGGATTTTTCCTCCAGAAACTTGTCCAATCCCCTATTAAAGGTGTCTAGGCTAGACGCCAGCACCACATCCTGTGGCAAGGAGTTCCACAAACCGACCACACGCTGAGTAAAGAAATATTTTCTTTTGTCTGTCCTAACCCACCCAACACTCAATTTTAGTGGATGTCCCCTGGTACCTGTCCCAAAAGGACAAGTTCTGATGAGCTTGCTTGCCTTCATCAGTTACCAGGGGCATATTATTTCCCAAAAAGTCTTGCCTTGAATGGAGCTACTCTAAGCTGTGAAAACTGAGTTAGTAATTCCTTACTTAGCAACAGTATCCTTTTAGCTACTGGATGCTATGCACCTGAGAGGGGATGCTACCTCCACCACACCAGGTTTGTGAGCTTTCCAGAGACATCTTGCCAGCCTCTGCTGAAGAATGAATGCTGGAATAGATGGGTTTGTGGTCTAATCCAGCAAAGTTGGGACTGGAGTCAAAGACTGCAATCCTATGTAGTTATTTGGCAGTAATTTTCATTGGCTACAAATGGTAAAGTACTGACCAGCTAAACCTGGGCTACATGGATGGAGTAATGAAGTGTCTTTTTTCTATATATGAACCCAAAATTTGTTTGATTCTTGTTAAGAGAAACAGTGCCACTCTTAACTTGTACCAGGTTTAAGTCCAAATCTACAGAGAGTGGTAGCTCCAGCTTTTGGAAAGCCGTGGGGTAAAAGTTCCATACAGCCTCCTCAATAGTGTGCTCCCTCATGTTTTGAAAAGCAAATGCACATGACAGCTATATGTGCCTCATAGCAACAGGGGACTAGGTAACAAGGAGATGCCACCTTCTTCAGGCTGCCACACACAGCTACTGTGGTGGTGGACTCTTGCCTGTCCACAGCCAAGTTGGTTTTCCTGGGAGGCCTTTTCAATGGGGAGGATTACTAGGAGGCAGTGGGGAGCAGGTGGTGGCAGCAGGTTGTCCTTTTCCCCAGGACTATTTAACCATTCCTGGATGCCCTGGGTCCCAATGCAGCATCAGAGAATAAGATATTTGGGAACTGCCTTCTTCTTCTTTCAGATCACTGTTGCCACTATTTCCCCACAGGTTCTTGTTTACTGCATGGCAGTGGGGAGTGGCAGCAGTGAACCTAATTGCCTCAAGGACTGGCTGAACATCACATCGATAGGGGGCCTTGTGTGACTGGCATGTGCTCCACAAGGCCCCACCTGATCTCAGACTTCATGAAATGTATGCTGGCCTCTTTCCTCCTACGCACAATCAACCACACCACTGCAACAAGCAAACTTTGTGTACTTTGATACTATGGTGACAGTGACCTTAGCAATCTATGCCCTCACCTTCTCACCCCACCCCCCAGAACATCAAGGTTACTTTTTTAAAAAAGTAATTTTCTCATTACTGACAACACACAGAGTGCAAACTGCCTGTCAATTTTTACTCCCCCCCAGCCAACACTAACCTCACCTTCAAGAGAGACACCAGTAATGAATCTCTCTTGACTGTCTGTTGATTTCTTTCTGTGTGTAAAGCCCAAGTCTGTCCCAGCAACAAACTAAGATCTCCTATGTACACAGCACAGATCTTGTGAGTATGCCAAGAACAACCCTGCCTTCCCCCCCTCCCCACCGTACCAGCATGAGAATCTTCACTCTGCTACCATCCTTTCTTCCCAGCAAAGTCAACAGGAATGACCAGCAATAGGTGGGACTTGGATGGAAAAAGGAATCAAACCAGTATGACAAGTGCTTGGCCAAGGAAAATAACCAGCAGACCCTGGCAAATGAAATCCTTCACAGAGGATTTCACATAAATCCTTCATGTTCACAGAGCAGAGGAAGTATGCTCTCTGATCTACTATGAGATCTTACTGAGAAACTACAGAGGCAGCAGCCAGAGGAGGTACTCTGAGGCTCTGGACTGGCAGTGTCCTTAGCACAAGACCCTTCATCCTTCTCATATTCTCATGATCATTTTCTTCCAGAGAAATACATGTACTGAATGCATACTCCTGGCATTACAGCTAGACTTAAAAATGAGCATGTATGGATAATGGTATGCTGGATGTGTGAATTTCACTACATAAGATATCACCTAAAAATCTCAATCATTTCCTAAAGGAAAGTATCTGCTATTTGAATTTTTTTTTTTAACAGCAGGAGATAAAACCCAACTCCATAGCACTGTTCTAACTCACACTATTTTCTAGTATTTTAAACAGAATTCTATGGTAAGTGCATACCCATATTATCTATGGGTATATGGTACTCATTTTACCAGGAATCTTGCAAGGGTCTAGGTCAAACCAGGAGTACAGCTGACTATACAGCAGTGTCCTAATCTGCTACTTACAGGGGACACAACTGCTCAAGTTACTTAACAGGCACTATTGTTCTCTTCTCAGTGGCAATTTCAGAAACCTTATAATTCATAAACTGTTCCGGTCCTCTTTTGTAGTTATTTGATCAATTTGCTTCCAGTGGCAGGCAGTATCACTGGTCAACTACCCTGAATGATTTTGTAGTTCAAATTTGCTGTATGTTGATTGAGTCAAGGAATCACCAGCACAATATATGAAACAGTTTTCCCATTTATCCATTATTTTGCGTACATGAGTCAGACAGTCACCAGGGCATTGCATATCAGTTTCAAAGTGTCTTAATCATTTAACCTTCTCCTCACATGAACAGCATATCATATTCCAACTCTGCATCTTTTTCAGTTATACAATTTTAAGATGGGTTGGTAAGAACTGAACATACTACTAGAGATACAGGCGCACCTGCAATTTATTTTGCTTATATCTGTATGTTATATAACAGTGTTCACATCAGGTTCTTTCTGCTGCCACTTGGGCCTACAGCCAATGACAAGGAAAAAGCTTGAGATTCAGATAGGGTTACCAACAAATATCCTTTATAACTGAACATCACATCTCTGATAACTACAATGCATGCCTGCTAATTCAGAGCACTGCAATTCTGCAGAATTAGGGAATTAAACTGATCATTAGACTAACACTTTGTTTTGATCATTTGGAAATATCTTGCAGTGAATCTGAACAGAACACATACGTTCTACAGAGTCAAGTTAGCAGTTCAGGTTATAAGGTTTTAACTTAAAAAAAGTGAGGGGCAGTACAAACAGTTGCCACAACCGAAGTAACCAGGCACACACAAAACCAGTATGTGGAAGGACTTTTCATATGTATCTGAGTTGTTCCCTGTCCTCTGAGTGTTAAAGAACAATGGGCAGGACTGAGGTGAGCAGTTTTAAGGCTGAAATCCAGCACAGAACAAAACGTGATGGTAAATAGTCTGGCGGAGTCTGTGTTTCTGTGCACTGCAGAATGCTTTCCCTACAGCTGAGAAAAGTAGTCTCCCTAGTACTTAAAATGGTCAAAATTCATTCTTTTTAAACCTCTGACTGAAGGGTCTGCATATATGCAGTTGGCAAACAGGCTGTTTCTAAGGTGGTTAGATTCACTGGAAACAAGACAGCAGAAAAGTCCAGCAATCCAATATCCTGGTTCCAAAGTAGATTGTCCTACAAGGCAAGAAAGAGGGATCTGAAAGCATTGTAGTAGGGAAATGAGCTAGAGAACTGAACAGGGTTTATTTTTTAGCCCCCCAAAATCACATTTTCTTACAGTGTAAAGAAATTAGGGACATCATATGGTTTTCATTGTGTAGCCTCCCATCCTGTTCCAACTACAAGCTTTCTATCTAGTACAGTGATTCTCAAACTCTTTAGCACTGGGACCCATGCCAGGGTGACCTCTTTTTCCAGGATATGTCCTCTTTTTTAGCCTCATGCCCTGGAAAAGAACAGAAATGTCCTCCATTTCCCTGTGAGTGGCCTCTGCAGGTAGCCCATAGCCTTCTTAGAATCATTAAATTATATGTAAGCTAGTTTTAAATTTAATAAGTAATGTAGTGTTTAAATTAACCGCATGAAATCAATACAGGTGCAACCTATTTACGAATTTTTTATCTGTGGATTTGTCTCAATCCAATTGAAGATTTGACTGAACTCGAATTGGGTGGGGTGGGGGGGAACGGAAAGTCGCACACACCTTTGCCTTGCGCTGGCCTCTCGATCCATTTCAAGGCAGCCCAAAACACTGCAAAAAGGCTCTGCAAAGAGGCAGGGAAATCGCCCTGGAGCCATGGAAGAGGTTCCCCTTGCAAAGGAACAGTAAGACTCCTGGAGCCCCTGAGCCAGCCAAGGCTGAAGAGGGGGAGGGGAAGGACCCCACCCCCGAAAACCTCTGTAGCCAGAGCACAAGCAGCAAGGTGCAGTGCTCGCGCGCGCGCTCTCTCTCTCGCGCTATCTCTCTCTCTCTCTCACACACACACACAGGCAGGTGTGGCAGCAACAGAGGGGATTGCTTTAAAAAACCCAGGGAGTGTTTCCCAATTCCCTCCCCCCCAGACTGAGATGGTGCAGGATCTCCCTGCTCCAGCCTACAGAAACAAAACAGCCCAGCAAGCAAGTCTTCCTAGCAAGCCAAAGGATGAGATTTAGGCTACAATCTGATCCACACTTTCCTGGGAGTAAGCCCCATTGACTATAATGGGGCTTACTTCTGAGTAGAAAGGCATAGGACTGGACTCTTAAAAGCTCAGTATCCCACCTGTGAAAGAAGCGGGGACAGCTGGCAACAGGAGGGCTGAGTATGGAGTGGAGGAGGGGATTGATAACAGCTGCCTTAGTTTCCTTCCAGCCCCAAGTGTCAGGCTGCAGCGTATTTGCTTAACTCTATGGAATTTAGCACAACACGTTTTTCTTAATCTGCCAGGTCACAGAACAGAACTCACGTGAATAAATAGGCTCCACCTGTATGAGTGTTTTTAGCTTTTATTTTGTCATGTCCTACATTTTGGGTAGGTTTTCTTTTGTGCCTGGTTTTCTTTTGTGGTTATGACATCTGATCACCCTGGACCCACCTAAAAAAAAAAGTTTCACTTTATCAGCCATTCATGCCTCTGTGACTATAATGGGGATTGGGTAGCAGTGTCCCAACCCCCTAAGTAGCGGGTTGTTTAACCCTTGATACACATAGCCTAATCTGCTCTGTCAGTTTCGCAAACCACCAAAAACAGTTTGAGAACAGCTGATTTAGTGTGTTCAGTTGTATACAATATCAGCTGAATAGAAGATCACAACAATATGCATCTTCACAGGTATGATACAGCATCATAATGTGAATGGCAATACCTTTTCATATATAAACAGAACTGGTTGGTTCAGGTGTGTGGAACTAGCTACTGAACCTTGATGTGCCTAAACAATTGGTCATAGCTGACATGAAAAAATTGTGGTTCCTCTCTCTGCAATGGATTGTTCCTAGCACTGTGAGCCAATACATTTTTGTTAAGATTCTGCATGTTAACTCAATAAACATAGTACTATAACTCTTCCTGGAGAAAGCTTGCAACACAAGTCTACTCAGAAGTAAACCCCAATGAGTTCAACCCATTTCTGCCCAGCCCACAGGTGTATAAATTTGATTCCTGTTGCATAAATGCAACACTGAGTAGAAATGGCTTAAAGGAAAGTGTATACAGGATTGCAGACCCATTCTAGCAGCTTTTGATTCACATACCCTGGATTTATTTCTGAAACAGCTGAAGGGGGATCCTGATGCTTACCCACTTCAGTAGACAGCCACTATGAAAGTGCTAATATCTAAACAGATAAAAAGAAGACGTTGCAGTTTTGTCCACACTTACTTCATGGAACTTTAGTGAGATTTAGTACTGAACAAATACACAGGCACCCTTTAGGACAATGATTTTGCTATTTGTTTGTGCAGATAAGAAAACTGGGGTTTCATGTATAGCCTTGCTGTGTATAACACTACCAGCAGTAATGCACAGCTGAAACTACCGATAATGGATCTCTGACCCAAAGAGTGCCTTATCTGTCTGTGCACTGCCTCTTTCCCACAAGCAAGACTTCAATTTTGACTGGACCTCTTCAATATAATCTTTATATAACACTGCAAAACGTAAAGTACATCAGAAGGTATAGGACATTGAAGGAACAACTGCCACAATTCACGATTAGGTGAAAGGCCCATCTAGTTCAGCATCCTCTTTCACAGAGTGGCCCACCAGCTACCCTTGGGAAGCCTACAACCAGAAGAGAAAAGTATATTTCTCTGCGCATATAGTTGCTGAACCCAGAGATAAAGCACAACCATCATGACAAGCAAGTCATTGATAGACCAGACTTTCATGAATTTGTCTCATCCCCTTATAAAACCATCCAAGCTAGTGGCCATCATATATGCAGCAATGATTTCCACAGACTAATTATGTACTGTGTGAAGAAGTATACAGTACTTCTTTTTGTCTCTCCTAAAACTTTTTGTCTCTCCTAAATGTCCTGCCCATCTGAATTACTGGATGACTCCTTCATTCTGGTATTGTAAGAGAAGAAGAAAATTTCTCTCTCTCTCCCCCCACACACACCATGCACTGTTGATTAAGTATCAATCCCCCATGTTAAAAAAAAGTCCCAAACATTGTAGACTTTCCTCATATGAAAGACATTCCAGCCATATGATAACTTTGATTGCTTTCTTTTGCACCTTTTTAAGCTCTACAGCAGTGGTTCTCACACATTTAGCACCAGTACCCACTTTTTAGAATGAGAATCTGTCAGGACCCACCAGAAGTGATGCCATGACCGGAAGTAGCATCATCAAGCAGACAATCCTAGGCTGCAATCCTACCCATGCTTACCCAGGAGTAAATCCTATTTACTATCATTGTTAAAAAAATATATATACATAGTGGCTTGTTAAAAGTATAGGTCTATAACATTACCCCAAAAGCAGTTACAAACCATGGTAGCATCAAGTCTAATATATTAAAAATAAAAAATTAAAAAGAATGGGGACCCACCTGAAATTGGTTTGCAACCCACCTAGTGGGTCCCAACCCACAATCTGAGAAACACTGCTCTACAGTATCCTTTCTGAGGCATGGCTACCAGATCAGTACACAACATTCAAAATATAGTCACATCACAAATTTGTGTAAGGGCATTATAAAATTAGTTGTCTTCGGCTGAAATTGTACACACAATTACCTGGGAGTAAGACCTATAAAACATTGCAATTTACTTCTGAGTAGATTGCACTACCCCAAATCCTATATAGGCCCACGTTGTTACTCTCAATTAGTTTCCTAATGACCCCCAGTATGGAATTTGACTTCTTCACAGCTGTAGCACAATAGGTCAATGTTCTAACTGAGGTATCCATGATGACCCCAGATTCTCTTTCCTGGTTCATCACTGACAGCTCAGACCCCATGAGCATATAGGTGAAGTTAGAGGGTGTTTTTTTTTTTTGCCCAGTGTGCATCACTTATCAACAATGAACTACATAAATGTTCACCCAGTTTAGAGACTTCTTTTGGAAAGCTTCACAATCTGCATTGGATTTTGTTAAAAAGTTAAAAAGCACTAGATCTTTGGGGACCCCACTTGTTACTTTCCTCCATTGTGAAAACTGCCTATTTATTCCTGTCTGCTTTCTGTCCTATAACCAATTACAACCCATAAAAGGAACTGACCCCTTTCTCCACAATTGCTTAGCTTACTCAAAGAACTTTTGGTGAGGGACTTAGTCAAAACTTATTTGAAAGTGCAAGAATACAGTGTCAATTTGATTGTTTCTATCCTCATGCCTTTTGACACTTTCAAAGAACTAGAACAGGGCTCTCCAAACCCCAGCCTATGGACCGGGTGCGGGGTTTGGAAAAATCCCTCCCTCCCATAACACAGGCCAACACACATTTTACTTCCTTAAATGTTACACCAATTCCTCGGTATATTTGGGGTGCCGATTCAAAAAATGGCATCCATTTTGCCTTATCATGTCTAGTTTTGATATAGTATAGTATAGCCACTTTAGTGAACGGTTCAAGCAGCTACCTCATGAGGAAGCTGCTTGAACCATTCACGAGGCTATACTATATCTCCAAAACTAGATGTGATAGGGCAAAATGGATGCCATTTTTGGAATTGGCACCCCAATTCATATCAAAACACCATAAAGTTTGGAAAAACTTTTCTGATCCTCAATTTTGTAGGCCTGTGCAAGCAGCACATACCGCTCTGCATACCTGTGTCCAGATCAGCTTGAATGAAACATAGTCCCGCAGCAGCATGGTAAGCATTGCTTGGGATGGGAAGGGCTTTATTGGGACACAGCAGTTTCCAGTTTGGAGACTGCTTTTCTATATGCTTAGTATATTTAATCTTTAATTATGCTTTCCACCAGTTTACCCAGAACAGACATTAAGCTGATCAACCTCTAATTTCCTCTATCTTACTGAATTCCTTTTTAAAATATTGGTGTTACGTTCTTCTTTACACTCTCTTTAACCTTCTCTTGTATACAGAGTAGACCAACCACTTTCTTGAGAGGTTTCCTGCTTTTGATGTATTTAAATGTTGCTATTGTTTGTCTTGATGCCATGTGTGAGAAGTGCATGCATGTGAGAACTTACTGCATTCCTTCTACAAACACTTCTCTAGAACAAAACTATCACCAGATCAAACCCATTACATTAACTTTTTCATCTCATGCCAAGCATTAACCTAAGCAAAGGAGTAATAATCCGACTACTTCCGAAACATCCACTGACAACTTTCTCTCCAGTGCAAAAGTTATAAACCGAGGCTGCAACTCTATGCAGACTGGTTTGAGAGGAAGGCTGCAATCCTACCCACGCTTACTTGGTAGTAAGCCCCAGTGACTATGATGGGACTTACTTCTGAGTAGACGTGCCTAGGCTAGGGCTCTAAGCCTCCCTTTCCCCTCCCCCAAACTCAGAGTAATCTATCTTCCAAGCAAACCTGCCCAGGAGTGGGCACCAGACCCCCCCCCCCCCGATTCTCCTGGAGCGAGTCTCAGTCTTAACTTTTCCCTTCTGCCCACCGGGGAGACTCTGGTAAGTTTCATTGCCCTGCCCAGCCTTGCCGGCTCCTTCTTCTGCTCTGAACGCCATGAAGTCCCCCTCCAGAGAACGAAGACGGTCCCTGAGCCGGCAGCAGAGGCGCCTCGCGGCCCACTTTCTGCCCAGCGGCCCCTTCTCCCCCACTTCGGCCGGAGCTCCCACGGCCGGTCTCCAGGCCAAGCCCGGCGCCCCGCTCGAACTTCTCCTGGAGGGGCTGGCCCCGGGCCCTCCCCTGGGCGGCAGGAAGGACAAAGCCCCTGCAGGGAGAGCCGCGGAATTTCGGACGGGCCTGCAAGGGAGAGTTGGAGCCCGCACCGCCCGGCCCCCGGCGCACGCGAGGCGCAGACCGGGGGGGGGGGAGGCAGAAGCCGCGAGCCGCCTCACGTAGCCTGCCCGACGCGAGTGAGGGGCAGCGGGAGGGGAGGCTTCCCCCGCCTCAGTGGCGGACTGCAGGGAGGCCTCGCCAGAGGGAGCCGGCCGAGCCGCCGGCCGCACCTCCCTCCACTCTCCCTCGCCGGTCGGCTCTTGGAGGGGGCAACTGGGGGAGCGCGAGGGGGAGCTCCCACGCGGAGGGGTGGGGAAGGCGGGGGCAGCTCGCGGCCCCTCCCGCCCCGGGAAACAGAGGCCGGCCTCAGCTGCGGAAGCGGCTCCCCCCTCCCGAGAAGGCTCGGGCAGGTTTGGGGACTGCTCGGTGGGGGAGGGGAAAGTTTGAGCACCGGGGTGATGGGGGAGGAGTGCCTGCGGGGGAGGGGGAGGGTGCCGGGCCGCGGCAGGGCGCCCAGCGCTCTCGAGGGGGCGGCGTGGCTCTCACCTGTGCGAGGGGGGCCGATCTCGGTCAGTGGAGGGGCTCTGCTCCCCCAGCCCTCCGAGCAGCACTAGCAGCAGACATTCATTGTCAGCCTAGGCAGGCTCAGCAGAGAGCCGAGCCGCTCGATGCGGCGGTGGCGGTGGCAGCCTGCGAGCCGAGCCAGGCCCTCGTCTCTGTGCTCCCCACAGGCCTGGCTAGTCGAGCTCCGAGCCAGCCCACGCCGCCTTCTGCCCGCCCACTGCGCCCCTTGGAACCGGGGAATGTTTGCTTCTGCACTTGCAGCCGGGCTGACTTTGCTCGCTGCGCTGACAACGGGGGGAGGGGGGGGATCTGAACAGAGCGCTCAGCCACTCCTCCTGAAGGCTGTTTAGAGGACAAGGGCTGCAGTCCTAGCCACCCTTTCCTGGGAGTAAGTCCCGCTGACTAGAATGGGACTTACTTCTGAGTAGACAGGCACAGGCTCCAGGCTCTCATAGGACGCACAAGTTGCAGAAGTTTCACAGTTTGGCTCCCCCACCAACAGTTAAACAAAAGGGACCCCCCTTAGCCCAGAATTGATTCTCAAACCAAGTTGGTACAGCAGGTTGAGGTCACTGTCCTCTCTGAACTTCTCTAGGAGTCAACCCCATTGATGATAGTGGGACTTCTGAGCAGGCATGCATAGGAGGGGAGGAGGAACCAGGGCAGGAGGGGTGTGTGAAACTCCTTTAGCAGAGCTACAACTGAGTGTACCAGAACCAGGGGACATCCACTAAAATTGAGTGTTGGGAGAGTTAAGAAAATATTTCTTTCCTCAGCACGTAGTTGGTCTGTGGAACTCCTTGCCACAGGAAGTGCTGATGGCACCTGGCCTAGATGCCTTTAAGAGAGGATGAGACAAATTTCTGGAGGAAAAGTGCATCACTGGTTACAAGATGTGATGGGTATGTGCAACCTCCTCATTTTAGAAGTGAGCTACCTCAGAATGCCAGATGCAATGGAGGGTACCAGGATGCAGGTCTTTTGTTGTCTTGTGTGCTCCCTGAGGCATCTGGCGGGCCACTGTGAGATACAGGAAGCTGGACTAGATGGGCCTTTGGCCTGATCCAGCGGGGCTGTTCTTATGGCTCTGTGTCACATGGCCATTTCCAGTAAATCTCAGGGCAAGTTTATTGTGGCTGAAACAAAAATCAGGCTTTTTGAAATCCTCAACCACGTGGGAGTTGTAAGAAAATAATGCTTGCTAACAAGGCAACTTGCAGGACAGGATAAAGCTTGTGCTCTACTCCACTTTGGGAAAAAGAATAAAATATTTAGGGGTCCAATCCTATCCAGCTTTCCAAGCACTGATGCAGCTGTGCCAAAAGGGTATGTGCTGCATCCTGTGGTGGTGGTGGGGGGTCTGTCATGGAGGCTTCCTCCAGGTAATGAAATATTTGTTCCTTTATCTTGGGCTACATTGCAGCTGCAACAATTCCCTGATGGCCCAATCCTATACGTACCTGGCACTGGGTGCTGTAATGTTTACAGTACCCAGACAGTAGGGAGTGCTGGGCCTGTGCCAGTCAGGCATCAGGCCCAGTGCCGGCAGGAGGAGGCCGCAGCACTGCTGGGGCTGAGACTGGCAGGTGGTGGTGTGGCCTCTGTGGGGAAGGGGAAGGGCAGAATGAGGGGGGGGGGAAGAAGCAGGGTAGTAGCAGGGTGGGACTAGCAGGGCCCTGCTCTGCCAGATTTCAAAATCCATGTTAGGGCAGAAGTCCTAACGCAGAGGCTCTCATATGTGCACTGGCAAAATAGCTGGCAGAGATGAGACCCATTGCCCTGGCTTTCCTTGGCAGAAGGTGATAAAAGTCTCTCCCCCCCAGATTCTTGGTGGCTTCCTGGTGCCTGCTGGATACAGCAGTAGCTGCTGTGCCTCTGCTGCTTCAGCAGGTGACAGATTGGGCTGTAAGGCTGCAATCTTATGCACACTCTCCTGAGAGTAAGCTCTGTCAAAGACAATGGGACTTACTTCTGCGTAGACAAGCATAGGATTGTACTCTAAGGCTCCTTAGCAATCTCAGCATAATATTGAGACATAAAACAAGATGACCAAAAACTAATAATGAATTATTAAAAATGTAGCATTCCCAGCTGACATTTTTTTGAAAAGAAAAAAGACACTGAAATATTCTTCCTTTTTTCATAATATTAAGTCATTCTAATTTTTCTGGTATACTGTGGAGAGAATGCATAAGATTGGCCCTTCCTCCCACCCTGAACTTCCAGCCCTACACACAGACATACAACTGAAGGTCAGGTTCAGTTTGGTGATACTGGCAGGTTAAAGTCCCAAGTCCCAGTCCTGAACCTACTTGGAAGTAAGCTTGTTGATTTCAGTTTGGTGCTTACTAAGAGGATTTAAGACTGGGATATATGCTAGATGAGTTTTGCTAAAATAAGAAACAGACCAACTGCAGGGCTCATACTCCATCCCTAAAAGTCCCTAAACTGAAACAAAGTCCCTAAAAGTCTCTTTTTTAATTCTAGGTCCCTAAAGTGCTCTGGTTCTATATAGAGTGGACTGCAGAGTTCAGAAAGTTGAAAACTCTTTCATGGCCTTCCAGAGGCCAAGAAAGTCTCCACAGCTGCCTTGCCATGCTGGTTGTGCATCTGCATTGTTTTGGCTTATCTGGTGGAAAGATCACCTCCTAAGGGAATCACTACACAGCGTTTGATGGCCTGCCTTCCTTCCTTGGTGGAGATACATTGTGTGGCCACCTGGTCTCCCTGTACACTTTCACTAACACTATAAAAGAGATAAGGCATCTTCAGCTGACACATGCTTTAGCATGTTTGGACAATGGCTCGTTCCATTTCCTGGCTCTCCCTGCTATATTGCTCTTTCAAATCCTGAATGGTCAAGAAATGCCCCCCTTTCAGAGAACAGCTGACTTCTTACCTTGTGAATTCTTGTTCACAATAATGTGATGTGCCTTGCCATCCTGGGTGACAGGTGTAATGGAAGATCAGAAGATCATCTGGTGGATGATGTGGTGTTGACAGCTATTCCATGTTTTGACAGCTGTTTGACAACTCTGGGAAGGGCAGGGCTGGCTCCACAGCTGTAATCAATCAAGGCCAATGGAGACTGATGGATACCTGAGCTTCATTTGACCTTGATGGGACTTTGAATGGACATGGACTGAAGGGATGGCTCACATAATTTGGACTTAACAAGGGGGCTGCAGGATAAAAGGCAGCTTCAGAAGGAGCCAAAAGCTACCTGACCAAGAGGTACCTGTTCTGCCAAATTCCCAATCCAAGCTCTGCCTGGAGAATTATGCCCACCTTTAACTAATTAGCACCCTTTTTTTAACCCAAGAATGACCCTGGTTCTGCCCTGCGGTACTACTGGACCCCACCACCAGGGTAGCTCACCTGTTTAACCTACAGAGGTCCTCCTTCCTGCCAGCAGCCTCCCACCACTACAGCAGCCCTTGGTCCTCAGCAGGTCTTGGACACAGCAGCCAAACACCAGTCTTAGTATCTCCAGTAGTTTCTGCTCCAGCAGCTTCCAAAGTCCATTCACACATCAGTTCATCAGCAGTTCCAGCAGTCCATTCGCCATCAATTCCTCAGTCCATTAATCCAGTCTCTTCCACTCCAGCTCAATCTCCCAAAGCACAGCAGAGTCTTCTGCAACAGTGTATCCTCTCCAGCAGCACCTTGGTCCTCAGCAGGTCTTGGGCATGGCAGCCACACACCAATCTTCAGTGTCTCCAGCAGTCTCCAAACTCCATTCACCCATCAGCAGTTCCAGTAGTCTATTAGCCATTAGTTCCTCAGTCTCCAGCTTTCCTCCTCCTACTACTACCCACACCAAACTTTCCTTTCATTTTATGCCTGAGGGCCCCATTACCTTCAAGTGGCTGCAGCTGTGCAGCACACCCTCTGTTGAATGCCCAGGACTTAACCCTTAAAGGGACCACTGCTGACACCACATCCTACCTCCTCACCAGGTCTTCCATGATTCCAGTACACTCTCTTCCATTGAATTATATGAAGTGTAAAATGCTTAATTTTGGTTGAATCATGCACTTTGTTTCTATCATAAACACAGATGTTTGAAAGGATTTGAACTAGGAAACAGAAAATTTTACCAAGCTATAAATGCAGCTGTATAACTTCACACCTCTATTTTAGTGTATATTTTCATAATACGAACCACACTAAAACATGAGACTGGCATGGGGTGGGGGAATATGGTAGGCAATAGCTGTTGGTTAGAATGCAGCTGTTGTCCCACAGAGAATGAAAGAAACCCATGTCTGCAGCCAGTAAGAGGAAGGAACTCAACCAGCAACAGCCAATTTATAGTTGGGCCATATCCCTTCCAAAGAACAAAGGCAGGCATTGGCGGTGGGCCCTTAATAACTAGTCAAGACTCCCTGGAGATGGGCAGACAATAATGCTTATTTCTACAGATCAAGCTGTTGTTAGGACCAGGGCCTTTAAAAATAGCAACTTAAATTACTGGTATTGAGAATATGGGAAACCCAAATTCATATCTCAATTTGCTGTAAAATTAACTTACTGCCCAATCTTAACCAACTTTCCAGCACTGAAACAGCTATGCCAAGATGGTGTGCTCTGCATTTGGGGGGCCATCATGGAGGCCTCCTCAAGGTAAGGGAACATTTGGGGCTCCATTGGCACTGGAACCTTTGTTAGGATTGGTCTGTGGATCTTTGAGCAGGTCACTGTCTCTCAGCATAACCTGCCCCACAGAATTGTTGGGGGGGGGAATAAAACACTTATCCAAGTTCCTTGGGGGAAGATAACAACAACAGTATTTATATACCGCTTTTCAACAAAAGTTCACAAAGCGGTTTACAGAGAAAATCAAATATTTAATGGCTTCCTGTCCCAAAAGGGCTCACAATCTAAAAAGATGCAACACCAGCAGACAGCCACTAGAACAGACAGTGCTGGGGTGAGGTGGGCCAGTTACTCTCCCCCTGCTAAATAAAAGAGGAGCACCCACTTGAAAAAGTGCCTCTTAACCAGTTAGCAGGGGTTATAGCAGGACAGGATATACACTCAAAACATTAAAAGTTCAGTGCAAAACAGAGGGTGACCAAATGCAGAAGCAGTCAGGGATTCTATGTCTTTTAACAAGTGTGCAGAAGATAACAAGTTCTGCAGATAGTACTTTTTACCCTGGTTGAAAAACTGTAGTTATCAAAATTCTCCATTCTCACAAGTAATAAAGTGCAGGAGGCCCACCTTTTTCTACATCTGATCACCCTAGCAAATAAAAGCAACTAAATACAAATAGCTTATTATTTATACAGCATCAACAAAGGAATTTACACAGAGTAATAGGGGAAGGTGCTACCCTAAAGAGCTTACGATCTAAATAGGTATAAGGGAGCGAAATATGAGCAGGGGAAGAATATAAAAATGTCTTAGCTGATTGTTGTTAAGCTTACCTGCAGTTACAACAGGGAAAGAGGACTAACAGTGCAATCCTATTTGTCTACCCAGAAGTAAATCTCATTGAATTCAAGGAACTGGGGGCCCAATCCTACCCAATTTTCCGGTGCCGGTGCAGCCATGCCTATGGGGCATGCATTGCATCCTGTGGTGGGGAGGCAGTCACAGAGGCCTCCTCAAGGTTCCCATTTGTTCCCTTACCTTGGGGCTACATTGCGGCTACACCAGTGCTGGAAAGTTGGATAGGATTGGACCCTTAATCCCAGGTAAGTGGGTATAGGATTGCAGCCCAAGGTATTGTGCCAAAAGCAAAGTTTAATTTAATTTTTGTAACATTACAGGTATCTAGTAAAAATTGTTAAATGTATTATTTATTAAAGACATGTAGTTAAGATTGCCAGGTCCAAATTTAACAACTGCCTTGCTAAAGACTCGTGGAGCCCATCCTCATTCAGTTTTCATGCTACAATTAAAAGCACAAATGCAGAACCTGAAAAAAGGTGGGCAACTCTCGAGGTACAAAGGAAGACAGGGTCCTGTACCTTCCATAATGTGTGAAAGATATAATTTCAGCAGGTGCAGGTTTTCTATACTTTACATGACAAGCCATACCTGACAAAATTCTGGCTCCTTCACAGCTGCAGTCTTATGTATATTTACTTGGGAGTAAGCCCTATGGAATACAGAGGAACTTACTTTGAGTAAACACACATAGGCTGATCAGACTGTAAAGATACAGGTGTACTCTTTGGCACCTGGATGTTTCAGTTGCCATTTATTTTGTGGTTTCTGTATTTATGACTTCTACATTATGGAGAGTTGCCTACATCAAAGTTAATATTTCAGATTTCTTTGGCCATGGTGGCATGTTACTGGATATCTACTTTACTCAACATTGTATGTTCAAATGTTTATTTTCTTCAGTGTAATGCTTCAGGAGTCCAATACTCAGCTAGACCATATGAGGAGTAGGAAGTGAACAGCGTGACTGAAGAAATGTGAGAGTCCCAGACTTTTGAACTTGACTGTGTTTTCATCATCTGGTGCAGGACTATGCAAGCCTTGTGGTTCCACTCAATTCTTCCTATGCATATTTACTCAGAAGTAAGTCCTACTGAATGCAACAGAGTGTACTCAAGTATGTTTGGGACTGCAGCTTTTATTTCTCAAAGGGGAAAAGAAAATTTCACTTTCCACATTGAAGAACTCTGTGCGCTACCAGCTAAGATGTAGTTCAACCCCAAGGGGAAAAAAGAACACTTAAAATGTGCAGAACCTTAATGATAAATACTGTCAGAGTTTTGCACATCAAAGTGCTGCAGTTATTTCATGGGAACAAAGCCATGAGCTATAGACCAGGGGTGGGCAAACTTTCAGCTTCAAGGATCCTGGACCTTTAGCAAATGTATAGATTGGGGAATGTGGGATGACAAGCTGCACCTGCTGACATTCCCTCTTCTATAGGTTCAGGAACCCTAAAGCTGAAAGTGTGCCCACCCCTGCTGCTGCAATTCAATGCACATTTTACAGGGACTGCAGGCAACCCTATACACATTTTCCTTGGAGTAAGCGCCATTGAGCACAATGGGACTTACTTCTGAGAAGACATGGCTAAGAAGATGGTGCATCCCAAGCCTGGGCGTGTCTACTCAGAAGTAAGTCCCATTGAGTTCAAAGGGGCTGACTCCCAGGAAAGTATGCCGAAGCTTGTGCTGCAAGTCTCACTGACCACAACAGGATTTATTTCCGAGTAGGCATGCACAGTCCTCACTGTGCTTGTCGCGTTCAAAGGGATGGGAACTGCTGCTTAGTGAGCGCATATGGAACTTCAGCTGCTCTGCTTGGCGTTTCGCAGGCGAGCCCAACCCGTTGCTTTTTTCTTGGCTCTCCCGGCTTCCCGTCCACTGGTCTCATTTTATTGGCCGGAACGAAGTCACCTGATCGTTGGGCAGCCACTTTCAACATGGCGTTGCAGTTGTAGTCTGCTGAGAAGCCTGGGACGCTTCCTGGTACAGCTGCTGGGTAGGAAGGCATGTGGGTCAAGAGGTGGTGCAGGGGGTGGTCCAGCTGAAGAAGTTGCAGCTCTGTTCTGCTTGTTGGGGATGAGGGTCATTCCACAGTTCAGTCCCTTCATTTTCTGCCCTGGCACTGAGTGCTGTATCAAAGTCCTGTATTCTGGGGCTCTGGCTTTGTTTCCTATTCATTGGGACTCTGCGTGCACTGGATCGGCTATACCAGTGTTTCCTCACCCAGTGGTACGGGTGCCACCGGCGGCACTTGAGGTGGTGCCTGGTGGTATCTCACTGCACTGGTTAGACCCTACCTGGAGTACTGTGTCCAGTTCTGGGCACCCCACTTTAAGAAAGACACAGCCAAACTGGAGTGTGTTCAGAGGACAGCGATTAAGCCTGGAGGACAAGCCCTACAAAGAAAGGTTGAGGGGTCTTGGTATGTTCAGCCTGGAGAAGAGAAGGCTGAGAGGGGATACGATAGCTGTCTTCAAACACCTGAAGGGCTGTCATATGCAAGAAGGGACAAACTTGTTCTCAGTTGCCTCTGAAGTGGGTACCAGTGGGTGTAAACTGCAAGAGAAGAGATTCTGATTGGACATCAGGAAAAAAAAATTCCTGACAGTAACAGCAGTTTGGCAGTGGAACAGATTGTCGAGGGAGGTGGTAGACTCCCTCACTGGAGATCTTCAAGCAGAGGCTCTATAAGCACCTGTTGGAGTTGCTCTATTAAAATTAATTTAATTAATTAACAGTATTTATATACTGGTTTTCAACAAAAAGTTCACAAAGCGGTTTACAGAGAAGAATCAAATAACTAATGGCTCCCTGTGGGAGGAGGTTTACCACAATTTGCTCTCCTCATTTTAGAATTATTTTCACTGTTTGCTTTTGTATCTTCACAAGTGGCCGACTTTCAGCAGGAAAGAACAAGGGCAGTGTTTCTCAAACTGTAGGTCGCAAGCCAAGTTCAGGTAGATCCCCACTCATTTCAATGTGTATTTTATTTTTAATAGACTTGATGCTATCATGGTATGTGACTGAATTCAGGGAAATGTTACAGATCTGTACTTTTAACAGGCTACTATGTACAGTATGTGCTTTTATCGATGATAGTCAATGGGGCTTAAGTGTGGATAGTATTGCAGCCTTTGGGATGTTGGGGACTTTTTAAAACAGATCAGCTGTTGCTTGGGCAGGTTAGGAGGGTTTTCTTTATTTTAAATACATTTTTTAATTTATACTTATTATAAAATTTTTAATTTGATTTTATAGTACGGAGGATGTTAAAAATATTCATGCTGGATGATGTCACTTCCAGCCATTATAGCACTTCCAGGTTAATGACTTCTGGTGGGTTCCAACAGATTGCCTTTCTAAAAAGTGGGTTCTGGTACTAAAATGTTTGAGAACTACTGAGAAGGGAATAGTACTTTCCTCTTGCATGCTGTTTGTTAGTCATATAACTGTGGTGCCCATGCATAAGTGCCTGCAGATGATTGCAATAGAAATGGATTTTCTTATACTTTCAGAAAATGTTGGGAAGGAGCTGAACTGATGGCATGCAAGTGTCTTCTGTGGGTTAGGTTTCTGGAGCATTCTATATCACTACACAGAAGTGCAACAAGTCATAAGAAGGTGTGGAATCTCTTATCTTTTGTGGATCACCAAGTCAGAAATATTGCTTTTATTAAAAACATGGAAAGTGATCATACACAAGACTTGGAAATGGAAGGCTCTAATCTGGAGCAAAGAGTGACTCAGCCATCTATGGGGGATCCCAGCAGTGGCACTGAACCAGTAAAAAATGGTGAGACACTGATCACAGAAGGGAAGGCAAAAATAATTTTCCCAAGTGCCAATGAAGTGTTCTACAACCCTGTCCAGGAGTTCAACAGAGACCTGACGTAAGTGAGAGCCAGTGGAGACATTATGGTTTGTTTTCCATTGAACTTTGTAGAAAATGATCTGTTGGAATCTGCCCATGTGCTATAGAAGAGGTTGTTCTTCTAATTTTGGGAGATAGAATATGGGAGTTGCAGCCTGGAGTTGCTGAATTAGTCAGCCTTGGATTACTTTATGTTGAAGAGGAGATCACTGAAAATTTCATGAGTATTAAACCACCTGCAAGTTACTTTAACAATAAGGAGAAATGAGCACTCCTTCACATCCAAAGGGGTCACAGGGAGGGGAAGAATGTGGGTTCCAAGGATTTGTTCAAGAGGGCAAATCAACACCTGTGTACTCAACTCCACCTTTTGATATGTGAAAAAGAGAAGAGGCAGCCCATGTTTTCTACCAGAAAGAATTATGTCCCTAGACAGCCCCAAGGAACCTGCAGGCTAGAGGATGCTGGGGGGGCCCTGCACCATGTCCCGAGTGCTTCCTATCATCACCAGAAGGATATTTATGGAGTATGTGATTGTATTCCAAATACATGTGACCAGGGAATGGACATTCCAATTTCAATTCCCTGTACTTTTTAGCTTGGTCTTACTTTGCTGCCAAATCTGTTGTAGTGAGGGCGAAAGGCAAAACATGTAGGTCCTTGTTGCTCACTGCCCCCTCGTCTTCAGATTCTTTTGACAGGAAAGGTGCAGTCCCATTTGCTGCCTATTCTACACATTCTATTATCCAGCAGTTCAGAGGAACATACAGTATATAGTTAAAATATGTGTTTGTGTGTTTTAGGCTGCAATCCTAACCACACTTTCCTGAGAGTAAGCCCCATTGAACATAATAGGACTTACTTCTGAGTAGATCTGGTTAGGATTGTGCCCTTAGTATAAAAGCTAACATAGGCATTGTTTTCCATGTGAATTGACCCTGTCATGCCACTGTCTGTTTCCATAACAGAGCCTATAATTGCAGATAACTTCTCAACAGTATAAGCTGTATGGAGAAAGAGAACCATGTGCTCATCTTGTAATTACATTTTATTTGCAAAGAATGGATTATTGCAAATAATGTTGGACTAGGTGAACCTTTGTCTGATCCAGCAAGGCTTACTTAAAGAGTGTATATTCAAGGTTGCTTAACACAGATTAGTTATGGCTAGTTTTTAGAGATCCTGAATATGCACACTTGCTTTGTAAACTAAAAACCCACTGTTGGACCATAGTAATTCTAGTGTGCTCCCAAAAGATGAATGCAAATCTGAAGTTGACCCACCCTTAACTTTAGGCATAGTGTCAGGTTTTGAGTAGTCATCTGTTGTTATCTGAACTGACTCATCATTTGGGGTAAACTTCTAGTGACCTTTATAGAGGCCAGAATTTTAGAAGCAAAAAATGCTCACACTTTGAATAATAGACCTCTCTGAAATTCTAAGGAGTGTGTGCATGTGCTTTTGTATGCCTGGCTGTGGGATATCAACACCGTACTTATCTGAGTTTTAATATATGCTGAGACTTTCTCTCTCCTTTTCCACCTACAGGTGTGCCGTCATTACAGAATTTGCTCGTCTACAGCTTTCATCAAAAGGAATTCAAAGTGAGTGACAATATTGTCTCCTTTATTTCATGTCTGATCCATCGAGGGAAAACTAATAACATATGAGGCACAGTTGTCAATTCTGCTTGTACATAAGGGTCCTCTGGACCCGTGTTGAGCCAGACTTGACCCCACCTGAGCCCTTGTGCTCTGGTCACCTCCAGAAGGCTTCAGAATGACACTTTCAGGGCAAAACAAAAAAAAAATGCTACTTCCAGTTTCCCAAGGGAAACCAGAAGTGATGTTTTTATGCCATATAAGGCATTCTGAAGCCTGGGGAAGTCCTACAAGGGCTTTTGAAGGCTTAAGGGGCAGAAGATCATGAATTTGATTATCTGCGATTTTCAGTATCTGCAGGGAGATAGACACAATCTATCTCTCCTTTAAAGCCAAACTTTCTCTTGTTTCCATAGTGTAGGAAAGAGTGTGCTGCTGCTCTTCTCCTTGCTTTCAAATTATGAGATCTGTGTGCAAAGCATAGTGGATACCAACCATTTTCAACTTTTTTCAGCTCACGGCACACCAACAAGGCACTAAAATTGTCAAGGCACACTAGCAGTGATTTAATCTAAGTAAAAAACTGAATTACAATTAATTGTTAATGAATATAATTAATACAATTATATTATTACATGACAAAGAAACTCACAAGAAGCTTGGAGAAAAAAGTATATGTGATTCTGGAAAGGATGAAAAATGTTATTAAAGTGTTATGCGAGAAAGTGCTGGCAAAGAGAGGTCAGATTGAGCACATAGTGGAGAGCTGTGGGGTGGGGGCAATGAAGAGACACGAGTGAAACAACTACAGGACACAGCTGGAGTGGGGGGAGAGATAACTTGAAGCAACTGATTCTGAACCTTTGGAAGGTGGGGATGAGTGAAGGGAGGGACAGTAAGAGGTGCTGACTGCAATTATAAGATTTGGGGGGCAATGTGCCTGTGGGAGGGAGTGGGGTAAGGAGAAGTGCCAATTGCCTGCTCCTGTATTTAAGAAAAAAAGTGCGACCAAAAGCCCAGTCCTAGGCATGTCTACTCAGAAGTAAGCCCCATTATAGTCAATGGGGCCTCCTCCCAGGTAAGTATGGAGAGGATTGTGGCCCAATGCCCTTCCCCCTAAAAGGCAATGCAGGGAGGGTTGCTTTGGGGAGTTGCAGGCAAACTGTGGCAAGGAAAAGGGACTTTCCAGGACCCTTTTAGCCAGCCAGTTCTTAGGCTGGTAGCCTCAGCAGACTCACTCACTTCATATCTGCTTGCCTGCTCCTGGCTCCCTCGTTCTGTCTGCTGGGACCTCCTACAAACTTCTCTGATCGCCCAGTCAACACGCAGAGGAGGCAACAGGGACTTAATACCCAATCCTAGGCGTGTCTACTCAAAAGTAAGCCCCATAATAGTCAATTTGGCTTACTCCCAGGTAAATCAGGTTACAGCCTTCGTCTTGCTCAGGAGCAGAAGCAAGTGACAGCAGGAGGCACAAAGCAGCCACGACCAGCCCCTTCACTGGCTGCCTGCTCCTTTTTCTTCTGCTGCGTATGAGGCTCAAAGCAGCCGCTTCCCCCACATGTGCGGCTGCTGCCTGTCTGCTCTGGTCTCACGGCACACCTGAGGCAGCCTTGCGGCACATTAGTGTGCCGTGGCACAGCGGTTGAAAAACGCTGGTGTATACTGTTTGCTTGGAACGGCTCTGCCTTGTACACCTGCTCAGGCAGCATTGTACAGTGTTAGTCGTGACCTGACATGAAATAACTAGACCCCTCTTCAAAGCTTTTGACCTAATTCTTAGAACTGCAGTACAGAATATCTAGACCTGCCATTTTCAACCTTTTTCATCTCATGGTACACTGACAAGTCACTAAAATTGTCAAGGCACACCATCAAGTTTTTGACAATTGACAAGGCACACCATGCTGCCAGTGAGGGGCTCACATCCCCCATTGGCCCTACTAATAAATGACTTTCCCCCCAAATTCCTATTGCACACCTGTGGACCACTTGTGGCACACCAATGTACCATGGCACAGTGGTTGAAAATGGCTGGTCTAGGCCTTCTTTCATTGACGACTATACTGCAAAGAACAATGGATAGTCTGCTTGAACAATTTAAGCTAACAAAGTAGACATATGGAAGGTTAATAGAAGAAAGGACTTTAGTGGCCCGATCCTGTTCTTATCTTACACCATTTAAGTGTGTGCTCTGTTGTGCACACAGTTGCAAAAGCACTGTAAAGCTGTTTGCAACAGCACATCTATAGGCAGTGCTGGCGCAAAGGCCAGAGCAACACCCATTGGTGCAGGTGAGTCAGATGTAGGGGAGGGGTGGAATGGGGCTGGGGATGGACAGATCAAGCCTGCGAGGAGGGTGAGTTTGGCAGCCCCAGCAAATGCTGTATCCTATCCCCCCTTTCTGGACCTGATCTGCTGACACAGATCAACTTGGACCTGTGCCAGCGATACTACTGGCACAGGTCTAAATTGATCCATAGCAGTGGCTTGGGCTTTCCCCAGGACCAGGGGGTAAATGTCCCTTACTCTGAAGAGACCTCCCACCTACTAAGTTTCCCTATGGGATGCAGCATAGCCCTGCTGACCAGGGGAATGTAGGCAGGATTGGGCCAGGAGAGGTTGTGTGTGGTTGTGGCACATGCCAAATTCTGACCCCCTTCCTGGACCTGATCTGTCTTCATGGATAAATTTGAACTTGCCTCATCAATTGAGCTGGTGCAGGTCCAATTTGACCCATAGGGGCAACCGGTGCTCACCCCAAGGCAAGGAAACTAATGTTCCCTTACCCCAAGGAGGCCTCCAGTGGCCTATCTCACTGTAGGATATAGCGGTAGTTGCAGTGGCGCCTCTTTATCACCACATCAGGGAGTTAATTAGGACTGGGCTGTAAATTTGGAGGGGAGGAATGTATGCAGTTCTTCTAACTTGCAACTGAATTAAAGGGGAGGTGCAGCAATAAGAGTTATCCCTTCAGTGAAAACAGCTGAGCTGTAGAAAGAGGACCCAGACTTTCAGGTCTTTCAGGAGAATCAATCTTTCATTGACTTCACTGGCAGTGCTTGGCTTAATATTGAATAATAAGCCATTTTACATTTGTGTAAATGATTTAGGAATGTAAATGGGCATCAGAGGTGATGGATTTTCAAGCAGGCTTCCAGACAAGAGCTTCACATCAGTCTCTAATGCTCTGTCTTTTTGCAGTTTCAGTCCCTGGGGAAGAGAATGCCTCAAAAGTTGTGGTGGATCTTTCCAAAGGTGACAAAGATGATGATTCAGAACAGTCACCTGCTTGGAATCAGCTGGACCAGGAAGAGCTTAAAGTTGCAGCAGTGGGGGAAGTGTGCCAGGTACTATGTCCCTTTGCTTGTAGTTTGGTCTGGATGGATGGCAGATTGTTTTTTATTGTGCTGACATTATTTTAAATGGCTAAGGGCCCAATCCTACCCAATTTTCCAGTACTGGTGCAGTTGTGCCAGTGGGGTGTGTGCTGCACCCTGTGGTGGAGGGGCAGTCACTGGGGCCTTCTCAGGGTATGGGAACATGGGTTCCCTTGCCATGGGGCTGCAGTGCGGCTACACTGGAGCAGGAAAGTTGGATAGGATTAGACCCTAACTCCTTTGATATCCTTTCCTCTCCTTTATTGTACCTTCCAGCATCAAAATCAAATTGCAGAGCCCGACATCTGTATCATATAATGAGCAACACTCTTGAGTATATCTGATGTCATCAATGTATGTGGTGCTTTTCCAAGGAACAGATGCAAAACAAACAAAAAGACACTCTCTCCCCAGGAGTGCTCCTTAGAAAAGGGACCTCCCCCCTTTTTTGCTTCTGCTCTGACAAGCCCCATGTTTACTGATGACATTCTATAAATAGCAGCATTATTCATTATATGCTATAGGTGTAGGCATCTACACAGACTTACAGACTTAAGGCGTCTTCCATGATGTCTAACAAAGTAGGTTAAATATTTCACTGCTTAAATATCTTCCTCCTTTTAAATGGCCTTCCAGTACCCACCTACAATGGGACTTCTTGCTTGACCTCTGTAAAATGCTTGAGCTGGGCTGTCACAGACCTTCTTAAGAACAGAGTCTGTGACCTGCAGACCAGCTCTTGATTTAGATACATGTTAAAGTGTTCATAAGATTGATTCAACGTTGAAAATCTGTTGCAAAAGGCAACTTGTGTTTCCTTCCACATGTGAGTTGGTCCCCAAATCATAAGGCACAGAAAAGTGTTTTGTGGAAACTCATGGTTGTTCTAGGTTTAAGCCTCCAGTGGCTGCTTCTTAACGCTGGTAGTACTGAGCTTTATGTGGGCTGGGGCAAGGGATCCCCACACACTTCTTGTTTGGCTATTGTGTTCATTTTAGCAGGGCATCTGTGGTGCTCCAGTGTGTTCTCCATCTGCGATGCTCTCCATTAATTTTCCTGTATCTTTCTCCATTTAAGGGTGGACTCCGGGTGCTGGAGGCTTTGGCTGCTTCTGGACTACGCTCCATCCGATTTGCCAAGGAGGTGCCTGGTCTGTGCAGCATAGTGGCTAATGACTTCTCTTCCAAAGCTGTTGAGCTAATAACCCAAAACATTCAGCTCAATGATATCGGGCACCTGGTGACTCCAAGCTTGTCAGATGCCCGGTAGGTGGAGGGCTTCCCATTATAGCCTGAATCCTGGATTTCTTCCTCTTTGACCAGCTAACTTCTTTACAGAAGTTCTGACTGAGCTGTAAAATGGTAGGACTGTGTATCTGCCAGGAAAAAATGCAGCTTCAGAAAAGATGAGGCAGGTTAGGTGTCCCCCAAATTCAGCCTGGTACCTGTAGCAGTTGGCTAACTTGAGCTCGTTTGTTTGTTAACTGCTAAAAGTAATTAGTAACTCTTTGATGGTATGAAGTTTTGAGTCATGGCCCAGTTCTAAGCCCTGAAAGAACCAACTGGTTAGAGGCTGCTGGTTTGTTTTGTTTATAATATATAGTGCCATGTGATTATGCTGATTAACTTGTTTGCGATCCCAGCAACGTGGTCTGTACTCCAGAAAGAGGTTCTTGGACAAAGTAGAGAGGAATTTGAATTTTTCATGAATTGGTTTGGTTTGTGATGCTTTTCCTTACAACTACATCCAGATTTTTGCAACTTGGAAGAAATATATAATGTGCCACTTCATTTCTCTGTAAGCTAATAGAAGTAACACAACACAAAAGGAGGAGGAAAACTTATGGTCCTGCACCTTTTGCTGTCTTTGGTTCAAAATGTCTTCACCTAGTGATGCCTATACAAGTACATGGACTGCAGCTGAATCAATGACTGTTTCAATGCACTGGGTGGACCATGTGGCTCTGTTGTGCAGTTAGTGAACTGTGCCCTTCTGTGTGGTGCTAACAGCAGAATTCATTAGTGCTTACAGATGCAAAACTGACGAACAGATTTATATTGTTGGGAATGCCCTCACATGGCAGGTGCAAATTGGAATGTGGTAGAATGGGAGTAGCTAATCTTCTCCAGTATTCCTGTTAAAGAGCAGCCCATTGTAGTTCCTGTAGCAAATAGCTTTCATAACTTTTTTCTGTTCACTATTTAAAACAACTTACCAGATCAAGATTTTAAAAAATGCGTGAGTTCACATTCATGCTAGCTTGGTGTGGAAGTGGTTTTTGGGGTGGATGGGGAAATAAGTCTGAAGTGTACCTTCTGTGAAATGCTCATTCTTGTTGGTAGGGTTTGCTGAGCACAAGAAACCCTCTCTCTTCTATCATATTAAGAGACATGAGACCTAAAAGATAGCAGGAACCACGAGTTCTGCCTCTTCCACTTCTCCTTCCAGATGGATGCTAAGTTTTTTCATCAGTTCCAGGACATGAGTTGAATTTAACAATTTGTTGTCCGGGAACTGAATTTGGAGACCTGCTTTCTCTCCTAATTGTCTTTATTCCTAGCAGTGTCCAGATAGGATCATGCTTAAGCTGACTATAAAAATGGAAGAATGGGACAAAGGGACTGGCTCAGTTAATTTCTCTTTTTCCTTTTCCTGTGTTGATGTCTAGCACATTACTCCTCCAAAGTTTCATGCCTCCTGTTCCCCTTTCCCACACTTCATTGAACTTCAGTGGTGAAACCCTCTAGTTTGCATCTGCTGGTCTCAGAAAGTATTTTTGTGTTTCCCTGGTCTAGTTCTCAGTGAGGTGGTAAACCTGTGCCTATACTATACCACTTAGGACTGCAGGTAGTACTGGCGTGATAGAATGCTCCTCCATATCAAAAAATTAATATAGAACTAGCATGCCAGGGAGAAGAATTAGGGCCAAGTCTTCTCTACCTAGCATCTAGTTTTCAGTGTAGAGGGATTAGTTGTTATTTGAAGGAGCATTCAGTCATGTGAGCCTCACATGCAGCCTGAAGTGGTACAGTCCAAGCAGAGGGTTTATCACCACTGTGAGAACTAGACCACTGTTTTCTGTCACAGTGCGGTGCTTCTGAACATGGCTTTCTCCCTCACCCAGGATGCTAATGTACCAGCACAAGGCAGCCAAAGAGCAGTTTGATGTCATTGACCTGGACCCATATGGAAGCCCTTCTGTGTTTCTGGATGCTGCAGTGCAGGCTGTGAGTGAAGGAGGTGAGGCAGCAGCTTGTTTCAGCATTAGGCTTTGCTATCAGTGGTGACAAACAGGGTACTTTGACAACTGGGGCTCTGCAGAGATTTTGGATCTAGGGATCCCCAGTGTTTCTTTTCTTTTCTTTTTCCAACATGAAGAAACAGGTTTCTGTGGATATCTAAACAAAATCAGCCTTGGACTCAGAGTATTTCTGTGTCTTGACTTGTGCAGGGAGAGATGTTGCAAGAATGCTTCTTCTGAAGGTTGCCAGGTGCTTAAGCATTATACAGGAAATGGTGGAATGGGGCATTGCAAACTCAGACTCTTGGAGTCTGTGTCTAGCTCTAATCATGGCTCTGATGGGAAATTAGTTTCCAGAGCTCTCTGAAGATGGGCAGACTCCTGTAAAATGATTCTTCTCATCCTGTATAAGTGCCCCTTCAGCATCTGAGCTCAGAGTATTCCTTCCCTGCTTCAGCAGGTAGAAAAAGGTATTCACACCCTTTGCAGAAATAGGAACAGAAGTCATCACATACAACCAAATCAGTGCATGCTGTGTGGCAGAGCAGGGGACCAAGTACTGTGTGTCTTGGTTTTGCAACTCTGGTGCTGAGGGGATGGGGTGGGGTAGGAGGTTTGTGTCGTGTGTTCTGTGATTTATCTACACTTTGAGAATACTGTTGCAGGCCTGCTGTGTGTCACATGCACCGACATGGCTGTCATGGCTGGGAACACTGGGGAGACCTGCTACAGCAAATACGGGGCCATGTCTATCAAGGCCAGGTTTTGCCATGAGATGGTGAGTAGAGTGAGGTGCTGGGGAATCCAGACATGCAAGCCTATGCCCCATTGCTGTTTATGTCCATCCTCGGGCCATTTCCTGCTCTGCTAAAGAGAAAATGAGTGCATTCTAGTTCGTTGCTCAGCAAAGTAATAAGAAGCAGCTCCTTGCATGTATTCTTGTCCTAATAGGCACTAACCTGCCAATGAGACTGATTGAGGCAAATGTCTTGAATAGTAAATTGGCAGCAAGTGCCTGCCTCTGGCCCCCTGGCAAGAGAGCTATGTGTATTTCCTCATCCACAAACTGCCCCCCCCACCTTCCTCCCTCTCTGCCAGCAACCCCAACAAGCAAAAGCAGTAGGTTTCCTCCCCATTCAAACATCCTGTGAGTTCTCCCCTGCAGTGCCTGCCTCCAAAACCGAGCACTCACAGCCCAATCAACCCACACTTTCCTGGGAGTAAGCCCCACTGACTCTATGGACTTACTGCCGAATAGACATGCTCTCCAGCTTCATTCAAACATCCCTGTGATTTCTTCCCTTTAGCGCCTGCCTCCAACACCAAGCACTCACAGCCCAATTGGATCCACGCTTTCCTGGGAGTAAACCCCACTGAGTCTGATGGGATTTACTGCTGAGTAGACATGCTTTCCAGTGGCATTCAAACATCCCGCGATTTCTCCCTTGCAGCACCTGCCCCAGCACACGCAAGCAGCACAAATAGACTTACAGTTTCCCCTCCCTCCTCAGTGCCTGCCCCCACCCAAGCCAAACTCAAGCAGGACAAACAGACCCAGGACTTCTTACCCCCATCCCACACCTGCACTCAGCTGCAGCCTCCCCAACCTAATGGGAGGGTTGCGGATGGGCGGGGCTCCTGCTTTCCTGTGAGTGCTTAGCCCTTTCCTTGCTGTCGCGTTGGGGTAGCGAGGGCTCCGGTCAGCCGAGTGCCCATTGGACATGGGGGGCTCCCTGGGGGGCCGAATTGGTGCCCTCCACGGGCCCCAAGAGGCCTGGGGGCCGGGGTTTGGGCAGCCCTGCTCTAGCCCACCACTATTCTATCCTCCACACTTCTTTTTGGTCCCTTTTAAAATTCAGGAAGTTTTTTAGGGGATGATATTTGACATGCTGCCTCAGGCACTGGGTTAGCCCTGGACACAACTGAGGCTACAATCATATCCATACTTACCCAAGAGTAAGCCCCATTGATGCTAGTGTGACTTACTTCTGAGCAGACATGCCTAGGATTGGGCTCTAAAGCTCTTACTCCACACTGTCTTACTCCCAGCTTGGTTTTTTTCTGCAATGTTGAGGTCTTTCTACTTGATAGTACATCCTTAATAAAACTAACAAAGCAAGACGCATCCCTTAAGTAAATGATCCATAAGAATATACTGATGTATTGCACTGTATGAACAGTGTCTCGAAGTTTGAAGGTATCATGAATCATGCAAAACAGAGGCACGTGGAGTTACTATCCAAAGACAAAAAAGGCTCTTGCTGTGGGTTTTGTCTTCCTCTAGGCCCTACGGATTATCCTGCACAGCCTTGATCTGCGTGCCAACTGCTACCAGCGCTACATTGTCCCACTTCTGTCTGTCAGTGCTGATTTTTACATTCGTGTCTTTGTCCGGGTCTTTACTGGTCAGGCCAAGGTCAAAGCTTCTGCCAGGTGAGCCTGCCCCAGCCTATTCTTCTGCTTTGTTAGGATTCCTGCTGTGACTCCTTTACAGGCTGGCAAACTGTGAATCTCCTGGGTGGCACTCTCCATTGTGCTTCCAGTTAGTTGGAGTAATGGAGAGCTCATCCCAGGTTCTTGAGATTTCTTAAACTTTACCTTCCCCCCTCCCCTGGGTGTCCAAACCTGTTGTGTGGTAACTCTCTTTCTCTT
This sequence comes from Tiliqua scincoides, assembly GCF_035046505.1. Lineage (NCBI taxonomy): Eukaryota > Metazoa > Chordata > Lepidosauria > Squamata > Scincidae > Tiliqua > Tiliqua scincoides. The sequence goes on along the minus strand of NC_089822.1, from coordinate 168,837,727 downwards.
GGCAGCAAACAGGCCTTTGTCTATAACTGTGTGGGCTGTGGCTCGTTTAATATCCAGAGACTTGGCAAGCTGGCGAGCAATGGAAACAAGTAAGAGAGAGGGAGTGGTGGTGGGGATTCCCTCCAGTTGGACAAGTGGATTCTACGTACAGCTGCATGTCCAGATGTTCCTGAGCTGATGAGAGCAGGAGACCTGTTTCCTGGGCAGATCTCTTCACGAGGCAACCTCAGTTTGGGGAGAGAGCAGGGGGAGGGTCACCACCACCTTGCCTCACTTTCAGCCCTCTTGTTCTTTAATCTTCACAACAGCCTGCTACATAAGCTTGTGCTACAGCCATGTGTCTGTTGCTTGTGAGCATCAGAAAAGTGGGGGGAGTGCTGCTGTATGAAAAGGAGGACTGTTATTGCAATTGGGGACCAAACCGCATTGACTAATTCAGATGCTTTCTACTTGCTGCTGTGGCGATGCAGTCCACCGGAGTAATGAATGGCTGCTTTCTTTCCCCTAGTGTGGACATGGCTTAGCTCTGTAACATGCCATCCTGTACTGGGGTGTATACCCCAAGCAAGTTTTGTATACCCATGTCCTTTTTCTATGGTGCCAAATGTAATGCAGACTAGCAATTGGTCTTTAGTCTGATAGATGCTTGAACACTGTTTCTTCCTAATATGGATGAAAGCAGTTAACAGGCACAAACAATGAGGAAACCAAAAGCTAACAGATTCCCTTCTAGCCTGGTGATACCCTATATGTTGCTTTTATTGCCCTTAATCAAACAGTATAAACTACAAGGCTGCCTGCGGGCCACCCGTCGGGCCTTCCTGTGAACATTGCCAGCAGCGCCATCAGGTGAGAGCTGTCTTGTCTGTGAGCCTCATGAGGTTCTTCTGGTGAGGGGATCTGCAAGCTCACCTCTGCTTCTCTGCTCTGGCAGCTGGGTGGTCCCATGTGGGCAGAGTCTCTCCATGATGTGGATTTTGTGCAGCGGGTTCTGTCGGCAGTTGGAAGTAACCCAAGCCGCTTCCAAACAAGTCAGCGAATTCAGGGCATCCTCAGCATGGCGATAGAGGTGAGGATGACTGTCTGTCCAAATAAAAGCACTGATGTCTGCCAAACAGGATCAGTCCGGCTTGGGTCACCCCAAGCAAACAGAAGCAACTTCTTGCCAAGGTGTGAAGTAACAAACATTGCACGTCTAAGGAGTGAATAACAAAAGGATAATTTTTTAAATTTGCTAGTGCATCTGAGAGGCAAGGGATATAGTAGAGGCCAGAGTCTGTTCACTCTGTTGCATTCTGTTAGTGCTACAATACAGGAGCCTGTGGAGTGGAGCGACTGGCATGGCTGCTCTCATGATTCGAGAGGCAGAATGTCTGAATACAGTGCCGCATAGCTATCTGTTTGGTGTGGAAAAGCCAGGCTGGACAACTTCACTCAGTTCCCATTGAGCACAGACAACGCAGGCAAGGAGTCAAAATAAAACCTTTAAATTCATTATTCTTTGGGATTTTAAATTAACAAAATGAAGAATGGATGGAGAGAAGTGCAATGAGCAGGTTGGTGAAAAATGCCTCAACTTGGCTGCAGGACCCCAAAGAGAGCGCTTGACAAAATTGGGTGCAGGAATTGGTAAAAACTCAGCAGGCGGTGCAAAGTAGCTGCTTAGAGAGCACAGTACAAAACTTTCCACATGGAAGGTTTGCAGGATGGCTTGAGGTGGAAAGAGCAAGCAAAACAAAATTAATTCCTGAAATATGTCTAACTAGAAATACAGTCCCTATTGCTAGCCATACATGTTGTTCCAGGAGTGTTGGCCTTCTGCTCTTATAGGGCAGTGGGTGTAAGTGGGTGTACCTTCTGCAAACCAGCAGCTGGTTCCAGTGTCAGACCTGGCAAAACATGCTTAGCATCCTTGTACCTGAACTTAAGAAGCCCAGGTGTGATCATGTCACAGTCATCTGACTGGATGAGGAAAAACCACTTGGCTCCATTATCCCACGCCTTTAGTTAGTTGGTGGACACTTGCCAGTATCAGCAGGAAGGTTGGCTTGGTGCGATTGCCCTCAGTTCTTCCCCAAGATAAAGACAGCTCAATCCACATCTTGCGCATGTGGCTTTTTAGAAATGGGGTGCTAAACAATGAGCCTCTGAGGAACATTCCAGGGTAACAGCTTCTGCATTTAAGATGCCAAGCAGGTTCTTTGGGAAGCTAGAAATCTCCCAAAATAAATGGGGTCAAACTGAACTTTCACCACTATCAACCTTCCTCTGCAATGCACTTTAGCAGGGAAGTGTTAGTGTATAGTATTTTTTATGGTCTTCGTTGTTCTGTTAACTGCTTTTGAGTGATTTATATAAGAGAGGCAAGACCTAAAAGTTATAATGTTGAACAAAATTAGATAGTCCTGACCAAACATGAAATGTCTGTCCTAGAGCTAGAATCCCCTGCAACATGCTGAGACAATTTGAAGGTGTGGCTATCAAAACCACTGTGTTAGGGCCTTGCTAGGCTAGGATTTGATATAAGATAGAGAGGTCCTGCACAACCTTTTGAGAGAGAACCTGAGAGAAGACCTCAACCTGCAAAGAAAATATCTTCTTTTAACTCAAATCTGTTTCTTCCTATGTGGTAGGAACTCAGTGATGTCCCTCTCTATTACACCCTTGATAATCTCAGCAAAACCATCCATTGCAACAGTCCTTCCCTGCTGCAGTTCAGGTAAGATGAGGATTTTGTGCTGGAAGAGCCTGTCCTCCTCTGAAAGACAAAGTATTCAGTAAGGGATTGTAATGTGTGGGGATGGACAGGAGCTCACTCTAGTCAGTGGCAGTGCTGGGAACTAAAAGTCTCTTTATGGTACCATCTTGGTGCCTTGCTCTGTTCTGTTTGCTTAGCTGCCTCAAAGTGTACTCAGTGATGTTTGTATGGCTTTAGGGCCCTGCAATGTGCTTCTGTTGAGTGCCTTGTGATTAATCGGTCTTTTGTTGTTCAGTCTTGACTATGCCAGTCATTATCTGCTGGGTTGCTGAAACTCTGCTCTATGGTGCAAGAGGACACAGGGCCCATTGTTTGAACAGACAGGCTACATAAGAAGTTTTCCCTAGCTCTGAGACATAGCAGCTTCTGGACTGGGGTCTGGTAGCTTGAGATTTTTTGCAGGAGGTGGAGAGAACAGCAATTTCCTAACTCCAGAGTGGTCAAGAAGAACAAGTTGATGGGAGGTCCAGTCTTTGGCAGCAAATAGTAGCAGATATTTAGAACAGAACAGCCTGGTTCTGATCAAAGTGGAATTCAGTGCTCTAATAAAGATGTACCAAGAGTAGCCAGTCTCTTTTGTATTATCCGGTACGATTCAAAGGTGAGAAATGCCCTCAGTAGTGGCTTCTGTTAGAGCTCTTCTGTCTGGAGCTGGGAGTGATGGTGGCAATTCCAGTGCAATTTCTCTGTGCATTTCCTTTCCAGGTCAGCTCTCCTCCATGCTGGTTATCGGGTGTCACTGTCCCATGCCTGCAAGAGTGCCATCAAGACAGATGCATCACCATCTGTGCTTTGGGACATCATGCGCTGCTGGGTGAGTAAGGGCTGTCCTCTGTGCACGGGAGCTTTCCTTTATGGATCACTTACTTGGGTATCTCCAGGATAGCTGTGGAAGGTGTTCCAGTTTTCAGGTCCTTGTTCTGGATAGTGGCATTGTCATTGCTGTCTTCTGTGCATGGCAATACACAAGTCTATATCGTGGTCTTTCATCTCATGGTAGGGATGCCTGGCATTCTCTTTAGACTAGTGCTTTGAGCTGGGGGCTAAGTACCTTGTACTCTTCACACTCTGCATGTGCATTTGATTACCTGGGACTGGTCTGATAAAAAACCAGTGAGGGGCAGCCATCCCTCACCTAAAGCTTGCTTGCATGTGTGCAGTTTCCCTCAGCCCTGTTCAGCTTCTGGTTAAAACAAGATTAAATCTCTGCTTTTGCTCTTCTTCCTCATCACCCCCCCCCCTTAGGAGAAACTCAATCCTGTGAAGAGAGAGCGCCTCTCAGAGAGCAGTCCAGCCGCCCGTATCCTCTCTGTGGAACCCAAGTAGGTCCTGGGGATAACCCAAATCTAGGTCTTGCTTAGGCAGATGTGGGCCTTGGGCAAAGCAGGAAAAGGCTTATGGCCAAGGAACAGTGGATCTTGTGAGGTCCTAGATCCACAGATGGCTGTTAGCAGGAAGCAGAGTTGGGATGTAAAAATATGAAAAGTTGTGGAAGAAGGGGTATGTGGATGTCCACTGTTCTTATCTAGAGGTGTTTCTAGATAAGAGGTGTAATCCACTTTCTGATATGCAGCCCTCATTAAAAGACCCTTCTGAGATTCCTGGTTCCTTTCTCTCCCTACTTGCCTTGCTCTCTGAATTCACAGGTTGCAAGCATCCTTCACTGTCCGGGCAGATGCCAATCCGAACTCACGAAAGCAGGGCCTCAAACGGTTCCAAGTGAATCCTGAGCCCTACTGGGGGCCAAAAGCCAGAGCCAAAACTGGGTAAGGCTTACAGGGAACCAGGGGTGCTGGGAGGCAACCACAAATGCCCAAGTTCTGTTCTCTGCTCTAGGATGGAAACTGAGGTTTCCAGGGATATGGTGGTTAGAAGGAAAACAGGACTCCATTCCTGCAAAAGTAGTGCCAGAATTATTTGCAGCTGTGAATTAGTCTTCTAAAAAAATGCAAGCATAGTTTTTGGAAGAATGTCTGGTAAGAACTACATAGTTGGCGATAGCCTGGAAGTTGTGTATTCCAGTGCTGCCTCTTCCTTGAGTTGGGTAAGGAGGCTTTACATAATAAAAGACCCAGCTGGAGCTACCATCTCAGGGCTGGGACTGCTGCTGGCCAAGTTACTCTCTCATGCCCCTCTTGGCTAGCTGTGCGCATGTTTCCTGTTCTGGGGGCAAGATAAACGGGCCAGTTGACACCTGACATTGACGTGATTGACATCTTTGCTAGGTATTGGCTGTAATTCTGTGTTATGAACAGATGTGATGGTGACAGCACCAAAATGGGGCCACAGCCTCCCCAGCTATAGCCTGATTGGTCTGTTGGGGACAGGGGTGGCATTTCTTCCTCCCTGCAGGAGAAGAGAAAGCTGCACCAGAACAAGAGGAAGGAGTGTGGAGAAGAGAGCGATGGGAGCCACCTGAAGAACTTCCCTTGCAAACGGTTCCGACAGGTGAGTATCTGGAACTGCTGTGCTGTGGCTTTGAAGGGTGGTGATGTGAGAGAGAGAGAGAGTGGGGGCAAGTGTGGGATAGGCTTGTAAACCAGGTGGCCTGTTTGGGGGCTTAGAGTTTGACAGTATAAGTCAGAAAATGACCCTGTTTTAATCTGGATGGAAAAGGGTCATGGCTCTGCGCCCCATTTGGATTCTGTGCAGCTTGGGATGTTGATATATCTGTTAAGGCACATGTAGCCCTCCCTCTGTGCAGCAGAAGTGCCTTAACCTTCACTTTGGCAACAACCACTGCTTTTTAGTGTGCTAGAGACCAGACTTACTGGTCTCACTGAGATTGATGATCAGGCTCTCTTGGTGTCTTGCCCAAAAGATACCTCAAGGCAAACTACATGTTATATTGCAGCTATTATAGCCCAACTTCTGCACACTTTCTCTTGAAAATCCCTCCCCTAGCAGCTTTTCCTCCCACCAGCTTGTGTTAAGGGCATTTCAAGGGAAAGCAAGCACTCTCTTCCCCTCTAAACTGCCCCTGCTTCAAAGTGTCCCCTTCCATAGGCACTTTGCAAAAGTGAAGAGGAATCAAGGTTTTATGGTACACTGGTGCACTGGAACATGTTGTTCTCCCAGTTACTTCTGTGGGGCGTACAACAGCTGGAAAAGTCTTGTCATTTATCCCAGTTCCTGGGAAACTGAAATTGGGGAAAACCAGAATCTGTGGTTGCATCTGTTGCCATAGAGCCTGCAATCCTCCATGCCTATTCTTAATCCTTCAGAACCCAGTTACCATCACCAGTTTTAATTTCATGTGAAATTCTGCCACATGAAGAATTTCATAGAGTAAGTGTACCTGAGCCCTCTTGTTGCTCTGCTGTGAGAGCATCCAATGAAAAGCAGACCAAAAGATGAGAAGCTGCTTTCAGCTGTGTCCAGACATCTTGTGACCTACCAAATCAAAACCTATGCCAGTTGTGGCTTGCTAGCCGTGGCTTGTACGGTACTCTATAACTGCCCTTGCTTACAGTCCTAGGCTGACAGTGAAAACAGGAGGCATACCAAGCCCCTGATCTGCAGGCTTCAGATCATGGTAGCCAAATTATCTTTTAGCTGGGGCTGATGGCTTGCCTTGCTCACTGAGGTCTGAGTAACAACTTGTATGCCTCAGTTCAGATATGACAGTGGTTGCTATTTTTCCTCCCAGGGCAACTGTTCACTTGGGGACAAATGTCGCTACTCTCATGAGGCAGAAGGCAAAAGAACACAAAGTGAGATGGCAGCACCACTGTGAGGAAACAGTTTGAAATATCTGCTGTGGTTTGTGTTTTTTAATTTTTGCATTAACTGAGGGCTACCTTATTGTAAATGACTGTCCATTATGATGTGCCTGCCATTAAAAAATGGTATCTTTTTATGATGCTTGTTTTGTAGTCGATTATCCGCCAGGGTCCACAAGACTGCCTCAGGGGGTCAGCCATCCAACCTAGGAATCTGATTTAACAGTAGTGAACTTAAAATGATGCAATGGAAAGAGAGGATTGATTCTCTGCTGCCCCTTGGCCGTCACTTGAAGATTGTCCAAAGGTGTTACTGCACCAGTATCTCTTGACCTCATTCTTCCATACCACAGAAATGGGGAACTGGCGTTGCCATCCTAGTGAACTTTAATTGGCAGTACTAGAAAATTCTGCTTCATCTGCAGTGGCATACCTGGGGGGGTAAGGAGGGTAAATGCCCCAGGTGCTAGGTTTGGTACACCATCAGCAGCCAATAGTATTAATATGCCAAACTGAAGGCCTCACCCCAGAGGCGTTCTGGGAAGTTGCACATGGCCTCCACTGCTCTCAGAATGCCAGGCGGGGAGGCAGAGGGGGCTGCAGGGGCCAGGAATGCCACTGTTCATCTGCAAAGTATCCTAATGTAACTGCACAAACTTCTGAAGAATGGTTTAACTTCCTTCTCTCCTCCCTTTCCTCTTTTAATCAATGAGAATCCTGACTGATACTTGTAGAAACAAAATAGTTCTTATACTGTCTTGCAAACTGAGTACAGTTCCTCTTTGCTTCTAGTCTGTAGAAGATAAAGAATGCAACCATAAATCTTTTTAAAAAGCTGTAGCCTGACTGTATATAGCCCTCTAAGCTCAATAGCCTGGCACATGCTGGATGGGGCAAGGATTTCAGGATCCAGGAGAGGTTGCCTTAAAAAATCACTGCCAAAAGCCAATTTCTTTGCTGTGAGTTATCCCCTCTCCCCCACTTCTCACCTGGTAGTTCTCCCAAAATCCAGTAGTTTTACTGATGGGTTTTCATTTCTCTATGGAGTTCAGAACTGCATTTCTGAATAGTCTCTTTTACTTGGGTGGTTTTCAGTCTAATTTCTACCTCTCTGGATTCGAACTGATACTGTTGACTTCTTGTTTTGGCCCCTTGGGAGATAGGACAAGACTGATGAAAAAGCAGCTGTCAGTGCTGAGCAGGCTGGGGCTGACTGCCTTCATTTGTAGCTGCACCCATGCTAGGGCCCGTGCTGCAAAGACACAGTGGCTTTCCTTTATGGGTGCAGCACGCCTTTTAAGAAGTGGTTTTATTATTGAAAAGGTCATGATTGCACTTTTGGTAGTTCAAGTAATACAGCCATGCCATGCGCTCTCACTGCAATTTTGTGCTCAGAGTAGCTGGGAGTGGGATGCACAAGCTGAAAGGAATTTCCTTCACTGAAAGAAAAATCACAAGAAGAAAACAGTTCTGTTGGCCCCAGCTGTAGGCTTGAAGTAGCCCAAACAAATCCTCTCTCCATTTGACACAGGAATGTCTGAAGAGACTAGATGCTTCCCTCATCTGAAAGAGTCCCTGAGGAGAACACCAGTATGCCCCTAGCCTAACTTGCTTTGGACAAAATGAGGACTGGAACGCAAATTTCTTGCTCAGATCTTTTCTCCAGGATTCCTTTTGAGCTGAATGCGAACCAGGAAGGTCCGGATCTCCATGGGTCGCAGTATAATATGTGCTGGGTCCGTCTTACTGCCTGGCTGCCATTTTGCTGCTCCTGTGGATAAGAAGGAGTTCCCATGTCAATGTTCAGAGTGGAAGGGCACAAGGGATGTGATATCTGATTAAGTCATGGTAACTACTGTCTGACCTTACTGCTCCTAGACCTTACTTTGTGATATGTACCTCTACCAGATGCTCATCTGGTCCTTTCTTTACCCTTCTCACAGTTCCTTGGAATAATGCCATATGAAAGGAAAAACAGTGTAGCCTAAACAGTAGCTGTCTGTCAACAGCAGCAGGCTACAGTTCAGAGACAGATGATTCTAGGCCAGCAGTTCTCAAACTGTGGACAGGGGGAGAGAGTGACATGCTAGCAGAGTTAGGCATTTTTTGAATTTTTGACAGGCTGAGCCCAAAAGATTTGCCATCACTGCTCCAGGCCTCTAAAAAGTTTGAGAACCACTGTCCCAGGCAACTGTATTTTTACCTAACTATACTGAGGGTGGGGTCCCTCCACTGGCCATCTTTGTGTCAGAGCAATGACTGCTGCTGTTGTGATACAAGCTTGATCACTCACCTCCGTCTGATTTCCAGGTCAGCCTCCTCATGTCCTCATACTTCTGGTTAGCAGCCAGGTTCATCTCTTGCACGGTAGTGATGTTAAAAGAAGAGAACAAATCCTGGCACAGACAGAAAAAGCATGTGAAAAATCACAGAATGTTGGAGGTAAAAGGTAGTCCAGCCCTGTGTGGTATAGGCAACGGCTATGGCATCCCTGACATGTGGCCAGCCGGCTTCTGCATAAAAACCTCCAACAAAGGACAGCCCACTACTGCAGTGTGGAGACTGTTCTAGAAGGCTGACAATGCTTCTTAATATTTAGTCCAAACTTACTTCCCTGGAAGTGCCTCAAACATTGGTTCTAGTCCTGCCCTTGTAAGTTCTCCCTCTTATCTGCACAGTAGCCCTTCAAGTACTACTTAAACCAGACTCTCTCGCTGCTTTTCTGAAGTTGCAGCATACCCAACTGTCCTCAGACTGATCTTTGCTCAAGCTACAATTTCATAAATACAAACTCTCACAGAACTAGTAGGAGATGCATGCCAAAAAAATTCCTGGTTCATCTTGTCTCTGCCATGAACACACTGAACAGCCTTAAGCAAGCCAGTGTTTCTAACCTCACTCCTTCAGCTGCACAGTAGGTGTTGTGCAAGGTATGGAGACAATGTACGTGAAACACACACTTGGTCCTTTTCCTAAGCATCGCGATATTCTGTTTTCTGTGACAGTCCAGCACTGCTAGTTTGTTCAGCTTGTTCTCTAGCACAGGTCCCGTCATTCCCTTCTTTTGCCTTACTAACCAAAACTGAGGAGACCTACCAGCAAGTTAATCTCCACGGGCACAGAGCCATTGACACTCTCCTTTTGCTCAAACTGATGCTCCAGGCGGATCAGGATGGAGTTGGGCTCCCACTGCGCTAATGTGAGCAAGTGGATATTTGAAGGGAGGGCATGGTGCAGGGCAGAGAACTGTTGGGAGCAAGGCAGCAGCGAGAGCGCAAAAGAGAGGAAGCATCAGTCATACTATTACCAACATACCACCAGATAAGTAAAAGTTTCGTTTTCATAGTTGTAGTTTCCTTATTTACCACTTTAACAAGCTAAAGAAATATTTTTTTAAAAAATCTTATATCTAATACATGCAATAAAATTGGAAATTAAGCAGCCACCTCCTTTTTAAATTACAACCCTCTTCCAAAGGAAGTGTTCCTTTATAGAAAGGCTTTGCTTCACTTTCTAAAAGGCTGTTGCCTAAAACTAAAGCCACCCACTTGGGGAGAGTCTCTCAGGGAGGAAAATGTGTGTTGCTCAAGGTCTGCTACACCTAGTTGTATATGTACAGGCCCATACCCCCACCTACCTCTTATGACTCAATTCAGACCATCTGAGCCATCCAGCCATGTACTGTCTTGCCCTGATAACACACCTCCAGCAAGGATCATTCCCAGCCCTGCTACCTGGGATTGAACTTGGAAAATTCTGCAAGCAAAATATGTGCTCTGGGGCCACACTCTGAGCATAAGGCTTCAGTCAGTGCAACAACCAATAGCTGAAGAGGTTCTGATTTTCTTCCCTTTTCCTCACCTGCGTGATGCTGGGCTGTCCAGGCTGGTATGGAGGTCCCTCACCAGGTGCCAACACCAGCTGTGGTGCCATAAATTCCTGCTGGGCCTGCAGCCGATGTTGCTCAGCTGATGATCCTGTCGTGTCTAAGAGGATGAGATGACGTCCCCGGACCACCAGCCCATTATGGTAAGGGCCAGGCTCAAGTAGCGGCTCATTTACACCTCGGTTGTCGTCATTCAGTAGCCGCCGGTGTACCTGAAAGCAGCATGGAGGAACGAAACAGAAAGGAGGGAACATCAGGATAAGGGCTGCAGCAGAGGTTCTTACAGTGCCTGATGCTGTGACATGATGTGCTTCCAACTGTAAAAAGACACAGGGAGTGACATGATGTCACAAATAGTCCCTGGGATAGGCGACCTCTTTGTTTTCCCTGACTGTCTGCTACTTTGAAAAGTAGGCCACAGGGTCCTGGCTTACAGTCCACCCCTTCTTTCTGGGCCCAATGTGGAAGAAAGGAGCATGGTTCTTGGAAGTGTGATGGAAGACAGATGCAAAATGGAGACAGTTCCAGGCAGCAGGTTGTTCCATCTACCCAGAAGTCCTGTTGTGCTCACCATGAGCTCAAGAGAGCCGTCGCGCGTGCTACTGCCTCCCTGTGAGCGGTCCGTCAGTACTGTCAGCTGGATTTTCTCATCCTGGAAAGAGCAATGAGAAAGCATAGTCATCTCCCTACTGTGATTCCCAACACACTGGAATAAAACTTTAGCTCCATCTAAGCTTTTGCCCTAATGTATACGAGAAGGAAATATGCAGCACTTAACCCAAGCTTTCCAATGCTACTGTTTAGATTGGTGGTAGTAATAGTTTAGTGTTGGTACTGGGTCTTTTGAGTGTGCAGAGTGCTTCACGTTGAATTATCTTGTTTATCCTTAAAATAACCTTGTATGGTAAGTAAATATTCCTGTCCCCATATTGCTGCTGAGGTTAAGAAGGAAAGGCTTGCCTAAGGTTACCTTGTGAGATTCATGGCAGAGGTGCAATTCAAACTAAGGAAGTTCTGCTTTGCCACGTATGAGTATCTTGGCCACTCTGGCACACCAGCTGTCTCTGCAGTGAAAGTCAAGCTGCTGGAAGTGCTTTTACCTTGATGTAAATGCGGCTGTTCACAGGATAGTAGTTGCCAGCCACAGGCTCAGTCTGACTCAGGTTCCACGTGGGCCTGTAATCACGCCTACCAAGAAGAGAGACAGGAAAGGGAGCACATGAACTTTCTGCCTTTCCTCAGCCAGCTACAGCTTGAGCAGTCCAGGCACTCCCAGCCTGTCATTGCGAACAAGGCAGACAGGAAGGGGCAGAGCCAGGGCCCAACAGACCCCAAGTGCATAAATAAGAAAAAAGTTGTTGATAACTGTTGATAAATGCCAGTACATTATCTTAGTAATTCTTACCATGCATATACTACATCAATTTTCTCCCTCAATTAAGGATTAGGATGGGGGATACTGAGATATACCAGCTTATTTAAGGTCACACAATGAGGGCATCAAGTTGCACAAAAGCTTCAGACCATGTGGTAGCCATATAGGAGTCATACAGGGAGACATTCTAGTGCAAAGCCCATGACACAGTTGGAGTGCTCATGACAGAAACAGGGGAGATAGTCAAGCCACTTGTTCTGCCATGCTACTTGTTGATGAAATCCAGTGGAAGAGGGGCTCAGAAGAGATGAAAAGACTGGGTTATGGTAGAGAAAAGCAGTTTGAAATACATAGGAAGTTTTGCAGACCTCAAAGGAACAAAAAGCACATTCTTCTTGTGTAGCCCAGAGAAGGGAAGAAAACTGGTAGAGTGATGCCATGTGACTTACAACCTCAGGATGCAAAGTCATCGTGTGCTTGTGAAAAACTAGGAATGGGAGAAGATCAAATACATCTGAGGTGATGGTAACCTTGAATAATTGCCTCTAGGCTTCCACAAGGTGAAAGGCTTTTTTGTAAGTGTTCAGAATGACCAAGGGAAAGTTCCAGGTAAGAGCAGAGCATGGCTCAGAAGGACACAGGTGAGAGAACTCCTTCAAGAATATCTTTACAAGCAGGTTATAAAACAGAGAGCATGAGGGCAGTGAAGTGGAATAGGCCAAGGTGGCTGCCATATGAATTCTTCATGATATACTTAAGCCAAATTCTCTCACTGGTTTGTGGCAAAATCCCTGGAGAGAAAATAAGAAATAGCAAACTTTATAGAACAGAAAACGCAAGGGAATTATGGAAATAGACTTGTAATGGGGTCAACTTGAGACAATATGAAGGTACAAAATCACAGCCATTCTTACAGTAGGACTGTCAAATAAAATGCTGCTGTAATTCAAGGAGCACTCACTGCAGTGGTGAAGAGAAAGTGGCTACACTTGGCTCCTCTAGGCACTCTGACATCTGGATGAAGGATTTGTTCCCGGGCCTGAGACAGAAGGCCTGGCATAGGGGAAGGGAAATGTAGGTACTGGAATCTGACAAGGTGAAATACTGTGTTTCCCTGAAAATAAGTCTTTTTTTTTTTTTTTTTTTGGCTCAAAAAAAAAACACTAGGTCTTATTTTCAGGGTAGGTCTTTTTTTTTTTTTTAAGGTACAACAATCCACAGTCATTCATGTACAAAAATATACCTTACAAAAATAACCCCTCAGCACCCAGGAGGATGCCTGCCTGCCTGTCTACTCAGAAGTCAGTCCCTTTATAGCTAATGGGACTTACTCCCTGGAAAGTGTGGAGAGCCTCAGAGCCCGGTATGCAGGGTTGCCTCGCTTGCTGCTTCCCTCCTCAGCATCCTCTGCCCAAGGCCGCAAAGCAGGCACTTTCTAAGTGTCGCACACAGTAGATGCCTGCCTGCCTACCTACTCAGAAGTCAGTCCCTTTATAGTTAATGGGACTTGCTCCCTGGAAAATGTGGAGAGGGTGTTCCCTAATCGCCCAGGAGGATCACTGCCTGCCTGTCTACTCAGAAGTCAGTCCCTTGATAGTTATTATTATTATTAACTTGATATTTATATACCACCTTTCTGGTCATCGGCTTACTCCTCAGACTTTATTCAAGGTGGTTTACATGGACAGGTGTTTCTAAATCCCTCAAGGGGATTTTTACAATCATAGAGGTTCTCTCTTTCAAGAAACAACAACATTTCAGAATGGATCTTCCTGATTTGGTCTCACTTCTGGCCTCCAGTTCTCCCACGCAGACAAGCAGCTCCATCTCTCACATGGAGAGCAGCCAAGATGCTTCTTGCTCACACCAAGAGCAGGTGGAATCACTCAGCTCAGCTTGTCAGCTGCTTCAAGGTCTCGCCCTTCTCAGCTGTGTCCTCGAACTGGCAACCTTCTGCTGTTATCTTCGGGCTAATGGAGGCTCTACCTTCTAGACCAGACCTCCTGCCCAATGGGACTAAAGTTAATGGGATTTACTCCCTAGGTGTGGAGAGGGTGTTCCCTAATCAGCCAGGAGGATCCCTGCCTACCTATCTACTCAGAAGTCAGTCCCTTTATAGTTAATTGGACTTACTCCCTGGAAGTCTCAGGAGAGCCTCAGAGCCCAGTAGGCAGGGTTGCCTCGCTTGCTCTTCCCGCCTCAGCTCCTCAGCATCCTCTGCCCAAGGCAGCACAGCAGGAGCTTTTTGGTGGCGCGCAGGAGTGCATTATTGCCGGTCACCTGCCCTGGCTGAGGACTCCTCCGGCCCCCCCTCCTGGCCATGATCAAAACTAGGTCTTATTTTCAGGGTAGGTCTTATTTTCGGAGAAACATGGTAGGAGGACAGAACCAGGCGTGGAGAGGCTGCCACTGAGTCATGAGGATAGAATTTGAGCAATCAGTGCAAATCCTGTGGAATACTTGTGTGAGAAGTGGAAAGGTGAGGGAATAAGCTATAGCAGATACATCATTCCAATCTCAAAGAAATGCAGCCTGAGAGAGCAGTGTCATGCCACACCCTCCTGAAGAAGGGGGGGGGGAAGAATTGAGTGTTGTAGCAAAAAAAAATCAACTGGTGGCAAAAAGATCCCACCTATTAGAGACTAACTGAAGATCGTTCTGTACAGACATCCACTCATGAGAGGCAGAAAGAAGTTTGCTGAGAGAATGAGTGAAAATGTTTGTCCAAACTTCTACGTGATCTTGAATGTCATAAATTTGTGGCCAATGGGGAGAAAACAAGAAATAGCAAACTGTATAACACAATAAATAGTTATACAAAACCAATGGAAAGAAGGAATTAAAAGGAAGATTAACTCGTTTGGATAAACACCAAGAGAAAGTTCCGCATGATGCTACTACTGTAGCAACTGGAGAACTACTGAGAGAAGATGCAGGCTGAGCCCATTTGGGCACACATAGTTCCTGCAAATGGGGAGATCTCATGCCAAAACTATTGAGCTAAGCTTCATGAGATTCCAGACCAAGTGCTGTGTAGGTGCGGAGCCTAAATATGTACTTGCAGAGGAACTATGAAGGATGCCCAGCCCAAATCTAGCAATTGTCACTGCTCTCCATTGAAGTGGGAATGCACTCAGGCAACCTGACTGCGGTGTAGCTTGCAGAAGATCTGTTTCAAGCAAGATCTGTTCCTTCAGCCTGCTCCTCCTGACCATACCTTCTCTCTAGGATTTCACGTCCATTGGAGTCCGTGTAGAAAAGCCCAGCTGTCTTCAGATTTGTCTGAAAGCGGCTGATGATCTCCTTGCCGTTCTTGTCTCTGTGACAGAACGTGGAGGTCAGAGACGTGCTCCAGAGAAAAGGCACAATGCCCCCAACCCAACTTCCAATGCTCACCCGATAGGGATGGGTCCTACTGTCCACTCTAGCTCAACAAATGGCTGTCCAGCATAGAGCCGCACTACTTGAGAGCACCAGTTGGAGAATTCCTGGTACAGCTCCTCAACTACTTGGGTCTGCCGGATAAAGACAAAGATTTTATCCTGATAGATAGAAGCAGCCCACTTTACCAACAGAAATGGTACAAATGTGGTCTGAGAGCATTCAGGTGTGTGACAGAGGGGTTCAAATGAAGGAGAATACAGTTGGCATCAGAATAGACAGGAGCTATTTGTAAATGCTATAGGGCACCCCATAACCACATCTGCATGCGTAACTGTAGTGTAAATAAGTGCCTGGAGGCTTCGGAAAGTGTTTGTATTTTCACTATTTGATCTTTGAGGACCGGCAATGGAATTCTTAATCCTGACTCACCCCAAGAGCCCTCTCTGGAAAGCCAGCAAGAAACAAAACCAATTTTTGTCAATAAATCCTGCTGCCATGGAACTGTTTTATTCAGAGAAGGGAGTGCGTGTTACAGAAACGTTTCACAAAAGCCTCTGGTTATAGGTGGTAAAACAGGAAGATCCAAAAGCAAACCCCAGTATGAACTGCCATTCATGAAAGCAGGGTGGAGAACTGCAAAAGTTTGGAATTCCTTTCGCAGATCCTCCCATGGCTCTACCTGTTCCCCCTCCCCTGTTCACAATACATCTGCTGCTTTATGCTCCTCCCATGAAAACATTTTTAATTCCATGAAAAGGCAGTGCAGTTACTGCTGCCCAAATAATGCAAAATCCCTGCAAGGTCAGAACACCACATCTTACTGGTTGCAGAAGTTGATGCCCCAGGACTTAAGGAATGTAGGACTTTATGGTGCAAACTTCCCAGGGGCCTGCTTGGACATAGTCATAACCCTTCTGAAGATGGATAACTAGACACTTAGGAGTGGGAATTTGGACAGCCTCCTGGTCAGACTAGCTGCCCTCCAGGTCATGCCATGATGCCACAATTGTAGCCTCCTGGATAACCTTGCTGCTTCTGCACTTGTGTTTGAACTGTCCCCAGAAACTCATTTTTCATACCTTCACTTGATACACACGGGCTTCTGGGGCAATGGGGAAAGGCTCGTCGTTTTTAGGACGGAAGATGTAGGCACCAGATGCCTGGGAGCCCATATCATCTCCAGGGTGGGCACGATACCTGAAAGAGGTGAACAGGTGGAAATGATACCACCCATTTCCCAAGAATGATCTCCAATAGCCCAGGTCCCAGCAGGAAGGACAAACAGGCAACCCATCCTTAATAAACTTTTGCCAAGAACCTGCTTGCAACATTCACAGCCAAGGGATCTAGGTGTAAATGCTTTCTTTCAACTCCCCCTTCTCAAAGCAGAATGCAAACTCAGTCTCAACTCACCAGAAGAAGTTCT